>NC_050602.1:0-636428 GCF_013368585.1 Megalops cyprinoides
ATGTTAAAACCCGGGAATCGCGTTTTTGCGTTGTGAAAGTGTCGAAAACTGCGTTTCTGATGCACTTCTGGAAAATGAATGCTGTGTGTTGTTCAAAGCTGGGAACAGAGTTTTTGCGCTTGGAGAGTGTGAAAATTGTGTTTCTGACAGTCTACTGAAATCTGAATGCTGAGTGTTGTTCAAAGCTGAGAACAGAGTTTTTGGGCTCTGAGTGACTCCAAAAACCTTTCCAGGCATTCTCCTTTAAATTGAATGCTGAGCGATGTTGAAAACGTGGGAATCGTGTTTCTGCGCTCTGAAAGTGTTGAAAACCGTGTTTCTGGCACTATAGATGAAACTGCACGTTGAATGATGTTAAAACCCAGGAATCGCGTTTTTGCGCTCTGAAAGTGTCGAAAACAGGGTTTCTCGCAATATCATTGAAACTGCACGCTGAATGATGTTAAAACCCGGGAATCACTTTTTTGCGTTGTGAAAGTGTCGAAAACGGCGTTTCTGATGCACTTCTTTAAAATGAATGCTGTGTGTTGTTCAAAGCTGGGAACAGAATTTTTGGGCTTGGAGAGTGTGAAAATTGTGTTTCTGGCAGTCTACTGAAATCTGAATGCTGAGTGTTGTTCAAAGCTGAGAACAGAGTTTTTGGGCTCTGAGCGACTCCAAAAACCTTTTCAGGCATTCTCCTTTAAATTGAATGCTGAGCGATGTTGAAAACGTGGGAATCGTGTTTTTGCGCTCTGAAAGTGTTGAAAACCGTGTTTCTGGCAATATAGTTGAAACTGCACGTTGAATGATGTTAAAACCCAGGAATCGCGTTTTTGCGCTCTGAAAGTGTCGAAAACAGGGTTTCTCGCAATATCATTGAAACTGCACGTTGAATGATGTTAAAACCCAGGAATCGCGTTTTTGCGCTCTGAAAGTGTCGAAAACAGCTTTTCTGATGCACTTCTGGAAAATGAGTGCTGTGTGTTGTTCAAAGCTGGGAACAGAGTTTTTGGGCTTGGAGAGGGTGAAAATTGTGTTTCTGACAGTCTACTGAAATCTGAATGCTGAGTGTTGTTCAAAGCTGAGAACAGAGTTTTTGGGCTCTGAGTGACTCCAAAAACCTTTCCAGGCATTCTCCTTTAAATTGAATGCTGAGCGATGTTGAAAACGTGGGAATCGTGTTTTTGCGCTCTGAAAGTGTTGAAAACCGTGTTTCTGGCAATATAGTTGAAACTGCACGTTGAATGATGTTAAAACCCGGGAATCGCGTTTTTGCGCTCTGAAAGTGTCGAAAACAGGGTTTCTCGCAATATCATTGAAACTGCACGCTGAATGATGTTAAAACCCGGGAATCGCGTTTTTGCGTTGTGAAAGTGTAGAAAACGGCGTTTCTGATGCACTTCTGGAAAATGAATGCTGTGTGTTGTTCAAAGTTGGGAACAGAGTTTTTGGGCTTGGAGAGTGTGAAAATTGTGTTTCTGGCAGTCTACTGAAATCTGAATGCTGAGTGTTGTTCAAAGCTGAGAACAGAGTTTTTGGGCTCTGAGTGACTCCAAAAACCTTTTCAGGCATTCTCCTTTAAATTGAATGCTGAGCGATGTTGAAAACGTGGGAATCGTGTTTTTGCGCTCTGAAAGTGTTGAAAACCGTGTTTCTGGCAAAATAGTTGAAACTGCACGCTGAATGATGTTAAAACCCAGGAATCGCGTTTTTGCGCTCTGAAAGTGTCGAAAACAGCTTTTCTGATGCACTTCTGGAAAATGAGTGCTGTGTGTTGTTCAAAGCTGGGAACAGAGTTTTTGGGCTTGGAGAGGGTGAAAATTGTGTTTCTGACAGTCTACTGAAATCTGAATGCTGAGTATGGTTCAAAGCTGAGAACACAGTTTTTGGGCTCTGAGTGACTCCAAAAACCTTTCCAGGCATTCTCCTTTAAATTGAATGCTGAGCGATGTTGAAAACGTGGGAATCGTGTTTTTGCGCTCTGAAAGTGTTGAAAACCGTGTTTCTGGCAATATAGTTGAAACTGCACGCTGAATGATGTTAAAACCCAGGAATCGCGTTGTTGCGCTCTGAAAGTGTCGAAAACAGCTTTTCTGATGCACTTCTGGAAAATGAGTGCTGTGTGTTGTTCAAAGCTGGGAACAGAGTTTTTGGGCTTGGAGAGGGTGAAAATTGTGTTTCTGACAGTCTACTGAAATCTGAATGCTGAGTATTGTTCAAAGCTGAGAACAGAGTTTTTGGGCTCTGAGTGACTCCAAAAACCTTTCCAGGCATTCTCCTTTAAATTGAATGCTGAGCGATGTTGAAAACGTGGGAATCGTGTTTTTGCGCTCTGAAAGTGTTGAAAACCGTGTTTCTGGCAATATAGTTGAAACTGCACGTTGAATGATGTTAAAACCCGGGAATCGCGTTTTTGCGCTCTGAAAGTGTCGAAAACAGGATTTCTCGCAATATCATTGAAACTGCACGCTGAATGATGTTAAAACCCGGGAATCGCGTTTTTGCGTTGTGAAAGTGTAGAAAACGGCGTTTCTGATGCACTTCTGGAAAATGAATGCTGTGTGTTGTTCAAAGTTGGGAACAGAGTTTTTTGGCTTGGAGAGTGTGAAAATTGTGTTTCTGGCAGTCTACTGAAATCTGAATGCTGAGTGTTGTTCAAAGCTGAGAACAGAGTTTTTGGGCTCTGAGTGACTCCAAAAACCTTTTCAGGCATTCTCCTTTAAATTGAATGCTGAGCGATGTTGAAAACGTGGGAATCGTGTTTTTGCGCTCTGAAAGTGTTGAAAACCCTGTTTCTGGCAATATAGTTGAAACTGCACGCTGAATGATGTTAAAACCCAGGAATCGCGTTTTTGCGCTCTGAAAGTGTCGAAAACAGCTTTTCTGATGCACTTCTGGAAAATGAGTGCTGTGTGTTGTTCAAAGCTGGGAACAGAGTTTTTGGGCTTGGAGAGGGTGAAAATTGTGTTTCTGACAGTCTACTGAAATCTGAATGCTGAGTATTGTTCAAAGCTGAGAACAGAGTTTTTGGGCTCTGAGTGACTCCAAAAACCTTTTCAGGCATTCTCCTTTAAATTGAATGCTGATCGATGTTGAAAACGTGGGAATCGTGTTTTTGCGCTCTGAAAGTGTTGAAAACCGTGTTTCTGGCAATATAGTTGAAAATACACGTTGAATGATGTTAAAACCCAGGAATCGCGTTTTTGCGCTCTGAAAGTGTCGAAAACAGGGTTTCTCGCAATATCATTGAAACTGCACGCTGAATGATGTTAAAACCCAGGAATCGTGTTTTTGCGCTCTGAAAGTGTCGAAAACAGCGTTTCTGGCAATATAGTTGAAACTGCACGTTGAATGATGTTAAAACTCGGGAATCGCGTTTTTGCGTTGTGAAAGTGTTGAAAACAGCGTTTCTGATGCACTACTGGAAAATGAATGCTGTGTGTTGTTCAAAGCTGGGAAAAGAGTTTTTGGGCTTGGAGAGTGTGAAAATTGTGTTTCTGGCAGTCTACTGAAATCTGAATGCTGAGTGTTGTTCAAAGCTGAGAACAGAGTTTTTGGGCTCTGAGTGACTCCAAAAACCTTTTCAGGCATTCTCCTTTAAATTGAATGCTGAGCGATGTTGAAAACGTGGGAATCGTGTTTTTGCGCTCTGAAAGTGTTGAAAACCGTGTTTCTGGCAATATAGTTGAAACTGCACGTTGAATGATGTTAAAACCCAGGAATCGCGTTTTTGCGCTCTGAAAGTGTCGAAAACAGGGTTTCTCGCAATATCATTGAAACTGCACGCTGAATGATGTTAAAACCCGGGAATCGCTTTTTTGCGTTGTGAAAGTGTAGAAAACGGCGTTTCTGATGCACTTCTTTAAAATGAATGCTGTGTGTTGTTCAAAGCTGGGAACAGAGTTTTTGGGCTTGGAGAGTGTGAAAATTGTGTTTCTGGCAGTCTACTGAAATCTGAATGCTGAGTGTTGTTCAAAGCTGAGAACAGAGTTTTTGGGCTCTGAGCGATTCCAAAAACCTTTTCAGGCATTCTCCTTTAAATTGAATGCTGAGCGATGTTGAAAACGTGGGAATCGTGTTTTTGCGCTCTGAAAGTGTTGAAAACCGTGTTTCTGGCAATATAGTTGAAACTGCACGTTGAATGATGTTAAAACCCAGGAATCGCGTTTTTGCGCTCTGAAAGTGTCGAAAACAGGGTTTCTGGCAATATAGTTGAAACTGCACGTTGAATGATGTTAAAACCCAGGAATCGCGTTTTTGCGCTCTGAAAGTGTCGAAAACAGCTTTTCTGATGCACTTCTGGAAAATGAGTGCTGTGTGTTGTTCAAAGCTGGGAACAGAGTTTTTGGGCTTGGAGAGGGTGAAAATTGTGTTTCTGACAGTCTACTGAAATCTGAATGCTGAGTATTGTTCAAAGCTGAGAACACAGTTTTTGGGCTCTGAGTGACTCCAAAAACCTTTCCAGGCATTCTCCTTTAAATTGAATGCTGAGCGATGTTGAAAACGTGGGAATCGTGTTTTTGCGCTCTGAAAGTGTTGAAAACCGTGTTTCTGGCAATATAGTTGAAACTGCACGCTGAATGATGTTAAAACCCAGGAATCGCGTTCTTGCGCTCTGAAAGTGTCGAAAACAGCTTTTCTGATGCACTTCTGGAAAATGAGTGCTGTGTGTTGTTCAAAGCTGGGAACAGAGTTTTTGGGCTTGGAGAGGGTGAAAATTGTGTTTCTGACAGTCTACTGAAATCTGAATGCTGAGTATTGTTCAAAGCTGAGAACAGTGTTTTTGGGCTCTGAGTGACTCCAAAAACCTTTCCAGGCATTCTCCTTTAAATTGAATGCTGAGCGATGTTGAAAACGTGGGAATCGTGTTTCTGCGCTCTGAAAGTGTTGAAAACCGTGTTTCTGGCAATATAGTTGAAACTGCACGCTGAATGATGTTAAAACCCAGGAATCGCGTTTTTGCGCTCTGAAAGTGTCGAAAACAGGGTTTCTCGCAATATCATTGACACTGCACGTTGAATGATGTTAAAACCCAGGAATCGCGTTTTTGCGCTCTGAAAGTGTCGAAAACAGCGTTTCTGATGCACTTCTGGAAAATGAGTGCTGTGTGTTGTTCAAAGCTGGGAACAGAGTTTTTGGGCTTGGAGAGGGTGAAAATTGTGTTTCTGACAGTCTACTGAAATCTGAATGCTGAGTATTGTTCAAAGCTGAGAACAGAGTTTTTGGGCTCTGAGTGACTCCAAAAACCTTTCCAGGCATTCTCCTTTAAATTGAATGCTTAGCGATGTTGAAAACGTGGGAATCGTGTTTTTGCGCTCTGAAAGTGTTGAAAACCGTGTTTCTGGCAATATAGTTGAAACTGCACGCTGAATGATCTTAAAACCCAGGAATCGCGTTTTTGCGCTCTGAAAGTGTCGAAAACAGCTTTTCTGATGCACTTCTGGAAAATGAGTGCTGTGTGTTGTTCAAAGCTGGGAACAGAGTTTTTGGGCTTGGAGAGGGTGAAAATTGTGTTTCTGACAGTCTACTGAAATCTGAATGCTGAGTATTGTTCAAAGCTGAGAACAGAGTTTTTGGGCTCTGAGTGACTCCAAAAACCTTTCCAGGCATTCTCCTTTAAATTGAATGCTGAGCGATGTTGAAAACGTGGGAATCGTGTTTTTGCGCTCTGAAAGTGTTGAAAACCGTGTTTCTGGCAATATAGTTGAAAATACACGTTGAATGATGTTAAAACCCAGGAATCGCGTTTTTGCGCTCTGAAAGTGTCGAAAACAGGGTTTCTCGCAATATCATTGAAACTGCACGCTGAATGATGTTAAAACCCAGGAATCGTGTTTTTGCGCTCTGAAAGTGTCGAAAACAGTGTTTCTGGCAATATAGTTGAAACTGCACGTTGAATGATGTTAAAACTCGGGAATCGCGTTTTTGCGTTGTGAAAGTGTTGAAAACAGCGTTTCTGATGCACTACTGGAAAATGAATGCTGTGTGTTGTTCAAAGCTGGGAAAAGAGTTTTTGGGCTTGGAGAGTGTGAAAATTGTGTTTCTGGCAGTCTACTGAAATCTGAATGCTGAGTGTTGTTCAAAGCTGAGAACAGAGTTTTTGGGCTCTGAGTGACTCCAAAAACCTTTTCAGGCATTCTCCTTTAAATTGAATGCTGAGCGATGTTGAAAACGTGGGAATCGTGTTTTTGCGCTCTGAAAGTGTTGAAAACCGTGTTTCTGGCAATATAGTTGAAACTGCACGTTGAATGATGTTAAAACCCAGGAATCGCGTTTTTGCGCTCGGAAAGTGTCGAAAACAGCTTTTCTGATGTACTTCTGGAAAATGAGTGCTGTGTGTTGTTCAAAGCTGGGAACAGAGTTTTTGGGATTGGAGAGGGTGAAAATTGTGTTTCTGACAGTCTACTGAAATCTGAATGCTGAGTATTGTTCAAAGCTGAGAACAGTGTTTTTGGGCTCTGAGTGACTCCAAAAACCTTTCCAGGCATTCTCCTTTAAATTGAATGCTGAGCGATGTTGAAAACGTGGGAATCGTGTTTCTGCGCTCTGAAAGTGTCGAAAACAGCGTTTCTGGCAATGTAGTTGAAACTGCACGTTGAATGATGTTAAAACTCGGGAATCGCGTTTTTGCGTTGTGAAAGTGTTGAAAACAGCGTTTCTGATGCACTACTGGAAAATGAATGCTGTGTGTTGTTCAAAGCTGGGAACAGAGTTTTTGGGCTCTGAGTGACTCCAAAAACCTTTTCAGGCATTCTTCTTTAAATTGAATCCTGAGCGATGTTGAAAACGTGGGAATCGTGTTTTTGCGCTCTGAAAGTGTTGAAAACCGTGTTTCTTGCAGTATAGTTGAAACTGCACGTTGAATGATGTTAAAACCCAGGAATTGCGTTTTTGCGCTCTGAAAGTGTCGAAAACAGCGTTTCTGGCAATATCGTTGAAACTGCACGCTGAATGATGTTAAAACCCGGGAATCGCGTTTTTGCGTTGTGAAAGTGTTGAAAACAGCGTTTCTGATGCACTTCTGGAAAATGAATGCTATGTTTTGCTCAAAGCTGGGAACAGAGTTTTTGGGCTTGGAGAGTGTGAAAATTGTGTTTCTGATAGTCTGCTGAAATCTGAATGCTAAGTGTTGTTCAAAGCTTAGAACAGAGTTTTTGGGCTCTGAGTGACTCCAAAAACCTTTCCAGGCATTCTCCTTTAAATTGAATGCTGAGCGATGTTGAAAACGTGGGAATCGTGTTTTTGCGCTCTGAAAGTGTTGAAAACCGTGTTTCTGGCAATATCGTTGAAACTGCACGTTGAATGATGTTAAAACCCAGGAATCGCGTTTTTGCGCTCTGAAAGTGTCGAAAACAGCGTTTCTGGCAATATCGTTGAAACTACACGCTGAATGATGTTAAAACCCGGGAGTCGCGTTTTTGCGTTGTGAAAGTGTCGAAAACAGCGTTTCTGATGCACTTCTGGAAAATGAGTGCTGTGTGTTGTTCAAAGCTGAGAACAGAGTTTTTGGGCTCTGAGTGACTCCAAAAACCTTTTCAGGCATTCTCCTTTAAATTGAATGCTGAGCGATGTTGAAAACCGTGTTTCTGGCAATATAGTTGAAACTGCACGTTGAATGATGTTAAAACCCAGGAATCGCGTTTTTGCGCTCTGAAAGTGTCGAAAACAGCGTTTCTGATGCACTTCTGGAAAATGAGTGCTGTGTGTTGTTCAAAGCTGGGAACAGAGTTTTTGGGCTTGGAGAGGGTGAAAATTGTATTTCTGACAGTCTACTGAAATCTGAATGCTGAGTATTGTTCAAAGCTGGGAACAGAGTTTTTGGGCTTGGAGAGTGTGAAAATTGTGTTTCTGATAGTCTGCTGAAATCTGAATGCTGAGTATTGTTCAAAGCTGAGATCAGAGTTTTTGGGTTCTGAGTGACTCCAAAAACCTTTTCAGGCATTCTTCTTTAAATTGAATCCTGAGCGATGTTGAAAACGTGGGAATCGTGTTTTTGCGCTCTGAAAGTGTCGAAAACAGCTTTTCTGATGTACTTCTGGAAAATGAGTGCTGTGTGTTGTTCAAAGCTGGGAACAGAGTTTTTGGGATTGGAGAGGGTGAAAATTGTGTTTCTGACAGTCTACTGAAATCTGAATGCTGAGTGTTGTTCAAAGCTGAGAACAGAGTTTTTGGGCTCTGAGTGACTCCAAAAACCTTTCCAGGCATTCTCCTTTAAATTGAATGCTGAGCGATGTTGAAAACGTGGGAATCGTGTTTTTGCGCTCTGAAAGTGTTGAAAACCGTGTTTCTGGCAATATAGTTGAAACTGCACGTTGAATGATGTTAAAACCCGGGAATCGCGTTTTTGCGCTCTGAAAGTGTCGAAAACAGGGTTTCTCGCAATATCATTGAAACTGCACACTGAATGATGTTAAACCCCGGGAATCGCGTTTTTGCGTTGTGAAAGTGTAGAAAACGGCGTTTCTGATGCACTTCTGGAAAATGAATGCTGTGTGTTGTTCAAAGTTGGGAACAGAGTTTTTGGGCTTGGAGAGTGTGAAAATTGTGTTTCTGGCAGTCTACTGAAATCTGAATGCTGAGTGTTGTTCAAAGCTGAGAACAGAGTTTTTGGGCTCTGAGTGACTCCAAAAACCTTTTCAGGCATTCTCCTTTAAATTGAATGCTGAGCGATGTTGAAAACGTGGGAATCGTGTTTTTGCGCTCTGAAAGTGTTGAAAACCGTGTTTCTGGCAATATAGTTGAAACTGCACGCTGAATGATGTTAAAACCCGGGAATCGCGTTTTTGCGTTGTGAAAGTGTCGAAAACGGCGTTTCTGATGCACTTCTGGAAAATGAATGCTGTGTGTTGTTCAAAGCTGGGAACAGAGTTTTTGGGCTTGGAGAGTGTGAAAATTGTGTTTCTGACAGTCTACTGAAATCTGAATGCTGAGTGTTGTTCAAAGCTGAGAACAGAGTTTTTGGGCTCTGAGTGACTCCAAAAACCTTTCCAGGCATTCTCCTTTAAATTGAATGCTGAGCGATGTTGAAAACGTGGGAATCGTGTTTTTGCGCTCTGAAAGTGTTGAAAACCGTGTTTCTGGCAATATAGTTGAAAATGCACGTTGTATGATGTTAAAACCCAGGAATCGCGTTTTTGCTCTCTGAAAGTGTCGAAAACAGCGTTTCTGATGCACTTCTGGAAAATGAATGCTGTGTGTTGTTCAAAGCTGGGAACAGAGTTTTTGGGCTTGGAGAGTGTGAAAATTGTGTTTCTGGCAGTCTACTGAAATCTAAATGCAGAGTATTGTTCAAAGCTGAGAACACAGTTTTTGGGCTCTGAGTGACTCCAAAAACCTTTCCAGGCATTCTCCTTTAAATTGAATGCTGAGCGATGTTGAAAACGCGGGAATCGTGTTTTTGCGCTCTGAAAGTGTTGAAAACCGTGTTTCTGGCAATATAGTTGAAACTGCACGTTGAATGATGTTAAAACCCAGGAATCGCGTTTTTGCGCTCTGAAAGTGTCGAAAACAGGGTTTCTCGCAATATCATTGAAACTGCACGCTGAATGATGTTAAAACCCGGGAATCGCGTTTTTGCGTTGTGAAAGTGTAGAAAACGGCGTTTCTGATGCACTTCTGGAAAATGAATGCTGTGTGTTGTTCAAAGCTGGGAACAGAGTTTTTGGGCTTGGAGAGGGTGAAAATTGTGTTTCTGACAGTCTACTGAAATCTGAATGCTGAGTATTGTTCAAAGCTGAGAACAGAGTTTTTGAGCTCTGAGTGACTCCAAAAACCTTTCCAGGCATTCTCCTTTAAATTGAATGCTGAGCGATGTTGAAAACGTGGGAATCGTGTTTTTGCGCTCTGAAAGTGTTGAAAACCGTGTTTCTGGCAATATAGTTGAAACTGCACGTTGAATGATGTTAAAACCCGGGAATCGCGTTTTTGCGCTCTGAAAGTGTCGAAAACAGGGTTTCTCGCAATATCATTGAAACTGCACGCTGAATGATGTTAAAACCCGGGAATCGCGTTTTTGCGTTGTGAAAGTGTAGAAAACGGCGTTTCTGATGCACTTCTGGAAAATGAATGCTGTGTGTTGTTCAAAGCTGGGAACAGAGTTTTTGGGCTTGGAGAGTGTGAAAATTGTGTTTCTGGCAGTCTACTGAAATCTGAATGCTGAGTGTTGTTCAAAGCTGAGAACAGAGTTTTTGGGCTCTGAGTGACTCCAAAAACCTTTCCAGGCATTCTCCTTTAAATTGAATGCTGAGCGATGTTGAAAACGTGGGAATCGTGTTTTTGCGCTCTGAAAGTGTTGAAAACCGTGTTTCTGGCAATATAGTTGAAACTGCACGCTGAATGATGTTAAAACCCAGGAATCGTGTTGTTGCGCTCTGAAGGTGTCGAAAACAGCTTTTCTGATGCACTTCTGGAAAATGAGTGCTGTGTGTTGTTCAAAGCTGGGAACAGAGTTTTTGGGCTTGGAGAGGGTGAAAATTGTGTTTCTGACAGTCTACTGAAATCTGAATGCTGAGTATTGTTCAAAGCTGAGAACACAGTTTTTGGGCTCTGAGTGACTCCAAAAACCTTTTCAGGCATTCTTCTTTAAATTGAATCCTGAGCGATGTTGAAAACGTGGGAATCGTGTTTTTGCGCTCTGAAAGTGTTGAAAACCGTGTTTCTTGCAGTATAGTTGAAACTGCACGTTGAATGATGTTAAAACCCAGGAATTGCGTTTTTGCGCTCTGAAAGTGTCGAAAACAGCGTTTCTGGCAATATCGTTGAAACTGCACGCTGAATGATGTTAAAACCCGGGAATCGCGTTTTTGCGTTGTGAAAGTGTTGAAAACAGCGTTTCTGATGCACTTCTGGAAAATGAATGCTATGTTTTGCTCAAAGCTGGGAACAGAGTTTTTGGGCTTGGAGAGTGTGAAAATTGTGTTTCTGATAGTCTGCTGAAATCTGAATGCTAAGTGTTGTTCAAAGCTTAGAACAGAGTTTTTGGGCTCTGAGTGACTCCAAAAACCTTTCCAGGCATTGTCCTTTAAATTGAATGCTGAGCGATGTTGAAAACGTGGGAATCGTGTTTTTGCGCTCTGAAAGTGTTGAAAACCGTGTTTCTGGCAATATCGTTGAAACTGCACGTTGAATGATGTTAAAACCCAGGAATCGCGTTTTTGCGCTCTGAAAGTGTCGAAAACAGCGTTTCTGGCAATATCGTTGAAACTACACGCTGAATGATGTTAAAACCCGGGAGTCGCGTTTTTGCGTTGTGAAAGTGTCGAAAACAGCGTTTCTGATGCAGTTCTGGCAAATGAGTGCTGTGTGTTGTTCAAAGCTGAGAACAGAGTTTTTGGGCTCTGAGTGACTCCAAAAACCTTTTCAGGCATTCTCCTTTAAATTGAATGCTGAGCGATGTTGAAAACCGTGTTTCTGGCAATATAGTTGAAACTGCACGTTGAATGATGTTAAAACCCAGGAATCGCGTTTTTGCGCTCTGAAAGTGTCGAAAACAGCGTTTCTGATGCACTTCTGGAAAATGAGTGCTGTGTGTTGTTCAAAGCTGGGAACAGAGTTTTTGGGCTTGGAGAGGGTGAAAATTGTATTTCTGACAGTCTACTGAAATCTGAATGCTGAGTATTGTTCAAAGCTGGGAACAGAGTTTTTGGGCTTGGAGAGTGTGAAAATTGTGTTTCTGATAGTCTGCTGAAATCTGAATGCTGAGTATTGTTCAAAGCTGAGATCAGAGTTTTTGGGTTCTGAGTGACTCCAAAAACCTTTTCAGGCATTCTTCTTTAAATTGAATGCTGAGCGATGTTGAAAACGTGGGAATCGTGTTTTTGCGCTCTGAAAGTGTTGAAAACCGTGTTTCTGGCAGTATAGTTGAAACTGCACGTTGAATGATGTTAAAACCCAGGAATCGCGTTTTTGCGCTCTGAAAGTGTCGAAAACATCGTTTCTGGCAACATCGTTGAAACTGCATGGTGAATGATGTTAAAACTCGGGAATCGCGTTTTTGCGTTGTGAAAGTGTTGAAAAAAGCGTTTCTGATGCACTTCTGGAAAATGAGTGCTGTGTGTTGTTCAAAGCTGGGAACAGAGTTTTTGGGCTTGGAGAGTGTGAAAATTGTTTTTCTGATAGTCTGCTGAAATCTGAATGCTGAGTGTTGTTCAAAGTTGAGAACAGAGTTTTTGGGCTCTGAGTGACTCCAAAAACCTTTCCAGGCATTCTCCTTTAAATTGAATGCTGAGCGATGTTGAAAACGTGGGAATCGTGTTTTTGCGCTCTGAAAGTGTTGAAAACCGTGTTTCTGGCAATATAGTTGAAACTGCACGTTGAATGATGTTAAAACCTGGGAATCGCGTTTTTGCGCTCTGAAAGTGTCGAAAACAGGGTTTCTCGCAATATCATTGAAACTGCACGCTGAATGATGTTAAAACCCGGGAATCGCGTTTTTGCGTTGTGAAAGTGTCGAAAACTGCGTTTCTGATGCACTTCTGGAAAATGAATGCTGTGTGTTGTCCAAAGCTGGGAACAGAGTTTTTGGGCTTGGAGAGTGTGAAAATTGTGTTTCTGACAGTCTACTGAAATCTGAATGCTGAGTGTTGTTCAAAGCTGAGAACAGAGTTTTTGGGCTCTGAGTGACTCCAAAAACCTTTCCAGGCATTCTCCTTTAAATTGAATGCTGAGCGATGTTGAAAACGTGGGAATCGTGTTTTTGCGCTCTGAAAGTGTTGAAAACCGTGTTTCTGGCAATATAGTTGAAACTGCACGTTGAATGATGTTAAAACCCGGGAATCGCGTTTTTGCGCTCTGAAAGTGTCGAAAACAGGGTTTCTCGCAATATCATTGAAACTGCACGCTGAATGATGTTAAACCCCGGGAATCGCGTTTTTGCGTTGTGAAAGTGTAGAAAACGGCGTTTCTGATGCACTTCTGGAAAATGAATGCTGTGTGTTGTTCAAAGTTGGGAACAGAGTTTTTGGGCTTGGAGAGTGTGAAAATTGTGTTTCTGGCAGTCTACTGAAATCTGAATGCTGAGTGTTGTTCAAAGCTGAGAACAGAGTTTTTGGGCTCTGAGTGACTCCAAAAACCTTTTCAGGCATTCTCCTTTAAATTGAATGCTGAGCGATGTTGAAAACGTGGGAATCGTGTTTTTGCGCTCTGAAAGTGTTGAAAACCGTGTTTCTGGCAATATAGTTGAAACTGCACGCTGAATGATGTTAAAACCCGGGAATCGCGTTTTTGCGTTGTGAAAGTGTCGAAAACGGCGTTTCTGATGCACTTCTGGAAAATGAATGCTGTGTGTTGTTCAAAGCTGGGAACAGAGTTTTTGGGCTTGGAGAGTGTGAAAATTGTGTTTCTGACAGTCTACTGAAATCTGAATGCTGAGTGTTGTTCAAAGCTGAGAACAGAGTTTTTGGGCTCTGAGTGACTCCAAAAACCTTTCCAGGCATTCTCCTTTAAATTGAATGCTGAGCGATGTTGAAAACGTGGGAATCGTGTTTTTGCGCTCTGAAAGTGTTGAAAACCGTGTTTCTGGCAATATAGTTGAAAATGCACGTTGTATGATGTTAAAACCCAGGAATCGCGTTTTTGCGCTCTGAAAGTGTCGAAAACAGCGTTTCTGATGCACTTCTGGAAAATGAATGCTGTGTGTTGTTCAAAGCTGGGAACAGAGTTTTTGGGCTTGGAGAGTGTGAAAATTGTGTTTCTGGCAGTCTACTGAAATCTGAATGCTGAGTATTGTTCAAAGCTGAGAACACAGTTTTTGGGCTCTGAGTGACTCCAAAAACCTTTCCAGGCATTCTCCTTTAAATTGAATGCTGAGCGATGTTGAAAACGTGGGAATCGTGTTTTTGCGCTCTGAAAGTGTTGAAAACCGTGTTTCTGGCAATATAGTTGAAACTGCACGTTGAATGATGTTAAAACCCAGGAATCGCGTTTTTGCGCTCTGAAAGTGTCGAAAACAGGGTTTCTCGCAATATCATTGAAACTGCACGCTGAATGATGTTAAAACCCGGGAATCGCGTTTTTGCGTTGTGAAAGTGTAGAAAACGGCGTTTCTGATGCACTTCTGGAAAATGAATGCTGTGTGTTGTTCAAAGCTGGGAACAGAGTTTTTGGGCTTGGAGAGGGTGAAAATTGTGTTTCTGACAGTCTACTGAAATCTGAATGCTGAGTATTGTTCAAAGCTGAGAACAGAGTTTTTGAGCTCTGAGTGACTCCAAAAACCTTTCCAGGCATTCTCCTTTAAATTGAATGCTGAGCGATGTTGAAAACGTGGGAATCGTGTTTTTGCGCTCTGAAAGTGTTGAAAACCGTGTTTCTGGCAATATAGTTGAAACTGCACGTTGAATGATGTTAAAACCCGGGAATCGCGTTTTTGCGCTCTGAAAGTGTCGAAAACAGGGTTTCTCGCAATATCATTGAAACTGCACGCTGAATGATGTTAAAACCCGGGAATCGCGTTTTTGCGTTGTGAAAGTGTAGAAAACGGCGTTTCTGATGCACTTCTGGAAAATGAATGCTGTGTGTTGTTCAAAGCTGGGAACAGAGTTTTTGGGCTTGGAGAGTGTGAAAATTGTGTTTCTGGCAGTCTACTGAAATCTGAATGCTGAGTGTTGTTCAAAGCTGAGAACAGAGTTTTTGGGCTCTGAGTGACTCCAAAAACCTTTCCAGGCATTCTCCTTTAAATTGAATGCTGAGCGATGTTGAAAACGTGGGAATCGTGTTTTTGCGCTCTGAAAGTGTTGAAAACCGTGTTTCTGGCAATATAGTTGAAACTGCACGCTGAATGATGTTAAAACCCAGGAATCGCGTTTTTGCGCTCTGAAGGTGTCGAAAACAGCTTTTCTGATGCACTTCTGGAAAATGAGTGCTGTGTGTTGTTCAAAGCTGGGAACAGAGTTTTTGGGCTTGGAGAGGGTGAAAATTGTGTTTCTGACAGTCTACTGAAATCTGAATGCTGAGTATTTTTCAAAGCTGAGAACACAGTTTTTGGGCTCTGAGTGACTCCAAAAACCTTTCCAGGCATTCTCCTTTAAATTGAATGCTGAGCGATGTTGAAAACGTGGGAATCGTGTTTTTTGCGCTCTGAAAGTGTTGAAAACCGTGTTTCTGGCAATATAGTTGAAACTGCACGTTGAATGATGTTAAAACCCAGGAATCGCGTTTTTGCGCTCTGAAAGTGTCGAAAACAGGGTTTCTCGCAATATCATTGAAACTGCACGCTGAATGATGTTAAAACCCGGGAATCGCGTTTTTGCGTTGTGAAAGTGTCGAAAACGGCGTTTCTGATGCACTTCTTTAAAATGAATGCTGTGTGTTGTTCAAAAGCTGGGAACAGAGTTTTTGGGCTTGGAGAGTGTGAAAATTGTGTTTCTGGCAGTCTACTGAAATCTGAATGCTGAGTATTGTTCAAAGCTGAGAACAGTGTTTTTGGGCTCTGAGTGACTCCAAAAACCTTTCCAGGCATTCTCCTTTAAATTGAATGCTGAGCGATGTTGAAAACGTGGGAATCGTGTTTCTGCGCTCTGAAAGTGTTGAAAACCGTGTTTCTGGCAATATAGTTGAAACTGCACGTTGAATGATGTTAAAACCCGGGAATCGCGTTTTTGCGCTCTGAAAGTGTCGAAAACAGGATTTCTCGCAATATCATTGAAACTGCACGCTGAATGATGTTAAAACCCGGGAATCGCGTTTTTGCGTTGTGAAAGTGTAGAAAACGGCGTTTCTGATGCACTTCTGGAAAATGAATGCTGTGTGTTGTTCAAAGTTGGGAACAGAGTTTTTGGGCTTGGAGAGTGTGAAAATTGTGTTTCTGGCAGTCTACTGAAATCTGAATGCTGAGTGTTGTTCAAAGCTGAGAACAGAGTTTTTGGGCTCTGAGTGACTCCAAAAACCTTTTCAGGCATTCTCCTTTAAATTGAATGCTGAGCGATGTTGAAAACGTGGGAATCGTGTTTTTGCGCTCTGAAAGTGTTGAAAACCGTGTTTCTGGCAATATAGTTGAAACTGCACGCTGAATGATGTTAAAACCCAGGAATCGCGTTTTTGCGCTCTGAAAGTGTCGAAAACAGCTTTCTGATGCACTTCTGGAAAATGAGTGCTGTGTGTTGTTCAAAGCTGGGAACAGAGTTTTTGGGCTTGGAGAGGGTGAAAATTGTGTTTCTGACAGTCTACTGAAATCTGAATGCTGAGTATTGTTCAAAGCTGAGAACAGAGTTTTTGGGCTCTGAGTGACTCCAAAAACCTTTCCAGGCATTCTCCTTTAAATTGAATGCTGATCGATGTTGAAACGTGGGAATTGTGTTTCTGCGCTCTGAAAGTGTTGAAAACCGTGTTTCTGGCAATATAGTTGAAAATACACGTTGAATGATGTTAAAACCCAGGAATCGCGTTTTTGCGCTCTGAAAGTGTCGAAAACAGGGTTTTCTCGCAATATCATTGAAACTGCACGCTGAATGATGTTAAAACCCAGGAATCGTGTTTTTGCGCTCTGAAAGTGTCGAAAACAGCGTTTCTGGCAATATAGTTGAACTGCACGTTGAATGATGTTAAAACTCGGGAATCGCGTTTTTGCGTTGTGAAAGTGTTGAAAACAGCGTTTCTGATGCACTACTGGAAAATGAATGCTGTGTGTTGTTCAAAGTTGGGAACAGAGTTTTTTGGGCTTGGAGAGTGTGAAAATTGTTTTTCTGATAGTCTACTGAAATCTGAATGCTGAGTATTGTTCAAAGCTGAGATCAGAGTTTTTGGGTTCTGAGTGACTCCAAAAACCTTTCCAAGCATTCTCCTTTAAATTGAATGCTGAGCGATGTTGAAAACGTGGGAATCGTGTTTTTGCGCTCTGAAAGTGTTGAAAACTGTGTTTCTGGCAATATAGTTGAAACTGCACGTGAATGATGTCAGAACCCGGGAATCGCGTTTTTGCGCTCTGAAAGTGACGAAAACAGCGTTTCTGGCAATATCGTTGAAACTGCACGCTGAAAGATGTTAAAACCCGGGAATCGCGTTTTTGCGTTGTGAAAGTGTTGAAAACAGCGTTTCTGATGCACTTCTGGAAAATGAATGCTGTGTGTTCTTCAAAGCTGGGAACAGAGTTTTTGGGCTTGGAGAGTGTGAAAATTGTGTTTCTGATAGTCTACTGAAATCTGAATGCCTGAGTGTTGTTCAAAGCTGAGGAAAGGGTTTTGGGCTATGAGTGACATCAAAAAACCTTTTCAGGCATTCTCCTTTAAATTGAATGCTGAGCGATGTTGAAAACGTGGGAATCGTGTTTTTGCGCTCTGAAAGTGTTGAAAACCGTGTTTCTGGCAATATAGTTCAAACTGCACGTTGAATGATGTTAAAACCCAGGAATCGCGTTTTTGCGCTCTGAAAGTATCGAAAACAGCGTTTCTGGCAATATCGTTGAAACTGCACGCTGAAAGATGTTAAAACCCGGGAATCGCGTTTTTGCGTTGTGAAAGTGTCGAAAACAGCGTTTCTGATGCACTTCTGGTAAATGAGTGCTGTGTGTTGTTCAAAGCTGGGAACAGAGTTTTTGGGCTCTGAGTGACTCCAAAAACCTTTTCAGGCATTCTTCTTTAAATTGAATCCTGAGCGATGTTGAAAATGTGGGAATCGTGTTTTTTGCGCTCTGAAAGTGTTGAAAACCGTGTTTCTTGCGGTATAGTTGAAACTGCACGTTGAATGATGTTAAAACCCAGGAATTGCGTTTTTGCGCTCTGAAAGTGTCGAAAACAGCGTTTCTGGCAATATCGTTGAAACTGCACGCTGAATGATGTTAAAACCCGGGAATCGCGTTTTTGCGTTGTGAAAGTGTTGAAAACAGCGTTTTCTGATGCACTTCTGGAAAATGAATGCTATGTGTTGCTCAAAGCTGGGAACAGAGTTTTTGGGCTTGGAGAGTGTGAAAATTGTGTTTCTGATAGTCTGCTGAAATCTGAATGCTAAGTGTTGTTCAAAGCTTAGAACAGAGTTTTTGGGCTCTGAGTGACTCCAAAAACCTTTCCAGGCATTGTCCCTTTAAATTGAATGCTGAGGCGATGTTGAAAACGTGGGAATCGTGTTTTTGCGCTCTGAAAGTGTTGAAAACCGTGTTTCTGGCAATATAGTTGAAACTGCACGTTGAATGATGTTGAAACCCAGGAATCGCGTTTTTGCTCTCTGAAAGTGTCGAAAACAGCGTTTCTGGCAATATCGTTGAAACTACACGCTGAATGATGTTAAAACCCGGGAGTCGCGTTTTTGCGTTGTGAAAGTGTCGAAAACAGCGTTTCTGATGCAGTTCTGGCAAATGAGTGCTGTGTGTTGTTCAAAGCTGGGAACAGAGTTTTGGCTCTGAGTGACTCCAAAAAACCTTTTCAGGCATTCTCCTTTAAATTGAATGCTGAGCGATGTTGAAAACCGTGTTTCTGGCAATATAGTTGAAACTGCACGTTGAATGATGTTAAAACCCAGGAATCGCGTTTTTGCGCTCTGAAAGTGTCGAAAACAGCGTTTCTGATGCACTTCTGGAAAATGAGTGCTGTGTGTTGTTCAAAGCTGGGAACAGAGTTTTTGGGCTTGGAGAGGGTGAAAATTGTATTTCTGACAGTCTACTGAAATCTGAATGCTGAGTATTGTTCAAAGCTGGGAACAGAGTTTTTGGGCTTGGAGAGTGTGAAAATTGTGTTTCTGATAGTCTGCTGAAATCTGAATGCTGAGTATTGTTTCAAAAGCTGAGATCAGAGTTTTTGGGTTCTGAGTGACTCCAAAAACCTTTTCAGGCATTCTTCTTTAAATTGAATCCTGAGCGATGTTGAAAACGTGGAATCGTGTTTTTGCGCTCTGAAAGTGTTGAAAACCGTGTTTCGTGCAGTATAGTGTGAAACTGCACGTTGAATGATGTTAAACCCAGGAATAGCGTTTTTGCGCTCTGAAAAGTGTCGAAAACATCGTTTCTGGCAACATCGTTGAAACTGCATGGTGAATGATGTTAAACTCGGGAATCGCGTTTTTGCGTTGTGAAAGTGTTGAAAAAAGCGTTTCTGATGCACTTCTGGAAAATGAATGCTGTGTGTTGTTCAAAGCTGGGAACAGAGTTTTTGGGGCTTGGAGAGTGTGAAATTTGTTTTTCTGATAGTCTGCTGAAATCTGAATGCTGAGTGTTGTTCAAAGTTGAGAACAGAGTTTTTTGGGGCTCTGAGTTACTCCAAAAACCTTTCCAGGCATTCTCCTTTAAATTGAATGCTGAGCGATGTTGAAAACGTGGGAATCGTGTTTTGCGCTCTGAAAGTGTTGAAAACTGTGTTTCTGGCAATATAGTTGAAACTGCACGTTGAATGATGTTAAAACCCGGGAATCGCGTTTTTGCGCTCTGAAAGTGTCGAAAACAGGGTTTCTCGCAATATCATTGAAACTGCACGCTGAATGATTGTTAAACCCGGGAATCGCGTTTTTGCGTTGTGAAAGTGTAGAAAACGGCGTTTCTGATGCACTTCTGGAAAATGAATGCTGTGTGTTGTTCAAAGCTGGGAACAGAGTTTTTGGGGCTTGGAGAGTGTGAAAATGGGTGTTTCTGGCAGTCTACTGAAATCTGAATGCTGAGTGTTGTTCAAAGCTGAGAACAGAGTTTTTGGGGCTCTGAGTGACTCCAAAAACCTTTCCAGGCATTCTCCTTTAAATTGAATGCTGAGCGATGTTGAAAAACGTGGGAATCGTGTTTTTGCGCTCTGAAAGTGTTGAAACCGTGTTTCTGGCAATATAGTTGAAACTGCACGCTGAATGATGTTAAAACCCAGGAATCGCGTTGTTGCGCTCTGAAGGTGTCGAAAACAGCTTTTCTGATGCACTTCTGGAAAATGAGTGCTGTGTGTTGTTCAAAGCTGGAACAGAGTTTTTGGGCTTGGAGAGGGTGAAAATTGTGTTTCTGGACAGTCTACTGAAATCTGAATGCTGAGTATTGTTCAAAGCTGAGAACACAGTTTTTGGGCTCTGAGTGACTCCAAAAACCTTTTCAGGGCATTCTTCTTTAAATTGAATCCTGAGCGATGTTGAAAACGTGGGAATCGTGTTTTTGCGCTCTGAAAGTGTTGAAAACCGTGTTTCTTGCAGTATAGTTGAAACTGCACGTTGAATGATGTTAAAACCCAGGAATTGCGTTTTTGCGCTCTGAAAGTGTCGAAAACAGCGTTTCTGGCAATATCGTTGAAACTGCACGCTGAATGATGTTAAAACCCGGGAATCGCGTTTTTGCGTTGTGAAAGTGTTGAAAACAGCGTTTCTGATGCACTTCTGGAAAATGAATGCTATGTTTTGCTCAAAGCTGGGAACAGAGTTTTTGGGCTTGGAGAGTGTGAAAATTGTGTTTCTGATAGTCTGCTGAAATCTGAATGCTAAGTGTTGTTCAAAGCTTAGAACAGAGTTTTTGGGCTCTGAGTGACTCCAAAAACCTTTCCAGGCATTGTCCTTTAAATTGAATGCTGAGCGATGTTGAAAACGTGGGAATCGTGTTTTTGCGCTCTGAAAGTGTTGAAAACCGTGTTTCTGGCAATATCGTTGAAACTGCACGTTGAATGATGTTAAAACCCAGGAATCGCGTTTTTGCGCTCTGAAAGTGTCGAAAACAGCGTTTCTGGCAATATCGTTGAAACTACACGCTGAATGATGTTAAAACCCGGGAGTCGCGTTTTTGCGTTGTGAAAGTGTCGAAAACAGCGTTTCTGATGCAGTTCTGGCAAATGAGTGCTGTGTGTTGTTCAAAGCTGGGAACAGAGTTTTTGGGCTCTGAGTGACTCCAAAAACCTTTTCAGGCATTCTCCTTTAAATTGAATGCTGAGCGATGTTGAAAACCGTGTTTCTGGCAATATAGTTGAAACTGCACGTTGAATGATGTTAAAACCCAGGAATCGCGTTTTTGCGCTCTGAAAGTGTCGAAAACAGCGTTTCTGATGCACTTCTGGAAAATGAGTGCTGTGTGTTGTTCAAAGCTGGGAACAGAGTTTTTGGGCTTGGAGAGGGTGAAAATTGTATTTCTGACAGTCTACTGAAATCTGAATGCTGAGTATTGTTCAAAGCTGGGAACAGAGTTTTTGGGCTTGGAGAGTGTGAAAATTGTGTTTCTGATAGTCTGCTGAAATCTGAATGCTGAGTATTGTTCAAAGCTGAGATCAGAGTTTTTGGGTTCTGAGTGACTCCAAAAACCTTTTCAGGCATTCTTCTTTAAATTGAATCCTGAGCGATGTTGAAAACGTGGGAATCGTGTTTTTGCGCTCTGAAAGTGTTGAAAACCGTGTTTCTTGCAGTATAGTTGAAACTGCACGTTGAATGATGTTAAAACCCAGGAATCGCGTTTTTGCGCTCTGAAAGTGTCGAAAACATCGTTTCTGGCAACATCGTTGAAACTGCATGGTGAATGATGTTAAAACTCGGGAATCGCGTTTTTGCGTTGTGAAAGTGTTGAAAAAAGCGTTTCTGATGCACTTCTGGAAAATGAATGCTGTGTGTTGTTCAAAGCTGGGAACAGAGTTTTTGGGCTTGGAGAGTGTGAAAATTGTTTTTCTGATAGTCTGCTGAAATCTGAATGCTGAGTGTTGTTCAAAGTTGAGAACAGAGTTTTTGGGCTCTGAGTGACTCCAAAAACCTTTCCAGGCATTGTCCTTTAAATTGAATGCTGAGCGATGTTGAAAACGTGGGAATCGTGTTTTTGCGCTCTGAAAGTGTTGAAAACCGTGTTTCTGGCAATATAGTTGAAACTGCACGTTGAATGATGTTAAAACCTGGGAATCGCGTTTTTGCGCTCTGAAAGTGTCGAAAACAGGGTTTCTCGCAATATCATTGAAACTGCACGCTGAATGATGTTAAAACCCGGGAATCGCGTTTTTGCGTTGTGAAAGTGTCGAAAACTGCGTTTCTGATGCACTTCTGGAAAATGAATGCTGTGTGTTGTCCAAAGCTGGGAACAGAGTTTTTGGGCTTGGAGAGTGTGAAAATTGTGTTTCTGACAGTCTACTGAAATCTGAATGCTGAGTGTTGTTCAAAGCTGAGAACAGAGTTTTTGGGCTCTGAGTGACTCCAAAAACCTTTCCAGGCATTCTCCTTTAAATTGAATGCTGAGCGATGTTGAAAACGTGGGAATCGTGTTTTTGCGCTCTGAAAGTGTTGAAAACCGTGTTTCTGGCAATATAGTTGAAACTGCACGTTGAATGATGTTAAAACCCGGGAATCGCGTTTTTGCGCTCTGAAAGTGTCGAAAACAGGGTTTCTCGCAATATCATTGAAACTGCACGCTGAATGATGTTAAACCCCGGGAATCGCGTTTTTGCGTTGTGAAAGTGTAGAAAACGGCGTTTCTGATGCACTTCTGGAAAATGAATGCTGTGTGTTGTTCAAAGTTGGGAACAGAGTTTTTGGGCTTGGAGAGTGTGAAAATTGTGTTTCTGGCAGTCTACTGAAATCTGAATGCTGAGTGTTGTTCAAAGCTGAGAACAGAGTTTTTGGGCTCTGAGTGACTCCAAAAACCTTTTCAGGCATTCTCCTTTAAATTGAATGCTGAGCGATGTTGAAAACGTGGGAATCGTGTTTTTGCGCTCTGAAAGTGTTGAAAACCGTGTTTCTGGCAATATAGTTGAAACTGCACGCTGAATGATGTAAAACCCGGGAATCGCGTTTTTGCGTTGTGAAAAGTGTCGAAAAACGGCGTTTCTGATGCACTTCTGGAAAATGAATGCTGTGTGTTGTTCAAAAGCTGGGAACAGAGTTTTTGGGCTTGGAGAGTGTGAAAATTGTGTTTCTGACAGTCTACTGAAATCTGGAATGCTGAGGTTGTTCAAAGCTGAGAACAGAGTTTTTGGGCTCTGAGTGACTCCAAAAACCTTTCAGGCATTCTCCTTTAAATTGAATGCTGAGCGATGTTGAAAAACGTGGGAATCGTGTTTTTTGCGCTCTGAAAGTGTTGAAAACCGTGTTTCTGGCAATATAGTTGAAAATGCACGTTGTATGATGTTAAAACCCAGGAATCGCGTTTTTGCTCTCTGAAAGTGTCGAAAACAGCGTTTCTGATGCACTTCTGGAAAATGAATGCTGTGTGTTGTTCAAAGCTGGGAACAGAGTTTTTGGGCTTGGAGAGTGTGAAAATTGTGTTTCTGGCAGTCTACTGAAATCTGAATGCTGAGTATTGTTCAAAGCTGAGAACACAGTTTTTGGGCTCTGAGTGACTCCAAAAACCTTTCCAGGCATTCTCCTTTAAATTGAATGCTGAGCGATGTTGAAAACGTGGGAATCGTGTTTTTGCGCTCTGAAAGTGTTGAAAACCGTGTTTCTGGCAATATAGTTGAAACTGCACGTTGAATGATGTTAAAACCCAGGAATCGCGTTTTTGCGCTCTGAAAGTGTCGAAAACAGGGTTTCTCGCAATATCATTGAAACTGCACGCTGAATGATGTTAAAACCCGGGAATCGCGTTTTTGCGTTGTGAAAGTGTAGAAAACGGCGTTTCTGATGCACTTCTGGAAAATGAATGCTGTGTGTTGTTCAAAGCTGGGAACAGAGTTTTTGGGCTTGGAGAGGGTGAAAATTGTGTTTCTGACAGTCTACTGAAATCTGAATGCTGAGTATTGTTCAAAGCTGAGAACAGAGTTTTTGGGCTCTGAGTGACTCCAAAAACCTTTCCAGGCATTCTCCTTTAAATTGAATGCTGAGCGATGTTGAAAACGTGGGAATCGTGTTTTTGCGCTCTGAAAGTGTTGAAAACCGTGTTTCTGGCAATATAGTTGAAACTGCACGCTGAATGATGTTAAAACCCAGGAATCGCGTTGTTGCGCTCTGAAGGTGTCGAAAACAGCTTTTCTGATGCACTTCTGGAAAATGAGTGCTGTGTGTTGTTCAAAGCTGGGAACAGAGTTTTTGGGCTTGGAGAGGGTGAAAATTGTGTTTCTGACAGTCTACTGAAATCTGAATGCTGAGTATTTTTCAAAGCTGAGAACAGAGTTTTTGGGCTCTGAGTGACTCCAAAAACCTTTCCAGGCATTCTCCTTTAAATTGAATGCTGAGCGATGTTGAAAAACGTGGGAATCGTGTTTTTGCGCTCTGAAAGTGTTGAAAACCGTGTTTCTGGCAATATAGTTGAAACTGCACGTTGAATGATGTTAAAACCCAGGAATCGCGTTTTTGCGCTCTGAAAGTGTCGAAAACAGGGTTTCTCGCAATATCATTGAAACTGCACGCTGAATGATGTTAAAACCCGGGAATCGCGTTTTTGCGTTGTGAAAGTGTCGAAAACGGCGTTTCTGATGCACTTCTTTAAAATGAATGCTGTGTGTTGTTCAAAGCTGGGAACAGAGTTTTTGGGCTTGGAGAGTGTGAAAATTGTGTTTCTGGCAGTCTACTGAAATCTGAATGCTGAGTGTTGTTCAAAGCTGAGAACAGAGTTTTTGGGCTCTGAGTGACTCCAAAAACCTTTCCAGGCATTCTCCTTTAAATTGAATGCTGAGCGATGTTGAAAACGTGGGAATCGTGTTTCTGCGCTCTGAAAGTGTTGAAAACCGTGTTTCTGGCAATATAGTTGAAACTGCACGTTGAATGATGTTAAAACCCGGGAATCGCGTTTTTGCGCTCTGAAAGTGTCGAAAACAGGATTTCTCGCAATATCATTGAAACTGCACGCTGAATGATGTTAAAACCCGGGAATCGCGTTTTTGCGTTGTGAAAGTGTAGAAAACGGCGTTTCTGATGCACTTCTGGAAAATGAATGCTGTGTGTTGTTCAAAGTTGGGAACAGAGTTTTTGGGCTTGGAGAGTGTGAAAATTGTGTTTCTGGCAGTCTACTGAAATCTGAATGCTGAGTGTTGTTCAAAGCTGAGAACAGAGTTTTTGGGCTCTGAGTGACTCCAAAAACCTTTTCAGGCATTCTCCTTTAAATTGAATGCTGAGCGATGTTGAAAACGTGGGAATCGTGTTTTTGCGCTCTGAAAGTGTTGAAAACCGTGTTTCTGGCAATATAGTTGAAACTGCACGCTGAATGATGTTAAAACCCAGGAATCGCGTTTTTGCGCTCTGAAAGTGTCGAAAACAGCTTTTCTGATGCACTTCTGGAAAATGAGTGCTGTGTGTTGTTCAAAGCTGGGAACAGAGTTTTTGGGCTTGGAGAGGGTGAAAATTGTGTTTCTGACAGTCTACTGAAATCTGAATGCTGAGTATTGTTCAAAGCTGAGAACAGAGTTTTTGGGCTCTGAGTGACTCCAAAAACCTTTTCAGGCATTCTCCTTAAATTGAATGCTGATCGATGTTGAAAACGTGGGAATTGTGTTTCTGCGCTCTGAAAGTGTTGAAAACCGTGTTTCTGGCAATATAGTTGAAAATACACGTTGAATGATGTTAAAACCCAGGAATCGCGTTTTTGCGCTCTGAAAGTGTCGAAAACAGGGTTTCTCGCAATATCATTGAAACTGCACGCTGAATGATGTTAAAACCCAGGAATCGCGTTTTTGCGCTCTGAAAGTGTCGAAAACCGTGTTTCTGGCAATATAGTTGAAACTGCACGTTGAATGATGTTAAAACCCGGGAATCGCGTTTTTGCGTTGTGAAAGTGTTGAAAACAGCGTTTCTGATGCACTACTGGAAAATGAATGCTGTGTGTTGTTCAAAGTTGGGAACAGAGTTTTTTGGGCTTGGAGAGTGTGAAAATTGTTTTTCTGATAGTCTACTGAAATCTGAATGCTGAGTATTGTTCAAAGCTGAGATCAGAGTTTTTGGGTTCTGAGTGACTCCAAAAACCTTTCCAGGCATTCTCCTTTAAATTGAATGCTGAGCGATGTTGAAAACGTGGGAATCGTGTTTTTGCGCTCTGAAAGTGTTGAAAACCGTGTTTCTGGCAATATAGTTGAAACTGCACGTTGAATGATGTCAGAACCCGGGAATCGCGTTTTTGCGCTCTGAAAGTGACGAAAACAGCGTTTCTGGCAATATCGTTGAAACTGCACGCTGAAAGATGTTAAAACCCGGGAATCGCGTTTTTGCGTTGTGAAAGTGTTGAAAACAGCGTTTCTGATGCACTTCTGGAAAATGAATGCTATGTGTTGTTCAAAGCTGGGAACAGAGTTTTTGGGCTTGGAGAGTGTGAAAATTGTGTTTCTGATAGTCTACTGAAATCTGAATGCTGAGTGTTGTTCAAAGCTGAGGAAAGGGTTTTTGGGCTATGAGTGACATCAAAAACCTTTTCAGGCATTCTCCTTTAAATTGAATGCTGAGCGATGTTGAAAACGTGGGAATCGTGTTTTTGCGCTCTGAAAGTGTTGAAAACCGTGTTTCTGGCAATATAGTTCAAACTGCACGTTGAATGATGTTAAAACCCAGGAATCGCGTTTTTGCGCTCTGAAAGTGTCGAAAACAGCGTTTCTGGCAATATCGTTGAAACTGCACGCTGAATGATGTTAAAACCCGGGAATCGCGTTTTTGCGTTGTGAAAGGGTGAAAATTGTGTTTCTGACAGTCTACTGAAATCTGAATGCTGAGTATTGTTCAAAGCTGAGAACACAGTTTTTGGGCTCTGAGTGACTCCAAAACCTTTTCAGGCATTCTTCTTTAAATTGAATCCTGAGCGATGTTGAAAACGTGGGAATCGTGTTTTTGCGCTCTGAAAGTGTTGAAAACCGTGTTTCTTGCAGTATAGTTGAAACTGCACGTTGAATGATGTTAAAACCCAGGAATTGCGTTTTTGCGCTCTGAAAGTGTCGAAAACAGCGTTTCTGGCAATATCGTTGAAACTGCACGCTGAATGATGTTAAAACCCGGGAATCGCGTTTTTGCGTTGTGAAAGTGTTGAAAACAGCGTTTCTGATGCACTTCTGGAAAATGAATGCTATGTTTTGCTCAAAGCTGGGAACAGAGTTTTTGGGCTTGGAGAGTGTGAAAATTGTGTTTCTGATAGTCTGCTGAAATCTGAATGCTAAGTGTTGTTCAAAGCTTAGAACAGAGTTTTTGGGCTCTGAGTGACTCCAAAAACCTTTCCAGGCATTGTCCTTTAAATTGAATGCTGAGCGATGTTGAAAACGTGGGAATCGTGTTTTTGCGCTCTGAAAGTGTTGAAAACCGTGTTTCTGGCAATATCGTTGAAACTGCACGTTGAATGATGTTAAAACCCAGGAATCGCGTTTTTGCGCTCTGAAAGTGTCGAAAACAGCGTTTCTGGCAATATCGTTGAAACTACACGCTGAATGATGTTAAAACCCGGGAGTCGCGTTTTGCGTTGTGAAAGTGTCGAAAACAGCGTTTCTGATGCAGTTCTGGCAAATGAGTGCTGTGTGTTGTTCAAAGCTGGGAACAGAGTTTTTGGGCTCTGAGTGACTCCAAAAACCTTTTCAGGCATTCTCCTTTAAATTGAATGCTGAGCGATGTTGAAAACCGTGTTTCTGGCAATATAGTTGAAACTGCACGTTGAATGATGTTAAAACCCAGGAATCGCGTTTTTGCGCTCTGAAAGTGTCGAAAACAGCGTTTCTGATGCACTTCTGGAAAATGAGTGCTGTGTGTTGTTCAAAGCTGGGAACAGAGTTTTTGGGCTTGGAGAGGGTGAAAATTGTGTTTCTGACAGTCTACTGAAATCTGAATGCTGAGTATTGTTCAAAGCTGGGAACAGAGTTTTTGGGCTTGGAGAGTGTGAAAATTGTGTTTCTGATAGTCTACTGAAATCTGAATGCTGAGTATTGTTCAAAGCTGAGAACAGAGTTTTTGGGCTCTGAGTGACTCCAAAAACCTTTTCAGGCATTCTTCTTTAAATTGAATCCTGAGCGATGTTGAAAACGTGGGAATCGTGTTTTTGCGCTCTGAAAGTGTTGAAAACCGTGTTTCTTGCAGTATAGTTGAAACTGCACGTTGAATGATGTTAAAACCCAGGAATCGCGTTTTTGCGCTCTGAAAGTGTCGAAAACATCGTTTCTGGCAACATCGTTGAAACTGCATGGTGAATGATGTTAAAACTCGGGAATCGCGTTTTTGCGTTGTGAAAGTGTTGAAAAAGCGTTTCTGATGCACTTCTGGAAAATGAATGCTGTGTGTTGTTCAAAGCTGGGAACAGAGTTTTTTGGGCTTGGAGAGGTGTGAAAATTGTGTTTCTGACAGTCTACTGAAATCTGAAATGCTGAGTATTGTTCAAAGCTGAGAACACAGTTTTTGGGCTCTGAGTGACTCCAAAAACCTTTTCAGGCAATTCTCCTTTAAATTGAATGCTTTGGCGATGTTGAAAACGTGGGAATCGTGTTTTTGCGCTCTGAAAGTGTTGAAAACCGGTGTTTCTGGCAATATAGTTGAAAATGCACGCTTGAATGATGTTAAAACCCGGGAATCGCGTTTTTGCGCTCGTGAAAGTGTCGAAAACAGCGTTTCTGATGCACTTCTGGAAATGAATGCTGTGTGTTGTTCAAAGCTGGGAACAGAGTTTTTTGGGCTTGGAGAGTGTGAAAATTGTGTTTCAGCAGTCTACTGAAATCTGAATGCTGAGTGTTGTTCAAAGCTGAGAACAGAGTTTTTGGGCTCTGAGTGACTCCAAAAACCTTTCCAGGCATTCTCCTTTAAATTGAATGCTGAGCGATGTTGAAAACGTGGGAATCGTGTTTTTGCGCTCTGAAAGTGTTGAAAACCGTGTTTCTGGCAATATAGTTGAAACTGCACGTTGAATGATGTTAAAACCCGGGAATCGCGTTTTTGCGCTCTGAAAGTGTCGAAAACAGGGTTTCTCGCAATATCATTGAAACTGCACGCTGAATGATGTTAAACCCGGGAATCGCGTTTTTGCGTTGTGAAAGTGTAGAAAACGGCGTTTCTGATGCACTTCTGGAAAATGAATGCTGTGTGTTGTTCAAAGTTGGGAACAGAGTTTTTGGGCTTGGAGAGTGTGAAAATTGTGTTTCTGGCAGTCTACTGAAATCTGAATGCTGAGTGTTGTTCAAAGCTGAGAACAGAGTTTTTGGGCTCTGAGTGACTCCAAAAACCTTTCCAGGCATTCTCCTTTAAATTGAATGCTGAGCGATGTTGAAAACGTGGGAATCTTGTTTCTGCGCTCTGAAAGTGTTGAAAACCGTGTTTCTGGCAATATAGTTGAAACTGCACGCTTGAATGATGTTAAAACCCGGGAATCGCGTTTTTGCGCTTGTGAAAGTGTCGAAAACAGGCGTTTCTGATGCACTTCTGGAAAATGAATGCTGTGTGTTGTTCAAAGCTGGGAACAGAGTTTTTGGGCTTGGAGAGTGTGAAAATTGTGTTTCTGGACAGTCTACTGAAATCTGAATGCTGAGTGTTGTTCAAAGCTGAGAACAGAGTTTTTGGGCTCTGAGTGACTCCAAAAACCTTTCCAGGCATTCTCCTTTAAATTGAATGCTGAGCGATGTTGAAAACGTGGGAATCGTGTTTTTGCGCTCTGAAAGTGTTGAAAACCGTGTTTCTGGCAATATAGTTGAAAATGCACGTTGAATGATGTTAAAACCCAGGAATCGCGTTTTTGCGCTCTGAAAGTGTCGAAAACAGCGTTTCTGATGCACTTCTGGAAAATGAATGCTGTGTGTTGTTCAAAGCTGGGAACAGAGTTTTTGGGCTTGGAGAGTGTGAAAATTGTGTTTCTGGCAGTCTACTGAAATCTGAATGCTGAGTGTTGTTCAAAGCTGAGAACAGAGTTTTTGGGCTCTGAGTGACTCCAAAAACCTTTCCAGGCATTCTCCTTTAAATTGAATGCTGAGCGATGTTGAAAACGTGGGAATCGTGTTTTTGCGCTCTGAAAGTGTTGAAAACCGTGTTTCTGGCAATATAGTTGAAACTGCACGTTGAATGATGTTAAAACCTGGGAATCGCGTTTTTGCGCTCTGAAAGTGTCGAAAACAGGGTTTCTCGCAATATCATTGAAACTGCACGCTGAATGATGTTAAAACCCGGGAATCGCGTTTTTTGCGTTGTGAAAGTGTCGAAAACGGCGTTTCTGATGCACTTCTGGAAAATGAATGCTGTGTGTTGTTCAAAGCTGGGAACAGAGTTTTTGGGCTTGGAGAGTGTGAAAATTGTGTTTCTGACAGTCTACTGAAATCTGAATGCTGAGTAGTTGTTCAAAGCTGAGAACAGAGTTTTTGGGCTCTGAGTGACTCCAAAAACCTTTCAGGCATTCTCCTTTAAATTGAATGCTGAGCGATGTTGAAAACGTGGGAATCGTGTTTTTGCGCTCTGAAAGTGTTGAAAACCGTGTTTCTGGCAATATAGTTGAAACTGCACGTTGAATGATGTTAAAACCCAGGAATCGCGTTTTTGCGCTCTGAAAGTGTCGAAAACAGGGTTTCTCGCAATATCATTGAAACTGCACGCTGAATGATGTTAAACCCGGGAATCGCGTTTTTGCGTTGTGAAAGTGTAGAAAACAGGCGTTTCTGATGCACTTCTGGAAAATGAATGCTGTGTGTTGTTCAAAGCTGGGAACAGAGTTTTTGGGCTTGGAGAGTGTGAAAATTGTGTTTCTGACAGTCTACTGAAATCTGAATGCTGAGTGTTGTTCAAAGCTGAGAACAGAGTTTTTGGGCTCTGAGTGACTCCAAAAACCTTTCCAGGCATTCTCCTTTAAATTGAATGCTGAGCGATGTTGAAAACGTGGGAATCGTGTTTTTGCGCTCTGAAAGTGTTGAAAACCGTGTTTCTGGCAATATAGTTGAAAATGCACGTTGAATGATGTTAAAACCCAGGAATCGCGTTTTTGCGCTCTGAAAGTGTCGAAAACAGCGTTTCTGATGCACTTCTGGAAATGAATGCTGTGTGTTGTTCAAAGCTGGGAACAGAGTTTTTGGGCTTGGAGAGTGTGAAAATTGTGTTTCTGGCAGTCTACTGAAATCTGAATGCTGAGTATTGTTCAAAGCTGAGAACAGAGTTTTTGGGCTCTGAGTGACTCCAAAAACCTTTCCAGGCATTCTCCTTTAAATTGAATGCTGAGCGATGTTGAAAACGTGGGAATCGTGTTTTTGCGCTCTGAAAGTGTTGAAAACCGTGTTTCTGGCAATATAGTTGAAACTGCACGTTGAATGATGTTAAAACCCAGGAATCGCGTTTTTGCGCTCTGAAAGTGTCGAAAACAGGGTGCTCTCGCAATATCATTGAAACTGCACGCTGAATGATGTTAAAACCCGGGAATCGCGTTTTTGCGTTGTGAAAGTGTAGAAAACGGCGTTTCTGATGCACTTCTGGAAAATGAATGCTGTGTGTTGTTCAAAGCTGGGAACAGAGTTTTTGGGCTTGGAGAGTGTGAAAATTGTGTTTCTGCAGTCTACTGAAATCTGAATGCTGAGTGTTGTTCAAAGCTGAGAACAGAGTTTTTGGGCTCTGAGTGACTCCAAAAACCTTTCCAGGCATTCTCCTTTAAATTGAATGCTGAGCGATGTTGAAAACGTGGGAATCGTGTTTTTGCGCTCTGAAAGTGTTGAAAACCGTGTTTCTGGCAATATAGTTGAAACTGCACGTTGAATGATGTTAAAACCCAGGAATCGCGTTTTTGCGCTCTGAAAGTGTCGAAAACAGGGTTTCTCGCAATATCATTGAAACTGCACGCTGAATGATGTTAAAACCCGGGAATCGCGTTTTTGCGTTGTGAAAGTGTAGAAAACGGCGTTTCTGATGCACTTCTGGAAAATGAATGCTGTGTGTTGTTCAAAGCTGGGAACAGAGTTTTTGGGCTTGGAGAGTGTGAAAATTGTGTTTCTGGCAGTCTACTGAAATCTGAATGCTGAGTGTTGTTCAAAGCTGAGAACAGAGTTTTTGGGCTCTGAGTGACTCCAAAAACCTTTTCAGGCATTCTCCTTTAAATTGAATGCTGAGCGATGTTGAAAACGTGGGAATCGTGTTTTTGCGCTCTGAAAGTGTTGAAAACCGTGTTTCTGGCAATATAGTTGAAACTGCACGCTGAATGATGTTAAAACCCAGGAATCGCGTTTTTGCGCTCTGGAAGTGTCGAAAACAGCGTTTCTGATGCACTTCTGGAAAATGAATGCTGTGTGTTGTTCAAAGCTGGGAACAGAGTTTTTGGGCTTGGAGAGTGTGAAAATTGTGTTTCTGGACAGTCTACTGAAATCTGAATGCTGAGTGTTGTTCAAAGCTGAGAACAGAGTTTTTGGGCTCTGAGTGACTCCAAAAACCTTTCCAGGCATTCTCCTTTAAATTGAATGCTGAGCGATGTTGAAAACGTGGGAATCGTGTTTTTGCGCTCTGAAAGTGTTGAAAACCGTGTTTCTGGCAATATAGTTGAAACTGCACGTTGAATGATGTTAAAACCCAGGAATCGCGTTTTTGCGCTCTGAAAGTGTCGAAAACAGGGTTTCTCGCAATATCATTGAAACTGCACGCTGAATGATGTTAAAAACCCGGGAATCGCGTTTTTGCGTTGTGAAAGTGTCGAAAACAGCGTTTCTGATGCACTTCTGGAAAATGAATGCTGTGTGTTGTTCAAAGCTGGGAACAGAGTTTTTTGGGCTTGGAGAGTGTGAAAATTGTGTTTCTGAGCAGTCTACTGAAATCTGAATGCTGAGTGTTGTTCAAAGCTGAGAACAGAGTTTTTGGGCTCTGAGTGACTCCAAAAACCTTTCCAGGCATTCTCCTTTAAATTGAATGCTGAGCGATGTTGAAAACGTGGGAATCGTGTTTTTGCGCTCTGAAAGTGTTGAAAACCGTGTTTCTGGCAATATAGTTGAAACTGCACGTTGAATGATGTTAAAACCCAGGAATCGCGTTTTTGCGCTCTGAAAGTGTCGAAAACAGGGTTTCTCGCAATATCATTGAAACTGCACGCTGAATGATGTTAAAACCCGGGAATCGCGTTTTTGCGTTGTGAAAGTGTAGAAAACGGCGTTTCTGATGCACTTCTGGAAAATGAATGCTGTGTGTTGTTCAAAGCTGGGAACAGAGTTTTTGGGCTTGGAGAGTGTGAAAATTGTGTTTCTGATAGTCTACTGAAATCTGAATGCTGAGTGTTGTTCAAAGCTGAGAACAGAGTTTTTGGGCTCTGAGTGACATCCAAAAACCTTTCCAGGAATTCTCCTTTAAATTGAATGCTGAGCGATGTTGAAAACGTGGGAATCGTGTTTTTGCGCTCTGAAAGTGTTGAAAACCGTGTTTCTGGCAATATAGTTGAAAACTGCACGTTGAATGATGTTAAAACCCAGGAATCGCGTTTTTGCGCTCTGAAAGTGTCGAAAACAGCGTTTCTGATGCACTATCGTGGAAACTGAATGCTGTGATGTTGTTCAAAGCCGGGAATCAGAGTTTTTGGCTTGGAGAGTGTCGAAAAATTGTGTTTCTGACAGTCTACTGAAATCTGAATGCTGAGTGTTGTTCAAAGCTGAGAACAGAGTTTTTGGGCTCTGAGTGACTCCAAAAACCTTTCCAGGCATTCTCTTTAAATTGAATGCTGAGCGATGTTGAAAACTGTGGGAATCGTGTTTTTGCGCTCTGAAAGTGTTGAAAACCGTGTTTCTTGCGATATAGTTGAAACTGCACGTTGAATGATGTTAAAACCCAGGAATCGCGTTTTTGCGCTCTGAAAGTGTCGAAAACAGGGTTTCTCGCAATATCGTTGAAACTGCACGCTGAATGATGTTAAAACCCGGGAATCGCGTTTTTGCGTTGTGAAAGTGTAGAAAACGGCGTTTCTGATGCACTTCTGGAAAATGAATGCAAGTGTGTTGTTCAAAGCTGGGAACAGAGTTTTTGGGCTTGGAGAGTGTGAAAATTGTGTTTCTGACAGTCTACTGAAATCTGAATGCTGAGTGTTGTTCAAAGCTGAGAACAGAGTTTTTGGGCTCTGAGTGACTCCAAAAACCTTTCCAGGCATTCTCCTTTAAATTGAATGCTGAGCGATGTTGAAAACGTGGGAATCGTGTTTTTGCGCTCTGAAAGTGTTGAAAACCGTGTTTCTGGCAATATCGTTGAAACTGCACGTTGAATGATGTTGAAACCCAGGAATCGCGTTTTTGCGCTCTGAAAGTGTCGAAAACAGCGTTTCTGGCAATATCGTTGAAACTACACGCTGAATGATGTTAAAACCCGGGAGTCGCGTTTTTGCGTTGTGAAAGTGTCGAAAACAGCGTTTCTGATGCAGTTCTGGCAAATGAGTGCTGTGTGTTGTTCAAAGCTGAGAACAGAGTTTTTGGGCTCTGAGTGACTCCAAAAACCTTTTCAGGCATTCTCCTTTAAATTGAATGCTGAGCGATGTTGAAAACCGTGTTTCTGGCAATATAGTTGAAACTGCACGTTGAATGATGTTAAAACCCAGGAATCGCGTTTTTGCGCTCTGAAAGTGTCGAAAACAGCGTTTCTGATGCACTTCTGGAAAATGAGTGCTGTGTGTTGTTCAAAGCTGGGAACAGAGTTTTTGGGCTTGGAGAGGGTGAAAATTGTGTTTCTGACAGTCTACTGATGTTCAAAGCTGGGAACAGAGTTTTTGGGCTTGGAGAGTGTGAAAATTGTGTTTCTGACAGTCTACTGAAATCTGAATGCTGAGTATTGTTCAAAGCTGAGAACAGAGTTTTTGGGCTCTGAGTGACTCCAAAAACCTTTCAGGCATTCTCCTTTAAATTGAATGCTGAGCGATGTTGAAAACGTGGGAATCGTGTTTTTTGCGCTCTGAAAGTGTTGAAAACCGTGTTTCTGGCAATATAGTTGAAACTGCACGTTGAATGATGTTAAAACCCAGGAATCGCGTTTTTGCGCTCTGAAAGTGTCGAAAACAGGGTTTCTCGCAATATCATTGAAACTGCACGCTGAATGATGTTAAAACCCGGGAATCGCGTTTTTGCGTTGTGAAAGTGTCGAAAACGGCGTTTCTGATGCACTTCTGGAAAATGAATGCTGTGTGTTGTTCAAAGCTGGGAACAGAGTTTTTGGGCTTGGAGAGTGTGAAAATTGTGTTTCTGACAGTCTACTGAAATCTGAATGCTGAGTGTTGTTCAAAGCTGAGAACAGAGTTTTTGGGCTCTGAGTGACTCCAAAAACCTTTCCAGGCATTCTCCTTTAAATTGAATGCTGAGCGATGTTGAAAACGTGGGAATCGTGTTTTTGCGCTCTGAAAGTGTTGAAAACCGTGTTTCTGGCAATATAGTTGAAACTGCACGTTGAATGATGTTAAAACCCAGGGAATCGCGTTTTTGCGCTCTGAAAGTGTCGAAAACAGGGTTTCTCGCAATATCATTGAAACTGCACGCTGAATGATGTTAAAACCCGGGAATCGCGTTTTTGCGTTGTGAAAGTGTAGAAAACGGCGTTTCTGATGCACTTCTGGAAAATGAATGCTGTGTGTTGTTCAAAGCTGGGAACAGAGTTTTTGGGCTTGGAGAGTGTGAAAATTGTGTTTCTGGCAGTCTACTGAAATCTGAATGCTGAGTGTTGTTCAAAGCTGAGAACAGAGTTTTTGGGCTCTGAGTGACTCCAAAAACCTTTCCAGGCATTCTCCTTTAAATTGAATGCTGAGCGATGTTGAAAACGTGGGAATCGTGTTTTTGCGCTCTGAAAGTGTTGAAAACCGTGTTTCTGGCAATATAGTTGAAAACTGCACGCTTGAATGATGTTAAAACCCAGGAATCGCGTTTTTGCGCTCTGAAAGTGTCGAAAACAGCGTTTCTGATGCACTTCTGGAAAATGAGTGCTGTGTGTTGTTCAAAGCTGGGAACAGAGTTTTTGGGCTTGGAGAGGGTGAAAATTGTGTTTCTGACAGTCTACTGAAATCTGAATGCTGAGTATTGTTCAAAGCTGAGAACACAGTTTTTGGGCTCTGAGTGACTCCAAAAACCTTTCAGGCATTCTCCTTTAAATTGAATGCTGAGCGATGTTGAAAACGTGGGAATCGTGTTTTTGCGCTCTGAAAGTGTTGAAAACCGTGTTTCTGGCAATATAGTTGAAACTGCACGTTGAATGATGTTAAAACCCAGGAATCGCGTTTTTGCGCTCTGAAAGTGTCGAAAACAGGGTTTCTCGCAATATCATTGAAACTGCACGCTGAATGATGTTAAAACCCGGGAATCGCGTTTTTGCGTTGTGAAAGTGTTAGAAAACAGCGTTTCTGATGCACTTCTGGAAAATGAATGCTGTGTGTTGTTCAAAGCTGGGAACAGAGTTTTTGGGCTTGGAGAGTGTGAAAATTGTGTTTCTGATCAGTCTGCTGAAATCTGAATGCTAAGTGTTGTTCAAAGCTTAGAACAGAGTTTTTGGGCTCTGAGTGACTCCAAAAACCTTTCCAGGCATCGCTCCTTTAAATTGAATGCTGAGCGATGTTGAAAACGTGGGAATCGTGTTTTTGCGCTCTGAAAGTGTTGAAAACCGTGTTTCTGGCAATATAGTTGAAACTGCACGTTGAATGATGTTAAAACCCAGGAATCGCGTTTTTGCGCTCTGAAAGTGTAGAAAACAGCGTTTCTGGCAACATCGTTGAAACTACACGCTGAATGATGTTAAAACCCGGGAGTCGCGTTTTTGCGTTGTGAAAGTGTCGAAAACAGCGTTTCTGATGCAGTTCTGGCAAATGAATGCTGTGTGTTGTTCAAAGCTGAGAACAGAGTTTTTGGCTCTGAGTGACTCCAAAAACCTTTTCAGGCATTCTCCTTTAAATTGAATGCTGAGCGATGTTGAAACCGTGTTTCTGGCAATATAGTTGAAACTGCACGTTGAATGATGTTAAAACCCAGGAATCGCGTTTTTTGCGCTCTGAAAGTGTCGAAAACAGCGTTTCTGATGCACTTCTGGAAAATGAGTGCTGTGTGTTGTTCAAAGCTGGGAACAGAGTTTTTGGGCTTGGAGAGGGTGAAAATTGTATTTCTGACAGTCTACTGAAATCTGAATGCTGAGTATTGTTCAAAGCTGGGAACAGAGTTTTTGGGCTTGGAGAGTGTGAAAATTGTGTTTCTGACAGTCTACTGAAATCTGAATGCTGAGTATTGTTCAAAGCTGAGATCAGAGTTTTTGGGCTCTGAGTGACTCCAAAAACCTTTTCAGGCATTCTTCTTTAAATTGAATCCTGAGCGATGTTGAAAACGTGGGAATCGTGTTTTTGCGCTCTGAAAGTGTTGAAAACCGTGTTTCTTGCAGTATAGTTGAAACTGCACGTTGAATGATGTTAAAACCCAGGAATCGCGTTTTTGCGCTCTGAAAGTGTCGAAAACATCGTTTCTGGCAACATCGTTGAAACTGCATGCTGAATGATGTTAAAACTCGGGAATCGCGTTTTTGCGTTGTGAAAGTGTTGAAAAAAGCTTTTCTGATGCACTTCTGGAAAATGAATGCTGTGTGTTGTTCAAAGCTGGAACAGAGTTTTTGGGCTTGGAGAGTGTGAAAATTGTTTTTCTGATAGTCTACTGAAATCTGAATGCTGAGTGTTGTTCAAAGTTGAGAACAGAGTTTTTGGGCTCTGAGTGACTCCAAAAACCTTTCCAGGCATTCTCCTTTAAATTGAATGCTGAGCGATGTTGAAAACGTGGGAATCGTGTTTTTGCGCTCTGAAAGTGTTGAAAACCGTGTTTCTGGCAATATAGTTGAAACTGCACGTTGAATGATGTTAAAACCTAGGAATCGCGTTTTTGCGCTCTGAAAGTGTCGAAAACAGGGTTTCTCGCAATATCATTGAAACTGCACGCTGAATGATGTTAAAACCCGGGAATCGCGTTTTTGCGTTGTGAAAGTGTCGAAAACTGCGTTTCTGATGCACTTCTGGAAAATGAATGCTGTGTGTTGTTCCAAAGCTGGGAACAGAGTTTTTGGGCTTGGAGAGTGTGAAAATTGTGTTTCTGACAGTCTACTGAAATCTGAATGCTGAGTGTTGTTCAAAGCTGAGAACAGAGTTTTTGGGCTCTGAGTGACTCCAAAAACCTTTCCAGGCATTCTCCTTTAAATTGAATGCTGAGCGATGTTGAAAACGTGGGAATCGTGTTTTTGCGCTCTGAAAGTGTTGAAAACCGTGTTTCTGGCAATATAGTTGAAACTGCACGTTGAATGATGTTAAAACCCGGGAATCGCGTTTTTGCGCTCTGAAAGTGTCGAAAACAGGGTTTCTCGCAATATCATTGAAACTGCACGCTGAATGATGTTAAACCCCGGGAATCGCGTTTTTGCGTTGTGAAAGTGTAGAAAACGGCGTTTCTGATGCACTTCTGGAAAATGAATGCTGTGTGTTGTTCAAAGTTGGGAACAGAGTTTTTGGGCTTGGAGAGTGTGAAAATTGTGTTTCTGGCAGTCTACTGAAATCTGAATGCTGAGTGTTGTTCAAAGCTGAGAACAGAGTTTTTGGGCTCTGAGTGACTCCAAAAACCTTTCAGGCATTCTCCTTTAAATTGAATGCTGAGCGATGTTGAAAACGTGGGAATCGTGTTTTTGCGCTCTGAAAGTGTTGAAAACCGTGTTTCTGGCAATATAGTTGAAACTGCACGCTGAATGATGTTAAAACCCGGGAATCGCGTTTTTGCGTTGTGAAAGTGTCGAAAACGGCGTTTCTGATGCACTTCTGGAAAATGAATGCTGTGTGTTGTTCAAAGCTGGGAACAGAGTTTTTTGGGCTTGGAGAGTGTGAAAATTGTGTTTCTGACAGTCTACTGAAATCTGAATGCTGAGTGTTGTTCAAAGCTGAGAACAGAGTTTTTGGGCTCTGAGTGACTCCAAAAACCTTTCCAGGCATTCTCCTTTAAATTGAATGCTGAGCGATGTTGAAAACGTGGGAATCGTGTTTTTGCGCTCTGAAAGTGTTGAAAACCGTGTTTCTGGCAATATAGTTGAAAATGCACGTTGTATGATGTTAAAACCCAGGAATCGCGTTTTTGCGCTCTGAAAGTGTCGAAAACAGCGTTTCTGATGCACTTCTGGAAAATGAATGCTGTGTGTTGTTCAAAGCTGGGAACAGAGTTTTTGGGCTTGGAGAGTGTGAAAATTGTGTTTCTGGCAGTCTACTGAAATCTGAATGCTGAGTATTGTTCAAAGCTGAGAACACAGTTTTTGGGCTCTGAGTGACTCCAAAAACCTTTCCAGGCATTCTCCTTTAAATTGAATGCTGAGCGATGTTGAAAACGTGGGAATCGTGTTTTTGCGCTCTGAAAGTGTTGAAAACCGTGTTTCTGGCAATATAGTTGAAACTGCACGTTGAATGATGTTAAAACCCAGGAATCGCGTTTTTGCGCTCTGAAAGTGTCGAAAACAGGGTTTCTCGCAATATCATTGAAACTGCACGCTGAATGATGTTAAAACCCGGGAATCGCGTTTTTGCGTTGTGAAAGTGTAGAAAACGGCGTTTCTGATGCACTTCTGGAAAATGAATGCTGTGTGTTGTTCAAAGCTGGGAACAGAGTTTTTGGGCTTGGAGAGGGTGAAAATTGTGTTTCTGACAGTCTACTGAAATCTGAATGCTGAGTATTGTTCAAAGCTGAGAACAGAGTTTTTGGGCTCTGAGTGACTCCAAAAACCTTTCCAGGCATTCTCCTTTAAATTGAATGCTGAGCGATGTTGAAAACGTGGGAATCGTGTTTTTGCGCTCTGAAAGTGTTGAAAACCGTGTTTCTGGCAATATAGTTGAAACTGCACGCTGAATGATGTTAAAACCCAGGAATCGCGTTGTTGCGCTCTGAAGGTGTCGAAAACAGCTTTTCTGATGCACTTCTGGAAAATGAGTGCTGTGTGTTGTTCAAAGCTGGGAACAGAGTTTTTGGGCTTGGAGAGGGTGAAAATTGTGTTTCTGACAGTCTACTGAAATCTGAATGCTGAGTATTTTTCAAAGCTGAGAACACAGTTTTTGGGCTCTGAGTGACTCCAAAAACCTTTCCAGGCATTCTCCTTTAAATTGAATGCTGAGCGATGTTGAAAACGTGGGAATCGTGTTTTTGCGCTCTGAAAGTGTTGAAAACCGTGTTTCTGGCAATATAGTTGAAACTGCACGTTGAATGATGTTAAAACCCAGGAATCGCGTTTTTGCGCTCTGAAAGTGTCGAAAACAGGGTTTCTCGCAATATCATTGAAACTGCACGCTGAATGATGTTAAAACCCGGGAATCGCGTTTTTGCGTTGTGAAAGTGTCGAAAACGGCGTTTCTGATGCACTTCTTTAAAATGAATGCTGTGTGTTGTTCAAAGCTGGGAACAGAGTTTTTGGGCTTGGAGAGTGTGAAAATTGTGTTTCTGGCAGTCTACTGAAATCTGAATGCTGAGTATTGTTCAAAGCTGAGAACAGTGTTTTTGGGCTCTGAGTGACTCCAAAACCTTTCCAGGCATTCTCCTTTAAATTGAATGCTGAGCGATGTTGAAAACGTGGGAATCGTGTTTCTGCGCTCTGAAAGTGTTGAAAACCGTGTTTCTGGCAATATAGTTGAAACTGCACGTTGAATGATGTTAAAACCCGGGAATCGCGTTTTTGCGCTCTGAAAGTGTCGAAAACAGGGTTTCTCGCAATATCATTGAAACTGCACGCTGAATGATGTTAAAACCCGGGAATCGCGTTTTTGCGTTGTGAAAGTGTAGAAAACGGCGTTTCTGATGCACTTCTGGAAAATGAATGCTGTGTGTTGTTCAAAGTTGGGAACAGAGTTTTTGGGCTTGGAGAGTGTGAAAATTGTGTTTCTGGCAGTCTACTGAAATCTGAATGCTGAGTGTTGTTCAAAGCTGAGAACAGAGTTTTTGGGCTCTGAGTGACTCCAAAAACCTTTTCAGGCATTCTCCTTTAAATTGAATGCTGAGCGATGTTGAAAACGTGGGAATCGTGTTTTTGCGCTCTGAAAGTGTTGAAAACCGTGTTTCTGGCAATATAGTTGAAACTGCACGCTGAATGATGTTAAAACCCAGGAATCGCGTTTTTGCGCTCTGAAAGTGTCGAAAACAGCTTTTCTGATGCACTTCTGGAAAATGAGTGCTGTGTGTTGTTCAAAGCTGGGAACAGAGTTTTTGGGCTTGGAGAGGGTGAAAATTGTGTTTCTGACAGTCTACTGAAATCTGAATGCTGAGTATTGTTCAAAGCTGAGAACAGAGTTTTTGGGCTCTGAGTGACTCCAAAAACCTTTTCAGGCATTCTCCTTTAAATTGAATGCTGATCGATGTTGAAAACGTGGGAATTGTGTTTCTGCGCTCTGAAAGTGTTGAAAACCGTGTTTCTGGCAATATAGTTGAAAATACACGTTGAATGATGTTAAAACCCAGGAATCGCGTTTTTGCGCTCTGAAAGTGTCGAAAACAGGGTTTCTCGCAATATCATTGAAACTGCACGCTGAATGATGTTAAAACCCAGGAATCGTGTTTTTGCGCTCTGAAAGTGTTGAAAACCGTGTTTCTGGCAATATAGTTGAAACTGCACGTTGAATGATGTTAAAACCCAGGAATCGCGTTTTTGCGTTGTGAAAGTGTCGAAAACAGCGTTTCTGATGCACTACTGGAAAATGAATGCTGTGTGTTGTTCAAAGTTGGGAACAGAGTTTTTTGGGCTTGGAGAGTGTGAAAATTGTTTTTCTGATAGTCTACTGAAATCTGAATGCTGAGTATTGTTCAAAGCTGAGATCAGAGTTTTTGGGCTCTGAGTGACTCCAAAAACCTTTCCAGGCATTCTCCTTTAAATTGAATGCTGAGCGATGTTGAAAACGTGGGAATCGTGTTTTTGCGCTCTGAAAGTGTTGAAAACTGTGTTTCTGGCAATATAGTTGAAACTGCACGTTGAATGATGTCAGAACCCGGGAATCGCGTTTTTGCGCTCTGAAAGTGACGAAAACAGCGTTTCTGGCAATATCGTTGAAACTGCACGCTGAAAGATGTTAAAACCCGGGAATCGCGTTTTTGCGTTGTGAAAGTGTTGAAAACAGCGTTTCTGATGCACTTCTGGAAAATGAATGCTATGTGTTGTTCAAAGCTGGGAACAGAGTTTTTGGGCTTGGAGAGTGTGAAAATTGTGTTTCTGATAGTCTACTGAAATCTGAATGCTGAGTGTTGTTCAAAGCTGAGGAAAGGGTTTTTGGGCTATGAGTGACATCAAAAACCTTTTCAGGCATTCTCCTTTAAATTGAATGCTGAGCGATGTTGAAAACGTGGGAATCGTGTTTTTGCGCTCTGAAAGTGTTGAAAACCGTGTTTCTGGCAATATAGTTCAAACTGCACGTTGAATGATGTTAAAACCCAGGAATCGCGTTTTTGCGCTCTGAAAGTATCGAAAACAGCGTTTCTGGCAATATCGTTGAAACTGCACGCTGAATGATGTTAAAACCCGGGAATCGCGTTTTTGCGTTGTGAAAGTGTCGAAAACAGCGTTTCTGATGCACTTCTGGCAAATGAGTGCTGTGTGTTGTTCAAAGCTGGGAACAGAGTTTTTGGGCTCTGAGTGACTCCAAAAACCTTTTCAGGCATTCTTCTTTAAATTGAATCCTGAGCGATGTTGAAAACGTGGGAATCGTGTTTTTGCGCTCTGAAAGTGTTGAAAACCGTGTTTCTTGCGGTATAGTTGAAACTGCACGTTGAATGATGTTAAAACCCAGGAATTGCGTTTTTGCGCTCTGAAAGTGTCGAAAACAGCGTTTCTGGCAATATCGTTGAAACTGCACGCTGAATGATGTTAAAACCCGGGAATCGCGTTTTTGCGTTGTGAAAGTGTTGAAAACAGCGTTTCTGATGCACTTCTGGAAAATGAATGCTATGTGTTGCTCAAAGCTGGGAACAGAGTTTTTGGGCTTGGAGAGTGTGAAAATTGTGTTTCTGATAGTCTGCTGAAATCTGAATGCTAAGTGTTGTTCAAAGCTTAGAACAGAGTTTTTGGGCTCTGAGTGACTCCAAAAACCTTTCCAGGCATTGTCCTTTAAATTGAATGCTGAGCGATGTTGAAAACGTGGGAATCGTGTTTTTGCGCTCTGAAAGTGTTGAAAACCGTGTTTCTGGCAATATCGTTGAAACTGCACGTTGAATGATGTTGAAACCCAGGAATCGCGTTTTTGCGCTCTGAAAGTGTCGAAAACAGCGTTTCTGGCAATATCGTTGAAACTACACGCTGAATGATGTTAAAACCCGGGAGTCGCGTTTTTGCGTTGTGAAAGTGTCGAAAACAGCGTTTCTGATGCAGTTCTGGCAAATGAGTGCTGTGTGTTGTTCAAAGCTGGGAACAGAGTTTTTGGGCTCTGAGTGACTCCAAAAACCTTTTCAGGCATTCTCCTTTAAATTGAATGCTGAGCGATGTTGAAAACCGTGTTTCTGGCAATATAGTTGAAACTGCACGTTGAATGATGTTAAAACCCAGGAATCGCGTTTTTGCGCTCTGAAAGTGTCGAAAACAGCGTTTCTGATGCACTTCTGGAAAATGAGTGCTGTGTGTTGTTCAAAGCTGGGAACAGAGTTTTTGGGCTTGGAGAGGGTGAAAATTGTATTTCTGACAGTCTACTGAAATCTGAATGCTGAGTATTGTTCAAAGCTGGGAACAGAGTTTTTGGGCTTGGAGAGTGTGAAAATTGTGTTTCTGATAGTCTGCTGAAATCTGAATGCTGAGTATTGTTCAAAGCTGAGATCAGAGTTTTTGGGTTCTGAGTGACTCCAAAAACCTTTTCAGGCATTCTTCTTTAAATTGAATCCTGAGCGATGTTGAAAACGTGGGAATCGTGTTTTTGCGCTCTGAAAGTGTTGAAAACCGTGTTTCTTGCAGTATAGTTGAAACTGCACGTTGAATGATGTTAAAACCCAGGAATCGCGTTTTTGCGCTCTGAAAGTGTCGAAAACATCGTTTCTGGCAACATCGTTGAAACTGCATGGTGAATGATGTTAAAACTCGGGAATCGCGTTTTTGCGTTGTGAAAGTGTTGAAAAAAGCGTTTCTGATGCACTTCTGGAAAATGAATGCTGTGTGTTGTTCAAAGCTGGGAACAGAGTTTTTGGGCTTGGAGAGTGTGAAATTTGTTTTTTCTGATAGTCTGCTGAAATCTGAATGCTGAGTGTTGTTCAAAGCTGAGAACAGAGTTTTTGGGCTCTGAGTTACTCCAAAAACCTTTCCAGGCATTCTCCTTTAAATTGAATGCTGAGCGATGTTGAAAACGTGGGAATCGTGTTTTTGCGCCCTGAAAGTGTTGAAAACTGTGTTTCTGGCAATATAGTTGAAACAGCACGTTGAATGATGTTAAAACCCGGGAATCGCGTTTTTGCGCTCTGAAAGTGTCGAAAACAGCGTTTCTGGCAATATCGTTGAAACTGCACGCTGAATGATGTTAAAACCCGGGAATCGCGTTTTTGCGTTGTGAAAGTGTCGAAAACAGCGTTTCTGATGCACTTCTGGAAAATGAATGCTATGTGTTGTTCAAAGCTGGGAACAGAGTTTTTGGGCTTGGAGAGTGTGAAAATTGTGTTTCTGACAGTCTGCTGAAATCTGAATGCTGAGTGTTGTTCAAAGCTGAGAACAGAGTTTTTGGGCTCTGAGTGACTCCAAAAACCTTTCCAGGCATTCTCCTTTAAATTGAATGCTGAGCGATGTTGAAAACGTGGGAATCGTGTTTTTGCGCTCTGAAAGTGTTGAAAACCGTGTTTCTGGCAATATAGTTGAAACTGCACGTTGAATGATGTTAAAACCCAGGAATCGCGTTTTTGCGCTCTGAAAGTGTCGAAAACAGCGTTTCTGGCAATATCGTTGAAACTACACGCTGAATGATGTTAAAACCCGGGAGTCGCGTTTTTGCGTTGTGAAAGTGTCGAAAACAGCGTTTCTGATGCACTTCTGGAAAATGAATGCTGTGTGTTGTTCAAAGCTGAGAACAGAGTTTTTGGGCTCTGAGTGACTCCAAAAACCTTTCCAGGCATTCTCCTTTAAATTGAATGCTGAGCGATGTTGAAAACGTGGGAATCGCGTTTTTGCGCTCTGAAAGTGTTGAAAACAGCGTTTCTGATGCACTTCTGGAAAATGAATGCTGTGTGTTGTTCAAAGCTGGGAACAGAGTTTTTGGGCTTGGAGAGTGTGAAAATTGTGTTTCTGATAGTCTACTAAAATCTGAATGCTGAGTGTTGTTCAAAGCTGAGGAAAGGGTTTTTGGGCTATGAGTGACATCAAAAACCTTTTCAGGCATTCTCCTTTAAATTGAATGCTGAGCGATGTTGAAAACGTGGGAATCGTGTTTTTGCGCTCTGAAAGTGTTGAAAACCGTGTTTCTGGCAATATAGTTGAAACTGCACGTTGAATGATGTTAAAACCCAGAAATCGCGTTTTTGCGCTCTGAAAGTGTCGAAAACAGTGTTTCTGGCAATATCGTTGAAACGGCACGCTGAATGATGTTAAAACCCGGGAATCGCGTTTTTGCGTTGTGAAAGTGTCGAAAACAGCGTTTCTGATGCACTTCTGGAAAATGAATGCTGTGTGTTGTTCAAAGCTGGGAACAGAGTTTTTGGGCTTGGAGAGTGTGAAAATTGTGTTTCTGATAGTCTACTATAATCTGAATGCTGAGTGTTGTTCATTGCTGAGGAAAGGGTTTTTGGGCTATGAGTGACATCAAAAACCTTTTCAGGCATTCTCCTTTAAATTGAATGCTGAGCGATGTTGAAAACGTGGGAATCGTGTTTTTGCGCTCTGAAAGTGTTGAAAACCGTGTTTCTGGCAATATAGTTGAAACAGCACGTTGAATGATGTTAAAACCCGGGAATCGCGTTTTTGCGCTCTGAAAGTGTCGAAAACAGCGTTTCTGGCAATATCGTTGAAACTGCACGCTGAATGATGTTAAAACCCGGGAATCGCGTTTTTGCGTTGTGAAAGTGTTGAAAACAGCGTTTCTGATGCACTTCTGGAAAATGAATGCTATGTGTTGTTCAAAGCTGGGAACAGAGTTTTTGGGCTTGGAGAGTGTGAAAATTGTGTTTCTGATAGTCTGCTGAAATCTGAATGCTGAGTGTTGTTCAAAGCTGAGAACAGAGTTTTTGGGCTCTGAGTGACTCCAAAAACCTTTCCAGGCATTCTCCTTTAAATTGAATGCTGAGCGATGTTGAAAACGTGGGAATCGTGTTTTTGCGCTCTGAAAGTGTTGAAAACCGTGTTTCTGGCAATATAGTTGAAACTGCACGTTGAATGATGTTAAAACCCAGGAATCGCGTTTTTGCGCTCTGAAAGTGTCGAAAACAGCGTTTCTGATGCACTTCTGGAAAATGAGTGCTGTGTGTTGTTCAAAGCTGGGAACAGAGTTTTTGGGCTTGGAGAGGGTGAAAATTGTGTTTCTGACAGTCTACTGAAATCTGAATGCTGAGTATTGTTCAAAGCTAGGAACAGAGTTTTTGGGCTTGGAGAGTGTGAAAATTGTGTTTCTGATAGTCTGCTGAAATCTGAATGCTGAGTGTTCTTCAAAGCTGAGAACAGAGTTTTTGGGCTCTGAGTGACTCCAAAAACCTTTTCAGGCATTCTCCTTTAAATTGAATGCTGAGCGATGTTGAAAACGTGGGAATCGTGTTTTTGCGCTCTGAAAGTGTTGAAAACCGTGTTTCTGGCAATATAGTTGAAACTGCACGTTGAATGATGTTAAAACCCAGATATCGCGTTTTTGCGCTCTGAAAGTGTCGAAAACAGCGTTTCTGGCAATATCGTTGAAACGGCAATCTGAATGATGTTAAAACCCGGGAATCGCGTTTTTGCGTTGTGAAAGTGTCGAAAACAGCGTTTCTGATGCACTTCTGGAAAATGAATGCTGTGTGTTGTTCAAAGCTGGGAACAGAGTTTTTGGGCTTGGAGAGTGTGAAAATTGTGTTTCTGATAGTCTACTAAAATCTGAATGCTGAGTGTTGTTCAAAGCTGAGGAAAGGGTTTTTGGGCTATGAGTGACATCAAAAACCTTTTCAGGCATTCTCCTTTAAATTGAATGCTGAGCGATGTTGAAAACGTGGGAATCATGTTTTTGCGCTCTGAAAGTGTTGAAAACTGTGTTTCTGGCAATATAGTTGAAACTGCACGTTGAATGATGTTAGAACCCGGGAATCGCGTTTTTGCGCTCTGAAAGTGTCGAAAACAGCGTTTCTGGCAATATAGTTGAAACTGCACGTTGAATGATGTTAAAACTCGGGAATCGCGTTTTTGCGTTGTGAAAGTGTTGAAAACAGCGTTTCTGATGCACTACTGGAAAATGAATGCTGTGTGTTGTTCAAAGTTGGGAACAGAGTTTTTTGGGCTTGGAGAGTGTGAAAATTGTTTTTCTGATAGTCTACTGAAATCTGAATGCTGAGTATTGTTCAAAGCTGAGATCAGAGTTTTTGGGTTCTGAGTGACTCCAAAAACCTTTTCAGGCATTCTTCTTTAAATTGAATGCTGAGCGATGTTGAAAACGTGGGAATCGTGTTTTTTGCGCTCTGAAAGTGTTGAAAACCGTGTTTCTGGCAATATAGTTGAAAATGCACGTTGAATGATGTTAAAACCCAGGAATCGCGTTTTTGCGCTCTGAAAGTGTCGAAAACAGCGTTTCTGATGCACTTCTGGAAAATGAATGCTGTGTGTTGTTCAAAGCTGGGAACAGAGTTTTTGGGCTTGGAGAGTGTGAAAATTGTGTTTCTGACAGTCTACTGAAATCTGAATGCTGAGTGTTGTTCAAAGCTGAGAACAGAGTTTTTGGGCTCTGAGTGACTCCAAAAACCTTTCCAGGCATTCTCCTTTAAATTGAATGCTGAGCGATGTTGAAAACGTGGGAATCGTGTTTTTGCGCTCTGAAAGTGTTGAAAACCGTGTTTCTGGCAATATAGTTGAAACTGCACGTTGAATGATGTTAAAACCCGGGAATCGCGTTTTTGCGCTCTGAAAGTGTCGAAAACAGGGTTTCTCGCAATATCATTGAAACTGCACGCTGAATGATGTTAAACCCCGGGAATCGCGTTTTTGCGTTGTGAAAGTGTAGAAAACGGCGTTTCTGATGCACTTCTGGAAAATGAATGCTGTGTGTTGTTCAAAGTTGGGAACAGAGTTTTTGGGCTTGGAGAGTGTGAAAATTGTGTTTCTGGCAGTCTACTGAAATCTGAATGCTGAGTGTTGTTCAAAGCTGAGAACAGAGTTTTTGGGCTCTGAGTGACTCCAAAAACCTTTTCAGGCATTCTCCTTTAAATTGAATGCTGAGCGATGTTGAAAACGTGGGAATCGTGTTTTTGCGCTCTGAAAGTGTTGAAAACCGTGTTTCTGGCAATATAGTTGAAACTGCACGCTGAATGATGTTAAAACCCGGGAATCGCGTTTTTGCGTTGTGAAAGTGTCGAAAACGGCGTTTCTGATGCACTTCTGGAAAATGAATGCTGTGTGTTGTTCAAAGCTGGGAACAGAGTTTTTGGGCTTGGAGAGTGTGAAAATTGTGTTTCTGACAGTCTACTGAAATCTGAATGCTGAGTGTTGTTCAAAGCTGAGAACAGAGTTTTTGGGCTCTGAGTGACTCCAAAAACCTTTCCAGGCATTCTCCTTTAAATTGAATGCTGAGCGATGTTGAAAACGTGGGAATCTTGTTTCTGCGCTCTGAAAGTGTTGAAAACCGTGTTTCTGGAAATATAGATGAAACTGCACGTTGAATGATGTTAAAACCCAGGAATCGCGTTTTTGCGCTCTGAAAGTGTCGAAAACAGGGTTTCTCGCAATATCATTGAAACTGCACGCTGAATGATGTTAAAACCCGGGAATCGCGTTTTTGCATTGTGAAGTGTAGAAAACGGCGTTTCTGATGCACTTCTGGAAAATGAATGCTGTGTGTTGTTCAAAGCTGGGAACAGAGTTTTTGGGCTTGGAGAGTGTGAAAATTGTGTTTCTGGCAGTCTACTGAAATCTGAATGCTGAGTGTTGTTCAAAGCTGAGAACAGAGTTTTTGGGCTCTGAGTGACTCCAAAAACCTTTCCAGGCATTCTCCTTTAAATTGAATGCTGAGCGATGTTGAAAACGTGGGAATCGTGTTTTTGCGCTCTGAAAGTGTTGAAAACCGTGTTTCTGGCAATATAGTTGAAAATGCACGTTGTATGATGTTAAAACCCAGGAATCGCGTTTTTGCGCTCTGAAAGTGTCGAAAACAGCGTTTCTGATGCACTTCTGGAAAATGAATGCTGTGTGTTGTTCAAAGCTGGGAACAGAGTTTTTGGGCTTGGAGAGTGTGAAAATTGTGTTTCTGGCAGTCTACTGAAATCTGAATGCTGAGTATTGTTCAAAGCTGAGAACAGAGTTTTTGGGCTCTGAGTGACTCCAAAAACCTTTCCAGGCATTCTCCTTTAAATTGAATGCTGAGCGATGTTGAAAACGTGGGAATCGTGTTTTTGCGCTCTGAAAGTGTTGAAAACCGTGTTTCTGGCAATATAGTTGAAACTGCACGTTGAATGATGTTAAAACCCGGGAATCGCGTTTTTGCGCTCTGAAAGTGTCGAAAACAGGGTTTCTCGCAATATCATTGAAACTGCACGCTGAATGATGTTAAAACCCGGGAATCGCGTTTTTGCGTTGTGAAAGTGTAGAAAACGGCGTTTCTGATGCACTTCTGGAAAATGAATGCTGTGTGTTGTTCAAAGCTGGGAACAGAGTTTTTGGGCTTGGAGAGTGTGAAAATTGTGTTTCTGGCAGTCTACTGAAATCTGAATGCTGAGTGTTGTTCAAAGCTGAGAACAGAGTTTTTGGGCTCTGAGTGACTCCAAAAACCTTTCCAGGCATTCTCCTTTAAATTGAATGCTGAGCGATGTTGAAAACGTGGGAATCGTGTTTTTGCGCTCTGAAAGTGTTGAAAACCGTGTTTCTGGCAATATAGTTGAAACTGCACGCTGAATGATGTTAAAACCCAGGAATCGCGTTGTTGCGCTCTGAAGGTGTCGAAAACAGCTTTTCTGATGCACTTCTGGAAAATGAGTGCTGTGTGTTGTTCAAAGCTGGGAACAGAGTTTTTGGGCTTGGAGAGGGTGAAAATTGTGTTTCTGACAGTCTACTGAAATCTGAATGCTGAGTATTGTTCAAAGCTGAGAACACAGTTTTTGGGCTCTGAGTGACTCCAAAAACCTTTCCAGGCATTCTCCTTTAAATTGAATGCTGAGCGATGTTGAAAACGTGGGAATCGTGTTTTTGCGCTCTGAAAGTGTTGAAAACCGTGTTTCTGGCAATATAGTTGAAACTGCACGTTGAATGATGTTAAAACCCAGGAATTGCGTTTTTGCGCTCTGAAAGTGTCGAAAACAGGGTTTCTCGCAATATCATTGAAACTGCACGCTGAATGATGTTAAAACCCGGGAATCGCGTTTTTGCGTTGTGAAAGTGTCGAAAACGGCGTTTCTGATGCACTTCTTTAAAATGAATGCTGTGTGTTGTTCAAAGCTGGGAACAGAGTTTTTGGGCTTGGAGAGTGTGAAAATTGTGTTTCTGGCAGTCTACTGAAATCTGAATGCTGAGTGTTGTTCAAAGCTGAGAACAGAGTTTTTGGGCTCTGAGTGACTCCAAAAACCTTTTCAGGCATTCTCCTTTAAATTGAATGCTGAGCGATGTTGAAAACGTGGGAATCGTGTTTTTGCGCTCTGAAAGTGTTGAAAACCGTGTTTCTGGCAATATAGTTGAAACTGCACGTTGAATGATGTTAAAACCCAGGAATCGCGTTTTTGCGCTCTGAAAGTGTCGAAAACAGGGTTTCTCGCAATATCATTGAAACTGCACGTTGAATGATGTTAAAACCCAGGAATCGCGTTTTTGCGCTCTGAAAGTGTCGAAAACAGCTTTTCTGATGCACTTCTGGAAAATGAGTGCTGTGTGTTGTTCAAAGTTGGGAACAGAGTTTTTGGGCTTGGAGAGTGTGAAAATTGTGTTTCTGGCAGTCTACTGAAATCTGAATGCTGAGTGTTGTTCAAAGCTGAGAACAGAGTTCTTGGGCTCTGAGTGACTCCAAAAACCTTTTCAGGCATTCTCCTTTAAATTGAATGCTGAGCGATGTTGAAAACGTGGGAATCGTGTTTTTGCGCTCTGAAAGTGTCGAAAACAGCGTTTCTGGCAATATAGTTGAAACTGCACGTTGAATGATGTTAAAACTCGGGAATCGCGTTTTTGCGTTGTGAAAGTGTTGAAAACAGCGTTTCTGATGCACTACTGGAAAATGAATGCTGTGTGTTGTTCAAAGTTGGGAACAGAGTTTTTTGGGCTTGGAGAGTGTGAAAATTGTTTTTCTGATAGTCTACTGAAATCTGAATGCTGAGTATTGTTCAAAGCTGAGATCAGAGTTTTTGGGTTCTGAGTGACTCCAAAAACCTTTCCAGGCATTCTCCTTTAAATTGAATGCTGAGCGATGTTGAAAACGTGGGAATCGTGTTTTTGCGCTCTGAAAGTGTTGAAAACTGTGTTTCTGGCAATATAGTTGAAACTGCACGTTGAATGATGTCAGAACCCGGGAATCGCGTTTTTGCGCTCTGAAAGTGACGAAAACAGCGTTTCTGGCAATATCGTTGAAACTGCACGCTGAAAGATGTTAAAACCCGGGAATCGCGTTTTTGCGTTGTGAAAGTGTTGAAAACAGCGTTTCTGATGCACTTCTGGAAAATGAATGCTGTGTGTTCTTCAAAGCTGGGAACAGAGTTTTTGGGCTTGGAGAGTGTGAAAATTGTGTTTCTGATAGTCTACTGAAATCTGAATGCTGAGTGTTGTTCAAAGCTGAGGAAAGGGTTTTTGGGCTATGAGTGACATCAAAAACCTTTTCAGGCATTCTCCTTTAAATTGAATGCTGAGCGATGTTGAAAACGTGGGAATCGTGTTTTTGCGCTCTGAAAGTGTTGAAAACCGTGTTTCTGGCAATATAGTTGAAACTGCACGTTGAATGATGTTAAAACCCAGGAATCGCGTTTTTGCGCTCTGAAAGTGTCGAAAACAGCGTTTCTGATGCACTTCTGGAAAATGAGTGCTGTGTGTTGTTCAAAGCTGGGAACAGAGTTTTTGGGCTTGGAGAGGGTGAAAATTGTATTTCTGACAGTCTACTGAAATCTGAATGCTGAGTATTGTTCAAAGCTGGGAACAGAGTTTTTGAGCTCTGAGTGACTCCAAAAACCTTTCCAGGCATTCTCCTTTAAATTGAATGCTGAGCGATGTTGAAAACGTGGGAATCGTGTTTTTGCGCTCTGAAAGTGTTGAAAACCGTGTTTCTGGCAATATAGTTGAAACTGCACGTTGAATGATGTTAAAACCCAGGAATCGCGTTTTTGCGCTCTGAAAGTGTCGAAAACAGGGTTTCTCGCAATATCATTGAAACTGCACGCTGAATGATGTTAAAACCCGGGAATCGCGTTTTTGCGTTGTGAAAGTGTCGAAAACGGCGTTTCTGATGCACTTCTTTAAAATGAATGCTGTGTGTTGTTCAAAGCTGGGAACAGAGTTTTTGGGCTTGGAGAGTGTGAAAATTGTGTTTCTGGCAGTCTACTGAAATCTGAATGCTGAGTATTGTTCAAAGCTGAGAACAGAGTTTTTGGGCTCTGAGTGACTCCAAAAACCTTTCCAGGCATTCTCCTTTAAATTGAATGCTGAGCGATGTTGAAAACGTGGGAATCGTGTTTCTGCGCTCTGAAAGTGTTGAAAACCGTGTTTCTGGCAATATAGTTGAAACTGCACGTTGAATGATGTTAAAACCCGGGAATCGCGTTTTTGCGCTCTGAAAGTGTCGAAAACAGGGTTTCTCGCAATATCATTGAAACTGCACGCTGAATGATGTTAAAACCCGGGAATCGCGTTTTTGCGTTGTGAAAGTGTAGAAAACGGCGTTTCTGATGCACTTCTGGAAAATGAATGCTGTGTGTTGTTCAAAGTTGGGAACAGAGTTTTTGGGCTTGGAGAGTGTGAAAATTGTGTTTCTGGCAGTCTACTGAAATCTGAATGCTGAGTGTTGTTCAAAGCTGAGAACAGAGTTTTTGGGCTCTGAGTGACTCCAAAAACCTTTTCAGGCATTCTCCTTTAAATTGAATGCTGAGCGATGTTGAAAACGTGGGAATCGTGTTTTTGCGCTCTGAAAGTGTTGAAAACCGTGTTTCTGGCAATATAGTTGAAACTGCACGCTGAATGATGTTAAAACCCAGGAATCGCGTTTTTGCGCTCTGAAAGTGTCGAAAACAGCTTTTCTGATGCACTTCTGGAAAATGAGTGCTGTGTGTTGTTCAAAGCTGGGAACAGAGTTTTTGGGCTTGGAGAGGGTGAAAATTGTGTTTCTGACAGTCTACTGAAATCTGAATGCTGAGTATTGTTCAAAGCTGAGAACAGAGTTTTTGGGCTCTGAGTGACTCCAAAAACCTTTTCAGGCATTCTCCTTTAAATTGAATGCTGATCGATGTTGAAAACGTGGGAATTGTGTTTCTGCGCTCTGAAAGTGTTGAAAACCGTGTTTCTGGCAATATAGTTGAAAATACACGTTGAATGATGTTAAAACCCAGGAATCGCGTTTTTGCGCTCTGAAAGTGTCGAAAACAGGGTTTCTCGCAATATCATTGAAACTGCACGCTGAATGATGTTGAAAACGTGGGAATCGTGTTTTTGCGCTCTGAAAGTGTTGAAAACCGTGTTTCTGGCAATATAGTTGAAACTGCACGTTGAATGATGTTAAAACTTGGGAATCGCGTTTTTGCGTTGTGAAAGTGTCGAAAACAGCGTTTCTGATGCACTACTGGAAAATGAATGCTGTGTGTTGTTCAAAGTTGGGAACAGAGTTTTTTGGGCTTGGAGAGTGTGAAAATTGTTTTTCTGATAGTCTACTGAAATCTGAATGCTGAGTATTGTTCAAAGCTGAGATCAGAGTTTTTGGGTTCTGAGTGACTCCAAAAACCTTTCCAGGCATTCTCCTTTAAATTGAATGCTGAGCGATGTTGAAAACGTGGGAATCGTGTTTTTGCGCTCTGAAAGTGTTGAAAACTGTGTTTCTGGCAATATAGTTGAAACTGCACGTTGAATGATGTCAGAACCCGGGAATCGCGTTTTTGCGCTCTGAAAGTGACGAAAACAGCGTTTCTGGCAATATCGTTGAAACTGCACGCTGAAAGATGTTAAAACCCGGGAATCGCGTTTTTGCGTTGTGAAAGTGTTGAAAACAGCGTTTCTGATGCACTTCTGGAAAATGAATGCTGTGTGTTCTTCAAAGCTGGGAACAGAGTTTTTGGGCTTGGAGAGTGTGAAAATTGTGTTTCTGATAGTCTACTGAAATCTGAATGCTGAGTGTTGTTCAAAGCTGAGGAAAGGGTTTTTGGGCTATGAGTGACATCAAAAACCTTTTCAGGCATTCTCCTTTAAATTGAATGCTGAGCGATGTTGAAAACGTGGGAATCGTGTTTTTGCGCTCTGAAAGTGTTGAAAACCGTGTTTCTGGCAATATAGTTCAAACTGCACGTTGAATGATGTTAAAACCCAGGAATCGCGTTTTTGCGCTCTGAAAGTATCGAAAACAGCGTTTCTGGCAATATCGTTGAAACTGCACGCTGAATGATGTTAAAACCCGGGAATCGCGTTTTTGCGTTGTGAAAGTGTCGAAAACAGCGTTTCTGATGCACTTCTGGCAAATGAGTGCTGTGTGTTGTTCAAAGCTGGGAACAGAGTTTTTGGGCTCTGAGTGACTCCAAAAACCTTTTCAGGCATTCTTCTTTAAATTGAATCCTGAGCGATGTTGAAAACGTGGGAATCGTGTTTTTGCGCTCTGAAAGTGTTGAAAACCGTGTTTCTTGCGGTATAGTTGAAACTGCACGTTGAATGATGTTAAAACCCAGGAATTGCGTTTTTGCGCTCTGAAAGTGTCGAAAACAGCGTTTCTGGCAATATCGTTGAAACTGCACGCTGAATGATGTTAAAACCCGGGAATCGCGTTTTTGCGTTGTGAAAGTGTTGAAAACAGCGTTTCTGATGCACTTCTGGAAAATGAATGCTATGTGTTGCTCAAAGCTGGGAACAGAGTTTTTGGGCTTGGAGAGTGTGAAAATTGTGTTTCTGATAGTCTGCTGAAATCTGAATGCTAAGTGTTGTTCAAAGCTTAGAACAGAGTTTTTGGGCTCTGAGTGACTCCAAAAACCTTTCCAGGCATTGTCCTTTAAATTGAATGCTGAGCGATGTTGAAAACGTGGGAATCGTGTTTTTGCGCTCTGAAAGTGTTGAAAACCGTGTTTCTGGCAATATCGTTGAAACTGCACGTTGAATGATGTTGAAACCCAGGAATCGCGTTTTTGCGCTCTGAAAGTGTCGAAAACAGCGTTTCTGGCAATATCGTTGAAACTACACGCTGAATGATGTTAAAACCCGGGAGTCGCGTTTTTGCGTTGTGAAAGTGTCGAAAACAGCGTTTCTGATGCAGTTCTGGCAAATGAGTGCTGTGTGTTGTTCAAAGCTGGGAACAGAGTTTTTGGGCTCTGAGTGACTCCAAAAACCTTTTCAGGCATTCTCCTTTAAATTGAATGCTGAGCGATGTTGAAAACCGTGTTTCTGGCAATATAGTTGAAACTGCACGTTGAATGATGTTAAAACCCAGGAATCGCGTTTTTGCGCTCTGAAAGTGTCGAAAACAGCGTTTCTGATGCACTTCTGGAAAATGAGTGCTGTGTGTTGTTCAAAGCTGGGAACAGAGTTTTTGGGCTTGGAGAGGGTGAAAATTGTATTTCTGACAGTCTACTGAAATCTGAATGCTGAGTATTGTTCAAAGCTGGGAACAGAGTTTTTGGGCTTGGAGAGTGTGAAAATTGTGTTTCTGATAGTCTGCTGAAATCTGAATGCTGAGTATTGTTCAAAGCTGAGATCAGAGTTTTTGGGTTCTGAGTGACTCCAAAAACCTTTTCAGGCATTCTTCTTTAAATTGAATCCTGAGCGATGTTGAAAACGTGGGAATCGTGTTTTTGCGCTCTGAAAGTGTTGAAAACCGTGTTTCTTGCAGTATAGTTGAAACTGCACGTTGAATGATGTTAAAACCCAGGAATCGCGTTTTTGCGCTCTGAAAGTGTCGAAAACATCGTTTCTGGCAACATCGTTGAAACTGCATGGTGAATGATGTTAAAACTCGGGAATCGCGTTTTTGCGTTGTGAAAGTGTTGAAAAAAGCGTTTCTGATGCACTTCTGGAAAATGAATGCTGTGTGTTGTTCAAAGCTGGGAACAGAGTTTTTGGGCTTGGAGAGTGTGAAATTTGTTTTTCTGATAGTCTGCTGAAATCTGAATGCTGAGTGTTGTTCAAAGTTGAGAACAGAGTTTTTGGGCTCTGAGTTACTCCAAAAACCTTTCCAGGCATTCTCCTTTAAATTGAATGCTGAGCGATGTTGAAAACGTGGGAATCGTGTTTTTGCGCCCTGAAAGTGTTGAAAACTGTGTTTCTGGCAATATAGTTGAAACAGCACGTTGAATGATGTTAAAACCCGGGAATCGCGTTTTTGCGCTCTGAAAGTGTCGAAAACAGCGTTTCTGGCAATATCGTTGAAACTGCACGCTGAATGATGTTAAAACCCGGGAATCGCGTTTTTGCGTTGTGAAAGTGTTGAAAACAGCGTTTCTGATGCACTTCTGGAAAATGAATGCTATGTGTTGTTCAAAGCTGGGAACAGAGTTTTTGGGCTTGGAGAGTGTGAAAATTGTGTTTCTGATAGTCTGCTGAAATCTGAATGCTGAGTGTTGTTCAAAGCTGAGAACAGAGTTTTTGGGCTCTGAGTGACTCCAAAAACCTTTCCAGGCATTCTCCTTTAAATTGAATGCTGAGCGATGTTGAAAACGTGGGAATCGTGTTTTTGCGCTCTGAAAGTGTTGAAAACCGTGTTTCTGGCAATATAGTTGAAACTGCACGTTGAATGATGTTAAAACCCAGGAATCGCGTTTTTGCGCTCTGAAAGTGTCGAAAACAGCGTTTCTGGCAATATCGTTGAAACTACACGCTGAATGATGTTAAAACCCGGGAGTCGCGTTTTTGCGTTGTGAAAGTGTCGAAAACGGCGTTTCTGATGCACTTCTGGAAAATGAATGCTGTGTGTTGTTCAAAGCTGGGAACAGAGTTTTTGGGCTCTGAGTGACTCCAAAAACCTTTCCAGGCATTCTCCTTTAAATTGAATGCTGAGCGATGTTGAAAACGTGGGAATCGTGTTTTTGCGCTCTGAAAGTGTTGAAAACAGCGTTTCTGATGCACTTCTGGAAAATGAATGCTGTGTGTTGTTCAAAGCTGGGAACAGAGTTTTTGGGCTTGGAGAGTGTGAAAATTGTGTTTCTGATAGTCTACTAAAATCTGAATGCTGAGTGTTGTTCAAAGCTGAGGAAAGGGTTTTTGGGCTATGAGTGACATCAAAAACCTTTTCAGGCATTCTCCTTTAAATTGAATGCTGAGCGATGTTGAAAACGTGGGAATCGTGTTTTTGCGCTCTGAAAGTGTTGAAAACCGTGTTTCTGGCAATATAGTTGAAACTGCACGTTGAATGATGTTAAAACCCAGAAATCGCGTTTTTGCGCTCTGAAAGTGTCGAAAACAGTGTTTCTGGCAATATCGTTGAAACGGCACGCTGAATGATGTTAAAACCCGGGAATCGCGTTTTTGCGTTGTGAAAGTGTCGAAAACAGCGTTTCTGATGCACTTCTGGAAAATGAATGCTGTGTGTTGTTCAAAGCTGGGAACAGAGTTTTTGGGCTTGGAGAGTGTGAAAATTGTGTTTCTGATAGTCTACTAAAATCTGAATGCTGAGTGTTGTTCAAAGCTGAGGAAAGGGTTTTTGGGCTATGAGTGACATCAAAAACCTTTTCAGGCATTCTCCTTTAAATTGAATGCTGAGCGATGTTGAAAACGTGGGAATCGTGTTTTTGCGCTCTGAAAGTGTTGAAAACTGTGTTTCTGGCAATATAGTTGAAACAGCACGTTGAATGATGTTAAAACCCGGGAATCGCGTTTTTGCGCTCTGAAAGTGTCGAAAACAGCGTTTCTGGCAATATCGTTGAAACTGAACGCTGAATGATGTTAAAACCCGGGAATCGCGTTTTTGCGTTGTGAAAGTGTTGAAAACAGCGTTTCTGATGCACTTCTGGAAAATGAATGCTATGTGTTGTTCAAAGCTGGGAACAGAGTTTTTGGGCTTGGAGAGTGTGAAAATTGTGTTTCTGATAGTCTGCTGAAATCTGAATGCTGAGTGTTGTTCAAAGCTGAGAACAGAGTTTTTGGGCTCTGAGTGACTCCAAAAACCTTTCCAGGCATTCTCCTTTAAATTGAATGCTGAGCGATGTTGAAAACGTGGGAATCGTGTTTTTGCGCTCTGAAAGTGTTGAAAACCGTGTTTCTGGCAATATAGTTGAAACTGCACGTTGAATGATGTTAAAACCCAGGAATCGCGTTTTTGCGCTCTGAAAGTGTCGAAAACAGCGTTTCTGATGCACTTCTGGAAAATGAGTGCTGTGTGTTGTTCAAAGCTGGGAACAGAGTTTTTGGGCTTGGAGAGGGTGAAAATTGTATTTCTGACAGTCTACTGAAATCTGAATGCTGAGTATTGTTCAAAGCTAGGAACAGAGTTTTTGGGCTTGGAGAGTGTGAAAATTGTGTTTCTGATAGTCTGCTGAAATCTGAATGCTGAGTGTTCTTCAAAGCTGAGAACAGAGTTTTTGGGCTCTGAGTGACTCCAAAAACCTTTTCAGGCATCCTCCTTTAAATTGAATGCTGAGCGATGTTGAAAACGTGGGAATCGTGTTTTTGCGCTCTGAAAGTGTTGAAAACCGTGTTTCTGGCAATATAGTTGAAACTGCACGTTGAATGATGTTAAAACCCAGAAATCGCGTTTTTGCGCTCTGAAAGTGTCGAAAACAGCGTTTCTGGCAATATCGTTGAAACGGCACTCTGAATGATGTTAAAACCCGGGAATCGCGTTTTTGCGTTGTGAAAGTGTCGAAAACAGCGTTTCTGATGCACTTCTGGAAAATGAATGCTGTGTGTTGTTCAAAGCTGGGAACAGAGTTTTTGGGCTTGGAGAGTGTGAAAATTGTGTTTCTGATAGTCTACTAAAATCTGAATGCTGAGTGTTGTTCAAAGCTGAGGAAAGGGTTTTTGGGCTATGAGTGACATCAAAAACCTTTTCAGGCATTCTCCTTTAAATTGAATGCTGAGCGATGTTGAAAACGTGGGAATCATGTTTTTGCGCTCTGAAAGTGTTGAAAACTGTGTTTCTGGCAATATAGTTGAAACTGCACGTTGAATGATGTTAGAACCCGGGAATCGCGTTTTTGCGCTCTGAAAGTGTCGAAAACAGCGTTTCTGGCAATATAGTTGAAACTGCACGTTGAATGATGTTAAAACTCGGGAATCGCGTTTTTGCGTTGTGAAAGTGTTGAAAACAGCGTTTCTGATGCACTACTGGAAAATGAATGCTGTGTGTTGTTCAAAGTTGGGAACAGAGTTTTTTGGGCTTGGAGAGTGTGAAAATTGTTTTTCTGATAGTCTACTGAAATCTGAATGCTGAGTATTGTTCAAAGCTGAGATCAGAGTTTTTGGGTTCTGAGTGACTCCAAAAACCTTTTCAGGCATTCTTCTTTAAATTGAATGCTGAGCGATGTTGAAAACGTGGGAATCGTGTTTTTGCGCTCTGAAAGTGTTGAAAACCGTGTTTCTGGCAATATAGTTGAAAATGCACGTTGAATGATGTTAAAACCCAGGAATCGCGTTTTTGCGCTCTGAAAGTGTCGAAAACAGCGTTTCTGATGCACTTCTGGAAAATGAATGCTGTGTGTTGTTCAAAGCTGGGAACAGAGTTTTTGGGCTTGGAGAGTGTGAAAATTGTGTTTCTGACAGTCTACTGAAATCTGAATGCTGAGTGTTGTTCAAAGCTGAGAACAGAGTTTTTGGGCTCTGAGTGACTCCAAAAACCTTTCCAGGCATTCTCCTTTAAATTGAATGCTGAGCGATGTTGAAAACGTGGGAATCGTGTTTTTGCGCTCTGAAAGTGTTGAAAACCGTGTTTCTGGCAATATAGTTGAAACTGCACGTTGAATGATGTTAAAACCCGGGAATCGCGTTTTTGCGCTCTGAAAGTGTCGAAAACAGGGTTTCTCGCAATATCATTGAAACTGCACGCTGAATGATGTTAAACCCCGGGAATCGCGTTTTTGCGTTGTGAAAGTGTAGAAAACGGCGTTTCTGATGCACTTCTGGAAAATGAATGCTGTGTGTTGTTCAAAGTTGGGAACAGAGTTTTTGGGCTTGGAGAGTGTGAAAATTGTGTTTCTGGCAGTCTACTGAAATCTGAATGCTGAGTGTTGTTCAAAGCTGAGAACAGAGTTTTTGGGCTCTGAGTGACTCCAAAAACCTTTTCAGGCATTCTCCTTTAAATTGAATGCTGAGCGATGTTGAAAACGTGGGAATCGTGTTTTTGCGCTCTGAAAGTGTTGAAAACCGTGTTTCTGGCAATATAGTTGAAACTGCACGCTGAATGATGTTAAAACCCGGGAATCGCGTTTTTGCGTTGTGAAAGTGTCGAAAACGGCGTTTCTGATGCACTTCTGGAAAATGAATGCTGTGTGTTGTTCAAAGCTGGGAACAGAGTTTTTGGGCTTGGAGAGTGTGAAAATTGTGTTTCTGACAGTCTACTGAAATCTGAATGCTGAGTGTTGTTCAAAGCTGAGAACAGAGTTTTTGGGCTCTGAGTGACTCCAAAAACCTTTCTAGGCATTCTCCTTTAAATTGAATGCTGAGCGATGTTGAAAACGTGGGAATCTTGTTTCTGCGCTCTGAAAGTGTTGAAAACCGTGTTTCTGGAAATATAGATGAAACTGCACGTTGAATGATGTTAAAACCCAGGAATCGCGTTTTTGCGCTCTGAAAGTGTCGAAAACAGGGTTTCTCGCAATATCATTGAAACTGCACGCTGAATGATGTTAAAACCCGGGAATCGCGTTTTTGCATTGTGAAGTGTAGAAAACGGCGTTTCTGATGCACTTCTGGAAAATGAATGCTGTGTGTTGTTCAAAGCTGGGAACAGAGTTTTTGGGCTTGGAGAGTGTGAAAATTGTGTTTCTGGCAGTCTACTGAAATCTGAATGCTGAGTGTTGTTCAAAGCTGAGAACAGAGTTTTTGGGCTCTGAGTGACTCCAAAAACCTTTCCAGGCATTCTCCTTTAAATTGAATGCTGAGCGATGTTGAAAACGTGGGAATCGTGTTTTTGCGCTCTGAAAGTGTTGAAAACCGTGTTTCTGGCAATATAGTTGAAAATGCACGTTGTATGATGTTAAAACCCAGGAATCGCGTTTTTGCGCTCTGAAAGTGTCGAAAACAGCGTTTCTGATGCACTTCTGGAAAATGAATGCTGTGTGTTGTTCAAAGCTGGGAACAGAGTTTTTGGGCTTGGAGAGTGTGAAAATTGTGTTTCTGGCAGTCTACTGAAATCTGAATGCTGAGTATTGTTCAAAGCTGAGAACAGAGTTTTTGAGCTCTGAGTGACTCCAAAAACCTTTCCAGGCATTCTCCTTTAAATTGAATGCTGAGCGATGTTGAAAACGTGGGAATCGTGTTTTTGCGCTCTGAAAGTGTTGAAAACCGTGTTTCTGGCAATATAGTTGAAACTGCACGTTGAATGATGTTAAAACCCGGGAATCGCGTTTTTGCGCTCTGAAAGTGTCGAAAACAGGGTTTCTCGCAATATCATTGAAACTGCACGCTGAATGATGTTAAAACCCGGGAATCGCGTTTTTGCGTTGTGAAAGTGTAGAAAACGGCGTTTCTGATGCACTTCTGGAAAATGAATGCTGTGTGTTGTTCAAAGCTGGGAACAGAGTTTTTGGGCTTGGAGAGTGTGAAAATTGTGTTTCTGGCAGTCTACTGAAATCTGAATGCTGAGTGTTGTTCAAAGCTGAGAACAGAGTTTTTGGGCTCTGAGTGACTCCAAAAACCTTTCCAGGCATTCTCCTTTAAATTGAATGCTGAGCGATGTTGAAAACGTGGGAATCGTGTTTTTGCGCTCTGAAAGTGTTGAAAACCGTGTTTCTGGCAATATAGTTGAAACTGCACGCTGAATGATGTTAAAACCCAGGAATCGCGTTGTTGCGCTCTGAAGGTGTCGAAAACAGCTTTTCTGATGCACTTCTGGAAAATGAGTGCTGTGTGTTGTTCAAAGCTGGGAACAGAGTTTTTGGGCTTGGAGAGGGTGAAAATTGTGTTTCTGACAGTCTACTGAAATCTGAATGCTGAGTATTGTTCAAAGCTGAGAACACAGTTTTTGGGCTCTGAGTGACTCCAAAAACCTTTCCAGGCATTCTCCTTTAAATTGAATGCTGAGCGATGTTGAAAACGTGGGAATCGTGTTTTTGCGCTCTGAAAGTGTTGAAAACCGTGTTTCTGGCAATATAGTTGAAACTGCACGTTGAATGATGTTAAAACCCAGGAATTGCGTTTTTGCGCTCTGAAAGTGTCGAAAACAGGGTTTCTCGCAATATCATTGAAACTGCACGCTGAATGATGTTAAAACCCGGGAATCGCGTTTTTGCGTTGTGAAAGTGTCGAAAACGGCGTTTCTGATGCACTTCTTTAAAATGAATGCTGTGTGTTGTTCAAAGCTGGGAACAGAGTTTTTGGGCTTGGAGAGTGTGAAAATTGTGTTTCTGGCAGTCTACTGAAATCTGAATGCTGAGTGTTGTTCAAAGCTGAGAACAGAGTTTTTGGGCTCTGAGCGACTCCAAAAACCTTTTCAGGCATTCTCCTTTAAATTGAATGCTGAGCGATGTTGAAAACGTGGGAATCGTGTTTTTGCGCTCTGAAAGTGTTGAAAACCGTGTTTCTGGCAATATAGTTGAAACTGCACGTTGAATGATGTTAAAACCCAGGAATCGCGTTTTTGCGCTCTGAAAGTGTCGAAAACAGGGTTTCTCGCAATATCATTGAAACTGCACGTTGAATGATGTTAAAACCCAGGAATCGCGTTTTTGCGCTCTGAAAGTGTCGAAAACAGCTTTTCTGATGCACTTCTGGAAAATGAGTGCTGTGTGTTGTTCAAAGTTGGGAACAGAGTTTTTGGGCTTGGAGAGTGTGAAAATTGTGTTTCTGGCAGTCTACTGAAATCTGAATGCTGAGTGTTGTTCAAAGCTGAGAACAGAGTTCTTGGGCTCTGAGTGACTCCAAAAACCTTTTCAGGCATTCTCCTTTAAATTGAATGCTGAGCGATGTTGAAAACGTGGGAATCGTGTTTTTGCGCTCTGAAAGTGTCGAAAACAGCGTTTCTGGCAATATAGTTGAAACTGCACGTTGAATGATGTTAAAACTCGGGAATCGCGTTTTTGCGTTGTGAAAGTGTTGAAAACAGCGTTTCTGATGCACTACTGGAAAATGAATGCTGTGTGTTGTTCAAAGTTGGGAACAGAGTTTTTTGGGCTTGGAGAGTGTGAAAATTGTTTTTCTGATAGTCTACTGAAATCTGAATGCTGAGTATTGTTCAAAGCTGAGATCAGAGTTTTTGGGTTCTGAGTGACTCCAAAAACCTTTCCAGGCATTCTCCTTTAAATTGAATGCTGAGCGATGTTGAAAACGTGGGAATCGTGTTTTTGCGCTCTGAAAGTGTTGAAAACTGTGTTTCTGGCAATATAGTTGAAACTGCACGTTGAATGATGTCAGAACCCGGGAATCGCGTTTTTGCGCTCTGAAAGTGACGAAAACAGCGTTTCTGGCAATATCGTTGAAACTGCACGCTGAAAGATGTTAAAACCCGGGAATCGCGTTTTTGCGTTGTGAAAGTGTTGAAAACAGCGTTTCTGATGCACTTCTGGAAAATGAATGCTGTGTGTTCTTCAAAGCTGGGAACAGAGTTTTTGGGCTTGGAGAGTGTGAAAATTGTGTTTCTGATAGTCTACTGAAATCTGAATGCTGAGTGTTGTTCAAAGCTGAGGAAAGGGTTTTTGGGCTATGAGTGACATCAAAAACCTTTTCAGGCATTCTCCTTTAAATTGAATGCTGAGCGATGTTGAAAACGTGGGAATCGTGTTTTTGCGCTCTGAAAGTGTTGAAAACCGTGTTTCTGGCAATATAGTTGAAACTGCACGTTGAATGATGTTAAAACCCAGGAATCGCGTTTTTGCGCTCTGAAAGTGTCGAAAACAGCGTTTCTGATGCACTTCTGGAAAATGAGTGCTGTGTGTTGTTCAAAGCTGGGAACAGAGTTTTTGGGCTTGGAGAGGGTGAAAATTGTATTTCTGACAGTCTACTGAAATCTGAATGCTGAGTATTGTTCAAAGCTGGGAACAGAGTTTTTGGGCTCTGAGTGACTCCAAAAACCTTTCCAGGCATTCTCCTTTAAATTGAATGCTGAGCGATGTTGAAAACGTGGGAATCGTGTTTTTGCGCTCTGAAAGTGTTGAAAACCGTGTTTCTGGCAATATAGTTGAAACTGCACGTTGAATGATGTTAAAACCCGGGAATCGCGTTTTTGCGCTCTGAAAGTGTCGAAAACAGGGTTTCTCGCAATATCATTGAAACTGCACGCTGAATGATGTTAAAACCCGGGAATCGCGTTTTTGCGTTGTGAAAGTGTAGAAAACGGCGTTTCTGATGCACTTCTGGAAAATGAATGCTGTGTGTTGTTCAAAGCTGGGAACAGAGTTTTTGGGCTTGGAGAGTGTGAAAATTGTGTTTCTGGCAGTCTACTGAAATCTGAATGCTGAGTGTTGTTCAAAGCTGAGAACAGAGTTTTTGGGCTCTGAGTGACTCCAAAAACCTTTCCAGGCATTCTCCTTTAAATTGAATGCTGAGCGATGTTGAAAACGTGGGAATCGTGTTTTTGCGCTCTGAAAGTGTTGAAAACCGTGTTTCTGGCAATATAGTTGAAACTGCACGCTGAATGATGTTAAAACCCAGGAATCGCGTTGTTGCGCTCTGAAGGTGTCGAAAACAGCTTTTCTGATGCACTTCTGGAAAATGAGTGCTGTGTGTTGTTCAAAGCTGGGAACAGAGTTTTTGGGCTTGGAGAGGGTGAAAATTGTGTTTCTGACAGTCTACTGAAATCTGAATGCTGAGTATTGTTCAAAGCTGAGAACACAGTTTTTGGGCTCTGAGTGACTCCAAAAACCTTTTCAGGCATTCTTCTTTAAATTGAATCCTGAGCGATGTTGAAAACGTGGGAATCGTGTTTTTGCGCTCTGAAAGTGTTGAAAACCGTGTTTCTTGCAGTATAGTTGAAACTGCACGTTGAATGATGTTAAAACCCAGGAATTGCGTTTTTGCGCTCTGAAAGTGTCGAAAACAGCGTTTCTGGCAATATCGTTGAAACTGCACGCTGAATGATGTTAAAACCCGGGAATCGCGTTTTTGCGTTGTGAAAGTGTTGAAAACAGCGTTTCTGATGCACTTCTGGAAAATGAATGCTATGTTTTGCTCAAAGCTGGGAACAGAGTTTTTGGGCTTGGAGAGTGTGAAAATTGTGTTTCTGATAGTCTGCTGAAATCTGAATGCTAAGTGTTGTTCAAAGCTTAGAACAGAGTTTTTGGGCTCTGAGTGACTCCAAAAACCTTTCCAGGCATTGTCCTTTAAATTGAATGCTGAGCGATGTTGAAAACGTGGGAATCGTGTTTTTGCGCTCTGAAAGTGTTGAAAACCGTGTTTCTGGCAATATCGTTGAAACTGCACGTTGAATGATGTTAAAACCCAGGAATCGCGTTTTTGCGCTCTGAAAGTGTCGAAAACAGCGTTTCTGGCAATATCGTTGAAACTACACGCTGAATGATGTTAAAACCCGGGAGTCGCGTTTTTGCGTTGTGAAAGTGTCGAAAACAGCGTTTCTGATGCAGTTCTGGCAAATGAGTGCTGTGTGTTGTTCAAAGCTGGGAACAGAGTTTTTGGGCTCTGAGTGACTCCAAAAACCTTTTCAGGCATTCTCCTTTAAATTGAATGCTGAGCGATGTTGAAAACCGTGTTTCAGGCAATATAGTTGAAACTGCACGTTGAATGATGTTAAAACCCAGGAATCGCGTTTTTGCGATCTGAAAGTGTAGAAAACAGCGTTTCTGATGCACTTCTGGAAAATGAGTGCTGTGTGTTGTTCAAAGCTGGGAACAGAGTTTTTGGGCTTGGAGAGGGTGAAAATTGTGTTTCTGACAGTCTACTGAAATCTGAATGCTGAGTATTGTTCAAAGCTGGGAACAGAGTTTTTGGGCTTGGAGAGTGTGAAAATTGTGTTTCTGATAGTCTGCTGAAATCTGAATGCTGAGTATTGTTCAAAGCTGAGATCAGAGTTTTTGGGTTCTGAGTGACTCCAAAAACCTTTTCAGGCATTCTTCTTTAAATTGAATCCTGAGCGATGTTGAAAACCGTGTTTCTTGCAGTATAGTTGAAACTGCACGTTGAATGATGTTAAAACCCAGGAATCGCGTTTTTGCGCTCTGAAAGTGTCGAAAACATCGTTTCTGGCAACATCGTTGAAACTGCATGGTGAATGATGTTAAAACTCGGGAATCGCGTTTTTGCGTTGTGAAAGTGTTGAAAAAAGCGTTTCTGATGCACTTCTGGAAAATGAATGCTGTGTGTTGTTCAAAGCTGGGAACAGAGTTTTTGGGCTTGGAGAGTGTGAAAATTGTTTTTCTGATAGTCTGCTGAAATCTGAATGCTGAGTGTTGTTCAAAGTTGAGAACAGAGTTTTTGGGCTCTGAGTGACTCCAAAAACCTTTCCAGGCATTGTCCTTTAAATTGAATGCTGAGCGATGTTGAAAACGTGGGAATCGTGTTTTTGCGCTCTGAAAGTGTTGAAAACCGTGTTTCTGGCAATATCGTTGAAACTGCACGTTGAATGATGTTAAAACCCGGGAATCGCGTTTTTGCGTTGTGAAAGTGTCGAAAACTGCGTTTCTGATGCACTTCTGGAAAATGAATGCTGTGTGTTGTCCAAAGCTGGGAACAGAGTTTTTGGGCTTGGAGAGTGTGAAAATTGTGTTTCTGACAGTCTACTGAAATCTGAATGCTGAGTGTTGTTCAAAGCTGAGAACAGAGTTTTTGGGCTCTGAGTGACTCCAAAAACCTTTCCAGGCATTCTCCTTTAAATTGAATGCTGAGCGATGTTGAAAACGTGGGAATCGTGTTTTTGCGCTCTGAAAGTGTTGAAAACCGTGTTTCTGGCAATATAGTTGAAACTGCACGTTGAATGATGTTAAAACCCGGGAATCGCGTTTTTGCGCTCTGAAAGTGTCGAAAACAGGGTTTCTCGCAATATCATTGAAACTGCACGCTGAATGATGTTAAACCCCGGGAATCGCGTTTTTGCGTTGTGAAAGTGTAGAAAACGGCGTTTCTGATGCACTTCTGGAAAATGAATGCTGTGTGTTGTTCAAAGTTGGGAACAGAGTTTTTGGGCTTGGAGAGTGTGAAAATTGTGTTTCTGGCAGTCTACTGAAATCTGAATGCTGAGTGTTGTTCAAAGCTGAGAACAGAGTTTTTGGGCTCTGAGTGACTCCAAAAACCTTTTCAGGCATTCTCCTTTAAATTGAATGCTGAGCGATGTTGAAAACGTGGGAATCGTGTTTTTGCGCTCTGAAAGTGTTGAAAACCGTGTTTCTGGCAATATAGTTGAAACTGCACGTTGAATGATGTTAAAACCCAGGAATCGCGTTTTTGCGCTCTGAAAGTGTCGAAAACAGCGTTTCTGATGCACTTCTGGAAAATGAGTGCTGTGTGTTGTTCAAAGCTGGGAACAGAGTTTTTGGGCTTGGAGAGGGTGAAAATTGTATTTCTGACAGTCTACTGAAATCTGAATGCTGAGTATTGTTCAAAGCTGGGAACAGAGTTTTTGAGCTCTGAGTGACTCCAAAAACCTTTCCAGGCATTCTCCTTTAAATTGAATGCTGAGCGATGTTGAAAACGTGGGAATCGTGTTTTTGCGCTCTGAAAGTGTTGAAAACCGTGTTTCTGGCAATATAGTTGAAACTGCACGTTGAATGATGTTAAAACCCGGGAATCGCGTTTTTGCGCTCTGAAAGTGTCGAAAACAGGGTTTCTCGCAATATCATTGAAACTGCACGCTGAATGATGTTAAAACCCGGGAATCGCGTTTTTGCGTTGTGAAAGTGTAGAAAACGGCGTTTCTGATGCACTTCTGGAAAATGAATGCTGTGTGTTGTTCAAAGCTGGGAACAGAGTTTTTGGGCTTGGAGAGTGTGAAAATTGTGTTTCTGGCAGTCTACTGAAATCTGAATGCTGAGTGTTGTTCAAAGCTGAGAACAGAGTTTTTGGGCTCTGAGTGACTCCAAAAACCTTTCCAGGCATTCTCCTTTAAATTGAATGCTGAGCGATGTTGAAAACGTGGGAATCGTGTTTTTGCGCTCTGAAAGTGTTGAAAACCGTGTTTCTGGCAATATAGTTGAAACTGCACGCTGAATGATGTTAAAACCCAGGAATCGCGTTGTTGCGCTCTGAAGGTGTCGAAAACAGCTTTTCTGATGCACTTCTGGAAAATGAGTGCTGTGTGTTGTTCAAAGCTGGGAACAGAGTTTTTGGGCTTGGAGAGGGTGAAAATTGTGTTTCTGACAGTCTACTGAAATCTGAATGCTGAGTATTGTTCAAAGCTGAGAACACAGTTTTTGGGCTCTGAGTGACTCCAAAAACCTTTTCAGGCATTCTTCTTTAAATTGAATCCTGAGCGATGTTGAAAACGTGGGAATCGTGTTTTTGCGCTCTGAAAGTGTTGAAAACCGTGTTTCTTGCAGTATAGTTGAAACTGCACGTTGAATGATGTTAAAACCCAGGAATTGCGTTTTTGCGCTCTGAAAGTGTCGAAAACAGCGTTTCTGGCAATATCGTTGAAACTGCACGCTGAATGATGTTAAAACCCGGGAATCGCGTTTTTGCGTTGTGAAAGTGTTGAAAACAGCGTTTCTGATGCACTTCTGGAAAATGAATGCTATGTTTTGCTCAAAGCTGGGAACAGAGTTTTTGGGCTTGGAGAGTGTGAAAATTGTGTTTCTGATAGTCTGCTGAAATCTGAATGCTAAGTGTTGTTCAAAGCTTAGAACAGAGTTTTTGGGCTCTGAGTGACTCCAAAAACCTTTCCAGGCATTGTCCTTTAAATTGAATGCTGAGCGATGTTGAAAACGTGGGAATCGTGTTTTTGCGCTCTGAAAGTGTTGAAAACCGTGTTTCTGGCAATATCGTTGAAACTGCACGTTGAATGATGTTAAAACCCAGGAATCGCGTTTTTGCGCTCTGAAAGTGTCGAAAACAGCGTTTCTGGCAATATCGTTGAAACTACACGCTGAATGATGTTAAAACCCGGGAGTCGCGTTTTTGCGTTGTGAAAGTGTCGAAAACAGCGTTTCTGATGCAGTTCTGGCAAATGAGTGCTGTGTGTTGTTCAAAGCTGGGAACAGAGTTTTTGGGCTCTGAGTGACTCCAAAAACCTTTTCAGGCATTCTCCTTTAAATTGAATGCTGAGCGATGTTGAAAACCGTGTTTCTGGCAATATAGTTGAAACTGCACGTTGAATGATGTTAAAACCCAGGAATCGCGTTTTTGCGCTCTGAAAGTGTCGAAAACAGCGTTTCTGATGCACTTCTGGAAAATGAGTGCTGTGTGTTGTTCAAAGCTGGGAACAGAGTTTTTGGGCTTGGAGAGGGTGAAAATTGTATTTCTGACAGTCTACTGAAATCTGAATGCTGAGTATTGTTCAAAGCTGGGAACAGAGTTTTTGGGCTTGGAGAGTGTGAAAATTGTGTTTCTGATAGTCTGCTGAAATCTGAATGCTGAGTATTGTTCAAAGCTGAGATCAGAGTTTTTGGGTTCTGAGTGACTCCAAAAACCTTTTCAGGCATTCTTCTTTAAATTGAATCCTGAGCGATGTTGAAAACCGTGTTTCTTGCAGTATAGTTGAAACTGCACGTTGAATGATGTTAAAACCCAGGAATCGCGTTTTTGCGCTCTGAAAGTGTCGAAAACATCGTTTCTGGCAACATCGTTGAAACTGCATGGTGAATGATGTTAAAACTCGGGAATCGCGTTTTTGCGTTGTGAAAGTGTTGAAAAAAGCGTTTCTGATGCACTTCTGGAAAATGAATGCTGTGTGTTGTTCAAAGCTGGGAACAGAGTTTTTGGGCTTGGAGAGTGTGAAAATTGTTTTTCTGATAGTCTGCTGAAATCTGAATGCTGAGTGTTGTTCAAAGTTGAGAACAGAGTTTTTGGGCTCTGAGTGACTCCAAAAACCTTTCCAGGCATTGTCCTTTAAATTGAATGCTGAGCGATGTTGAAAACGTGGGAATCGTGTTTTTGCGCTCTGAAAGTGTTGAAAACCGTGTTTCTGGCAATATCGTTGAAACTGCACGTTGAATGATGTTAAAACCCGGGAATCGCGTTTTTGCGTTGTGAAAGTGTCGAAAACTGCGTTTCTGATGCACTTCTGGAAAATGAATGCTGTGTGTTGTCCAAAGCTGGGAACAGAGTTTTTGGGCTTGGAGAGTGTGAAAATTGTGTTTCTGACAGTCTACTGAAATCTGAATGCTGAGTGTTGTTCAAAGCTGAGAACAGAGTTTTTGGGCTCTGAGTGACTCCAAAAACCTTTCCAGGCATTCTCCTTTAAATTGAATGCTGAGCGATGTTGAAAACGTGGGAATCGTGTTTTTGCGCTCTGAAAGTGTTGAAAACCGTGTTTCTGGCAATATAGTTGAAACTGCACGTTGAATGATGTTAAAACCCGGGAATCGCGTTTTTGCGCTCTGAAAGTGTCGAAAACAGGGTTTCTCGCAATATCATTGAAACTGCACGCTGAATGATGTTAAACCCCGGGAATCGCGTTTTTGCGTTGTGAAAGTGTAGAAAACGGCGTTTCTGATGCACTTCTGGAAAATGAATGCTGTGTGTTGTTCAAAGTTGGGAACAGAGTTTTTGGGCTTGGAGAGTGTGAAAATTGTGTTTCTGGCAGTCTACTGAAATCTGAATGCTGAGTGTTGTTCAAAGCTGAGAACAGAGTTTTTGGGCTCTGAGTGACTCCAAAAACCTTTTCAGGCATTCTCCTTTAAATTGAATGCTGAGCGATGTTGAAAACGTGGGAATCGTGTTTTTGCGCTCTGAAAGTGTTGAAAACCGTGTTTCTGGCAATATAGTTGAAACTGCACGCTGAATGATGTTAAAACCCGGGAATCGCGTTTTTGCGTTGTGAAAGTGTCGAAAACGGCGTTTCTGATGCACTTCTGGAAAATGAATGCTGTGTGTTGTTCAAAGCTGGGAACAGAGTTTTTGGGCTTGGAGAGTGTGAAAATTGTGTTTCTGACAGTCTACTGAAATCTGAATGCTGAGTGTTGTTCAAAGCTGAGAACAGAGTTTTTGGGCTCTGAGTGACTCCAAAAACCTTTCCAGGCATTCTCCTTTAAATTGAATGCTGAGCGATGTTGAAAACGTGGGAATCGTGTTTTTGCGCTCTGAAAGTGTTGAAAACCGTGTTTCTGGCAATATAGTTGAAAATGCACGTTGTATGATGTTAAAACCCAGGAATCGCGTTTTTGCTCTCTGAAAGTGTCGAAAACAGCGTTTCTGATGCACTTCTGGAAAATGAATGCTGTGTGTTGTTCAAAGCTGGGAACAGAGTTTTTGGGCTTGGAGAGTGTGAAAATTGTGTTTCTGGCAGTCTACTGAAATCTGAATGCTGAGTATTGTTCAAAGCTGAGAACACAGTTTTTGGGCTCTGAGTGACTCCAAAAACCTTTCCAGGCATTCTCCTTTAAATTGAATGCTGAGCGATGTTGAAAACGTGGGAATCGTGTTTTTGCGCTCTGAAAGTGTTGAAAACCGTGTTTCTGGCAATATAGTTGAAACTGCACGTTGAATGATGTTAAAACCCAGGAATCGCGTTTTTGCGCTCTGAAAGTGTCGAAAACAGGGTTTCTCGCAATATCATTGAAACTGCACGCTGAATGATGTTAAAACCCGGGAATCGCGTTTTTGCGTTGTGAAAGTGTAGAAAACGGCGTTTCTGATGCACTTCTGGAAAATGAATGCTGTGTGTTGTTCAAAGCTGGGAACAGAGTTTTTGGGCTTGGAGAGGGTGAAAATTGTGTTTCTGACAGTCTACTGAAATCTGAATGCTGAGTATTGTTCAAAGCTGAGAACAGAGTTTTTGAGCTCTGAGTGACTCCAAAAACCTTTCCAGGCATTCTCCTTTAAATTGAATGCTGAGCGATGTTGAAAATGTGGGAATCGTGTTTTTGCGCTCTGAAAGTGTTGAAAACCGTGTTTCTGGCAATATAGTTGAAACTGCACGTTGAATGATGTTAAAACCCGGGAATCGCGTTTTTGCGCTCTGAAAGTGTCGAAAACAGGGTTTCTCGCAATATCATTGAAACTGCACGCTGAATGATGTTAAAACCCGGGAATCGCGTTTTTGCGTTGTGAAAGTGTAGAAAACGGCGTTTCTGATGCACTTCTGGAAAATGAATGCTGTGTGTTGTTCAAAGCTGGGAACAGAGTTTTTGGGCTTGGAGAGTGTGAAAATTGTGTTTCTGGCAGTCTACTGAAATCTGAATGCTGAGTGTTGTTCAAAGCTGAGAACAGAGTTTTTGGGCTCTGAGTGACTCCAAAAACCTTTCCAGGCATTCTCCTTTAAATTGAATGCTGAGCGATGTTGAAAACGTGGGAATCGTGTTTTTGCGCTCTGAAAGTGTTGAAAACCGTGTTTCTGGCAATATAGTTGAAACTGCACGCTGAATGATGTTAAAACCCAGGAATCGCGTTGTTGCGCTCTGAAGGTGTCGAAAACAGCTTTTCTGATGCACTTCTGGAAAATGAGTGCTGTGTGTTGTTCAAAGCTGGGAACAGAGTTTTTGGGCTTGGAGAGGGTGAAAATTGTGTTTCTGACAGTCTACTGAAATCTGAATGCTGAGTATTGTTCAAAGCTGAGAACACAGTTTTTGGGCTCTGAGTGACTCCAAAAACCTTTCCAGGCATTCTCCTTTAAATTGAATGCTGAGCGATGTTGAAAACGTGGGAATCGTGTTTTTGCGCTCTGAAAGTGTTGAAAACCGTGTTTCTGGCAATATAGTTGAAACTGCACGTTGAATGATGTTAAAACCCAGGAATCGCGTTTTTGCGCTCTGAAAGTGTCGAAAACAGGGTTTCTCGCAATATCATTGAAACTGCACGCTGAATGATGTTAAAACCCGGGAATCGCGTTTTTGCGTTGTGAAAGTGTCGAAAACGGCGTTTCTGATGCACTTCTTTAAAATGAATGCTGTGTGTTGTTCAAAGCTGGGAACAGAGTTTTTGGGCTTGGAGAGTGTGAAAATTGTGTTTCTGGCAGTCTACTGAAATCTGAATGCTGAGTGTTGTTCAAAGCTGAGAACAGAGTTTTTGGGCTCTGAGCGACTCCAAAAACCTTTTCAGGCATTCTCCTTTAAATTGAATGCTGAGCGATGTTGAAAACGTGGGAATCGTGTTTTTGCGCTCTGAAAGTGTTGAAAACCGTGTTTCTGGCAATATAGTTGAAACTGCACGTTGAATGATGTTAAAACCCAGGAATCGCGTTTTTGCGCTCTGAAAGTGTCGAAAACAGGGTTTCTCGCAATATCATTGAAACTGCACGTTGAATGATGTTAAAACCCAGGAATCGCGTTTTTGCGCTCTGAAAGTGTCGAAAACAGCTTTTCTGATGCACTTCTGGAAAATGAGTGCTGTGTGTTGTTCAAAGCTGGGAACAGAGTTTTTGGGCTTGGAGAGGGTGAAAATTGTGTTTCTGACAGTCTACTGAAATCTGAATGCTGAGTGTTGTTCAAAGCTGAGAACAGAGTTTTTGGGCTCTGAGTGACTCCAAAAACCTTTCCAGGCATTCTCCTTTAAATTGAATGCTGAGCGATGTTGAAAACGTGGGAATCGTGTTTTTGCGCTCTGAAAGTGTTGAAAACCGTGTTTCTGGCAATATAGTTGAAACTGCACGTTGAATGATGTTAAAACCCGGGAATCGCGTTTTTGCGCTCTGAAAGTGTCGAAAACAGGGTTTCGCGCAATATCATTGAAACTGCACGCTGAATGATGTTAAAACCCGGGAATCGCGTTTTTGCGTTGTGAAAGTGTAGAAAACGGCGTTTCTGATGCACTTCTGGAAAATGAATGCTGTGTGTTGTTCAAAGTTGGGAACAGAGTTTTTGGGCTTGGAGAGTGTGAAAATTGTGTTTCTGGCAGTCTACTGAAATCTGAATGCTGAGTGTTGTTCAAAGCTGAGAACAGAGTTTTTGGGCTCTGAGTGACTCCAAAAACCTTTTCAGGCATTCTCCTTTAAATTGAATGCTGAGCGATGTTGAAAACGTGGGAATCGTGTTTTTGCGCTCTGAAAGTGTTGAAAACCGTGTTTCTGGCAAAATAGTTGAAACTGCACGCTGAATGATGTTAAAACCCAGGAATCGCGTTGTTGCGCTCTGAAAGTGTCGAAAACAGCTTTTCTGATGCACTTCTGGAAAATGAGTGCTGTGTGTTGTTCAAAGCTGGGAACAGAGTTTTTGGGCTTGGAGAGGGTGAAAATTGTGTTTCTGACAGTCTACTGAAATCTGAATGCTGAGTATTGTTCAAAGCTGAGAACAGTGTTTTTGGGCTCTGAGTGACTCCAAAAACCTTTCCAGGCATTCTCCTTTAAATTGAATGCTGAGCGATGTTGAAAACGTGGGAATCGTGTTTCTGCGCTCTGAAAGTGTTGAAAACCGTGTTTCTGGCAATATAGTTGAAACTGCACGTTGAATGATGTTAAAACCCGGGAATCGCGTTTTTGCGCTCTGAAAGTGTCGAAAACAGGATTTCTCGCAATATCATTGAAACTGCACGCTGAATGATGTTAAAACCCGGGAATCGCGTTTTTGCGTTGTGAAAGTGTAGAAAACGGCGTTTCTGATGCACTTCTGGAAAATGAATGCTGTGTGTTGTTCAAAGTTGGGAACAGAGTTTTTGGGCTTGGAGAGTGTGAAAATTGTGTTTCTGGCAGTCTACTGAAATCTGAATGCTGAGTGTTGTTCAAAGCTGAGAACAGAGTTTTTGGGCTCTGAGTGACTCCAAAAACCTTTTCAGGCATTCTCCTTTAAATTGAATGCTGAGCGATGTTGAAAACGTGGGAATCGTGTTTTTGCGCTCTGAAAGTGTTGAAAACCGTGTTTCTGGCAATATAGTTGAAACTGCACGCTGAATGATGTTAAAACCCAGGAATCGCGTTTTTGCGCTCTGAAAGTGTCGAAAACAGCTTTTCTGATGCACTTCTGGAAAATGAGTGCTGTGTGTTGTTCAAAGCTGGGAACAGAGTTTTTGGGCTTGGAGAGGGTGAAAATTGTGTTTCTGACAGTCTACTGAAATCTGAATGCTGAGTATTGTTCAAAGCTGAGAACAGAGTTTTTGGGCTCTGAGTGACTCCAAAAACCTTTTCAGGCATTCTCCTTTAAATTGAATGCTGATCGATGTTGAAAACGTGGGAATTGTGTTTCTGCGCTCTGAAAGTGTTGAAAACCGTGTTTCTGGCAATATAGTTGAAAATACACGTTGAATGATGTTAAAACCCAGGAATCGCGTTTTTGCGCTCTGAAAGTGTCGAAAACAGGGTTTCTCGCAATATCATTGAAACTGCACGCTGAATGATGTTAGTGTTGAAAACCGTGTTTCTGGCAATATAGTTGAAACTGCACGTTGAATGATGTTAAAACCCAGGAATCGCGTTTTTGCGTTGTGAAAGTGTCGAAAACAGCGTTTCTGATGCACTACTGGAAAATGAATGCTGTGTGTTGTTCAAAGTTGGGAACAGAGTTTTTTGGGCTTGGAGAGTGTGAAAATTGTTTTTCTGATAGTCTACTGAAATCTGAATGCTGAGTATTGTTCAAAGCTGAGATCAGAGTTTTTGGGTTCTGAGTGACTCCAAAAACCTTTCCAGGCATTCTCCTTTAAATTGAATGCTGAGCGATGTTGAAAACGTGGGAATCGTGTTTTTGCGCTCTGAAAGTGTTGAAAACTGTGTTTCTGGCAATATAGTTGAAACTGCACGTTGAATGATGTCAGAACCCGGGAATCGCGTTTTTGCGCTCTGAAAGTGACGAAAACAGCGTTTCTGGCAATATCGTTGAAACTGCACGCTGAAAGATGTTAAAACCCGGGAATCGCGTTTTTGCGTTGTGAAAGTGTTGAAAACAGCGTTTCTGATGCACTTCTGGAAAATGAATGCTGTGTGTTCTTCAAAGCTGGGAACAGAGTTTTTGGGCTTGGAGAGTGTGAAAATTGTGTTTCTGATAGTCTACTGAAATCTGAATGCTGAGTGTTGTTCAAAGCTGAGGAAAGGGTTTTTGGGCTATGAGTGACATCAAAAACCTTTTCAGGCATTCTCCTTTAAATTGAATGCTGAGCGATGTTGAAAACGTGGGAATCGTGTTTTTGCGCTCTGAAAGTGTTGAAAACCGTGTTTCTGGCAATATAGTTCAAACTGCACGTTGAATGATGTTAAAACCCAGGAATCGCGTTTTTGCGCTCTGAAAGTATCGAAAACAGCGTTTCTGGCAATATCGTTGAAACTGCACGCTGAATGATGTTAAAACCCGGGAATCGCGTTTTTGCGTTGTGAAAGTGTCGAAAACAGCGTTTCTGATGCACTTCTGGCAAATGAGTGCTGTGTGTTGTTCAAAGCTGGGAACAGAGTTTTTGGGCTCTGAGTGACTCCAAAAACCTTTTCAGGCATTCTTCTTTAAATTGAATCCTGAGCGATGTTGAAAACGTGGGAATCGTGTTTTTGCGCTCTGAAAGTGTTGAAAACCGTGTTTCTTGCGGTATAGTTGAAACTGCACGTTGAATGATGTTAAAACCCAGGAATTGCGTTTTTGCGCTCTGAAAGTGTCGAAAACAGCGTTTCTGGCAATATCGTTGAAACTGCACGCTGAATGATGTTAAAACCCGGGAATCGCGTTTTTGCGTTGTGAAAGTGTTGAAAACAGCGTTTCTGATGCACTTCTGGAAAATGAATGCTATGTGTTGCTCAAAGCTGGGAACAGAGTTTTTGGGCTTGGAGAGTGTGAAAATTGTGTTTCTGATAGTCTGCTGAAATCTGAATGCTAAGTGTTGTTCAAAGCTTAGAACAGAGTTTTTGGGCTCTGAGTGACTCCAAAAACCTTTCCAGGCATTGTCCTTTAAATTGAATGCTGAGCGATGTTGAAAACGTGGGAATCGTGTTTTTGCGCTCTGAAAGTGTTGAAAACCGTGTTTCTGGCAATATCGTTGAAACTGCACGTTGAATGATGTTGAAACCCAGGAATCGCGTTTTTGCGCTCTGAAAGTGTCGAAAACAGCGTTTCTGGCAATATCGTTGAAACTACACGCTGAATGATGTTAAAACCCGGGAGTCGCGTTTTTGCGTTGTGAAAGTGTCGAAAACAGCGTTTCTGATGCAGTTCTGGCAAATGAGTGCTGTGTGTTGTTCAAAGCTGGGAACAGAGTTTTTGGGCTCTGAGTGACTCCAAAAACCTTTTCAGGCATTCTCCTTTAAATTGAACGCTGAGCGATGTTGAGTTGAAACTGCACGTTGAATGATGTTAAAACCCAGGAATCGCGTTTTTGCGCTCTGAAAGTGTCGAAAACAGCGTTTCTGATGCACTTCTGGAAAATGAGTGCTGTGTGTTGTTCAAAGCTGGGAACAGAGTTTTTGGGCTTGGAGAGGGTGAAAATTGTATTTCTGACAGTCTACTGAAATCTGAATGCTGAGTATTGTTCAAAGCTGGGAACAGAGTTTTTGGGCTTGGAGAGTGTGAAAATTGTGTTTCTGATAGTCTGCTGAAATCTGAATGCTGAGTATTGTTCAAAGATGAGATCAGAGTTTTTGGGTTCTGAGTGACTCCAAAAACCTTTTCAGGCATTCTTCTTTAAATTGAATCCTGAGCGATGTTGAAAACGTGGGAATCGTGTTTTTGCGCTCTGAAAGTGTTGAAAACCGTGTTTCTTGCAGTATAGTTGAAACTGCACGTTGAATGATGTTAAAACCCAGGAATCGCGTTTTTGCGCTCTGAAAGTGTCGAAAACATCGTTTCTGGCAACATCGTTGAAACTGCATGGTGAATGATGTTAAAACTCGGGAATCGCGTTTTTGCGTTGTGAAAGTGTTGAAAAAAGCGTTTCTGATGCACTTCTGGAAAATGAATGCTGTGTGTTGTTCAAAGCTGGGAACAGAGTTTTTGGGCTTGGAGAGTGTGAAATTTGTTTTTCTGATAGTCTGCTGAAATCTGAATGCTGAGTGTTGTTCAAAGTTGAGAACAGAGTTTTTGGGCTCTGAGTTACTCCAAAAACCTTTCCAGGCATTCTCCTTTAAATTGAATGCTGAGCGATGTTGAAAACGTGGGAATCGTGTTTTTGCGCCCTGAAAGTGTTGAAAACTGTGTTTCTGGCAATATAGTTGAAACAGCACGTTGAATGATGTTAAAACCCGGGAATCGCGTTTTTGCGCTCTGAAAGTGTCGAAAACAGCGTTTCTGGCAATATAGTTGAAACTGCACGCTGAATGATGTTAAAACCCGGGAATCGCGTTTTTGCGTTGTGAAAGTGTTGAAAACAGCGTTTCTGATGCACTTCTGGAAAATGAATGCTATGTGTTGTTCAAAGCTGGGAACAGAGTTTTTGGGCTTGGAGAGTGTGAAAATTGTGTTTCTGATAGTCTGCTGAAATCTGAATGCTGAGTGTTGTTCAAAGCTGAGAACAGAGTTTTTGGGCTCTGAGTGACTCCAAAAACCTTTCCAGGCATTCTCCTTTAAATTGAATGCTGAGCGATGTTGAAAACGTGGGAATCGTGTTTTTGCGCTCTGAAAGTGTTGAAAACCGTGTTTCTGGCAATATAGTTGAAACTGCACGTTGAATGATGTTAAAACCCAGGAATCGCGTTTTTGCGCTCTGAAAGTGTCGAAAACAGCGTTTCTGGCAATATAGTTGAAACTGCACGCTGAATGATGTTAAAACCCGGGAATCGCGTTTTTGCGTTGTGAAAGTGTCGAAAACAGCGTTTCTGATGCACTTCTGGAAAATGAATGCTGTGTGTTGTTCAAAGTTGGGAACAGAGTTTTTGGGCTCTGAGTGACTCCAAAAACCTTTCCAGGCATTCTCCTTTAAATTGAATGCTGAGCGATGTTGAAAACGTGGGAATCGTGTTTTTGCGCTCTGAAAGTGTTGAAAACCGTGTTTCTGATGCACTTCTGGAAAATGAATGCTGTGTGTTGTTCAAAGCTGGGAACAGAGTTTTTGGGCTTGGAGAGTGTGAAAATTGTGTTTCTGATAGTCTACTGAAATCTGAATGCTGAGTGTTGTTCAAAGCTGAGGAAAGGGTTTTTGGGCTATGAGTGACATCAAAAACCTTTTCAGGCATTCTCCTTTAAATTGAATGCTGAGCGATGTTGAAAACGTGGGAATCGTGTTTTTGCGCTCTGAAAGTGTTGAAAACCGTGTTTCTGGCAATATAGTTGAAACTGCACGTTGAATGATGTTAAAACCCAGGAATCGCGTTTTTGCGCTCTGAAAGTGTCGAAAACAGTGTTTCTGGCAATATAGTTGAAACTGCACGCTGAATGATGTTAAAACCCGGGAATCGCGTTTTTGCGTTGTGAAAGTGTCGAAAACAGCGTTTCTGATGCACTTCTGGAAAATGAATGCTGTGTGTTGTTCAAAGCTGGGAACAGAGTTTTTGGGCTTGGAGAGTGTGAAAATTGTGTTTCTGATAGTCTACTAAAATCTGAATGCTGAGTGTTGTTCAAAGCTGAGGAAAGGGTTTTTGGGCTATGAGTGACATCAAAAACCTTTTCAGGCATTCTCCTTTAAATTGAATGCTGAGCGATGTTGAAAACGTGGGAATCGTGTTTTTGCGCTCTGAAAGTGTTGAAAACTGTGTTTCTGGCAATATAGTTGAAACAGCACGTTGAATGATGTTAAAACCCGGGAATCGCGTTTTTGCGCTCTGAAAGTGTCGAAAACAGCGTTTCTGGCAATATCGTTGAAACTGCACGCTGAATGATGTTAAAACCCGGGAATCGCGTTTTTGCGTTGTGAAAGTGTTGAAAACAGCGTTTCTGATGCACTTCTGGAAAATGAATGCTATGTGTTGTTCAAAGCTGGGAACAGAGTTTTTGGGCTTGGAGAGTGTGAAAATTGTGTTTCTGATAGTCTGCTGAAATCTGAATGCTGAGTGTTGTTCAAAGCTGAGAACAGAGTTTTTGGGCTCTGAGTGACTCCAAAAACCTTTCCAGGCATTCTCCTTTAAATTGAATGCTGAGCGATGTTGAAAACGTGGGAATCGTGTTTTTGCGCTCTGAAAGTGTTGAAAACCGTGTTTCTGGCAATATAGTTGAAACTGCACGTTGAATGATGTTAAAACCCAGGAATCGCGTTTTTGCGCTCTGAAAGTGTCAAAAACAGCGTTTCTGATGCACTTCTGGAAAATGAGTGCTGTGTGTTGTTCAAAGCTGGGAACAGAGTTTTTGGGCTTGGAGAGGGTGAAAATTGTATTTCTGACAGTCTACTGAAATCTGAATGCTGAGTATTGTTCAAAGCTAGGAACAGAGTTTTTGGGCTTGGAGAGTGTGAAAATTGTGTTTCTGATAGTCTGCTGAAATCTGAATGCTGAGTGTTGTTCAAAGCTGAGAACAGAGTTTTTGGGCTCTGAGTGACTCCAAAAACCTTTTCAGGCATCCTCCTTTAAATTGAATGCTGAGCGATGTTGAAAACGTGGGAATCGTGTTTTTGCGCTCTGAAAGTGTTGAAAACCGTGTTTCTGGCAATATAGTTGAAACTGCACGTTGAATGATGTTAAAACCCAGAAATCGCGTTTTTGCGCTCTGAAAGTGTCGAAAACAGCGTTTCTGGCAATATCGTTGAAACGGCACTCTGAATGATGTTAAAACCCGGGAATCGCGTTTTTGCGTTGTGAAAGTGTCGAAAACAGCGTTTCTGATGCACTTCTGGAAAATGAATGCTGTGTGTTGTTCAAAGCTGGGAACAGAGTTTTTGGGCTTGGAGAGTGTGAAAATTGTGTTTCTGATAGTCTACTAAAATCTGAATGCTGAGTGTTGTTCAAAGCTGAGGAAAGGGTTTTTGGGCTATGAGTGACATCAAAAACCTTTTCAGGCATTCTCCTTTAAATTGAATGCTGAGCGATGTTGAAAACGTGGGAATCATGTTTTTGCGTTGTGAAAGTGTAGAAAACGGCGTTTCTGATGCACTTCTGGAAAATGAATGCTGTGTGTTGTTCAAAGTTGGGAACAGAGTTTTTGGGCTTGGAGAGTGTGAAAATTGTGTTTCTGGCAGTCTACTGAAATCTGAATGCTGAGTGTTGTTCAAAGCTGAGAACAGAGTTTTTGGGCTCTGAGTGACTCCAAAAACCTTTTCAGGCATTCTCCTTTAAATTGAATGCTGAGCGATGTTGAAAACGTGGGAATCGTGTTTTTGCGCTCTGAAAGTGTTGAAAACCGTGTTTCTGGCAATATAGTTGAAACTGCACGCTGAATGATGTTAAAACCCGGGAATCGCGTTTTTGCGTTGTGAAAGTGTCGAAAACGGCGTTTCTGATGCACTTCTGGAAAATGAATGCTGTGTGTTGTTCAAAGCTGGGAACAGAGTTTTTGGGCTTGGAGAGTGTGAAAATTGTGTTTCTGACAGTCTACTGAAATCTGAATGCTGAGTGTTGTTCAAAGCTGAGAACAGAGTTTTTGGGCTCTGAGTGACTCCAAAAACCTTTCTAGGCATTCTCCTTTAAATTGAATGCTGAGCGATGTTGAAAACGTGGGAATCTTGTTTCTGCGCTCTGAAAGTGTTGAAAACCGTGTTTCTGGAAATATAGATGAAACTGCACGTTGAATGATGTTAAAACCCAGGAATCGCGTTTTTGCGCTCTGAAAGTGTCGAAAACAGGGTTTCTCGCAATATCATTGAAACTGAACGCTGAATGATGTTAAAACCCGGGAATCGCGTTTTTGCATTGTGAAAGTGTAGAAAACGGCGTTTCTGATGCACTTCTGGAAAATGAATGCTGTGTGTTGTTCAAAGCTGGGAACAGAGTTTTTGGGCTTGGAGAGTGTGAAAATTGTGTTTCTGGCAGTCTACTGAAATCTGAATGCTGAGTGTTGTTCAAAGCTGAGAACAGAGTTTTTGGGCTCTGAGTGACTCCAAAAACCTTTCCAGGCATTCTCCTTTAAATTGAATGCTGAGCGATGTTGAAAACGTGGGAATCGTGTTTTTGCGCTCTGAAAGTGTTGAAAACCGTGTTTCTGGCAATATAGTTGAAAATGCACGTTGTATGATGTTAAAACCCAGGAATCGCGTTTTTGCGCTCTGAAAGTGTCGAAAACAGCGTTTCTGATGCACTTCTGGAAAATGAATGCTGTGTGTTGTTCAAAGCTGGGAACAGAGTTTTTGGGCTTGGAGAGTGTGAAAATTGTGTTTCTGGCAGTCTACTGAAATCTGAATGCTGAGTATTGTTCAAAGCTGAGAACAGAGTTTTTGGGCTCTGAGTGACTCCAAAAACCTTTCCAGGCATTCTCCTTTAAATTGAATGCTGAGCGATGTTGAAAACGTGGGAATCGTGTTTTTGCGCTCTGAAAGTGTTGAAAACCGTGTTTCTGGCAATATAGTTGAAACTGCACGTTGAATGATGTTAAAACCCGGGAATCGCGTTTTTGCGCTCTGAAAGTGTCGAAAACAGGGTTTCTCGCAATATCATTGAAACTGCACGCTGAATGATGTTAAAACCCGGGAATCGCGTTTTTGCGTTGTGAAAGTGTAGAAAACGGCGTTTCTGATGCACTTCTGGAAAATGAATGCTGTGTGTTGTTCAAAGCTGGGAACAGAGTTTTTGGGCTTGGAGAGTGTGAAAATTGTGTTTCTGGCAGTCTACTGAAATCTGAATGCTGAGTGTTGTTCAAAGCTGAGAACAGAGTTTTTGGGCTCTGAGTGACTCCAAAAACCTTTCCAGGCATTCTCCTTTAAATTGAATGCTGAGCGATGTTGAAAACGTGGGAATCGTGTTTTTGCGCTCTGAAAGTGTTGAAAACCGTGTTTCTGGCAATATAGTTGAAACTGCACGCTGAATGATGTTAAAACCCAGGAATCGCGTTGTTGCGCTCTGAAGGTGTCGAAAACAGCTTTTCTGATGCACTTCTGGAAAATGAGTGCTGTGTGTTGTTCAAAGCTGGGAACAGAGTTTTTGGGCTTGGAGAGGGTGAAAATTGTGTTTCTGACAGTCTACTGAAATCTGAATGCTGAGTATTGTTCAAAGCTGAGAACAGAGTTTTTGGGCTCTGAGTGACTCCAAAAACCTTTCCAGGCATTCTCCTTTAAATTGAATGCTGAGCGATGTTGAAAACGTGGGAATCGTGTTTTTGCGCTCTGAAAGTGTTGAAAACCGTGTTTCTGGCAATATAGTTGAAACTGCACGTTGAATGATGTTAAAACCCAGGAATTGCGTTTTTGCGCTCTGAAAGTGTCGAAAACAGGGTTTCTCGCAATATCATTGAAACTGCACGCTGAATGATGTTAAAACCCGGGAATCGCGTTTTTGCGTTGTGAAAGTGTCGAAAACGGCGTTTCTGATGCACTTCTTTAAAATGAATGCTGTGTGTTGTTCAAAGCTGGGAACAGAGTTTTTGGGCTTGGAGAGTGTGAAAATTGTGTTTCTGGCAGTCTACTGAAATCTGAATGCTGAGTGTTGTTCAAAGCTGAGAACAGAGTTTTTGGGCTCTGAGAGACTCCAAAAACCTTTTCAGGCATTCTCCTTTAAATTGAATGCTGAGCGATGTTGAAAACGTGGGAATCGTGTTTTTGCGCTCTGAAAGTGTTGAAAACCGTGTTTCTGGCAATATAGTTGAAACTGCACGTTGAATGATGTTAAAACCCAGGAATCGCGTTTTTGCGCTCTGAAAGTGTCGAAAACAGGGTTTCTCGCAATATCATTGAAACTGCACGTTGAATGATGTTAAAACCCAGGAATCGCGTTTTTGCGCTCTGAAAGTGTCGAAAACAGCTTTTCTGATGCACTTCTGGAAAATGAGTGCTGTGTGTTGTTCAAAGCTGGGAACAGAGTTTTTGGGCTTGGAGAGGGTGAAAATTGTGTTTCTGACAGTCTACTGAAATCTGAATGCTGAGTGTTGTTCAAAGCTGAGAACAGAGTTTTTGGGCTCTGAGTGACTCCAAAAACCTTTCCAGGCATTCTCCTTTAAATTGAATGCTGAGCGATGTTGAAAACGTGGGAATCGTGTTTTTGCGCTCTGAAAGTGTTGAAAACCGTGTTTCTGGCAATATAGTTGAAACTGCACGTTGAATGATGTTAAAACCCGGGAATCGCGTTTTTGCGCTCTGAAAGTGTCGAAAACAGGGTTTCTCGCAATATCATTGAAACTGCACGCTGAATGATGTTAAAACCCGGGAATCGCGTTTTTGCGTTGTGAAAGTGTAGAAAACGGCGTTTCTGATGCACTTCTGGAAAATGAATGCTGTGTGTTGTTCAAAGTTGGGAACAGAGTTTTTGGGCTTGGAGAGTGTGAAAATTGTGTTTCTGGCAGTCTACTGAAATCTGAATGCTGAGTGTTGTTCAAAGCTGAGAACAGAGTTTTTGGGCTCTGAGTGACTCCAAAAACCTTTTCAGGCATTCTCCTTTAAATTGAATGCTGAGCGATGTTGAAAACGTGGGAATCGTGTTTTTGCGCTCTGAAAGTGTTGAAAACCGTGTTTCTGGCAAAATAGTTGAAACTGCACGCTGAGTGATGTTAAAACCCAGGAATCGCGTTGTTGCGCTCTGAAAGTGTCGAAAACAGCTTTTCTGATGCACTTCTGGAAAATGAGTGCTGTGTGTTGTTCAAAGCTGGGAACAGAGTTTTTGGGCTTGGAGAGGGTGAAAATTGTGTTTCTGACAGTCTACTGAAATCTGAATGCTGAGTGTTGTTCAAAGCTGAGAACAGTGTTTTTGGGCTCTGAGTGACTCCAAAAACCTTTCCAGGCATTCTCCTTTAAATTGAATGCTGAGCGATGTTGAAAACGTGGGAATCGTGTTTCTGCGCTCTGAAAGTGTTGAAAACCGTGTTTCTGGCAATATAGTTGAAAATACACGTTGAATGATGTTAAAACCCAGGAATCGCGTTTTTGCGCTCTGAAAGTGTCGAAAACAGGGTTTCTCGCAATATCATTGAAACTGCACGCTGAATGATGTTAAAACCCAGGAATCGTGTTTTTGCGCTCTGAAAGTGTCGAAAACAGCGTTTCTGGCAATATAGTTGAAACTGCACGTTGAATGATGTTAAAACTCGGGAATCGCGTTTTTGCGTTGTGAAAGTGTTGAAAACAGCGTTTCTGATGCACTACTGGAAAATGAATGCTGTGTGTTGTTCAAAGTTGGGAACAGAGTTTTTTGGGCTTGGAGAGTGTGAAAATTGTTTTTCTGATAGTCTACTGAAATCTGAATGCTGAGTATTGTTCAAAGCTGAGATCAGAGTTTTTGGGTTCTGAGTGACTCCAAAAACCTTTCCAGGCATTCTCCTTTAAATTGAATGCTGAGCGATGTTGAAAACGTGGGAATCGTGTTTTTGCGCTCTGAAAGTGTTGAAAACTGTGTTTCTGGCAATATAGTTGAAACTGCACGTTGAATGATGTCAGAACCCGGGAATCGCGTTTTTGCGCTCTGAAAGTGACGAAAACAGCGTTTCTGGCAATATCGTTGAAACTGCACGCTGAAAGATGTTAAAACCCGGGAATCGCGTTTTTGCGTTGTGAAAGTGTTGAAAACAGCGTTTCTGATGCACTTCTGGAAAATGAATGCTGTGTGTTCTTCAAAGCTGGGAACAGAGTTTTTGGGCTTGGAGAGTGTGAAAATTGTGTTTCTGATAGTCTACTGAAATCTGAATGCTGAGTGTTGTTCAAAGCTGAGGAAAGGGTTTTTGGGCTATGAGTGACATCAAAAACCTTTTCAGGCATTCTCCTTTAAATTGAATGCTGAGCGATGTTGAAAACGTGGGAATCGTGTTTTTGCGCTCTGAAAGTGTTGAAAACCGTGTTTCTGGCAATATAGTTGAAACTGCACGTTGAATGATGTTAAAACCCAGGAATCGCGTTTTTGCGCTCTGAAAGTGTCGAAAACAGCGTTTCTGATGCACTTCTGGAAAATGAGTGCTGTGTGTTGTTCAAAGCTGGGAACAGAGTTTTTGGGCTTGGAGAGGGTGAAAATTGTATTTCTGACAGTCTACTGAAATCTGAATGCTGAGTATTGTTCAAAGCTGGGAACAGAGTTTTTGGGCTTGGAGAGTGTGAAAATTGTGTTTCTGATAGTCTGCTGAAATCTGAATGCTGAGTATTGTTCAAAGCTGAGATCAGAGTTTTTGGGTTCTGAGTGACTCCAAAAACCTTTTCAGGCATTCTTCTTTAAATTGAATCCTGAGCGATGTTGAAAACGTGGGAATCGTGTTTTTGCGCTCTGAAAGTGTTGAAAACCGTGTTTCTTGCAGTATAGTTGAAACTGCACGTTGAATGATGTTAAAACCCAGGAATCGCATTTTTGCGCTCTGAAAGTGTCGAAAACATCGTTTCTGGCAACATCGTTGAAACTGCATGGTGAATGATGTTAAAACTCGGGAATCGCGTTTTTGCGTTGTGAAAGTGTTGAAAAAAGCGTTTCTGATGCACTTCTGGAAAATGAATGCTGTGTGTTGTTCAAAGCTGGGAACAGAGTTTTTGGGCTTGGAGAGTGTGAAAATTGTTTTTCTGATAGTCTGCTGAAATCTGAATGCTGAGTGTTGTTCAAAGTTGAGAACAGAGTTTTTGGGCTCTGAGTTACTCCAAAAACCTTTCCAGGCATTCTCCTTTAAATTGAATGCTGAGCGATGTTGAAAACGTGGGAATCGTGTTTTTGCGCCCTGAAAGTGTTGAAAACTGTGTTTCTGGCAATATAGTTGAAACAGCACGTTGAATGATGTTAAAACCCGGGAATCGCGTTTTTGCGCTCTGAAAGTGTCGAAAACAGCGTTTCTGGCAATATCGTTGAAACTACACGCTGAATGATGTTAAAACCCGGGAGTCGCGTTTTTGCGTTGTGAAAGTGTCGAAAACAGCGTTTCTGATGCACTTCTGGAAAATGAATGCTGTGTGTTGTTCAAAGTTGGGAACAGAGTTTTTGGGCTCTGAGTGACTCCACAAACCTTTCCAGGCATTCTCCTTTAAATTGAATGCTGAGCGATGTTGAAAACGTGGGAATCGCGTTTTTGCGCTCTGAAAGTGTTGAAAACAGCGTTTCTGATGCACTTCTGGAAAATGAATGCTGTGTGTTGTTCAAAGCTGGGAACAGAGTTTTTGGGCTTGGAGAGTGTGAAAATTGTGTTTCTGATAGTCTACTAAAATCTGAATGCTGAGTGTTGTTCAAAGCTGAGGAAAGGGTTTTTGGGCTATGAGTGACATCAAAAACCTTTTCAGGCATTCTCCTTTAAATTGAATGCTGAGCGATGTTGAAAACGTGGGAATCGTGTTTTTGCGCTCTGAAAGTGTTGAAAACCGTGTTTCTGGCAATATAGTTGAAACTGCACGTTGAATGATGTTAAAACCCAGAAATCGCGTTTTTGCGCTCTGAAAGTGTCGAAAACAGCGTTTCTGGCAATATCGTTGAAACGGCACGCTGAATGATGTTAAAACCCGGGAATCGCGTTTTTGCGTTGTGAAAGTGTCGAAAACAGCGTTTCTGATGCACTTCTGGAAAATGAATGCTGTGTGTTGTTCAAAGCTGGGAACAGAGTTTTTGGGCTTGGAGAGTGTGAAAATTGTGTTTCTGATAGTCTACTAAAATCTGAATGCTGAGTGTTGTTCAAAGCTGAGGAAAGGGTTTTTGGGCTATGAGTGACATCAAAAACCTTTTCAGGCATTCTCCTTTAAATTGAATGCTGAGCGATGTTGAAAACGTGGGAATCGTGTTTTTGCGCTCTGAAAGTGTTGAAAACTGTGTTTCTGGCAATATAGTTGAAACAGCACGTTGAATGATGTTAAAACCCGGGAATCGCGTTTTTGCGCTCTGAAAGTGTCGAAAACAGCGTTTCTGGCAATATCGTTGAAACTGCACGCTGAATGATGTTAAAACCCGGGAATCGAGTTTTTGCGTTGTGAAAGTGTTGAAAACAGCGTTTCTGATGCACTTCTGGAAAATGAATGCTATGTGTTGTTCAAAGCTGGGAACAGAGTTTTTGGGCTTGGAGAGTGTGAAAATTGTGTTTCTGATAGTCTGCTGAAATCTGAATGCTGAGTGTTGTTCAAAGCTGAGAACAGAGTTTTTGGGCTCTGAGTGACTCCAAAAACCTTTCCAGGCATTCTCCTTTAAATTGAATGCTGAGCGATGTTGAAAACGTGGGAATCGTGTTTTTGCGCTCTGAAAGTGTTGAAAACCGTGTTTCTGGCAATATAGTTGAAACTGCACGTTGAATGATGTTAAAACCCAGGAATCGCGTTTTTGCGCTCTGAAAGTGTCGAAAACAGCGTTTCTGGCAATATCGTTGAAACTGCACGCTGAATGATGTTAAAACCCGGGAATCGCGTTTTTGCGTTGTGAAAGTGTTGAAAACAGCGTTTCTGATGCACTTCTGGAAAATGAATGCTATGTGTTGCTCAAAGCTGGGAACAGAGTTTTTGGGCTTGGAGAGTGTGAAAATTGTGTTTCTGATAGTCTGCTGAAATCTGAATGCTAAGTGTTGTTCAAAGCTTAGAACAGAGTTTTTGGGCTCTGAGTGACTCCAAAAACCTTTCCAGGCATTGTCCTTTAAATTGAATGCTGAGCGATGTTGAAAACGTGGGAATCGTGTTTTTGCGCTCTGAAAGTGTTGAAAACCGTGTTTCTGGCAATATCGTTGAAACTGCACGTTGAATGATGTTAAAACCCAGGAATCGCGTTTTTGCGCTCTGAAAGTGTCGAAAACAGCGTTTCTGGCAATATCGTTGAAACTACACGCTGAATGATGTTAAAACCCGGGAGTCGCGTTTTTGCGTTGTGAAAGTGTCGAAAACAGCGTTTCTGATGCAGTTCTGGCAAATGAGTGCTGTGTGTTGTTCAAAGCTGGGAACAGAGGTTTTGGGCTCTGAGTGACTCCAAAAACCTTTTCAGGCATTCTCCTTTAAATTGAATGCTGAGCGATGTTGAAAACCGTGTTTCTGGCAATATAGTTGAAACTGCACGTTGAATGATGTTAAAACCCAGGAATCGCGTTTTTGCGCTCTGAAAGTGTCGAAAACAGCGTTTCTGATGCACTTCTGGAAAATGAGTGCTGTGTGTTGTTCAAAGCTGGGAACAGAGTTTTTGGGCTTGGAGAGGGTGAAAATTGTATTTCTGACAGTCTACTGAAATCTGAATGCTGAGTATTGTTCAAAGCTGGGAACAGAGTTTTTGGGCTTGGAGAGTGTGAAAATTGTGTTTCTGATAGTCTGCTGAAATCTGAATGCTGAGTATTGTTCAAAGCTGAGATCAGAGTTTTTGGGTTCTGAGTGACTCCAAAAACCTTTCCAGGCATTCTCCTTTAAATTGAATGCTGAGCGATGTTGAAAACGTGGGAATCGCGTTTTTGCGCTCTGAAAGTGTTGAAAACAGCGTTTCTGATGCACTTCTGGAAGATGAATGCTGTGTGTTGTTCAAAGCTGGGAACAGAGTTTTTGGGCTTGGAGAGTGTGAAAATTGTGTTTCTGATAGTCTACTAAAATCTGAATGCTGAGTGTTGTTCAAAGCTGAGGAAAGGGTTTTTGGGCTATGAGTGACATCAAAAACCTTTTCAGGCATTCTCCTTTAAATTGAATGCTGAGCGATGTTGAAAACGTGGGAATCGTGTTTTTGCGCTCTGAAAGTGTTGAAAACCGTGTTTCTGGCAATATAGTTGAAACTGCACGTTGAATGATGTTAAAACCCAGAAATCGCGTTTTTGCGCTCTGAAAGTGTCGAAAACAGCGTTTCTGGCAATATCGTTGAAACGGCACGCTGAATGATGTTAAAACCCGGGAATCGCGTTTTTGCGTTGTGAAAGTGTCGAAAACAGCGTTTCTGATGCACTTCTGGAAAATGAATGCTGTGTGTTGTTCAAAGCTGGGAACAGAGTTTTTGGGCTTGGAGAGTGTGAAAATTGTGTTTCTGATAGTCTACTAAAATCTGAATGCTGAGTGTTGTTCAAAGCTGAGGAAAGGGTTTTTGGGCTATGAGTGACATCAAAAACCTTTTCAGGCATTCTCCTTTAAATTGAATGCTGAGCGATGTTGAAAACGTGGGAATCGTGTTTTTGCGCTCTGAAAGTGTTGAAAACTGTGTTTCTGGCAATATAGTTGAAACAGCACGTCGAATGATGTTAAAACCCGGGAATCGCGTTTTTGCGCTCTGAAAGTGTCGAAAACAGCGTTTCTGGCAATATCGTTGAAACTGCACGCTGAATGATGTTAAAACCCGGGAATCGCGTTTTTGCGTTGTGAAAGTGTTGAAAACAGCGTTTCTGATGCACTTCTGGAAAATGAATGCTATGTGTTGTTCAAAGCTGGGAACAGAGTTTTTGGGCTTGGAGAGTGTGAAAATTGTGTTTCTGATAGTCTGCTGAAATCTGAATGCTAAGTGTTGTTCAAAGCTTAGAACAGAGTTTTTGGGCTCTGAGTGACTCCAAAAACCTTTCCAGGCATTGTCCTTTAAATTGAATGCTGAGCGATGTTGAAAACGTGGGAATCGTGTTTTTGCGCTCTGAAAGTGTTGAAAACCGTGTTTCTGGCAATATCGTTGAAACTGCACGTTGAATGATGTTAAAACCCAGGAATCGCGTTTTTGCGCTCTGAAAGTGTCGAAAACAGCGTTTCTGGCAATATCGTTGAAACTACACGCTGAATGATGTTAAAACCCGGGAGTCGCGTTTTTGCGTTGTGAAAGTGTCGAAAACAGCGTTTCTGATGCAGTTCTGTCAACTGATTGCTGTGTGTTGTTCAAAGCTGAGAACAGAGTTTTTGGGCTCTGAGTGACTCCAAAAACCTTTTCAGGCATTCTCCTTTAAATTGAATGCTGAGCGATGTTGAAAACCGTGTTTCTGGCAATATAGTTGAAACTGCACGTTGAATGATGTTAAAACCCAGGAATCGCGTTTTTGCGCTCTGAAAGTGTCGAAAACAGCGTTTCTGATGCACTTCTGGAAAATGAGTGCTGTGTGTTGTTCAAAGCTGGGAACAGAGTTTTTGGGCTTGGAGAGGGTGAAAATTGTGTTTCTGACAGTCTACTGAAATCTGAATGCTGAGTATTGTTCAAAGCTGGGAACAGAGTTTTTGGGCTTGGAGAGGGTGAAAATTGTGTTTCTGATAGTCTGCTGAAATCTGAATGCTGAGTATTGTTCAAAGCTGAGATCAGAGTTTTTGGGTTCTGAGTGACTCCAAAAACCTTTTCAGGCATTCTTCTTTAAATTGAATCCTGAGCGATGTTGAAAACGTGGGAATCGTGTTTTTGCGCTCTGAAAGTGTTGAAAACCGTATTTCTTGCAGTATAGTTGAAACTGCACGTTGAATGATGTTAAAACCCAGGAATCGCGTTTTTGCGCTCTGAAAGTGTCGAAAACATCGTTTCTGGCAACATCGTTGAAACTGCATGGTGAATGATGTTAAAACTCGGGAATCGCGTTTTTGCGTTGTGAAAGTGTTGAAAAAAGCGTTTCTGATGCACTTCTGGAAAATGAATGCTGTGTGTTGTTCAAAGCTGGGAACAGAGTTTTTGGGCTTGGAGAGTGTGAAAATTGTTTTTCTGATAGTCTGCTGAAATCTGAATGCTGAGTGTTGTTCAAAGTTGAGAACAGAGTTTTTGGGCTCTGAGTTACTCCAAAAACCTTTCCAGGCATTCTCCTTTAAATTGAATGCTGAGCGATGTTGAAAACGTGGGAATCGTGTTTTTGCGCCCTGAAAGTGTTGAAAACTGTGTTTCTGGCAATATAGTTGAAACAGCACGTTGAATGATGTTAAAACCCGGGAATCGCGTTTTTGCGCTCTGAAAGTGTCGAAAACAGCGTTTCTGGCAATATCGTTGAAACTGCACGCTGAATGATGTTAAAACCCGGGAATCGCTTTTTTGCGTTGTGAAAGTGTTGAAAACAGCGTTTCTGATGCACTTCTGGAAAATGAATGCTGTGTGTTGTTCAAAGTTGGGAACAGAGTTTTTGGGCTCTGAGTGACTCCACAAACCTTTCCAGGCATTCTCCTTTAAATTGAATGCTGAGCGATGTTGAAAACGTGGGAATCGCGTTTTTGCGCTCTGAAAGTGTTGAAAACAGCGTTTCTGATGCACTTCTGGAAAATGAATGCTGTGTGTTGTTCAAAGCTGGGAACAGAGTTTTTGGGCTTGGAGAGTGTGAAAATTGTGTTTCTGATAGTCTACTAAAATCTGAATGCTGAGTGTTGTTCAAAGCTGAGGAAAGGGTTTTTGGGCTATGAGTGACATCAAAAACCTTTTCAGGCATTCTCCTTTAAATTGAATGCTGAGCGATGTTGAAAACGTGGGAATCGTGTTTTTGCGCTCTGAAAGTGTTGAAAACCGTGTTTCTGGCAATATAGTTGAAACTGCACGTTGAATGATGTTAAAACCCAGAAATCGCGTTTTTGCGCTCTGAAAGTGTCGAAAACAGCGTTTCTGGCAATATCGTTGAAACGGCACGCTGAATGATGTTAAAACCCGGGAATCGCGTTTTTGCGTTGTGAAAGTGTCGAAAACAGCGTTTCTGATGCACTTCTGGAAAATGAATGCTGTGTGTTGTTCAAAGCTGGGAACAGAGTTTTTGGGCTTGGAGAGTGTGAAAATTGTGTTTCTGATAGTCTACTAAAATCTGAATGCTGAGTGTTGTTCAAAGCTGAGGAAAGGGTTTTTGGGCTATGAGTGACATCAAAAACCTTTTCAGGCATTCTCCTTTAAATTGAATGCTGAGCGATGTTGAAAACGTGGGAATCGTGTTTTTGCGCTCTGAAAGTGTTGAAAACTGTGTTTCTGGCAATATAGTTGAAACAGCACGTTGAATGATGTTAAAACCCGGGAATCGCGTTTTTGCGCTCTGAAAGTGTCGAAAACAGCGTTTCTGGCAATATCGTTGAAACTGCACGCTGAATGATGTTAAAACCCGGGAATCGCGTTTTTGCGTTGTGAAAGTGTTGAAAACAGCGTTTCTGATGCACTTCTGGAAAATGAATGCTATGTGTTGTTCAAAGCTGGGAACAGAGTTTTTGGGCTTGGAGAGTGTGAACATTGTGTTTCTGATAGTCTGCTGAAATCTGAATGCTGAGTGTTGTTCAAAGCTGAGAACAGAGTTTTTGGGCTCTGAGTGACTCCAAAAACCTTTCCAGGCATTCTCCTTTAAATTGAATGCTGAGCGATGTTGAAAACGTGGGAATCGGGTTTTTGCGCTCTGAAAGTGTTGAAAACCGTGTTTCTGGCAATATAGTTGAAACTGCACGTTGAATGATGTTAAAACCCAGGAATCGCGTTTTTGCGCTCTGAAAGTGTCGAAAACAGCGTTTCTGGCAATATAGTTGAAACTACACGCTGAATGATGTTAAAACCCGGGAGTCGCGTTTTTGCGTTGTGAAAGTGTCGAAAACAGCGTTTCTGATGCACTTCTGGAAAATGAATGCTGTGTGTTGTTCAAAGTTGGGAACAGAGTTTTTGGGCTCTGAGTGACTCCACAAACCTTTCCAGGCATTCTCCTTTAAATTGAATGCTGAGCGATGTTGAAAACGTGGGAATCGCGTTTTTGCGCTCTGAAAGTGTTGAAAACAGCGTTTCTGATGCACTTCTGGAAAATGAGTGCTGTGTGTTGTTCAAAGCTGGGAACAGAGTTTTTGGGCTTGGAGAGGGTGAAAATTGTATTTCTGACAGTCTACTGAAATCTGAATGCTGAGTATTGTTCAAAGCTGGGAACAGAGTTTTTGGGCTTGGAGAGTGTGAAAATTGTGTTTCTGATAGTCTACTAAAATCTGAATGCTGAGTGTTGTTCAAAGCTGAGAACAGAGTTTTTGGGCTCTGAGTGACATCAAAAACCTTTTCAGGCATTCTCCTTTAAATTGAATGCTGAGCGATGTTGAAAACGTGGGAATCGTGTTTTTGCGCTCTGAAAGTGTTGAAAACTGTGTTTCTGGCAATATAGTTGAAACTGCACGTTGAATGATGTTAGAACCCGGGAATCGCGTTTTTGCGCTCTGAAAGTGTCGAAAACAGCGTTTCTGGCAATATAGTTGAAACTGCACGTTGAATGATGTTAAAACTCGGGAATCGCGTTTTTGCGTTGTGAAAGTGTTGAAAACAGCGTTTCTGATGCACTACTGGAAAATGAATGCTGTGTGTTGTTCAAAGTTGGGAACAGAGTTTTTTGGGCTTGGAGAGTGTGAAAATTGTTTTTCTGATAGTCTACTGAAATCTGAATGCTGAGTATTGTTCAAAGCTGAGATCAGAGTTTTTGGGTTCTGAGTGACTCCAAAAACCTTTCCAGGCATTCTCCTTTAAATTGAATGCTGAGCGATGTTGAAAACGTGGGAATCGTGTTTTTGCGCTCTGAAAGTGTTGAAAACTGTGTTTCTGGCAATATAGTTGAAACTGCACGTTGAATGATGTTAAAACCCAGGAATCGCGTTTTTGCGCTCTGAAAGTGTCGAAAACAGCGTTTCTGGCAATATCGTTGAAACTACACGCTGAATGATGTTAAAACCCGGGAGTCGCGTTTTTGCGTTGTGAAAGTGTCGAAAACAGCGTTTCTGATGCAGTTCTGGCAAATGAGTGCTGTGTGTTGTTCAAAGCTGGGAACAGAGTTTTTGGGCTCTGAGTGACTCCAAAAACCTTTTCAGGCATTCTCCTTTAAATTGAATGCTGAGCGATGTTGAAAACGTGGGAATCGTGTTTTTGCGCTCTGAAAGTGTTGAAAACTGTGTTTCTGGCAATATAGTTGAAATTGCACGTTGAATGATGTTAAAACCCAGGAATAGCGTTTTTGCGCTCTGAAAGTGTCGAAAACAGCGTTTCTGGCAATATCGTTGAAACTACACGCTGAATGATGTTAAAACCCGGGAATCGCGTTTTTGCGTTGTGAAAGTGTCAAAAACAGCGTTTCTGATGCACTTCTGGCAAATGAGTGCTGTGTGTTGTTCAAAGCTGGGAACAGAGTTTTTGGGCTCTGAGTGACTCCAAAAACCTTTTCAGGCATTTTCCTTTAAATTGAATGCTGAGCGATGTTGAAAACCGTGTTTCTGGCAATATAGTTGAAACTGCACGTTGAATGATGTTAAAACCCAGGAATCGCGTTTTTGCGCTCTGAAAGTGTTGAAAACAGCGTTTCTGATGCACTTTTGGAAAATGAGTGCTGTGTGTTGTTCAAAGCTGGGAACAGAGTTTTTGGGCTTGGAGAGGGTGAAAACTGTATTTCTGACAGTCTACTGAAATCTGAATGCTGAGTATTGTTCAAAGCTGGGAACAGAGTTTTTGGGCTTGGAGAGTGTGAAAATTGTGTTTCTGATAGTCTACTAAAATCTGAATGCTGAGTGTTGTTCAAAGCTGAGGAAAGGGTTTTTGGGCTATGAGTGACATCAAAAACCTTTTCAGGCATTCTCCTTTAAATTGAATGCTGAGCGATGTTGAAAACGTGGGAATCGTGTTTTTGCGCTCTGAAAGTGTTGAAAACTGTGTTTCTGGCAATATAGTTGAAACTGCACGTTGAATGATGTTAGAACCCGGGAATCGCGTTTTTGCGCTCTGAAAGTGTTGAAAACAGCATTTCTGATGCACTTCTGGCAAATGAGTGCTGTGTGTTGTTCAAAGCTGGGAACAGAGTTTTTGGGCTCTGAGTGACTCCAAAAACCTTTTCAGGCATTCTCCTTTAAATTGAATGCTGAGCGATGTTGAAAACCGTGTTTCTGGCAATATAGTTGAAACTGCACGTTGAATGATGTTAAAACCCAGGAATCGCGTTTTTGCGCTCTGAAAGTGTTGAAAACAGCGTTTCTGATGCACTTCTGGAAAATGAGTGCTGTGTGTTGTTCAAAGCTGGGAACAGAGTTTTTGGGCTTGGAGAGGGTGAAAATTGTATTTCTGACAGTCTACTGAAATCTGAATGCTGAGTATTGTTCAAAGCTGGGAACAGAGTTTTTGGGCTTGGAGAGTGTGAAAATTGTGTTTCTGATAGTCTACTAAAATCTGAATGCTGAGTGTTCTTCAAAGCTGAGAACAGAGTTTTTGGGCTCTGAGTGACATCAAAAACCTTTTCAGGCATTCTCCTTTAAATTGAATGCTGAGCGATGTTGAAAACGTGGGAATCGTGTTTTTGCGCTCTGAAAGTGTTGAAAACTGTGTTTCTGGCAATATAGTTGAAACTGCACGTTGAATGATGTTAGAACCCGGGAATCGCGTTTTTTGCGCTCTGAAAGTGTCGAAAACAGCGTTTCTGGCAATATAGTTGAAACTGCACGTTGAATGATGTTAAAACTCGGGAATCGCGTTTTTGCGTTGTGAAAGTGTTGAAAACAGCGTTTCTGATGCACTACTGGAAAATGAATGCTGTGTGTTCTTCAAAGTTGGGAACAGAGTTTTTTGGGCTTGGAGAGTGTGAAAATTGTTTTTCTGATAGTCTACTGAAATCTGAATGCTGAGTATTGTTCAAAGCTGAGATCAGAGTTTTTGGGTTCTGAGTGACTCCAAAAACCTTTCCAGGCATTCTCCTTTAAATTGAATGCTGAGCGATGTTGAAAACGTGGGAATCGTGTTTTTGCGCTCTGAAAGTGTTGAAAACTGTGTTTCTGGCAATATAGTTGAAACTGCACGTTGAATGATGTCAGAACCCGGGAATCGCGTTTTTGCGCTCTGAAAGTGACGAAAACAGCGTTTCTGGCAATATCGTTGAAACTGCACGCTGAAAGATGTTAAAACCCGGGAATCGCGTTTTTGCGTTGTGAAAGTGTTGAAAACAGCGTTTCTGATGCACTTCTGGAAAATGAATGCTATGTGTTGCTCAAAGCTGGGAACAGAGTTTTTGGGCTTGGAGAGTGTGAAAATTGTGTTTCTGATAGTCTGCTGAAATCTGAATGCTAAGTGTTGTTCAAAGCTGAGAAGAGTTTTTGGGCTCTGAGTGACTCCAAAAACTTTTCCAGGCATTGTCCTTTAAATTGAATGCTGAGCGATGTTGAAAACGTGGGAATCGTGTTTTTGCGCTCTGAAAGTGTTGAAAACTGTGTTTCTGGCAATATCGTTGAAACTACACGCTGAATGATGTTAAAACCCGGGAATCGCGTTTTTGCGTTGTGAAAGTGTCAAAAACAGCGTTTCTGATGCACTTCTGGCAAATGAGTGCTGTGTGTTGTTCAAAGCTGGGAACAGAGTTTTTGGGCTCTGAGTGACTCCAAAAACCTTTTCAGGCATTCTCCTTTAAATTGAATGCTGAGCGATGTTGAAAACCGTGTTTCTGGCAATATAGTTGAAACTGCACGTTGAATGATGTTAAAACCCAGGAATCGCGTTTTTGCGCTCTGAAAGTGTTGAAAACAGCGTTTCTGATGCACTTCTGGAAAATGAGTGCTGTGTGTTGTTCAAAGCTGGGAACAGAGTTTTTGGGCTTGGAGAGGGTGAAAATTGTATTTCTGACAGTCTACTGAAATCTGAATGCTGAGTATTGTTCAAAGCTGGGAACAGAGTTTTTGGGCTTGGAGAGTGTGAAAATTGTGTTTCTGATAGTCTGCTTAAATCTGAATGCTGAGTGTTGTTCAAAGCTGAGGAAAGGGTTTTTGGGCTATGAGTGACATCAAAAACCTTTTCAGGCATTCTCCTTTAAATTGAATGCTGAGCGATGTTGAAAACGTGGGAATCGTGTTTTTGCGCTCTGAAAGTGTTGAAAACTGTGTTTCTGGCAATATAGTTGAAACTGCACGTTGAATGATGTTAGAACCCGGGAATCGCGTTTTTGCGCTCTGAAAGTGTCGAAAACAGCGTTTCTGGCAATATAGTTGAAACTGCACGTTGAATGATGTTAAAACTCGGGAATCGCGTTTTTGCGTTGTGAAAGTGTTGAAAACAGCGTTTCTGATGCACTACTGGAAAATGAATGCTGTGTGTTGTTCAAAGTTGGGAACAGAGTTTTTTGGGCTTGGAGAGTGTGAAAATTGTGTTTCTGATAGTCTGCTGAAATCTGAATGCTAAGTGTTGTTCAAAGCTGAGAAGAGTTTTTGGGCTCTGAGTGACTCCAAAAACCTTTCCAGGCATTGTCCTTTAAATTGAATGCTGAGCGATGTTGAAAACGTGGGAATCGTGTTTTTGCGCTCTGAAAGTGTTGAAAACTGTGTTTCTGGCAATATAGTTGAAATTGCACGTTGAATGATGTTAAAACCCAGGAATAGCGTTTTTGCGCTCTGAAAGTGTCGAAAACAGCGTTTCTGGCAATATCGTTGAAACTACACGCTGAATGATGTTAAAACCCGGGAATCGCGTTTTTGCGTTGTGAAAGTGTCAAAAACAGCGTTTCTGATGCACTTCTGGCAAATGAGTGCTGTGTGTTGTTCAAAGCTGGGAACAGAGTTTTTGGGCTCTGAGTGACTCCAAAAACCTTTTCAGGCATTCTCCTTTAAATTGAATGCTGAGCGATGTTGAAAACCGTGTTTCTGGCAATATAGTTGAAACTGCACGTTGAATGATGTTAAAACCCAGGAATCGCGTTTTTGCGCTCTGAAAGTGTTGAAAACAGCGTTTCTGATGCACTTCTGGAAAATGAGTGCTGTGTGTTGTTCAAAGCTGGGAACAGAGTTTTTGGGCTTGGAGAGGGTGAAAATTGTATTTCTGACAGTCTACTGAAATCTGAATGCTGAGTATTGTTCAAAGCTGGGAACAGAGTTTTTGGGCTTGGAGAGTGTGAAAATTGTGTTTCTGATAGTCTGCTGAAATCTGAATGCTGAGTGTTCTTCAAAGCTGAGAACAGAGTTTTTGGGCTCTGAGTGACTCCAAAAACCTTTTCAGGCATTCTCCTTTAAATTGAATGCTGAGCGATGTTGAAAACGTGGGAATCGTGTTTTTGCGCTCTGAAAGTGTCGAAAACAGCGTTTCTGGCAATATCGTTGAAACGGCACGCTGAATGATGTTAAAACCCGGGAATCGCGTTTTTGCGTTGTGAAAGTGTCGAAAACAGCATTTCTGATGCACTTCTGGAAAATGAATGCTGTGTGTTGTTCAAAGCTGGGAACAGAGTTTTTGGGCTTGGAGAGTGTGAAAATTGTGTTTCTGATAGTCTACTAAAATCTGAATGCTGAGTGTTGTTCAAAGCTGAGGAAAGGGTTTTTGGGCTATGAGTGACATCAAAAACCTTTTCAGGCATTCTCCTTTAAATTGAATGCTGAGCGATGTTGAAAACGTGGGAATCGTGTTTTTGCGCTCTGAAAGTGTTGAAAACTGTGTTTCTGGCAATATAGTTGAAACTGCACGTTGAATGATGTTAGAACCCGGGAATCGCGTTTTTGCGCTCTGAAAGTGTCGAAAACAGCGTTTCTGGCAATATAGTTGAAACTGCACGTTGAATGATGTTAAAACTCGGGAATCGCGTTTTTGCGTTGTGAAAGTGTTGAAAACAGCGTTTCTGATGCACTTCTGGCAAATGAGTGCTGTGTGTTGTTCAAAGCTGGGAACAGAGTTTTTGGGCTCTGAGTGACTCCAAAAACCTTTTCAGGCATTCTTCTTTAAATTGAATCCTGAGCGATGTTGAAAACGTGGGAATCGTGTTTTTGCGCTCTGAAAGTGTTGAAAACCGTGTTTCTTGCAGTATAGTTGAAACTGCACGTTGAATGATGTTAAAACCCAGGAATCGCGTTTTTGCGCTCTGAAAGTGTCGAAAACAGCGTTTCTGGCAACATCGTTGAAACTGCATGGTGAATGATGTTAAAACTCGGGAATCGCGTTTTTGCGTTGTGAAAGTGTTGAAAAAAGCGTTTCTGATGCACTTCTGGAAAATGAATGCTGTGTGTTGTTCAAAGCTGGGAACAGAGTTTTTGGGCTTGGAGAGTGTGAAAATTGTTTTTCTGATAGTCTACTGAAATTTGAATGCTGAGTGTTGTTCAAAGCTGAGGAAAGGGTTTTTGGGATATGAGTGACATCAAAAACCTTTTCAGGCATTCTCCTTTAAATTGAATGCTGAGCGATGTTGAAAACGTGGGAATCGTGTTTTTGCGCTCTGAAAGTGTTGAAAACTGTGTTTCTGGCAATATAGTTGAAACAGCACGTTGAATGATGTTAAAACCCGGGAATCGCGTTTTTGCGCACTGAAAGTGTCGAAAACAGCGTTTCTGATGCAGTTCTGGCAAATGAGTGCTGTGTGTTGTTCAAAGCTGGGAACAGAGTTTTTGGGCTCTGAGTGACTCCAAAAACCTTTTCAGGCATTCTCCTTTAAATTGAATGCTGAGCGATGTTGAAAACGTGGGAATCGTGTTTTTGCGCTCTGAAAGTGTTGAAAACCGTGTTTCTTGCAGTATAGTTGAAAGTGCACGTTGAATGATGTTAAAACCCAGGAATCGCGTTTTTGCGTTGTGAAAGTGTCAAAAACAGCGTTTCTGATGCACTTCTGGCAAATTAGTGCTGTGTGTTGTTCAAAGCTGGGAACAGAGTTTTTGGGCTCTGAGTGACTCCAAAAACCTTTTCAGGCATTCTCCTTTAAATTGAATGCTGAGCGATGTTGAAAACCGTGTTTCTGGCAATATAGTTGAAACTGCACGTTGAATGATGTTAAAACCCAGGAATCGCGTTTTTGCGCTCTGAAAGTGTCGAAAACAGCGTTTCTGGCAACATCGTTGAAACTGCATGGTGAATGATGTTAAAACTCGGGAATCGCGTTTTTGCGTTGTGAAAGTGTTGAAAAAAGCGTTTCTGATGCACTTCTGGAAAATGAATGCTGTGTGTTGTTCAAAGCTGGGAACAGAGTTTTTGGGCTTGGAGAGTGTGAAAATTGTTTTTCTAATAGTCTACTGAAATTTGAATGCTGAGTGTTGTTCAAAGCTGAGGAAAGGGTTTTTGGGATATGAGTGACATCAAAAACCTTTTCAGGCATTCTCCTTTAAATTGAATGCTGAGCGATGTTGAAAACGTGGGAATCGTGTTTTTGCGCTCTGAAAGTGTTGAAAACTGTGTTTCTGGCAATATAGTTGAAACAGCACGTTGAATGATGTTAAAACCCGGGAATCGCGTTTTTGCGCACTGAAAGTGTCGAAAACAGCGTTTCTGGCAATATCGTTGAAACTGCACGCCGAATGATGTTAAAACCCGGGAATCGCGTTTTTGCGTTGTGAAAGTGTTGAAAACAGCGTTTCTGATAGTCTGCTGAAATCTGAATGCTAAGTGTTGTTCAAAGCTGAGAACAGAGTTTTTGGGCTCTGAGTGACTCCAAAAACCTTTCCAGGCATTGTCCTTTAAATTGAATGCTGAGCGATGTTGAAAACGTGGGAATCGTGTTTTTGCGCTCTGAAAGTGTTGAAAACCGTGTTTCTGGCAATATCGTTGAAACTGCACGTTGAATGATGTTAAAACCCAGGAATCGCGTTTTTGCGCTCTGAAAGTGTCGAAAACAGCGTTTCTGGCAATATCGTTGAAACTACACGCTGAATGATGTTAAAACCCGGGAGTCGCGTTTTTGCGTTGTGAAAGTGTCGAAAACAGCGTTTCTGATGCAGTTCTGGCAAATGAGTGCTGTGTGTTGTTCAAAGCTGGGAACAGAGTTTTTGGGCTTGGAGAGTGTGAAAATTGTGTTTCTGATAGTCTACTGAAATCTGAATGCTGAGTGTTGTTCAAAGCTGAGGAAAGGGTTTTTGGGCTATGAGTGACATCAAAAACCTTTTCAGGCATTCTCCTTTAAATTGAATGCTGAGCGATGTTGAAAACGTGGGAATCGTGTTTTTGCGCTCTGAAAGTGTTGAAAACCGTGTTTCTGGCAATATAGTTGAAACTGCACGTTGAATGATGTTAAAACCCAGGAATCGCGTTTTTGCGCTCTGAAAGTGTCGAAAACAGCGTTTCTGATGCACTTCTGGAAAATGAGTGCTGTGTGTTGTTCAAAGCTGGGAACAGAGTTTTTGGGCTTGGAGAGGGTGAAAATTGTATTTCTGACAGTCTACTGAAATCTGAATGCTGAGTATTGTTCAAAGCTGGGAACAGAGTTTTTGGGCTTGGAGAGTGTGAAAATTGTGTTTCTGATAGTCTACTAAAATCTGAATGCTGAGTGTTGTTCAAAGCTGAGGAAAGGGTTTTTGGGCTATGAGTGACATCAAAAACCTTTTCAGGCATTCTCCTTTAAATTGAATGCTGAGCGATGTTGAAAACGTGGGAATCGTGTTTTTGCGCTCTGAAAGTGTTGAAAACCGTGTTTCTGGCAATATAGTTGAAACTGCACGTTGAATGATGTTAAAACCCAGGAATCGCGTTTTTGCGCTCTGAAAGTGTCGAAAACAGCGTTTCTGGCAATATCGTTGAAACTGCACGCTGAATGATGTTAAAACCCGGGAATCGCGTTTTTGCGTTGTGAAAGTGTCGAAAACAGCGTTTCTGATGCACTTCTGGCAAATGAGTGCTGTGTGTTGTTCAAAGCTGGGAACAGAGTTTTTGGGCTCTGAGTGACTCCAAAAACCTTTTCAGGCATTCTTCTTTAAATTGAATCCTGAGCGATGTTGAAAACGTGGGAATCGTGTTTTTGCGCTGTGAAAGTGTAGAAAACGGCGTTTCTGGCAATATAGTTGAAACAGCACGTTGAATGATGTTAAAACTGGGAATCGCGTTTTTGCGCTCTGAAAGTGTCGAAAACAGCGTTTCTGGCAATATCGTTGAAACTGCACGCTGAATGATGTTAAAACCCGGGAATCGCGTTTTTGCGCTGTGAAAGTGTAGAAAACGGCGTTTCTGATGCACTTCTGGAAAATGAATGCTGTGTGTTGTTCAAAGTTGGGAAAAGAGTTTTTTGGGCTTGGAGAGTGTGAAAATTGTTTTTCTGATAGTCTGCTGAAATCTGAATGCTGAGTGTTGTTCAAAGTTGAGAACAGAGTTTTTGGGCTCTGAGTGACTCCAAAAACCTTTCCAGGCATTCTCCTTTAAATTGAATGCTGAGCGATGTTGAAAACATGGGAATCGTGTTTTTGCGCTCTGAAAGTGTTGAAAACCGTGTTTCTGGCAATATAGTTGAAACTGCACGTTGAATGATGTTAAAACCCAGGAATCACGTTTTTGCGTTGTGAAAGTGTCGAAAACAGCGTTTCTGATGCACTTCTGGCAAATGAGTGCTGTGTGTTGTTCAAAGCTGGGAACAGAGTTTTTGGGCTCTGAGTTACTCCAAAAACCTTTCCAGGCATTCTCCTTTCAATTGAATGCTGAGCGATGTTGAAAACATGGGAATCGTGTTTTTGCGCTCTGAAAGTGTTGAAAACCGTGTTTCTGGCAATATAGTTGAAACTGCACGTTGAATGATGTTAAAACACGGGAATCGCGTTTTTGCGCTCTGAAAGTGTCGAAAACAGCGTTTCTGGCAATATCGTTGAAACTGCATGGTGAATGATGTTAAAACTCGGGAGTCGCGTTTTTGCGTTGTGAAAGTGTTGAAAACAGCGTTTCTGATGCACTTCTGGAAAATGAATGTTGTGTGTTGTTCAAAGCTGGGAACAGAGTTTTTGGGCTTGGAGAGTGTGAAAATTGTGTTTCTGATAGTCTACTGAAATCTGAATGCTGAGTGTTGTTCAAAGCTGAGAACAGAGTTTTTGGGCTCTGAGTGACTCCAAAAACCTTTTCAGGCATTCTCCTTTAAATTGAATCCTGAGCGATGTTGAATACGTGGGAAATTGTGTTTGCGCTCTGAAAGTGTTGAAAACCGCGTTTCTGGCAATATAGTTGAAACTGCACGTTGAATGATGTTAAAACCCGGGAATCGCGTTTTTGCGCTCTGAAAGTGTTGAAAACAGCGTTACAGATGCACTTCTGGAAAATGAATGCTGTGTGTTGTTCAAAGCTGGGAACAGAGTTTTTGGTCTCTGAGTGACTCCAAAAACCTTCTCAGGCTGTCTCCTTTAAACTGAACTAGACGCAAGCGCAAGCCCCCGGTGCACCACCAACCCTCGGTTCACGTTTCCAACAGGTTCTCCCCCCTCAGTAACACACCTGCTGAGAAACCTGTTAAAAGAGCCCTGATTATTGGCGATTCTATTCTTAGAAACGTGAACGTAGAGACACCAACGACCATAGTCAATTGCATTCCTGGAGCCAGAGCTTCCGACATTGAAGCCAATTTGAAAGTGCTGGCTAAAGCTAAAGGTAAAAGTAAAGCGAAATACTCAAAAATTGTTATTCACGTCGGCGCTAACGATGTTCGATTGAGGCAATCGGAAGTAACAAAGTTAACTATTAAGTCGGTGTGCAGGATTGCCAAACAATCGGATTCAGTAATTTTCTCTGGCCCCATCCCCATGCGGCGCGGTGACGAGATCTATAGCAGATTAACGTCACTTAATCGTTGGTTGTCTGAATGGTGCCCCTCTAACAACGTGGGTTTTATAGATAATTGGCACAAGTTTTGGGGGAGGCCTGGTCTTTTAAAACGAGATGGCATCCACCCCTCGAGGGAGGGTGCAGCTATCATCTCTAGTAACATAGATCATAGTCTGAATTCCACTAAACCTTGACTTATCAGGGCCAAGGCCAGGCAGCAGACTTTCTGTCCTACACAGATGTCTGCTTTTTCCCTTGAACCACCACTTAAACTCAATCCCATAGAGACAGTGTCTGTTCCACGACCCTTGGTCCCAAACTTCTTAAAAACATCCAGTAGAGGCATTGGTGCTTATAATTTGATAAAAATTAAGTTTGACAAACCTGAAAGTACTACCTGTGGACAAATGGTCCTTAAGATTGGGGTAATAAATATCAGATCACTACAACCTAAAGCTATATTAATAAACGAATTGATTACTGATAACCAATTTGATATCTTATGCCTGACTGAAACATGGCTTAAACATAATGACTTTGTTGCTCTTAATGAATCAACTCCTCCCAGTTACTGTAATCACCAGGTCCCTCGACCTACTGGTAGAGGTGGCGGCGTTGCTGCTATACACAGCTCCAAACTCTGTGCCACCCTTAAACCTGGCTATAACTTCCATTCGTTTGAACTGTTAGTACTTAGCTTTGCACATCCTGACAAGACTGCATTTCAGCTATTTACCCTTGTTATAGTTTACAGGCCACCTGGCCCTTACAGTGTTTTCTTATCGGAATTTGCCAATTTTCTATCTGACCTAGTTGTCAATATAGAAAAAGCTGTAATAGTAGGCGACTTTAATGTCCTTATGGATAATGAACATGACCCGTTCAGAACAGCATTTTTGTCCATCATCGAATCCATTGGACTCTATCAAGCTGTGGACAAAACCACACATTACCGCAACCATACTCTTGATTTGGTCCTCACATATGGAGCAGACATTAACCAGGTGGAAATCATGCCACACAATCCTGTGTTATCCGACCACTATCTCATCTCTTTCAATTTACCACTAACGTGCTTCACATACTCGGAGCCTAGATTTTCTTCCAGGCGCACGTTTTGCTCTCTTACAGCAAATGCCTTTATCGACAAGCTCCCTACATCATACTACCTGCACAACGAAATCTCCTCTCAACTGAATCCCCCCAGCTCAACTGAAATTAATCTACTCGCGGACATAATCGACTCTACTCTGCGTAAAACTCTAGATGCCGTTGCTCCCCTCAAAAGGAAGAAAATCACAGACAAGAAGCTAGCACCTTGGTATAACGACCATACTCGTGCCCTCAAACAAGCCACACGAAAACTTGAAAGAAAATGGCGCTCCACCAAACTACAGGTTTTTCTCCTGGCGTGGAAGGAAAGTCTCCTAAATTACAAGCATGCCCTCACAGCTACCAGATCCAAATATTTCTCTACTCTGATTGAGAGAAACAAGGACAATCCTAGGTACCTGTTCAGCACTATCGCCAGACTAACCAAGAGTCCTGCATCAGTTAACCCTACCATACCAGCAATTTATAGTAGCAGTGACTTCATGAACTTCTTTGACAGTAAAATCTTAAAGATAACAGACACAATACAAAAATTCTCATCAACTTCTGGTTCCTGCCTAGCCAGTCCCGTTCCAGATTATGTAGACATGTCTATTAGGCCCGCCTCGCGCTTTGACTCTTTTATACCCATTGAATTTGGCGACTTTTCTTCTCTTCTCAATTCATCTAATAACTCTACCAGCCAACTTGACCCCATACCAACTGGCTTCCTAAAACAGCTACTGCCTGCAATTGGCACACCGCTATTAAATCTTATCAACGCCTCCCTTACGTCTGGACACGTACCTCAGCCCTTCAAAGTAGCAGTTATCAAGCCTATTCTGAAAAAGCCTAATCTTGATCCCAATGACCTGTCAAACTATAGGCCCATCTCGAACCTTCCATTCCTCTCAAAAATTCTGGAAAAAGCGGTATCAAAGCAACTCTGTGCCTTTTTACACTCTAACAACATTTTGGAAGTTTTCCAGTCCGGATTTAGACCTCACCACAGTACGGAAACCGCTCTCCTGAAAGTGCTCAACGACCTTCTACTCTCCTGTGACAATGGCTGTATCTCTCTTCTTGTGCTACTAGACCTAAGTGCAGCCTTTGATACCATCGATCATTGTATCCTCCTTGACCGCCTCGAAAACCTGGTTGGCATAAGTGGACATGCCCTATCTTGGTTTCGATCTTATCTATCAGAACGATATCAGTTTGTCTCCATCAACAACGAATCCTCCGCTCGTTCCAGAGTAAAATATGGTATACCTCAAGGATCTGTGCTTGGACCTCTGCTCTTCTCGTTATACATGTTGCCTCTTGGCGATATCATCCGTAAACATGACATTAATTTCCACTGTTACGCGGATGACACTCAGTTATACATATCAGTCAAACCCGATATCCCTCTGAATATTTCAAACATGGAGGCCTGCCTAACAGATGTAAAGAATTGGATGGCCCGAAACTTTCTCCTCCTCAACCCGGACAAAACCGAAATATTGGTCATAGGCCAAAATTCAATCAGGAGCAAACTCACTCTTTACATTGGACCTTGATGGTGTCTCCCTTGCCCCGAGTGCAGCCATCAAAGACCTTGGTGTTGTTATTGATCCCGAGCTCTCCTTTGAAACTCACATAACTAACACCTCTAGGACTGCCTTCTTCCATCTGAGAAATATTGCTAAAATCAGGAAAATCGTATCAATTAACGACGCTGAAAAACTAATCCATGCCTTTGTAACATCCAGATTAGACTACTGTAATGCCCTCTTGTCAGGATGTGCAAACGTCTCATTAAAACCCCTTCAGCTGGTGCAAAATGCAGCTGCTCGAATCTTAACTAAAACTAAACGCTTTGAGCACATCACCCCAGTTCTGGCCTCTCTCCATTGGCCACCTATTAAATACCGGATCATTTTTAAAATACTCTTACTCACATTTAAGGCTTTAAATGGGCTTGCCCCCCCCTATCTTAAGGACCTTCTTCATCCATATCTTCCGCAGAGAGCCCTTCGCTCCCAAAATGCCGGGCTTCTCACCATTCCAAGAGTGGGCAAAACTACTGTAGGCGGTAGAGCCTTTTCCTATCAAGCCCCTCTCCTGTGGAACAGTTTACCCTCTGAGATTCGGGGAACAGATTCTCTCTCCACCTAAGTCTAGGCTCAAAACATATCTATATAGTAAATCCTTCAGCTGAGGGACATGGCCTGGTGCTGGCGTGGATCATAGAGTCTCTGGTGGACTAAGTGGTCATTGCTTTCATGGACCCTGTGCCGTGATCTGGTGTTGACTGTCTTAGGGTCGCCCTCATGACTATGCCGGTCCCTTGCCTCCCGTCCCCTAGGTATGCTGCCATAATGTTAGCCTGCCGGGGTCTTTCCTTGTTGCACACCTTTTTCTCTGCCCCTCCTCTCCTGCCTCTCTGTTCTACATCCCTGCCATTCTTATCATCCACTAACCACTGTTTTCTGTTTGCTTCCTATTCCCTGCTCCGGGCTCCTGTCCGGAGCTGTAGCCCAAGCGTCTCATCTCGTTTTCCAGTCCTGCTACCTCGCTGCCCTGCCCATCAAAGCCAACTGCATTCCAAGACCCGGACATCCTAGGAGACATTCTTATAATCACTCTACTGTTAACTGCTATTGTTTGTCAATCACAAATGTACATTGCATAATTTTGCGTCTAAATCTATCTGCCCAGTGCCGGCCAGAAGCAGATGGGCCCCCCCATGAGCCCGGTTCTGCTCAAGGTTTCTTCCTGATAGGGAGTTTTTCCTTGCCACTGTTGCCTTGTTGGCTTGCTCTCAGGGGGTCTCAGGCCTGGGAACAATGTAAAGCTGTTTTGTGACAACTTGTGTTGTAAAAAGCGCTATACAAATAAAAATGAATTGAATTGAATTGAGTGATGTTAAAAATGAGGGAATCGTGTTTTTGCGCTCTGAGAGTGTTGAAAATAACTTTTCTGGTGCTCTTGCGGAACTTGAATGCTGAGTGTTGTTCAAAGCTGGGAACAGAGTTTTTGCGCTCTGAGAGTGTTGAAAATGTGTTTCTGATATTCTACTGAAAACTGTATGCTGAGTGTTGTTCAAAGCTGGGAACAGAGTTTCTGGGCTCTGAGTGACTCCAAAAACCTTCTCAGGCTGTCTCCTTTAAACTGAATGCTGAGTGATGTGGAAAACGTGGGAATCACGTTTTTGCGCTCTGAGAGTGTTGAAAAAAGCGTTTCTGGTGCTATTGGGGAACGTGAATGCTGAGTGTTGTTCAAAACTGGGAACAGAGTTTTTGGGCTCTGAGAGTGTTGAAAAAGTGTTTCTGATATTCTACTGAAAACTGAATGCTGAGTGTTGTTCAAAGCTGGGAACAGAGTTTTTGGGCTCTGAGAGTGTTGAAAATGTGTTTCTGATATTCTACTGAAAACTGAATGCTGAGTGTTGTTCAAAGCTGGGAACAGAGTTTTTGGGCTCTGAGCGAATGCTGAGCGTTGTTCAAAGCTGGGAACAGAGTTTTTGGTCTGTGAGTGACTCCAAAGCCCTTTGCGGCCTTTCTCCTTTAAAAACTGAATGTTGAGTGATGTGGAAAACATGGGAATCGCGTTTTTGCGCTCTGAGAGTGTTTCCAATAGCAGTCCTGGCAATATCGTTGAAACTGCATGCTGAATGATGTTAAAACCCATGAATCGCGTTTTTGCGCTCTGAGAGTGTTGAAAACAGCATGCCTGGTGCTCTTGCGGAAAGTGAATGCTGAGTGTTGATCAAAGCTGGGAACAGAGTTTTTGGGCTCTGAGAGTGTTGAAAATTTGTTTCTGATATTCTACTGAAAACTGAATGCTGAGTGTTGTTCAAAGCTGGGAACAGAGTTTTTGGTCTGTGAGTGACTCCAAAGCCCTTTGCGGCCTTTCTCCTTTAAAAACTGAATGTTGAGTGATGTGGAAAATGTGGGAATCACGTTTTTGCGCTCTGAGAGTGTTGAAAACAGCGTATCTGGTACTCTTGCGGAAAGTGAATGCTGAGTGTTGTTCAAAGTTGGGAACACAGTTTTTGGGCTCTGAGTGTCTCCAAAAACCTTTTCAGGCTTTCTCCTTTAAACTGAACGCTGAGTGATGTTGAAAACATGGGAATCGCGTTTTTGCGCTCTGAGAGTGTTTCCAATAGCGTTCCTGGCAATATCCTTGAAACTGCATGCTGAATGATATTAAAACCTGGGAATAGCGTTTCTGGTGATGTTGCGGAAAGTGAATGCTGAGTGTTGTTCTAAGCTGAGAACAGAGTTTTTTGGCTCTGAGAGTCTCCAAATAGCGATTCTGACATTCTCCTTGAAACTGAATGTTGAGTGCTGTTCAAACTTGGAAATTGCGTTTTTGGGCCCTGAGACTGTTGCAAATAGGGTATCTGGCCTTCTCCTTGAAACTGAATGCTGAGTGGTGTTCAAAGCTGTGAACCTCGTTTTTGGGCTCTGAGAGTGTTGAAAACAGCGCTTCTGGCCGTCAACTGGAAAGTGAAAGCTGAATGGTTCTCAATGCTTGAAACCGCATTTTTGGGCTCCAACAGTCTCCAAAAAGAGTTTCTGGCATTCTCCTTGAAACTGCATGCTGAGTTGTGTTGAAAACCTGGGAATCGCGTTTTTGGGCCCTGAGAGTGTTGCAAATAGTGTTTCTGGCAGTCTACTGAAAACTGAATGCTGAGTGGTGTTCAAAGCTGGGAAAGGAGTTTTTGGGCTCTGAGAGTGTTGCAAAAAATGTTTCTGGCATTCTCCTTGAATCTGAATACTGAGTGATGTTCAAACCTAGGAATCGCATTTTTGGGCTCTGAGAGTCTTCCAAATAGCATTTCTGGCATTTTACTGGAAAGTGAATGCTGAGTGGTGTTCAAACCTGGGAATCGCGTTTTTGTGCTCTGAGTATTGAAAGTAACGATGCTAACATACTACAATATGCTAGCTGGCTAAGTCACTAAGCCAGTGATATTACGTATTGAAAGGCGTATTGAGAAGAATGTAATCGTGTCTAAAGTGCAGAAACATTAACTTAGCTAGCTTGCTAGATGCACTCAGAATGTTAATCCAACAATGATAATATTATAGACACAAGGATGACAACATATTTATCATCCTACGATGCTACAATATGCTAGCTGGCTAAGTCGAATTGCAGCGTGTATTGAGAACAATGTAGTCGTTTGTAAGTAGTTAGCTAGCGTATATTAATATTTGTTAGAAGAATGGTTATACAATTGCATAACAAGCGCGCATCACTTTTACAAAATGCACTGATGAATGTATTCACAACACTGGCAATGCAGCAAACACCCTCTTATGAAACATTTTCATTGCAATGAGTAACATATGGCTTTTTCCAACAACAGAGTTTAACACTAGATCAGCTGCAGCTGACTTAAGCGTATCTACTTTCAGTGATGAACGGAATCTAGCTTGCCAGTCACAGAAGGTTATTTCATATTGACAGTCATAATAAGATTCGTTCAAACCCGTAAACAAGCGCGCTTCGGTTCTTACAAAACTAATTCATCAATGTATTGATAATACTAGCAAGGCAGCAAACACCCTCATATATTAAATCACGTTATGAAGCATTTTCACTGCAGTGAATAACGTATCGCTTTTCCAACGATAAACAGAGTTTAACAGAATGTTAAAGAATGTTAACACAATAATGAGATGATTATAGACACAAGGATGACATCTCCGTCATAAGATGCTAGCATGCTACAATACTAGCTGGCTAAGTCACTACAGGTGATATTACGAATTGCAACGCGTATTGAGGAGAAGAATGGAATCGTTTGTAAGTAGTTAGCTAGCGTGTAGTAATATTTGTTAGAAGAATGGTAATACAGTAATCGTTCATTTCACCTTTCTATCAAGATAACAGTAATAAGAAACATGCAATCGTTTACACATTAGTTAGCTACAAGGTAGCGCAATGAGTGACTACGGCGGTGATTCAAAGACTTGCAACGTGTATTGAGGAGAGGAATGTAATCGTTTGTAAAGTGCATGGACGTTAATTTAAGTACTTACCTAATCTGAAGACCCAATTTGAGATTCATAGTAGAGGTCGACCGGCCGGCCGAATAATCGCCGATTTTTAGCATTTTTTAAAATAATTGGCATTGGCCGATTGTGCTGCATATTAAGCTGATTAATAGGCAGGCGCATCTGCTGGCAGCTAAGCATTGTTGTGGAACACGTGAGACGCTGCCTCTTGCGGCAATCAGATTGCCATTCTACCAGCATACCCCTGTGATCTTCCTAAGAAAACGGTAAGACTTAAATTCTTATCTTTCACTCTTAATCTAGCCTCATATATTTTATTGGTTAAACATGATTTGTTACTTTTGGAGAGAGAATGCGAATAACATTAGGCTACTTTGAAACTGTATTGATAGCGAGCCTTCAACCAGCTGTAGTTTACAGGTAGGCACCGGTACCAAAACCTGGTAACGAGCCCTGCGGCTAAATTATTAAAGTAGCTTGCGTTGTATAGATGAGCTCCGACATTATCAAATCTGTTTTTGTACCTGAGAATTTCTTTCCCTCGGAGGCTGCGTGTGAGGCGGAGCAGCTCTCACACACTGCAGCAGTACCTTGTTCAGACACAGAGCTTCTTCTCTTAGTAACGATGGCGGGGAAAACACAGTTTTGAGAGCGTGATCACATTGTAGCCTACTGTATGGAAGCCCGTTTCCGCCACTTAAAATAAAAACAGACCATAATTCGTTATTTAGAGATATCATCTTGTTATTTACAGATAGTGTCTCATTATTTAGTGATAATATGTCGTTATTTTGAGATAGTATGTCATTATTTACAGATAGTATCTCATCATTTTGAGATATTGAAATATTGAGATAGTATGTTGAAATATTGAGATAATTTGTCGAAATAATGAAATATTATCTCATCGTTTGGGGTTAGGCTATGCGCAACAGAGTTTAGTGTGAATGCCAGGCCTTTACTGTGTCTGATCTCTGGTGCCGCTTACGGTAAACAGCATAGAAGGTTGCGAGACACATAGCCATCCAGAGATTGTTTGAATAAAACGTAGCTGTCAATATCATTTATAGTCTCTCCGAACACTGAAATACCGAGATGACATACAGTACATTGACTATCGTCACGACAATGTCAGTGTGACTACCATAATGTCAGTGGATCTTGTAGCGCTCTTTCTAGGGTCAGAGGCTTATTTTCATACTATGTATGTCATCTAAAAGCCCTAGAATTTCACAATTTGTGAATCCATGTCTAAAATAGCTTTCAGTGATTGAATCCATTATTGTTCTAGGCCAGGGGTCTCCAACCTTTTTTCATCTGAGAGCTACTTTGAAAAAGTGGAAGGGGCCGAAAGCTACTCATGTCTTATATTACTCACACTTATTCACATAATGTATCAAAACACTCACATTAACCAGCTGAATGAAGCTACTTTTTGTATATACATGTATCAAATGTCGATATCCAAAGCTCACATTTTGGATCCAAAACATCTTAAATTCACATCAATAGCATGTCAGATGTATGTTCTATATCCATATGTTTCAAATTTCAAAGTGTGAAGCTCACATAATATATCAAAACATCTTAAATTCACATCAAAGTCATAGAAAAAATAGAAAACATTACTACGTGTTTATGGCGTGAGATGTCAGACAAATTTGGTGATCATTGGACGCTATTTTGGAAACATTAAGCCACGTTAAGCCTTTCCACGTTAAGAGTTTTAGAATGTCCCTGAAGTGGTGCTGAACGTTGCTTTCTTTTACCGACTGAAACACTGGTATCGCATGAGGCATACACACTTGTCCTACACATTGGTGAGAAAAAAAACTCACATTCCCATTCCTCATGGAAATAGTATGGTTTCTGCTTTTTCTTGCCCTGCCCACTTTCTTTGTTCATCATAAATATATGCTATATAAGCTATTTGATAAGCTAAACTGGCTAAGACCACCGAACTCCTTGCTTTAGCTCAGTAGCTACCTCAGTAGCTTGCCTACAGCGTAACTGACATGTTGACAAACTTTACAGTAGCATAACTTATTTGATTGAGAGCTGATATTATTTTGTGTTAGAGGGGGGTGGGACATCTGTGTATTTGATTTGATTGAAATCGGAAGAGGTTTCCAGGGTGCATTTATTTGTTGCTGGATTTTTTTGTACATAATCTTTGAACCTTTTGGCGAGTAGCTCACGAGTGACGTGTTGGAGACCCCTGTTCTAGGCTAATTGTTCTCCAGTCTCCTCTGCTGTTGACGACTGACCGCCAGAGATCAGAAACATCTCAATTTCAAATTAGCCTACTATCTTGAAATAATGAGTCTCATTATTTCGAGATATTATCTCTAAATAACAATATACTACCTCAGAATAATGAGATACTATCTATCTATTTTGAGATAGTATCTCATTATTTCGACAAATTATCTCAATATTTCGACATACTATCTCAATATTTTGAGATAGTATCTCTAAATAACGACATACTATCTCAAAATGATGAGATACTATCAGTAAATAATGACATAGTATCTCGTTATTTTGAGATAGTATCTCAAAATAACGACATATTATCTCTAAATAATGAGATACTATCTGTAAATAACGAGATGATATCTCTAAATAACGAGTTGTGGTCTGTTTTTATTTTGTGTCGGAAACGGGCTTCCATAAGAATTGATACTGACCATGCTTATCATCAGTGCCACAAGTCATTTGCATGTGAAAGTAGAAACACGTGCAATTTTGTTGTTTCCACCAAGCAGTACAGTACAGTTCGGTTCGTTACATAACAGTTTGGTATGGTAAACCCTGGTATGGCTTGTGTCTCCACTGCCAACCGTACCCTACTTAATAGGCGGGGCGTATGCTGGACGGTGATTGCTGCGTCAGCTAGGTAAGTAGCGTGACATCATAAAAGCGTGCGAAGAACGCAACACAGCAGAGACAGTTGATGAACTTTTGTGTTTGTATTAGGGCTGTCAACGTAAACGCATTAACACTCGTTTGCGATTAATCTGGAAACTTTAACACGTTAATGTTTTAACGCAAATTGATCATATTATCAAGTTTGACCGCAACTTCCTTCTGTAATTCCAGCGCAGATATTTACCTGGCTGAATTACAGAATGGCGTGGCAAATGCAGATGTGCTGAACGGCAACTTTCGTTTTTAACCCTACTGTTCCGCCAGCGCCGGCAACGACCGGGTGAGTCAGTACATCAGTATCAGAACCTGCAGGTTCTTCTCCATCCTGATAGCTGGGACCTCACGGCGTTTGTCACTGACACAGGGGTGTTCCATTACACTAGGGTCACTTTCGGACTCAGTTCCACCCCTAGTTGCTTCCAGAAGTTCACGTCTTCCATCTTTGCTGGGATCCCTGGGGTGGTGATTTACCTGGACGATATCATCGTGCATGGCCCCACAGCTGCCAGCCACGATGACCGTCTCCGCAGGGTGTGCAACGCACTCGCCAGTCATCACCTCATGCTAAACGCAGAGAAATGTGTCTTCTCTGCACCGGTCATCAAATTTGTGGGGTTTCGCTTGACCGCAGAGGGCCTTACCCCTCTTAAGTCAAACATCGAGGCCATACAGCGCATCCCTGAGCCTATCACTGCAGCTCAGATGGCCTTGTTCTTGGGAATGACGGCCTATTACCTTTGTTTTCTGCCCCAATACTGTACCACCATAGCCCCTTTGCACCAGCTGCTGAAGAAGGACGCACCTTGGGCCTAGGCGCCATCTTGTTCAGAGGCTGTCCGGTTCCTGAAGTCCCAACTCGCCTCACCACCAGTGCTGGGCCATTTCAACATCTCTGGCCCCACATATGTCACCTGCGACGCCTCTAGCACAGCACTGGGAGCAGTGTTGTCTCAGCTGCACAACGGCACAGAGCGGCCCATTGCGTTTGCCTCCCGAACCCTCAGCCCGACGGAACAAAAATACTCTGTAGGGGAACGGGAAGCTCTTGCCTGTATCTGGGCTTGTGAGAGATAGCACATGTACCTGTACGGGCGGGCATTCACACGCAGACAGACCACCAGGCCCTCATAGGCCTCGCAACTTCGGGCACGCAACGCAGGCCACTTCGGATTCACCACTGGTCGGAGCGGCCAACACTACAATTTCATGCTGCAGTTCACTCCTGGTTCAAGTCCGGGTGGTAATATAAAATATCAGTCTCAATTTCGTTTTGTATATCAGTCTCATAAAATATACTAAACTATTAATTTGGAACTTCAATTAATAATTAAATTAATAATCATAATCGAAATTACCACATCAATAGTTAATCTTAATCAAATCACAATATAGTCTATTTAGCAAACTAAACAAATAACACTGATGATTCAACTAGGAGGTGAAGGTATTTAGAATTCTGATCAGCAGAGGTTGGCGATATTCATTCCATGAGTAATATTACAACAGACAACCTTGGAAAAATAATGCATTTATTGAGATATAACATCAAAATAGTAAGGCACACATGTCATATGTACAGTGAGTGAAACGTGTATGTATTTACCCTTGTGTAGATTTGAGTGAATGTCTTGCGCAAGTGTGTGAGCGTGTCATAGGGTGTGTGCTCCTTTGTTCTGAGTCGTACATTTGTGCTGCGTGCGCTTTCTCAACACAACATGTTCAAAGACAGCAAAGGAACATGCGTGTGGTGGCGAGTTTGAGTTGCCTATGTGCATGTGTGAGCGAACATGACATCTGTCTGATACAGGATATGTTCGGACGATTGATAACTGCGGGGTTATTCTGTGCGGATTAAAAGAAGGTGGGGAGGGGCATTTCCTGTTTACTGTAGCTGTCCTTGGTTGGGTGAGAGGTTGTGAAACTGCAACATCACCTCCTGTGAGATCGCGTTTCACATTAAGTGATTACTGTCCGTAAAAGTTGAACAAATAAAATGAACGAATGTATCTATGGACGACACTGTACGTACAACAGAGTTGTCCCTAAACCACTTCTGCATTGTCTTGGCTGTGTGCTTCGGGTCATTGTCCTGTTGGAAGGTCTTCCTTCAGCCCAGTCTGACATCCTTAATGCTCTGGAGCAGGTTTTCATACCTGTCACTGAAAAACAACCCCATAGCATGATACTGCCACCACAATGCTTCACCGTTGGGATGGTATTGCAGGTGATGAGCGGTGCCTGGTTTCCTCCAGACATGACACTTAGAATTGAGGTCAAACAGTTCAATCTTGGTTTCATCAGACCACAGAATCTTGTTTCTCACAGTCTGAGTGTCCTTTGGGAATTTGCAAACTCCAAGTGGGCTTTCACCTGTCTTTTACTGAGGAGTGGCTTCTCTCTGGCCACTCTGCCATAAAGCCCAGATCTCGCCCTTCTTTCGGCCAGCTCTAGGAAGAGTCCTAGTTGTTTCAAACTTCTTTCATTTGAAGAATTATGGAGGCCACTGTGCTCTTGGGAACCCTCAATGCGGCAGAAATTTTTTGTAGCCTTCCCCAGATCCATGCCTCAACACAATCCTGTCTTTGAGCTCTGCAGGCAGTTCCTTTGACCTCATGGCTTGGTTTTTGCTCTGATATGCATTGTCAGCTGAGATACCTTATATAGACAGGTGTGTGCCTTTCCAAAACATGTCCAAACAATGGAATTTACCACAGTAAATTGTTATGCTGATGACACTCATTTATGTTTATCTGTAGCGCCAGATGATACTGATGCCCTAAATCCCTTGATAAATTGCCTATCCAGCATTGTACAGTGGATGACTAAAAATTTCCTCAAACTAAAATGAAGATGAAACACAAATTCTTATAATTGGTACAATTGCACAGAGAGAAAAGATATTAAGCAAACTTGGAAATCTGGCTCTACAGCATAAGCCTGAAGTAAAAAACCTGGGTGTTATTCTTGACTCTGAGCTGGACTTTAAATCACATATCAACACTGTTACAAAGATAGCTTTTTTTCATTTAAGAAATATTGCAAGAGTTAGACCCTACCTCTCACTGGAAGATGCCAAAAAATTGACCCATGCCTTTGTATTCTCTCGCCTAGATTATTGCAATGCACTCTCTACTGGGTTACCTAAAAAAACTACTGACAGACTGCAACTTGTACAAAATGCAGCAGCCAGAATTTTAACAAAAACCAGGAAAAGAGAACATATTACACCAGTTCTAGCATCATTGCACTGGCTCCCTGTAACGTTGAGGATAGATTTTAAAATTCTTTTACTTGTTTATAAGGCCCTAAATGGTTTAGCACCTTCATACCTCTAGTACTTCATACCCTTAGGTCGTCTAGTGCTGGCTTGCTCAATGTCCCGAAAATGAATTATAAAAAGTATGGTGAAGCAGCTTTCTGTTTTTATGCAAGGTTTGGAACAAACTCCCATTACAAATAAGACAAGCAACCTCTGTTGATAGTTTTAAGAAACAGCTCAAAACCCATTTTTATGATTTTGCTTTCAATTAATTCCACTTTTATTATTTTACACCATTTTCATTCATGTTTCTTTTATATTTCTTATACTTGTTTTATATTTCTTGTCTCATGCTCTTTATATTTTAGGACTGTTTTTATCATTATCAATTTATTTTATTACTATTATTGTCTTTTTTAATCTTTTTAGGATTGTATTGTTTTACTATTTTTTTCCTTTGTACATTGTGATTTTTATTGTTTCTCTTGTAAAGCACTTGAATTCCATGATATGAAAAGTTTATTATTATTATTAGTATTACAGGTAGACTCCAGTCAAGGTGTAGAAACATCTCAAAGATGATCAAGAGAAATGGGATGCACCTGAGCTAAATTTCAAGTGTCACAACAGCAAAGTGTCTGAATACTTATGTCACTGGTATTTAAGTTTTTTTTTTTTTTTTTTTAATAAATTTGGAATAATTTTTAAAATCCTGTTTTCACTTTGTCGTTATGGGGTATTGAGTGTAGATTTATGGGCAAAAAAAATGAATTTAAACAATTTTAGGCTGAAACAACAAAATGTGAAAAAGTGAAGGTGTCTTTCTGAATGCACTGTATACAGTAGACAATACAATAGGTCACATGTCTTGCTCTCAGATTTAAATGGATCCTCTGATTGAAACTGGAAAAAAAGAAATTACTCTCTCTAATCTCAAATTACACAACCAGTGGAACCACTGAGGAATACCAGGCCAAGAAACTAGCAGCTGTCAATACAAACATTGAACGTGTGTATGGGTTACAGTTTTCATCCTACCAGAGAAACCTGGACACTATGTGTCAGAGATTATAAGACATAATAATTGTATTTATTTTCTTTCAATGGAAAAATGATTCATTCAACTGGTCCTGCATTTTATTAAACCATTTTCATGCCATTAGTTTTTGTCCAGAGTAAATTGTTTTAATACAGTGGCGTTATTGTGCTTATGCTGGGGACAGCATATAGGTAGTGTTTTACCAGCGGAAATGACAAGTGCAAATGGTTTGAAAGTGATGTAATTTCCCAAATTCTAGACGTGTGTATACGTCGCGACTCCGATGGAGAGACAAAGATTGCCATTTTTGTGATCGTAGTAGCTCTGGACCTACGTTCCGCGTACACCAGGAAATGGACTCTGCTATTTCTCTGGGCAAGGATAATGAGGTAGCCGGTTCCTTTAAGAAAGTCAGCTGACGAAGTAACAGAGAAACAGGAAGCAACTATGTGGAAAGTCAAAAAACAAAAGGGAGAAACTGGCACAGGAATCCAGAGAAGATGGCGGGGATCAAAGGTAAAGATACTTTCACTTCACCGTGAATGTAATGGTAATTCATTTTTCGAGTGTCCAAGCCTGCGAACGTGTAAAACAGCAATGTGATCGATCACTGTGTAGTATTTCGCGAAGTAACACTAATACAGAATACAGAACGTGTTCACATTTTTGTCGAAATCTCCTCATACGTGCTGAGCTACACATTCATAACTTTAAGTTCCAATTTCTTACTGATGTAACTCCATGATTTAGCAGACCAAACGCGTTAACAGCATTCTGTCAGAAATAAAATGAAATTATTTGTCATCCTATTAATTTAACGTTAAACAAGTTCCGTCCCGTAGATGTTTATGTTAACCATTGTTCATTATTGCTGGCCAGCGGAGAAACATGGAAACAGCCTCTAAAACACTAAAATGCTTCCTTTGTCTTCAGTGAAAGCAAAACAAAACATGCAAAGCCTGCTTCAGTGGCATTACCTGGATCTTCAAATAAAGCTGAGAATCGTTGTTTCGTGACGATAGCAACAAATTTCGATATGAAAATGTAAAATTGGTTCTGCGATTGCCTCTTGAAATGAAGAAGGAGTACATGAATATGCTGTCGAGATAATCATCATTGTCATCATCTCGAATATTTGACTATGTAACAAAATACTTTAAAGCAGGACCAGGGATGCTTTGATATTATAGTACATGAACAACACAATTGGGTTATGGGTTCCATTTTTTTTTCGTACGACGTGTTAATTCAGCAGCTGGTGGGGGAAAAAACATCATTCACGATCGAGGCCTCAGATGGTTTTTATCTGTCAGCGATGCAATTTGTACCTATTGTTAAGGTTTAAGGGTATTACATCGTATCGTATATAGTATGGAGTATTATATCTTGTCGTATATAATATGAAAGTAACTTAACTGCACGTCCTCAGTATGGTTAAAAACACGACTTCACATTTGCTTTGAATCAGTTAAACTTCGTCAACGCATACTGGCTCGCTCACCTGTAATCTTTTCATTTCGCTGTTGTGTAATTACATATTCCAAATAACCAAACTGAAATGTGTGTACAGTGAGCACAGTTTCGCAAGTTTTACCGGAGATGTAAATTTGTTAATATTTATTTCGGTGACATTTCAACAGTTTTTCAACCCTGAAAACATACTTGTAAACGCAGCTGCGGTGAAATGTTATTATTGTGCTGCTGTATTTTAAATTAAATACAGTATTTATTAAAATGATTAATTTCCTCATCCTGCATTTTTTGTTTTCTGTCACAAAGATTTAGTATTACCAAAATTCCCAATGCAGAATCTTAAAGATGTTCCATTTTAACAAAACCTCTTTAGTTATTTCTAATTTGATATTATTATATAGGTCTATTTTTTTTTTATTTTTTTTTTTTGTATTTAAATCAACCCATGTAAAAGTCTTCTTTCTCATCTTAGTATGTGAGATAATTTATCTCCACTAGAGAGCAGCAACAAGTCAATGCAAAAAGTGGTCTACAAAGAGCCCATCCATGCTGATGCTTTTCGGATAGATATCCAGTCTTTTTCAGACTGGGTGGTAATCTCTATCCAATTATGCATATGTCAGTGATGTTGATTCTGATTTTTTTATGTCTGGACCAGAATGTCAGCTGGGTGTGTTACATATTGAAAGTTCTGTCTCTCCCATTGTTGAAGCTACAAGAGTTCTGATTTGCTCTCTCATTATGAACATTTTTGAAAGGGCCAAAAAAAAGACCATCCATAGGAAGCCCCTAGAAGGAGGACCAAAGGAACACAGGAACTGAATATCTGATCATAGTAGAACATCTATGATGCTGTTTTCTGCTCTTTGTTCCAGCACTGGTTGGCCTGTCGTTTAGTGGGGTGATTGGTCTGACATTCCTCTTACTGGGGTGTGCCCTAGAGCAGTATGGGTAAGAGTACACACTTCCTGTTCCCACCCTACGTTGAATATATGATGGTTTGATCTGTGATGTCAAAGTGGAAGCAAGTATTAGCCTGCAATGCTGAGGAGATGATGGCAGTTTCTCCTGTCATCCTTATCTTTTCACAAAGTTTGTTAGTACTCACTGAAGCAGTCTGCCTAATTTGAAGATTTTTTATTCTCTAACAGTTAATAGTCAATTATTTAAATGTAGCACAAAACCATTACAATGGGGGGGGGGGGGGGGGGGGGGGGATACGATGTAATACAATGTAACCACCTCAACAGGGGTACAAAGGCAGAAAACAAATGACCTTGCATGCAATATTGTCAAGCCTGCATGCCAAACAAGCCTGTAATCAAGAGGTAACATGTCAGTCAGTCATTTCAGTAGTTAAGCGGATTTCCTGGACACTTTTCAAGAAATTTTTATGTTGGGCCTTGATGTTGTCTTGTTGGGTTTCATTCAATCTTTTGCTGCATTTGTGTGGCATTTTGTGGCCCGGTAAGAAAACTTCCACATTTTTTCTATCACTGACCAAACGTTCATATATTCGACCCAGCATCAGAGAGTGAAATTCTGTTGGCGAAAGCTAACATCACAAAGCACAAGTGTTCTAATGCACAATACATTTGATCCTTCATTTCTTGTCACTCCATTGAAGGGCTGTTCACACCACAATTACAGCATGTGGGATTTTACTTGACAGAGTGCGTTTTAAATCCATGGAATAACTGGTTGGGATGTGTAGTTGACAGGGAGGCACAGATGCACCAGTTTAATTTTTAGCATATTCTGCTGCTGCAGCGGCGTGTAGATGAGCCAATGAATATTGATTGGTATTGCAGTTCTTTTTTTTTCCATAAGAGGGAGTAAATGCCCTTTTTCCGCAAAGCAGATGAGTATGTATTGAGAACGAGGCAGCCTACAAATCCAAATCAGCGAGTGAAGTCGTCCATACTTCACTCAACATGACTCAAATATAGTACTTTATATACTTTCAGGCAGAGGGGAAGAGTGTTCATGGTAGTGCATTTTGGACACACACTGCTGTCATTACTTCAATGACTTGGCAGAGGTTGTGGCCTCTGGAAATCATGTTGAAATCATAATGCTTACAGTGTTGGTTACAGTTGGCTGATACATTTAAAATTATTAAAGTGAATTTTTAACACTTTACACTTAAATCGCACCCTCTCCTGCCATGATCCTTCCCATTAGGGTAAAGTGCTGTTTGAAATGGAGAGACAGCAAAGACAGAACTCAGTCTGCAGGGAATAATGTAATCATCCCCTTTTGATTAATAATTGGTATAACTGATTTTGATTGTCTTTTTTGGCTGACACATCTTACTTTGGGTATTTATTAACAGCTTTAACAATAATCATAACTTTTATCCTTCCTGCATTTTTCACTGTGTTGTTTGAGAATACATAGTCTTTTTACTGGTAATGTTACATGTGAACACAGCAGCCTAAAACAAAATGAGATGTGCATTAAATTAAGAAAAATATAACCTAGAAGTGGCAGGCATAGAAATGGAGTGACAGGAAATCTTCAGTATATGTGTTCTGTTTTACCCTGTAGTAGGCAACAATTCAAAGCCTGTGGTATCCATTTAGGCTACCTAATGTAGGTAAGATACTGCAAAGAATGTTCTTAACCAAATATTGGTTAAGTTGAATGTGAAAGCCAGGTTCTGTGGAGCCAAAAACCTGCTTGCTGACATTTCATTTGAATTGATATTTAAACAACCATTGACACATTTCACAGAGTCAAACAGCAGCAATGCGGGGGCAGCTACTTTGTAGCTAGGTTATTTCAGGAAAATTGTTTATTTCAAATGGTTTTCAGTTTTTTTTAAAGAGAACCAAATGATACGTTAAAGTTTTTTACAGAATCCAGTCAGTATGCAAGCTATCCACCCAAGAGTTCTTGCAACATGTAGTTCAGAGAGTACAGTGGTATTATGTTTTTTTCTGATATTTCTCTGATGGGCAGGCAGTCAGTACTGTTGCTAGCTATGTTAGCCCATAAGTGCTGTAGTGTCAGTGCTGTACCTAGCCAACTAGTGCTGTACTGCAAGTACTGTCGCTAACTACATTAATTAGCTTGTATTGTACTGTTAGTACTTTACATACTACATTATTGTCATTTAGCACATGCGCTTGTCCAGAGAAACTGTCTTAGGTTTCAGCTTTTACATGTATACATTTGCATCTGCTGCATATTTACTGAAGCTGATATTTACTGCTCCTTACCACTATGTTACTCTGCTGCCCACAGTACATAACTATTGCAGTTAGTTAGTACTGTACTGTGAGTGCTGTCACTAGCAACATTAACTACCTGGTACTGTACTGTACTGTATTTAAAGTGTGCTGAAGATAAGTTCACAAACCACACACTTTGTTTGCTTTCTGCTTTTTATGTGTGTGTATACATATTCATATATTTAATATTTTACTCTGAGATTATAAGTGATAAGCCCCACCCCTTCCCTTCCTATAGTAATGCCTGCTGTTTGTCCTAATGCTCTATGTTGTGTCTTTAGCTGGGATCTCCATGTGGGTGGGGGCATCTCAGCTGATAAGCACCAACCCTCCTCTTCCTCATAGGGTGTATTGGCCGCTGTTTGTCCTGATATTCTACGTGGTGTCTCCCATCCCATACTTCATCGCCAATAGGCTGGGCGATGACACGGACACAGCAAGCAACGCCTGCCGTGAGCTGGCATACTTCTTCACCACAGGCATAGTGGTATCAGCTTTTGGACTGCCAGTTGTCTTGGCTCGTGCTGCTGTGGTGAGTAATGACTTGTCTTCACTTCTTGCATTTATTGATAGTACACAGCATTACAGTGTACAGTGTAACAGCACAAAGCCATGTTACAGTATACAGCACTACTGTATACAGTATACTGTATACAGCATTATAGTGTAAACCATTATAGGGTGAACTGTTACACTGTGTGGTGTTAAAGTGTAAAGAGTTACAGTGATCAGCTTTAGATTGTTCAGCACTGGAGCACACAGTGTTACTATGGCTGTGTCTCAATACTAAGTCAGCTGCCTGCTGCCTGCATCCTTTGAAGTGAGCTCCCTTACAAGGCAGCATCCTAACGGAAAAGGGACCTCAAAAGGCAACAAAATCAGGACACACTTTGAAAGCAAGATGACATCATAGATCATTCACGTCCCAGGAGAGAAAGTTAGTTTAACATTCGTGTAACTAAATAACTAGCCACAAAATCAGATCAAGATCATGTTAAGTATTTCAGTAGCTGTAAAAGACTTCATCTTTGTTCGATGGACAACCAAACTACTGCTATGTTAGCTAGATAGCTAGGTTGTTCTGTTGGAAAGTAATGTGATTACTAGCAAGCTAGCTAGTTCGTGGAAAGCTCACTGAGGCTTAAAAACATTACGTACATTATTCCAGTGTATGAAATAATTACAATGTATTTTTTAAATATAACCTCAACAAATTATTGAGTTCACTATATGCGGACATTTATAATGAGCTCCTCTGCTACCATTGCATCTACCGCTGTGGTGTTTTCAGCCGTCATTAACTTAACAGAAGTTGAGAAGCCTGAGGTAATCGCAAAGACTTATGGGATACCCTACCTGAGGAAGGATACATAGGATGCTGCCTTCAAACTTGACTGAAATAAGGCACCTTAGAAGGACAGATTTTTGATGATTTCGGTTTGGGACATGCCTACGAAGGGCAAGTGTTCAAAATTGTGAAAATAGTGAAAATGCTCCCTTCAGATGCTGCCTTCTAAGGCAGCTAACTTCGTATTGGGACACAGCCTATGTGCTCAGTGTTAGAGCGCATAATGTTACAGTGCATAAGGTTAGAGTGTTCAGCATTACAGTATATGCCGTTAGAGTGGCAGCTTTACAGTATACAGCAGTGTGATGGTGAGATTCAACTATTGAGCAGGACCATGAGTGTGTTTCCTCTGGCAGATCCAGTGGGGTGCCTGCGGCCTGGTGATGGCAGGGAACACAGTAATCTTCCTCACCATCCTGGGTTTCTTCCTTGTTTTTGGGGGCGGAGACGACTTCAGCTGGGAGCAGTGGTAGCAGCTCCACCCAGGGAGATGGCAGAAATAAGTGCTCTGCTGCCGTTTTTACGTGTAGAGGTGGGGGCAGGGGGGCAACACTAAATGATTAGATGCAGTTTCACTACTAATAAAAGCATTATCTTGAAGAGCACCATCATTACTGATGATAAGATAGAGAAGCTGGTGGGGTGAGGGGGGTGGTGGGACATGTCCAGTGAAGGGACAGAGACACTAATGGTGCATTTCCACCAAGCAGCAGAGTACAGTTTGGTTCATTACGTAACGGTTTGGTACGGTAAACCCTGGTATGGCGTGTGTCTCCACTGCCAACTGTACCCTACTTAATAGGCGGGGCGTATGCTGGATGGCGATTGCTGCGTCAGCTAGGTAAGTAGCGTGACATCATAAAAGCGCGAAGAATGCAACACAGCAGAGACAGTTGATGAACTTTTGTGTTTGTTTTAGGGCTGTCAATGTTAACGCGTTAACGCTCGTTCACGATTAATCTGGAAACTTTAACGCGTTAATGTTTTAACGCAAATTAATCATATTATCAAGTTTGACCACAACTTCCTTCTGTAATTCCAGCGCGGATATTTACCTGGCTGAATTACTGAAAGGCGTGGCAAACGCAGATGTGCTGAATGGCAAATTTCGTTTTTAACCCTTTCGCATGTAACTTATTTGTTATGGTATGTAGCGTGCGTGTTACCTTATATGGTTTGTTATGTTTTCATTTGCGTTATTAAGTTTCTTATAGATTTCAGTTAGCATTTGCTATATTTTTAGAGTTAAATCGCTGTTTCCTCAAAGCCAAAATTAGCTAGAATTTCTCCAATCTAGTGTTCTAATCGCACCAGTTTTAGCATATGCGCTGAACGGCTAATCACACCGGTGTGACCATATGCGCGAAAGGGTTAAAAAGAAATTTGCTGTTCAGCATATTTGCGTTTGCCACGACCTTTCAGTAATTCAGCCAGGTAAATATCTGCACTGGAATTACGGAAGGAAGTTGCGGTCAAACTTGATAATATGATTAATTTGCGTTAAAACATTAACGCGTTAAAGTTTCCAGATTAATCGCGAATGATCATTAACGCGTTAACGTTGACAGCCTTTCTAGTTTGTATTCACGTTGTCGCACAGAAGTGACGACTCTCTGTCGACCAATCAACAGACAGCAGTGGGTGTAGCTCCATCCTTTACAAACCGTACCCCCATGCTTGGTACCCCAACAGAAGAGTACCAAAAACCAGTACAGTACGGTACGCTTATTTTGGTACGGTTCGCAACTTTTGATGATGGAAAAACAAATAATTGCGTACCATACTGTACCGAACTATACTGTACTGCTTGGTGGAAACGCATCATAAGGGAACACAGCGTCCTTTGTGTGTATTATCACCTTCTCCTGATAAATCTCCACCCTCATCCATCCCCTGCCAAACCTAATTCTGAATCACTGAAAACTTTTTTCTCTTTTCACCCCAACTCCCTCTGTTTCCTGTTTTAATGGCAAAAGTCACCCAGTTTTGTAACAGCAGCAATCTGGAGCACATAAGGGATCATCAAGCATAATGACTTTATATTGTATAATCTACACCAGCCTTTTTGAAACTGTGTTTTTACAACAGCTTTTTCACTGGAAATCATTAATGGCATGGCTTCTTGTGAAGATGTGTGCTGATATTGCTGTATAATTAATGGTTTGAAAATTCAGTTATCATAAAGAAATTTGAAGTGACATTATGAAGGAGTTTCAAGGAGTAGCAATTTCTTTGTGACAAAGCATATAGTCTGCATCCCTAAGATTTTATGTGTCCATATATGAAACGTGAAATGTAAAATTCAAGGTACAGCGTATATAAGAAACAGTAGTATGACATCTGACTATGCCGCTTTCATATATTGAGCTCTATTCATTAATTGTAGAATATTATGCATAATGTCATTTTACAATGTATTCTACAGTATGTGCATTCAGTTACTGTACATATGTGAAAGTAGAAATCACAGATATTAATTTTTGAATATACTTTTTACTGTAACTTTCTACATAATGTTTCTTAGGTTTTAGGTTTAGTACATTTTTCTTAAAAGGCTTAGCTCCAAATGGTCTTTGGATCATAATGAAATTTGTGATATGTGTGTTTTTTTACAATTACACTTTTTGAATGTATATCAAAATTTAGCCTTACTGAAGCTTATCCTGCAATGTGGATGCTGACATATATACACTCAATACAGATATACTTTACCTATATTATTCATTAGATAACTTGGGGTATTTCCATTCATAATCCTGCAGTGGCATCAGGCACAGTTTTTTGTTTGTTTCTGTTTTGTTTTTTTTTTTTTTTTTTCATTTACATGTTTGGCGGCAAGCGAATTTAGGTTTTACTGTATATGTTTACAGTCGGAATACCAAAGCCAGTTTAGAGAACTTTGTTTAGGAGGAATGGTGTTTTTACATTTATGGAATGTTTAGTATGTGTTCTTGGCTTGTTTTTCTTTGTGAAGCATACTTGGGAATAATGAAGTGTTATTTTTGTGTTTATCCTTATGCACAATATGCATATTCAGACATTGAAGGAAACATCTTTGGAAAACTGCTGACCTTAAATTGTTTATGTGTTCAACACTTAATTTAAAATGAGAGACTGTTTCTACTCCCCATTTATTAATGGCTTCGTGCTTGCGAGAATAGCCTTTGCATCTGTGTAATGACAAAAATTTTGTTTTGCAGTTGGAATTGGCATGAGGCAACATTTTCTATAAAGACACTATCAGTGCTTTGTAACAGGATTTGTCCTTTTGAAATCTGTATCTTATATTTATTAAAGCACATTTACAAGACTTACAAAAAAACTGGCGTCTTGTTAAATGCCTCCTGAAACAGTTATTAATATGTTTATAGTTGTTTCAAATTTAAAATATGTTTCACTAACCTGTTATTGTCCATTAAGAAAGTTGCAGAATAATATGTAAATTATTCCATTTGGTAGCTGGAGGTTCTGTCACTGTCAGCCTTACTATGCTGGCTATATTTTCTATGTTCTATAGATGTTTTTAGATGTTATGAACGTTGCCCAGCAATGTTCTCAGTGGTTAGGGCACTTGATTTGAGCACAAGCTGACCCACACGGCCTAGGTTTAATACCAGCTGTGTCATCAGCCAATGATGACCAGGTGACCACAGAGCAAACTGCCTTTGTCACACCAGGAAATAAGCTCGTGTGTCAGCAGGGGTTGCTTATCTCACCACTGTCAGGCACCCATCATCAGATTCCCACTGGATGTTTGAATGGCATCATTGAAGCCACACCCATCCTCCAATTGACACCTGGGTAACTATAGTGACTTGCAGTGTGGAAAATACTTGCTGTTGGTGCGTGAGTGTAATCAGAGGATTGCATTCGTTGCACCCCAGCACTCCTGCATGAATACAGTGGTCATTGTGAGATGACCATAACATCTAATTGGTGATTCTATAAACATGGCTGCATGAAAGGAACAAAGCGTAATTAAAAAATGTGCATTTCAGCTCAACCTGTATTCTAGTCTCTGATCACATCCCAGAGTTTCTCTTCCACTGCAACATTTCTGCTGGCCCCTTCCACTGTAGGAAACAATCAGCCATATTCAATATTATGACATCCTGTATGAAATTATTTTAATTCATTTTAAAATCAACTTTATATTCATTATATATTAAAAATGATTAATCATGTTAGCCTCTGAATTAGTTAAAATGACATTTCATGAGAAAATGCAGTACTGTGATGTTGAAGGCTTCCTTATGCAAAAATCTGCCAAAGAATGAACTTTACCATCCCTCAGTTCCAAGCCAATGACTTTGTCTGGTCTAGAGCAGGAACAAATCTGCTGCTTCTTTAAACATTATTCTTTTTAATGTTGTTTCTTTTAAGCCATTCAGAGGTGGACTTGCTCCTGTGCTTCGGATCGTTGTCTTGCTGCATAACCCAATTGCGCTTCAGCTTCAGCTCACGGACTGATGACCCGACATTTTCCTTCAGGATTTTCTGGTAGAGAGCAATATTCATGATTCTGTCAATTAGAGCTCAATCTCATGCTGTAGCTTTCGCAATAGCACACAAATTTCAGACAATCTGCAGTGTTTCGCGAGCATAATCATTTATTCTAATTACACGATTGGCGTCCATTATTCTGTGAATTATTTGTTTTGTTGTTAATGCTCCTGCATCAAGGGAAAGGGACTAAAGGGAAAAAAATACGGGAAGAAACCTAATGCCACATACTGGGGATCGTTGTTCTTGCGCTAAAAATAGCTATTTGATATATAGCAATGGCTATATCGCCCCCGGCCCTACTGTCAATTATGGCAATTCGCCCAGGCCCTGAAGCAGCAAAGCATTCCCCACACCATCACACTACTACCACCATGTTTGACTGTTGGTATGATGTTCTTATTGTGGAATGCTATGTTATCTTTACGCCAGATGTAACGGGATCCATGTCTTGTTGGGATTGCTCTGGCTCTTGTTGGGATTGCTCTTGCTCTTGCTGGATTGCTCTCTAAAAATAAAAATTGGGGCTATTTACCTAGCTATTAAATAAGGTAGGTCTGATCTGCTCCTAAAGTTGAATCTTTTGTTGCCATTAGGGGACAGAGGGAATTTTCCACTTTTTTCCTCCGTCGAAGCATTATCCAACGAGTTAGCTCGTTGGCAAACGCAGCTAATTCGGCTCTAGCCGACGAGAGGCTTTTTTGTGATTTTTTGCCCTCTCAGGAGCAAATCTTTAAATATTTAAGCAGCACACTTTAGCTAGCTAGGCGGGTAGTTTAGCTAGCTAGCCGGTTCGCTTGTTTAATTTTTTCTATTGTTCTTCAGCATCAGATTTTAGGATATTCTGATTCTGGTTGTGTTAGCACATCTGCTGAACTGTAAACGTAGTTTTATTGTATTTAGGCTAATTGGCATTTTTTGTGCTTGATTTCTGCCTTTCAGTAAACCTTTATTTAAGGAAAGTGTGTTCAGTTAGGGGAAAAAACTGTGTGAGAGTTGCCGGATGATCGGATTGATGATCATTGCCTGGAGGGAGACCTCCAGGATGAGTTCATCTGCAACTGTTGCCGACTTGTTGAGCACTTGGAGAACAAGATTCTTGATCTCGAGGCCCAACTTTGTAAGTCACTTTGGATAAAAGCGTCTGCTAAATAAATAAATGTAAATGTAAATAAATGTAACCTAGCTGGACTCCACAGTAATCCTGAATTGTTAGAGTTCCAGGAACTGATTAGTACGCCCTATAGGGAGATAGTGTGCTCACCAAACCTGGGTAGGGGGGAAGATACAGACCAGATAGCGCGAGAGAGCTGGGTTACAGTAGGGTGTAGGCGTAGAAAGGGGCGCACAATTCCAAGAGGGGCGCCATCTCCAGAGATCACGGTGACCAACTGTTTCGTGCCACTGCAGGACGAGTTGGCCCACAATCCTGAGAGTGGGAGGACTGAAGAGCCGCAGGGCACCCAGGCGGCCTCATCCTCCAAGAAAAGGGAGTTAGTGATAGTGGGGGACTCAATCATTAGAGGGGTAGATGGCATAGTGTGTTCACGTGACAAGGAGTCTCGCATCGTCTGTTGCCTGCCTGGTGCCCAGGTTGGAGACCTCCTGGAGAGTGCGGACAAGCTCCTGGCCAGAGCGGGGGAGGATCCAGTGGTCATGGTCCATGTTGGAGCCAATGACATAGGAAAGGGTAGGTTCGGGGTTCTGCAAGAAAAATCTATTGAGCTAGTGGGGAAGATTAGGAGCAGAAACTCCATGGTAGTCTTCTCTGGAATTCTACCAGTACCACATGCAAGCAAAGGGAAGCAAGCCTTTATATGGAAGTTTAACATGTGGCTACAAACCTGGTGTAGGAAAGAGGGGTACAGGTTTATGGGGCACTGGGACTCCTTTTGGAACAGGGGTGACCTGTACAAGCGGGATGGGTTGCACTTGAACCGGAGGGGTACAGCTGCATTGGGACAGCGTATGCTTAGGGTAGCAGAGGGTTATTTAAACTAGGTTCTGGGGGGGCGGGGAGGTTATACAGTGAGATGGGTAGGGATAGACAGACTGCCGGAATAGAACACACCATGGCTAAATATTTTATTCGTAGTGAGGAAACTATGCTTGTAAATCAGTCAGAGCAGCACTGTAATAGAGGTGGTTCTGAGCAGCTGGTGAAGGACGGGAAATGCACACCTGGTACCCTGAAATTCTAGTTTAAATGCTAGAAGCATAAAAAATAAAATTTTGGATCTAGAAACCGTTATGAGTAATAGTAATTATGATGTTGTTGGGATTACAGAGACGTGGCTTGGTGCAGGGGATGGGGATGAGTACAACGTAGAGGGATACAAGCTGCTAAGAAAAGATAGAATCAATAGAAGAAGAGGAGGCATAGCTCTCTATGTAAAGGATAATCTTAATATTCAGGAAATTCCAGGAATGGAGCCCCTTGGTGTTAGTGAAGACATATGGATTAAAATATTGAATGTTGGAGTATGCTATAGGCCACCAGCCTCAGACAGCAGTGTCAACAGTATGGTCTTTGATAACATTAAACTAGCATGTCAGGAGGGACTTCAATTACCCTTCAATTAATTGGGAAGCTGTGTCAGGTCAAGGTAAATGTGAGGAAGAGTTTGATGTTGTAAATGACTGTTTTTTGATACAGTCTGTTACTCAACCCATGAGAGAGAACACAATTCTAGATCTGGTTCTGTGTAATAATCCTGATAGAATCGGCAGTATTGAGGTAGGGGAACCACTCGGAACAAGTGACAATGGTTACTTTACATTTGAAGTTTTTTGGCAAGTTAAGTCTGCATTGTCCATTGCTAGAGTATTCAACTTTCTACGAGCTGACTTTATTAAGATGTGTGATTATACAAGAAATACAAACTGGGTACCTCTTCTAGATGGTAAAACTGTGAAAGAAATGTGGTGCATATTTGAAAGGATTATTCTGGATGTACAGCGTAAATTCATTCCGCAAGTGAGAAAAGGGAATCTGAAAAAGAAGCATCCACAGTGGATGAATAAGTCATTATGGGACAGTTTGAAACAAAAAAAGAAATTATTTAGAAAATACTAGTTGGAGAGCTCAGATAGTAATAAGATTGAATACAGTAATATGTGAGCTCAAGTTAAGAAAAAAATAAGGGAAGCTAAAAGGTGTTTTGAAGGACAGATTGTACTAGATGCAAAGAGAAACTCTAAATGCTTTATCATTAGGGATAATTTGGAATTATTCCTGGAACAAAATGGTGATTTAAATGATAGCCAACACGGTTTTCGCAGAGGGAGGTCATGCTTAACAAACCTCCTGGACTTCTTTGAGGAAGCTACAGCATGTTTGGACTCAAACCAAGCTTATGACATTATCTATTTGGACTTTCAAAATGCATTTGACAAAGTTCCACACGAGAGGCTCATAATGAAAATGAAATCTGCAGGAATTACAGGAGCTATCACTGAGTGGGTTCGAAGTTGGTTGTCTAATAGAAAGCAGACTGTAACTGTGGGAGGAAGCACAGGCAGTATCAGAGCAGGGTACTGTACGAAGTGGAGTCCCGCAGGGATCGGTGTTGGGGCCTTTGCTATTTCTTATATACATAAATGATCTTGATGCAGAGGTTAGTAGTAAAATAGTAAAATTTGCAGATGATACTAAACTAGGGGCTCTAGTCAACAGTACAGAATCAACTAAGGTAATACAGGAAGACCTAAACAGCATTCAAAAATGGGCAGATACTTGGCAGATGATATATAATTTAGAATAATGTAAAGTCTTGCTTGTGGGAAATAAGAACCTTAGACAAGACTACTTCATGGGTGGAAAAAAACTAGAATGTGCTCAATTTGAAAAAGACTTGGGAGTAATAGTTGACCTAAGCTTAATAGGATCTAGGCAGTGTGCTGTAGCAGTAAAAAAAGGCCAATAGGATGCTGGGATATATAGCCAAAAGTATTGAGTATAAATCTAAGGAGGTTATATTGAAATTATACAATGCCTTAGTCAGACCTCACTTGGAATATTGTGTGCAGCTCTGGGCACCACACTATAAAAAAGATATTGAAGTTCTTGAAAAAGTTCAAAGAAGGGCAACTAAATTAGTTCCTGGCATGAAATATAAAAGCTATGAGGAAAGACTCAAGTTACTTAACCTATTTAGACTAAGCGAGAGGAGGCTTAGGGGTGATTTAATTGAGGTTTTTAAATTTATAAAAGGAATCAATAAGGTTAACTATAATAGATTTTTAGGGTGAGTTCAGACTGTAATACAAGAGGACATAAATGGAAACTAGTTAAGAGTAAGTTCCGCACTGATACAAGGAAATATTATTTTACACAAAGAGTTATCAATACATGGAATAGGTTGCCAGGTCATGTAGTTGAGGCAGAGACCCTTGCTGTGTTCAAGTCTAGACTTGATGCAGTTTTGGATACTCTTTAATTAAGAAATGGCGAACTTAGTTGGGCTGAATGGCCTGTTCTCGTCTTACGTTCTTATGTTCTAATGTTCTTCCAGAAAGTTCCACTTTCGACTCATCAGTCCACAGAACATTATCCCAAAAGGCTTTGGGGTCATCAAGGTGTTTTTTTGCAAACGAGCCTTTATGTTCCTGTTGATTAGCAGTGGTTTTGCATTGCAGCTCTTCCATGAATACCATTTTTGCCCAGTCTCTTTTTAATGGTGGAATCATGAACACTGACCTTATCTGAGGCGAGTGAGGCCTGCAGTTCCTTAGGTGTTCATCTGGGTTCTTTTGTGACTTCCCGGATGAGTTTTCAATGTACTCTTGGAGAAATTTTGGTTGGCCAGACACTCCTGGAAAGATTCACCACTGTTCCAAGTTTTCTCCATTTGAAAATAATGGCTCTTGTTGTGGTTCACTGGAGTCGCAGAGCCTTAGAAATGGCTTTGTAACCCTTTCCAGACTGATACATGTCAAAAAAAATTATCATCACTTCCGGAATTTCTATTGATCGCGGCATAGTGTGCTGCTTGTTGAGAACTTTTAGCCTCCTTCACATTTCTAGAAAGGTTCTATTTATGTGATGTTTAGATTCAACAGGGCTTGCAGTAATCAAGCCTGGGTGTGTCTATTCTAATTAAACCCAATTAGCAACTGGACTAATTGGTTGACTGAGTAACTAGGAGGCACTTACTTTTTCACACAGGCCCAGTTGGTGTTGGATAACTTTTTTCCTTCAATAAATAAAATGATCATTTAAAAACTGTATTTTGTGTTTACTCTGGATGTCTTTGTCTTACATTAAATTTTGTTTGAGGATCTGACACAATTAAGTGTGACAAATACGGGACAAAAAATAGGAAAAACCAGGAAGGGAGTAAATACTTTTTCACGGCACTGTAGTGTGCAGATGTCCAACTACTGTATTTTTCATCTTCCTTGGTATGTACGCATCTGCAGCTAATTGATTGAGGACAAAGCAAAACGGTGGTCGCTACAAACAAGCTGTAAGCCATAGTCTGGGTTGTGTCCATTATTGTCCAACCCTGACTGACTACACCATTGGAGCATGTCAACCAACCTGTGTGCCTTATGTATGTGTATGCAACTTAAGGTGTTGCATTTTATCACGCAAAGTGTAAAGTGCTCGTCAGCTCTGAGACAGCTTAGGTTCGTCTGCACCATTCAGACTGGACAGTCTGTTGCTTGCAGTTCATGCTTCTCTCTAATTGCACCATTTGAACAGACACATGCTGCACTAGGGCTGGGCGATATGGACCAAAAATCATATCTCGGTATTTTTAGGCTGAATGGCGATACACAATATATATGTCGGTATTTTCTACGAAGTGGGCTAAATGTTCAGTTGTAAGTCAAAGCCATATGTGAGATGTCACAAGTACTTTTGTTAAAACAGACTGGGATCAAAATAAAATTCAAAGACAGGGTTTCCTTCCCTGCTTGAAAATACACAGCTGCAAAACATGTAAATGAAAAATTATATAAAATAAATAGCCTGTATTAAATAGAAATAGGCCTATCTCTGAGAATGCTCCTTCAGTTGTTTTCAACAACAATAATAGACTGATTAAAATAGAGTACAATTATAGGTTTTCCTCTCCTGCTTAACAAAACACACAGCTGTGAAAATAACAGTAAAAATGTAAACAGAACACAAATAACAACAGGCCTACCCTGTTTTAAAACATACAGCTGCATGATATATCAACATGTAAATGAAAAAATATATAAAACTAGAGGTTGCAAGCTACCTCAAATGCTTCCAAGCCCCAAGTTGTAAATATATATATAACAATTAAAGTTTTTTTCTGCACAGCATGATTCCATAATTACATTAAAACCTTCAGTGCTTTCAAAACAAATTAAACAGCACAATTCAATGACATACATTTGTTTAATCACACCTATATTTTGTTTTATAGTTACACAAATTTAAATGTTTAATAATAATCATCTTGTTGCAATAGCAAGATACACTATATGGACAAACATATTCGGACGCCTGACCATTACATTGTAATGACATTGTATTCAAATACATATACTTTAATATGGAGTTGGTCCCCCTTTTGCAGCTATAACAGCTTCCACTCTTCTTGGAAGGCTTTCCACAAGATTTTGGAGTGTTTCTGTGGGAAATTGTGCCCATTAATTCTGTAGAGCATTTATGAGGTCAGGCACTGATGTTGGACGACAAGGCCTGGCTTGCAATCTCCGTTCCAGTTCATGCCAAAGGTGCTCGATGGGGTTGAGGTCAGGGCTCTGTGCGGGCCAGCAAAGTTCTTCCACACCAAACTCATCAAACCATGTCTTTATAGTCCTTGCTTTGTGCATTGGGGCACAGTCATGTTGGAATAGAAAAGGGCCTTCCCCAAACTGTTGCCACAAAGTTGGAAGCATAGCATTGTCCAAAATGTCTTGGTATGCTGAAGCATTAACATTACCCCTCACTGGAGATAAGGGGCCTAGTCCAAACCCTGAAAAACAGGTGTGGCCAAATACCTTAGTCCATATAGTGTATGTACAGATTATACATAAGGAGAACTGTTGTTATATGACACAGACTTCTTCTTTCCAATACATTTTACCATATTAAATGAGGTACACTTTGTTTTGAAGTTTGAGAAGTACATTCTATGTATACAAGTATTTAAAATATTAGCAAGCTAGCTAGTAACCTAGCTAGCACCCCATTTGCTACGCGGTGACATTAAAACTTCGCCAACAGAACATTTATTGATAAGAACAATGTAATCGTTCATAAAGTGCATGGGCATTAACTTAGCTAGCTCGCTAGATGCACACAGAACGGTATCACAATAATCAGATTGCAGACACAAGGATGAAAACTAGGGGTCAACCGATTATCTGGTCATTACATAATCGGGGCCGATATTTGCAAATTTTTGATTATCAGTCATTGGTATATTTTTATCTAAATTCCCGATTAAAGAAAAAAAAACTTTTAAAAGCAATGTGTGTACTATCCCAATGCATCTCCTTCTGTCAGAAAAAAATGCTATTGGTATGGCTAACGTTTGTTCCACAAAATTCCCTCATTGGTCGAGACAGACAACATTATCTGACGTTGAAAATCAAAAGTTTTCTCAGACCTGCTGCTGGAAACAAGGATGGAAGGTACGTATCCAGTAAAAGGGTCGTTGTGCTCAAACCATGCCGAATTGCACTAGGCTAATTGGACCTTTTTGAATCAGCAGCCCCTTTCAGACATGCACTGGACACCGGAACGTATCCGGCCCTTACCCAGAGGAGCTGTATGTGAGAACGCAAATGTCAGAATCAGTCGGACCGGACATGTGACGGACTTCATTCTGCCAGCTCCCTAGTACAAAGTCCATCAGCCCATGTGTGAATAGAGCAGGCAACGTTCCAGAGCGAGTGGGCATGTTGATGATGTTTCTATCTTTCTATCACGCGACTGGCACGAAACCGGAAGAATACAAACATCTGCCTCGTACTCTTTTCCGCGTGCCTGTACATTGCAGATACGTCCAAATACATGCTATTTTGAGTCCAATGATCATTAAAGAGATAGTTAGCTATAGCCATACTGCCAAAACTTGTCTCTTAGATGATTAATAACGTTGGTTAGTAGTTTATTATCTGGTTAGTAGCTAGCTAAGCTGTAGCTAAGTAATAGTGATAGGTATGGTGAGATAGGTGAACTGGTGACCTAACATTACATAGCGAACAACAAAAATGTACCTTATTGTTATAATAAATGTATAATTGATAATAAATTATGTGTACTGGTAGCATCATTTGGATGGCTATGTGTGATTTTTCTAATATAATAATCGTTCATTTCACCATCCTACAAAGATACAGTAGTTAGTTAGCTAGCTAACTTATTAGCGCACCGAGTTGCTACGCAATGATATTAAGACTTGCAACGTGCATTGAGGAGAGGAATGTAATCGTTTGTAAAATGCATTGACATTAACTTAATAAGTACTTTTCTCAGTTGATGACCGAACCTGAGATTCAAAGCATTGGGCTTTTGATCCAGGTAACTTCCAAATTATAGCAGATATCCATAAACCCTGTGCAATTTGATTAATAGACCCCTTGGGCAACATCCAGGACCAAATTTCACATTCCATAAACTTACACCCTAGGAGGCTTATGACGTAGAAAAACACCTTAAAAAAGTGGGGCCTTCGCCAACCCGCCACCCCCCCCCCCCCCCACCAAAAAAAATGTTTCCATATACAAGTTCATGTCATAACAGACATGCATACCAAAGTTGGAGTAGATCAGACTTATATTCCTATACGTTTGGCCTGCCAGAAAAACAGAGGGAAAAATTTAAAAATGGGCTTGGAAGCATAACTAAAACTAGAGGTCGCAAGCTACCTCAAATGCTTCCAAGCCCCAAAGGTGTAATGCAATATATTACAGGAAAAAATGGTGTTATGAATGATAGGCTACGTGAAGTGTTGTAGTTCTACAAATAAATGTTGGTAGACTTAAAGTCGTAAAGTAGCCTATGTGAGAAAGAATTTGTAAATACCATAAAGAATTACTATTTATTAGAAGAATGGTAATGTATTAAATGAGTTATGCATTGTTTTATAGTTTGAGAAGTAAATTCTATGTACACAAGTCTTTAAAATATTAGCAAGCTAGCCAGCAACCTAGCTAGCATCCCATTCATATATTAAACTACACTACTGAAGGTACGCTGGTTAGAGTGAATAAAGCAAAAAGAGTGGACCAACTTGCTTACGATATCATGAATATCAGCTTACGTAGACTCTTAACTCTAAATAGGTCGCTCCTTAGGTAATCCATGGAACTTCTTTCTTCGAATACGGTCTTCCATAACAAGCGCCTTCAGTTTTAGAAAAGTAATTCCTAAATGTATGTTGCCGGGAAAGGTACACACGGGACAACAAAGCAACCATTCGGGTTATATTGTGATAGATCCATTTTGAGTGGTTATACAAAAATAAAGAAGATAAAATAAAATGACAGATGGTGCTATTATGCCCAAATCTGCTATAATCACCAATCTAGCTGGTTAACTACTCTTTTTAATGCAGCAGCAATACACTTTACTTTTATATGGTCCCAAAATGGATACAGCACAGAAGGAAAAACAAATATAAAGAGCACAAAAGAAACTGGCATGTGGCAATTATCACTGTACAAATACTAATAAAAAAGGACAATTAGCAATGCTTAATAATTATGTACAATGCTTTACTTACGCTACACACATGCTACATTCCAACTCTCGGTGCCTTCCTCGTAAAGATGGTGAAAGTTCTCAACTACACAGAAAACAGGTTTGTATTACTATGTAAAATGCATTTTCCGTAACTACAAAAACATGGGAGCATAAACTCCGCAAAATGAGCACACAAACATGTACATCTAACAATTTTACTCGGATACTCGGATTGTCTTCCACACATACAACAACTCACGGTCGCCTACCCCAAAGTGCACCAGACTCTCGCATTTCCCACAAGGCTATGACATCACCCTATACATGGCTTTTTTAAAGGAGTAGCGCTACACATGTAGCCAGATCACCCAACTCCACCTAGCTACATGTATTCACAATACTAGCAAACCAACAAACACCCTTTGTATTAAACTACATTATGAAACATTTTCATTGCAGTGAATAACATAAGAAACTTTGGAAGCATAATAGCTTGCTTTGCCTATTTAATTGAACCGTACTGGCAAGGTGCCAGACAAATATGGTGAAGTTCAAAATGTTCTAATCTAGCGTTTCTGCTTTTTCCAATGATAAACAGAATTTAACACAAGATCAGCTGCAGCTGAGGTAAGGGTATTTAATTTCAGTGATGAACGGAATCTAGCTTGCTATTCAACTAGTTTTTCATTTACAGATACAACACGCATTATTTTATAGTTCAATTCATTTTTATTTGTACAGCGCTTTTTACAACAAGTTGTCACAAAGCAGCTTTAAAGTCAAAGTCAAAAAGTCAAAGTCAACTTTATTGTCAATTCTCCAATATGCACAGGACATACGAAGGATTGAAATTGCGTTTCTCTCAGGCCCACGGTGACAATACAACAGTTCGACATAACACAATGAAGACACTGAGAGACAAGAACAAGAATTTCTACAAATTACACATATTTACAGCAAGGGCATTCAGGCACATTGTGGGTTTATAAATATGGAGAATAAATATAAAAAAATATAAATATAACTATAACTACGTATTCCACAGGAATACGATGTAGACTGTTTATATAAGTAAAGTGACTGTGCAAATCTGTGTGATTGTGTGTGTGATGATTAATGTTGGGAGTAAGGATTAAGGATGGGTGGAGAATAGTCCAGGCTTCAGTATGGGGGGGGGGGGGGGCTTCAAAGCTCAGAGGTACGGGCCTGGAGGCTTCTGAATCTCCTCCCCGATGGGAGGGGGCTGAAGAGCGTGTGCGAAGGATGAGTGGGGTCGGCAGCAATGCTCTGTGCTTTACGCGCTAGGCGCGTGTCGTAGATGTCCAAGGGGGAGGGGAGTGAGGCACCAGAGATCTTTTCTGCTGCATCCACTATGCGCTGCAGGGTTCTCCTGTTGGCGGTGGTGCAGCTCCCAAACCACACAGTGATGCAGTTGGTAAGGATGCTCTCAATGGTGCCTCGGTAGAAGGAGCACATGATGGGAACTGGGGCTCTGGCTCTCCTCAGTTTGCGGAGGAAGTAGAGGCGTTGCTGAGCTTTCTTTACATTGTTTTTTCTTTTACATTGTTCCCAGGCCTGAGACCCCCTGAGAGCAGGTCTAAGGCAACAGTGGCAAGGAAAAACTCCCTATCAGGAAGAAACCTTGAGCAGAACAGGGCTCAGAGGGGGGTCCCATCTGCTTCTGGCCGGCACTGGGCAGATAGAGTTAAAGACAAGTTATACAATGTACTTTAAGACATTTATGATTGATAGACAATAGTAGTTAACAGCAGAGCGATTATAAGAATGTCTCCTAGGATGTTCGGTTCTTGGAACGCAGTTGCCTTGGATGGGCAGGGCAGCGAGGTAGCAGGGCTGGAAAGCGGGATGAGACGCTTGGGCTACAGCTCCGGACAGGAGCCCGGAGCAGGGATAGGAAGCAAACAGAAAACAGTGGTTAGTGGATGATAAGAATGGCAGGGATGTAGAACAGAGAGGCAGGAGAGGAGGGGCAGTGAAAAAGGTGCCAGTGTGCAACAAGGCAAAAACCCCGGCAGGCTAACATTATGGCAGCGTACCTAGGGGACGGGAGGCAAGGGACCGGCATAGTCATGGGGGCGACCCTAAGACAGTCAACACCAGATCACGGCACAGAGTCCATGAAAGCAATGACCACTTAGTCCACCAGAGACTCTATGATCCACGCCAGCACCAGGCCATGTCCCTCAGCTGAAGGATTTACTATATAGATATGTTTTGAGCCTAGACTTAAAGGTGGAGAGAGAGTCTGTTCCCCGAATCTCGGTGGGTAAGCTGTTCCACAGGAGAGGGGCTTGATAGGAAAAGGCTCTACCACCTACAGTAGTTTTGCCCACTCTTGGAATGATGAGAAGCCTGGCATTTTGGGAGTGAAGGGCTCTCTGCAGAAGATATGGGTGAAGAAGGTCCTTAAAATAGGGAGGGGCAAGCCCATTTAAAGCCTTAAATATGAGTAAGAGTATTTTAAAAACGATCCGGTATTTACTAGGTAGCCAATGGAGAGAAGCCAGAACTGGGGTAATGTGCTCAAAGCATTTAGTTTTAGTTAAGATTCAAGCAGCTGCATTTTGCACCAGCTGAAGGGGTTTTAATGAGACGTTTGCACATCCTGACAAGAGGGCATTACAGTAGTCTAATCTGGGTGTTACAAAGGCGTGGATTAATTTTTCAGCCTTGTTAATTGATATGATTTTCCTGATTTTAGCTATATTTCTCAGATGGAAAAAGGCAGTCCTAGAGGTGTTAATTATGTGAGTTTCAAAAGAGAGCTCAGGATCAATAACAACATCAAGGTCTTTGATGGCTGCACTCGGGGCAAGGGAGACACCATCAAGGTCCAGTGTAAAATGAGTGAGTTTGCTCCTGATTGAATTTTGGCCTATGGCCAATATTTCGGTTTTGTCCGAGTTAAGGAGGAGAAAGTTTTGGGCCATCCAATTCTTTACTGTTAGGCAGGCCTCCATGTTTGATATATTCAGAGGGACATCGGGTTTGACTGATATGTATAACTGAGTGTCATCCATGTAACAGTGGAAATTAATGTCATGTTTACAGATGATATCGCCAAGAGGCAACATGTATAACGAGAAGAGCAGAGGCCCAAGCACAGATTCTTGAGGTATACCATATCTTACTCTGGAACAAGCGGAGGATTCATTGTTAATGGAGACAAACTGATATCGTTCTGATAGATAAGACCTAAACCAAGATAGGGCCTGTCCACTTATGCCAACCAGGTTTTCGAGGCGGTCGAGGAGGATAGGATGATCGATGGTATCAAAGGCTGCACTTAGGTCTAGTAGCACAAGAAGAGAGATACAGTCATTGTCACAGGAGAGTAGAAGGTCGTTGCGCACTTTCAGGAGAGCGGTTTCCGTACTGTGGTGAGGCCTAAATCCGGACTGAAAAACTACCAAAATGTTGTTAGAGTGTAAAAAGGCACAGAGTTGCTTTGATACTGCTTTTTCCAGAATTTTTGAGAGGAATGGAAGGTTCGAGATGGGCCTATAGTTTGACAGGTCATTGGGATCAAGATTGGGCTTTTTCAGAATAGGCTTGATAACTTCTACTTTGAAGGGCTGAGGTACGTGTCCAGACGTAAGGGAGGCGTTGATAAGATTTAATAGCGGTGTGCCAATTGCAGGCAGTAGCTGTTTTAGGAAGCCAGTTGGTATGGGGTCAAGTTGGCTGGTAGAGTTATTAGATGAATTGATAAAAGAAGAAAAGTCGCTAAATTCAATGGGTATAAAAGAGTCAAAGCGTGAGGCGGGCCTAATAGACATACCTACATAATCTGGAATGGGACTGGCCAGGCAGGAGGCAGAAGTCGATGAGAATTTTTGTATTGTGTCTCTTATCTTTAAGATTTTACTAGTTCATGAAATCATTGCTACTATTAATTGCTGGTAGGGTTAACTGATGCAGGACTCTTGGTTAATCTGGCGATAGTGCTAAACAGGTACCTAGGATTGTCCTTATTTCTCTCAACAAGGGTAGAGAAATATTTGGATCTGGTAGCTGTGAGGGCATGCTTGTAGGTTAGGAGACTTTCCTTCCACGCCAGGAGAAAAACCTGTAATTTGGTGGAGTGCCATTTTCTGAGTTTTCGCGTAGCTTGTTTGAGAGCACGAGTATGGTCGTTATACCAAGGTGCTAGCTTCTTGTCTGTGATTTTCTTCCTTCTGAGGGGAGCAACGGCATCCAGAGTTTTACGCAAAGTAGAGTCAATACTGTCCGCGAGTAGCTTAATTTCAGTTGAGCTAGGGTTTGAACATAAACTAGAGGAGATTTCGTTGTGCAGGTAGTATGATGTAGGGAGCTCCTCGATAAAGGCATTGGCTGTAAGAGAGCAAAACGTGCGCCTAGAGGAAGATCTAGGCTCTGAGTATGTGAAGCACATTAGATTTAAATTGAAAGAGATGAGATAGTGGTCGGATAACATAGGATTGCATGGCATAACTTCTACCTGGTTAATATCTGATCCATGTGTGAGGACCAAATCTAGAGTATGGTTGCGGTAATGTATGGGTTTATCCACAGCTTGATAGAGTCCAATGGGTTCGATGATAGACAAAAATGCTGTTCTGAACGGGTCATGTTCATTATCCATATGCACATTAAAGTCGCCTACTATCACAGCCTTTTCTGTATTGACAACCAGGTCAGATAAAAAGTTGGCAAATTCCGATAAGAAAACACTGTAAAGGCCAGGTGGCCTGTAAACTATTACAAGGGTAAATAGCTGAAATGCAGTCTTGTCAGGATGTGCAAAGCTAAGTACTAACAGTTCAAACGAATGGAAGTTATAGCCAGGTTTAAGGGTGGCACAGAGTTTGGAGCTGTGTATAGCAGCAACGCCGCCACCTCTACCAGTAGGTCGAGGGACCTGGTGATTACAGTAACTGGGAGGAGTTGATTCATTAAGAGCAACAAAGTCATTAGGTTTAAGCCATGTTTCAGTCAGGCATAAGATATCAAATTGGTTATCAGTAATCAATTCGTTTATTAATATAGCTTTAGGTTGTAGTGATCTGATATTTATTACCCCAATCTTAAGGACCATTTGTCTACAGGTAGTACTTTCAGGTTTGTCAAACTTAATTTTTATCAAATTATCAGCACCAATGCCTCTACTGGATGTTTTTAAGAAGTTTGGGACCAAGGGTCGTGGAACAGACACTGTCTCTATGGGATTGAGTTTAAGTGGTGGTTCAAGGGAAAAAGCAGACATCTGTGTAGGACAGAAAGTCTGCTACCTGGCCTTGGCCCTGATAAGTCAGGGCCAAGATTTGTTCAAACAGACCTAAACAAGCACGCTTTGGTTTTACAAAACTAGCTAGCTGGCAACCTAGCTAGCACACCATTCGCTACGCGGTGATATTAAAATGCCCCAGCAAACACCACTGCATTGCAATGTGGGCAAAAAAAATTGGGATTTGCACATCAGCGCAATATTGGCCCCGAGGCATTGGCCCAATGTGGGCAGACCGTCGGTAGCCTGCAACAGTTGAATTCAACAGAATTCAACAGATGTCCAGTATATCAAAACTATATATTACAATTGAAAACAGCAGTACATATTTTCATATGTAGCCTTCTCTTTAAGTTCCCAGTAGAAGAGAGGAGGTTCCATTAATGTACAATTTCATGAGGATCAGAACAAAAGACAATAGGAGTGCAGAACCTTCTCTTTAAGTTCCCAATTGACACACCTGTTACTTGCTCTGCTCTATGCTGTATCTCAGACAGGCAGGCCGCTGGTGAAAGTGGTGGAGAGGGTGAGGAACAGGGAGTGGGGCTGCAGGGTTTGGATGTTGCATTGGACCTTTCTTCTGCGTAGGGGTTTTTATAATTAGAAAAAGAAATGGGGCGTGGAGGTTTTGGGAGAGACTGCTGAATTGGAATGGCTGCAACATGTTTTCTTTTGAAAATCAGGCCAGGCTCTTTCATGGTATCATTTGCTAGGCCTAGGAATAACAATGAAGATGACAAACACAATTTTTATCATTAGATTGTAATGGATACACAGAATCAGGGAAGCAATTATGAAGTCAAAAAAGAAGGCAGAAGTTTAAAAACAAAATAATGTTATTGCCCCTGTATTATCCAGGGATACATTTTACATATGCAAACCTGTCAGTGCTCCGCCCCCTTAGCTGTGGTGTTTTTGTTTTTCCTGTCCATGTGCTTTTGTTTTCCTTATGGTCTAGCCCTGCCACACTCCCCACCCGATCTCCCACCGCCTGATTGCCTGCACACCTGCTTCCCATGCCCTCGTTAGCCCTGCTCTATATCTTCCCCGTGTGTCCCTGTCCTGTTGCTAGTTCGTAGCAGCGTGTATTTCACCTGTTTCGTCCCCATCGTGTTTTCGTCTGTGTGCTTTTCTCGTTTTTTGACCCGCCTGTTATTGACCTGATTCCTGCCTGCCGCTCTGCCCTGATCGCCTGATTGTTCTGCCTGCCCGGTGTTCGACCCTGCCTCTCCTGTTTCCCTGAACCTGGATTGCCCTTGGACTGGCTCCCTGGTTTTGACCCTGCTTGCTTCTCGATTACGATTCTGCCTGTGATTTCAATAAAACCGCCTGGAATTCGACACTCCTGTGGTCTGCGATTGAGTCTTTGCCAGAACGTGACACAAACCCATACCTTCTTGATCGATCCCCTCGCTGGAGATCCTTCTCAGATTCACTTTGAAGACTTCTCTTTTCCTCAACAGCTTTTGCCTTGTCCCTTGCCTTCATATAGTTATCTGTAACAGATAAAATGTTGAAAAATATGTTTATGGTCAGAGTAAAAAGCATTTGATAGACTTTGATAATGAGGTCATTCATAACAATTCTTAAGAAAATGAATAAATATTAAGTGTATTTGATTACCTGTTGAGTATACAATTTCAATACGGTGGGGAACCCATGAAGCTTCTGGCTCTGTGTGGTTGATGACAGCTTTTTTATTTTATCCAGGCATTTAAATGATGGCCACAAACAGCTATTTTCCCCCCGTATCCAACTGCTGCTGACAACACCAACTTCATCTCTTCCCAGAAAATCAGCCACCATGTAGAAGTAAACCATCTTCATGAACAGGGAAAGGAAAAATAGGTGCATGATTATGAATTTGAATCTTCATTATTTAAAAAAAGTGCATTGAAAAGACAAAAATTAAAAACTATGCAACAGTGGGGTGCCAGTCCATGAGGAGGAATTGATTGGGAGAAGGACATATTTCTTTTTAATGTCACTTAATTTCTTTGTCCTGTCTCTTGTGCTGATGTTCCAGACATTGAATAATTCAATCTCCCCAGTATTCATGATATTTGGGTAGAGCGATTCCTGGTTCCTGAATCTTCAAAAGGTGATGTGTGTTTCTTGGCCTTGCTCTGACAGGGTGATATTCTGCACAAGCCCCAACTCTCCTTTCACCATGACACAGTTGTCTCCTGTCCGAGTAGAGATAGAGAAGTCTTTGAGATAGGTTTTCTGGTAGTTGTCTGACTAGAAAGTTGTGGGGCCTCCAGGTTGCCTTACCGTCAATCCCGTCTTTTTGATTTCCTTCTTCTGCCCTGAAAATTCTCTCTTCAGCTATGTGCCACACAACTTGTTGCAAGATGAACTGAGGCTTCCTCACCATCCGTTTCAACTTCCTCATGTGGTTCTCATTGGTCGTCACTGTGTAAGCACTGTGTAAAATCAATGTAAAATGCATGGTAACTCCACAGGAACTGATCATTTAATATAGTCACCAACCACTGCGTAATATGTAAAATCGACAACACTTTACAGTACAGTGCTCTTATTCCAGTGTAATTATTCATATAAATACAGTGCAACAAGTATTGTAAATACTTATTATTACACTTTATTTACTGCATTACAATGTTAACCCTAACCTTATTTCTAAGTACTCAGTAATTTTAATTCAGCACATACAATGTAGCAAGAATTGCAATTGCACAGTTACACTGTACTTACAAAGGGACAGAGCACTGTAATTTACAGTGTGACCGTAAAGTCAAATTGGTCACCATAGTGTAACATCAAAAATGGAAAATAAAAAAGAAAAATAATGGAAATAAAGAGTAAATCTTTTATTGCACTGTGTAGTAATATCCCAGGATCTATCAAAGCATAGTTATATCACAGGAACTAACCACAATTCTTGTACATTAGCACATTGTAGAAAAAGGAAGTGTGTATTATAAACATGGTAATGATAACCAAAAATACAAATTCAAAAAGATAGTATCAGTGTTCTATTTAATGGGATTGTCCTTAATTACCCGGTCCGTAGAATAAAATCAACTGCACTTGTATTCATATTTCTCACTAAAGTATGACCAAAATGTACTATTTCAGAAAAGGAGGTAGAAATAAGAGTGGATAGGCCTACAAGTTGACCAGGTCTAGCAACACACATCTTTGCAAAACACATAATATGTATTTTCTTAAAGGAAAAGTACTCATGTTGTATTAAAGGTTTCTATGACCTTTTACTTGCCTTACCACCACCCATCTTCTCACCATCACTATAATCAATAAAAATGTGTGTGAAGCCCCAAGTACCCAGATAGCAAACATACGTTGGCCCAACATTGGAACAACGGCTTGACAAGCGTTGGCATGACGTTGATTACTGACTTTGGGTCAACGTCATTTTGGCCGTCAGGGTAACGTTGTTTCTACATTGGAAATCGACTAATCTGCATTACGTCACAATCCAACCATCCAGCTTGTTTCTGGTTGGCAAGACGTTAGCTTATAACCAATTGCCGACGTCTTTTATTTTTTTGTTTTCAATTTGATGTGTAGGCAATATTGTGGAGTCTACAATGTAGACTATGCAAATCAATAATGAACAGGTCATCATGACATGTTATCATGTGCAATGGCTAATTTTTCAAGACATGCCTATTCGTGAGCTGTAAGGTCTGTACCAACATAATAGGGCTATGGCATAACAAGAAAATTATTGCTGATAACAAATTTATTCACTGACAAACATGTCTTAACCAATTGAGACAGGCTACAAGTTGTTATAGATATTATCAATATTTATTGAAGTGTATAAATAGATTAATGGATGAATAAATAAATGAATACATAAAGAGAGAGAGAGAGAGAGAGAGAGAGAAAGAAAGAGAAAGAAATACGATCAGTTATGTCTTCAGGACTGGATCCTAGTTCCTGAGAAAATACAAAAATACGTTAGATCAATGTATAGGCTATAGGCTACATGTTCAAAGACCAATGGAAAAGACTTGCATGTAGGCTGTTTGCCATGTGTGCTCGCATTTCTTTACCCTACTTACACGGAATCACTTGAACTGAAATAAACCGGCGTTTGACCACCTGTGGCGAAAAGGAGATACACAACCATTTAGTGACAGATTGAGTGCCAGGTGCGTTACGTGAGCACGTTCCCGTTCAAGAGGATATCACTGGAAACTATGAGGTAAGAAAGTTTTAATTGTTTAATTAATTGTTTAGTTATTAATTGTTTATTAATTGTTTAATTTCCACCAACCTGCAATGTTCAAACTGGTTATGCAGTATGAAAATGCATTTGAATCCTCGCTCTCGCTCGCTACCTGCTGCTCCTCACCTGTTGCTCGTTCCCCGCACTTGCGTTGCTCGTTTCCCGAACGCCAGACGCAAGACGCCGATCGGTTAGGACCCAGCCAGGACCCAAACCCGGAGTACTCGCCGACACTACTTTTCGACACCCTCGCAAAAACTACGTAAGTAGCCACTAGTTACGTACGATGGCTTCTCGCAGCTCTGTTTCTCCAATCCTTAGCTCTCCTCCCTTTCGCTGTCTCCCCTGCTCTGTGTGTAACATGTTTAGTTATTCCTTCTCCGCCATTACGACCAACTTCACCTGTGTTAAATGCGAGCTTAACGCTAGGTTGACGGAGAAGGTAGCAGAATTAGAAGCACGCATCCGCACTTTATACGAGATTAAAGCTAGTGAAAAGTTTATCGAATCCTTTTCAGTACCGGATGCGTCAATTAGCCTTTCCCCTAGTTCAACCCCGGCAGAGCCTTCGCAGCAAGGCGAGTGGGTTACGGTTCGGGAAAATAGACGCAAGCGCAAGCCCCCGGTGCACCACCAACCCTTGGTTCACGTTTCCAACAGGTTCTCCCCCCTCAGTAACACACCTGCTGAGAAACCTGTTAAAAGAGCCCTGATTATTGGCGATTCTATTCTTAGAAACGTGAACGTAGAGACACCAACGACCATAGTCAATTGCATTCCTGGAGCCAGAGCTTCCGACATTAAAGCCAAGTGCTGGCTAAAGCTAAAGGTAAAAGTAAAGCAAAATACTCAAAAATTGTTATTCACGTCGGCGCTAACGATGATCACATGAGGCAATCGGAAGTAACAAAGTTAACTATTAAATCGGTGTGCAGGATTGCCAAACAAATGTCGGATTCAGTAATTTTCTCTGGCCCCATCCCCATGCGGTGCGGTGACGAGATCTATAGCAGATTAACGTCACTTAATCGTTGGTTGTCTGAATGGTGCCCCTCTAACAACGTGGGTTTTATAGATAATTGGCACAAGTTTTGGGGGAGGCCTGGTCTTTTAAAACGAGATGGCATCCACCCCTCGAGGGAGGGTGCAGCTATCATCTCTAGTAACATGGATCATAGTCTGAATTCCACTAAACCTTGACTTATCAGGGCCAAGGCCAGGCAGCAGACTTTCTGTCCTACACAGTTGTCTGCTTTTTCCCTGGAACCACCACTTAAAAATCCCATAGAGACAGTGTCTGTTCCACGACCCTCCATCCCAAACTTCTTAAAAACATCCAGTAGGGGCATTTGTGCTGATAATTTGATAAAAATTAAGTCTGCCAAACCTGAAAGTACTACCTGTAGACAAATGGTCCTTAAGATTGGGTTAATAAATATCAGATCGCTACAACCTAAAGCTTTATTAATAAACGAATTGATTACTGATCACCAACTTGATATCTTATGCCTGACTGAAACATGGCTTAAACCTAATGACTTTGTTGCTCTCAACGAATCAACTCCTCCCAGTTATTGTAATCACCAGGTCCCTCGACCTACTGGTAGAGGTGGCGGCGTTGCTGCTGTACACAGCTCCAAACTCTGTGCCACCCTTAAACCTGGCTATAACTTCCATTCATTTGAACTATTAGTACTTAGCTTTGCACATCCTGACAAGACTGCATTTCAGCTATTTACCCTTGTTATAGTTTACAGGCCACCTTCTATCTGACCTGGTTGTCAATATAGAAAAAGCTGTAATAGCAGGCTACTTTAATGTCCATATGGATAATGAACATGACCCGTTCAGAACAGCATTTTTGTCCATCATCGAATCCATTGGACAAGCTGTGGACAAACCCACACATTACCGCAACCATACTCTCGATTTGGTCCTCACATATGGAGCAGACATTAACCAGGTGGAAATCATGCCACACAATCCTGTGTTATCCGACCACTATCTCATCTCTTTCAATTTACCACTAACGTGCTTCACATACTCGGAACCTAGATTTTCTTCCAGGCGCACGTTTTGCTCTCTTACAGCAAATGCCTTTATCGACGAGCTCCCTACATCATACTACCTGCACAACAAAATCTCCTCTCAACTGAATCCCCCCAGCTCAACTGAAATTAATCTACTCGCGGACAGAATCGAATCTACTTTGCGTAAAACTCTAGATGCCGTTGCTCCCCTCAAAAGGAAGAAAATCACAGACAAGAAGCTAGCACCTTGGTATAACGACCATACTCGTGCCCTCAAACAAGCCACACGAAAACTCGAAAGAAAATGGCGCTCCACCAAACTACAGGTTTTTCTCCTGGCGTGGAAGGAAAGTCTCCTAACCTACAAGCATGCCCTCACAGCTACCAGATCCAAATATTTCTCTACTCTTATTGAGAGAAACAAGGACAATCCTAGGTACCTGTTCAGCACTATCGCCAGATTAACCAAGAGTCCTGCATCAGTTAACCCTACCATACCAGCAATTTATAGTAGCAGTGACTTCATGAACTTCTTTGACAGTAAAACCTTAAAGATAAGAGACACAATACAAAAATTCTCATCAACTTCTGGTTCCTGCCTGGCCAGTCCCGTTCCAGATTATGTAGACATGTCTATTAGGCCCGCCTCGCGCTTTGACTCTTTTATACCCATTGAATTTGGCGACTTTTCTTCTCTTCTCAATTCATCTAATAACTCTACCAGCTAACTTGACCCCATACCAACTGGCTTCCTAAAACAGCTATTGCCTGCAATTGGCACACCACTATTAAATCTTATCAATGCCTCTCTTATGTCTGGACATGTACCTCAGCCCTTCAAAGTAGCAGTTATCAAGCCTATTCTGAAAAAGCCTAATCTTGATCCCAATGACCTGTCAAACTATAGGCCCATCTCGAACCTTCCATTCCTCTCAAAAATTCTGGAAAAAGCGGTATCAAAGCAACTCTGTGCCTTTTTACACTCTAACAACATTTTGGAAGTTTTCCAGTCCGGATTTAGACCTCAACACAGTACGGAAACTGCTCTCCTGAAAGTGCTCAACAACCTTCTACTCTCCTGTGACAATGGCTGTATCTCTCTTCTTGTGCTACTAGACCTAAGTGCAGCCTTTGATACCATTGATCATTGTATCCTCCTTGACCGCCTCGAAAACCTGGTTGGCATAAGTGGACATGCCCTATCTTATCTATCAGAACGATATCAGTTTGTCTCCATCAACAACGAATCCTCCGCTCGTTCCAGAGTAAAATATGGTATACCTCAAGGATCTGTGCTTGGACCTCTGCTCTTCTCGTTATACATGTTGCCTCTTGGCGATATCATCTGTAAACATGACATTAATTTCCACTGTTACGCGGATGACACTCAGTTATACATATCAGTCAAACCCGATGTCCCTCTGAATACTTCAAACATGGAGGCCTGCCTAACAGATGTAAAGAATTGGATGGCCCGAAACTTTCTCCTCCTCAACCCGGACAAAACCGAAATATTGGTCATAGGCCAAAATTCAATCAGGAGCAAACTCACTCATTTTACATTGGACCTTGATGGTGTCTCCCTTGCCCCGAGTGCAGCCATCAAAGACCTTGTTGTTGTTATTGATCCCGAGCTCTCCTTTGAAACTCACATAACTAACACCTCTAGGACTGCCTTCTTCCATCTGAGAAATATTGCTAAAATCAGGAAAATCGTATCAATAACGACACTGAAAAACTAATCCATGCCTTTGTAACATCCAGATTAGACTACTGTAATGCCCTCTTGTCAGGATGTGCAAACGTCTCATTAAAACCCCTTCAGCTGGTGCAAAATGCAGCTGCTCGAATCTTAACTAAAACCAAACGCTTTGAGCACATCACCCCAGTTCTGGCCTCTCTCCATTGGCTACCTATTAAATACCGGATCATTTTTAAAATACTCTTACTCACATTTAAGGCTTTAAATGGGCTTGCCCCCCCCCTATCTTAAGGACCTTCTTCATCCATATCTTCCGCAGAGAGCCCTTCGCTCCCAAAATGCTGGGCTTCTCACCATTCCAAGAGTGGGCAAAACTACTGTAGGCGGTAGAGCCTTTTCCTATCAAGCCCCTCTCCTGTGGAACAGTTTACCCTCTGAGATTCGGGGAACAGACTCTCTCTCCACCTAAGTCTAGGCTCAAAACATATCTATATAGTAAATCCTTCAGCTGAGGGACATGGCCTGGTGCTGGCGTGGATCATAGAGTCTCTGGTGGACTAAGTGGTCATTGCTCTCATGGACTCTGTGCCGTGATCTGGTGTTGACTGTCTTAGGGTCGCCCTCATGACTACGCCGGTCCCTTGCCTCCCGTCCCCTAGGTATGCTGCCATAATGTTAGCCTGCCGGGGTCTTTCCTTGTTGCACACCTTTTTCTCTGCCCCTCCTCTCCTGCCTCTCTGTTCTACATCCCTGCCATTCTTATCATCCACTAACCACTGTTTTCTGTTTGCTTCCTATTCCCTGCTCCGGGCTCCTGTCCGGAGCTGTAGCCCAAGCGTCTCATCTCGTTTTCCAGTCCTGCTACCTCGCTGCCCTGCCCATCAAAGCCAACTGCATTCCAAGACCCGGACATCCTAGGAGACATTCTTATAATCACTCTACTGTTAACTGCTATTGTTTGTCAATAACAAATGTACATTGCATAATTTTGTGTCTAACTCTATCTGCCCAGTGCCGGCCAGAAGCAGATGGGACCCCCCATGAGCCCGGTTCTGCTCAAGGTTTCTTCCTGATAGGGAGTTTTTCCTTGCCACTGTTGCCTTGTTGGCTTGCTCTCAGGGGGTCTCAGGCCTGGGAACAATGTAAAGCTGCTTTGTGACAACTTGTGTTGTAAAAAGCGCTATACAAATAAAAATGAATTGAATTGAATTGAATTTTGATGCCTTTGCTCCACAGACTTGTCTTTGTAAACAAAATGTTACTACCAGTATTGACGTGGCAAATGTAAATGCAATTAAATGAATTTTCATTTTAATTTCGACGCAAAATGATTCAAATTAATTTGAGGATTGCACTGCACTTTGTATATTTCCTTGGTAGTATATATTGCATTGCCACTTGCAAAATGCAATTTTCATATTGCTTACTATTGCGAAATGCATGTGACACCTAATGCATGAGCCACGCGACATAATTAGGTCAGTTTGGATTTTCCTATGTAAGGAATAGCATAGTCTATCGCTCATGGTGCCCGTTTGAGTGTGACATTTGGTAACTACAAAGTAAGGCTGTATAGTTTAATTTAAAATCATCTAATTAATATGCTTAGAAGGCAGGTACTTAAACTTATTTATTTATTTATTGTAAACAAATTTCTACATAGACTGGCCTACTACGCTTTCATCGACATAGCTAAGAATGTTGCCTAGCTCTTCCTGTTTTTTACACTAAATTGTCAGTCCCAGTTGATAGCAGAAACCAAATGCTCGATTGCTCTTGCTCGATTGCTCTAGCTTGGACGAGTTCCTGCTGTGTTTCTGCTGTGTTTGTTGGTGTTGTGTTTGTGGAGTGGTTTCTGTGCTATTACATTCAATCGGATAAAAATAAAAATTGGTGCTATTTACCTAGCTATTACATAAGGTAGGTCTGATCTGCTCTTAAAGTTGAATCTTTTGTTGCCATTAGGGGACAGAGAGGGAATTTTCCACTTTTTTTTCCTCCGTCGCAGCTAATTCGGCTCTAGCCGACGAGAGGTTTTTTGTGGTTTTTCGCCCTCTCAGGAGCAAATCTCTAAATAATTAAGCAGCACACTTTAGCTAGCTATTCGGGTAGTTAAGCTAACTAGCCGGTTCACTTTTTTACCTTTTTCTACTATTTTTCGGCGTCAGATTTTAGGATATTCTGATTCTGGTTGTGTTAGCACGTCTGCGCGTTTGCTGAACTGTAAACGTAGTTTTATTGTATTAGGCTAAGTGGCATTTCTTGCGCTTGATTTCTGCCTTCTGACTGTTCTGAGCCGCCCCGGTGCTTTTAGCACTTTTTTAGCTGGTAATTCTGTCTCGGCAGTAAATCCTTATTTAGGTAAAGCGTTTACAGTTAGGGGAAAAAATGTGGCCAAAACTGTGCGAGAGTTGCCGGATGATCGTATTTCTGGAGGGAGACCTCCAGAATGAGTTCATCTGCGACCGTTGCCGACTTGTTGAGCACTTGGAGAACAAGATTCTTGATCTCGAGGCCCAACTAGCTGGACTCCACAGTAATCCTGAATTGTTAGAGTTCCAGGAACTGATTAGTACGCCCTATAGGGAGATGGTGTGCTCACCCAAGCCGGGAATGGGGAAGATACAGACCAGATAGGGCGAGAGAGCTGGGTTACAGTAGGGCGTAAACGTAGAAAGGGGCACAAAATTCCAAGAGGGGCAGTACTTCCAGAGATTGCGGTGACCAACCGTTTCGCGCCACTGCAGGACGAGTTGACCCACGATCCTGAGAGTGGGAGGACTGAAGAGCCCCAGGGCACCCAGGTGGCCTCATCCTCCAAGAAAAGGGAGTTGGTGATAGTGGGGGATTCAGTCATTAGAGGAGTAGATAGCATAGTGTGTTCGCGCGACAAGGAGTTTTGCATGGTCTGTTGCCTGCCTGGTGCCCAGGTTGGAGACCTCCTGGAGAGCGCGGACAAGCTCCTGGCCAGAGCGGGGGAGGATCCGGTGGTCATGGTCCATGTTGGAACCAATGACATAGGAAAGGGTAGGTTCGGGGTTCTGCAAGAAAAATTTATTGAGCTAGCGGGGAAGATTAGGAGCAGAACCTCCACGGTAGTCTTCTCTGGAATTCTACCAGTACTACGTGCAAGCAAAGGGAAGCAAGCCTTTATATGGAGGTTTAACACATGGTTACAAACCTGGTGTAGGAAAGAGGGGTACAGGTTTATGGGGCACTGGGACTCCTTTTGGAACAGGGGTGACCTGTACAAGCGGGACGGGTTGCACCTGAACCGGAGGGGTACAGCTGCACTGGGCCAGCGTGTGCTTAGGGTAGCAGAGGGTTATTTAAACTAGGGTCTGGGGGGGCAGGGAGTTTATACAGTCAGATGGGTAGGGATAGACAGACTGCCGGAATAGAACACACCATGGCTAAATATCTTATTAGTAGAGAGGAAACGATGCTTGTAAATCAGTCAGAGCAGCACTGTAATAGAGGTGGTTCTGGGCAGTTGGGGGCGGGGGTAGAGGGCAGGAGAGGCACACATGGTACCCTGAAATTTCTCTGTTTAAATGCTAGAAACATAAAAAATGAAATTCTCGATCTGCAAACCGTTATGAGTAATAGTAACTTTGATGTTGTTGGGATTACAGAGACGTGGCTTGGTCCAGGGGATGGGGATGAGTACAACGTAGAGGGATACAAGCTGCTAAGAAAAGATAGAATCAATAGAAGAGGAGGAGGCGTAGCTCTCTATGTAAAGGATAATCTTAATACTCAGGAAATACCAGGAATGGAGCCCCTTGGTGTTAGTGAAGACATATGGATTAAGATATTGGGGGGAAAATGAAAAAGGCCTGAATGTTGGAGTATGTTATAGGCCACCAGCCTCAGATAGCAATGTCAGTAGTACTCTCTTTGATAACATTAAACTTGCATGTCAGGAGGGTGAGACAATAGTAATGGGGGACTTCAATTACCCTTCAATTAATTGGGAAGCTGTGTCAGGTCAAGGTAAATGTGAGGAAGAGTTTTTGGATGTTGTAAATGACTGTTTTTTGATACAGTCAAACTCAACCCACGAGAGAGAACACAATCCTAGATCTGGTTCTGTGTAATAATCCTGATAGAATCGGCAGTATTGAGGTAGGGGAACCACTCAGTACAAGTGACCATAGTTCAATTACATTTGAAGTTTTTTGGCAAGTTAAGTCTGCATTCTGCAATGCTAGAGTATTCAACTTTAGGCAAGCTGACTTTATTAAGATGCGTGATTATACAAGGAATATAAACTGGGTACCTCTTCTAGGTGGTAAAACTGTCAAAGAAATGTGGTGCATATTTAAAACGATTATTCTGGATGTACAGCGTAAATTCATTCCGCAAGTCAGAAAAGGAAAACTGAAAAAGAAGCATCCACAGTGGATGAATAAGTCACTGTGGAACAGTTTGAAACAAAAAAGGAAATTATTTAGAAAATACAAGTTGGAGAGCTCAGATAGTAATAAGGGAAGCCGAAAGGTGTTATGAAAGACAAATTGCACTAGATACAAAGAGCAACTCTAAACGTTTTTTTCAATATTATGGTCAAAAAAGGATAGTTAAGGATGAAATAAGAGGTATAAAAAATAAGGATGGGGTTATGGTTTACGATAACAAAGCTATTGCTGATACACTAAACAGTTACTTTGTGGAGAGTTTCACTAGTGAAGTGTTTTTGCATATGCCTTCAGGTGCAGTCAGTCCTCAGAGACTTATAGAGGAAATTGATTTAAATGATGCAGAAGTACTAGATAAACTAGATAAACCTAAAACAAATAAGGCAGCAGGCCCTGATGGAATATATCCAAGAGTTCTCAGAGAACTAGCAGAGGTGGTTTACAAGCCTCTGACAGTTATTTTTAAGCAATCCCTTAAAACTGGAGAAATACCAGATGACTGGAAACATGGCAGTGTAGTACCTATCTACAAGAAAGGAGACCGGACTGAACCAGGAAATTATAGGCCTGTCAGCTTAACTTGTATCGCATGCAAAATACTGGAATCCATCATAAGGGATAATTTGGAATTATTCCTGGAACGAAATGGTGTTCTAAATGATAGCCAACACGGTTTTCGCAGAGGGAGGTCGTGCTTAACAAACCTCCTGGACTTCTTTGTGGAAGCTACAGCATGTCTGGACTCAAACCAGGCTTATGATATTATCTATTTGGACTTTCAAAAGGCATTTGACAAAGTTCCGCACGAGAGACTCATATTGAAAATGACATCTGCGGGAATTACAGGAGCCATCACCGACTGGGTTCGAAGCTGGCTGTCTAATAGAAAGCAGACTGTAACTGTGGGAGGAATTGTATCAGAGCAGGGTCCTGTACGAAGTGGAGTCCCGCAGGGATCGGTGTTGGGGCCTCTGCTATTTCTTATATACATAAATGATCTTGATGCAGAGGTTAGAAGTAAAATAGTAAAATTTGCAGATGACACAAAACTAGGGGGTCTAGCCAACAGTATAGAATCAACTAAGGTAATACAGGAAGACCTAAACAGCATCCAAAAGTGGGCAGATACCTGGCAGATGACTTTCAATTTAGATAAATGTAAAATCTTGCATGTAGGAAATAAGAACCTTAAACAAGACTACTTCATGGGTGGAAAAAAACTAAAATGTGCTCAATTTGAAAAGGACTTGGGAGTAATGGTTGACCCAAGCTTAACAGGATCTAGGCAGTGTGCTGTAGCAGTAAAAAAGGCCAACAGGATGCTGGGATATATAGCCAAAAGTATTGAGTATAAATCTAAAGAGGTTATATTGAAATTATACAATGCCTTAGTCAGACCGCACCTAGAATACTGTGTGCAGTTCTGGGCACCGCACTATAAAAAAGATACTGAAGCTTTAGAAAAGGTTCAAAGAAGGGCAACTAAATTAGTTCCTGGCATGAAATATAAATGCTATGAGGAAAGACTCAAGTTACTTAACCTATTTAGATTAAGCGAGAGGAGGCTTAGGGGTGTTTTAATTGAGGTATTTAAATTTATAAAAGGAATCAATAAGGTTAACTATAATAGATTCTTTAGGGTGAGTTCAGTCTGTAAAACAAGAGGACATAAATGGAAACTAGTTAAGAGTAAGTTCCGCACTGATGTAAGGAAATATTATTTTACACAAAGAGTTATCAATACATGGAATAGGTTGCCAGGTCATGTAGTTGAGGCAGAGACCCTTGCTGTGTTCAAGTCTAGACTTGATGCAGTTTTGGATACTCTTTAATTAAGAAATGGCGAGCTTAGTTGGGCCGAATGGCCTGTTCTCGTCATCATATGTTCTTATGTTGTTATGTTTTTCCAGTTCTAAGCACCCAGAGCTTGGGGTTAGGCGGACAAAGCAGTAGGTGGACACAGGCCCTTAAAATCATGCATTTACATTTTACATTTACATTTATTCATTTAGCAGATGCTGTTATCCAAAGCGACGTACAAATGCTCTGTATATACCATGCTCTGTATATCAAGACCTAAGCATAATAATGATGTAAAATGTGTAATTTTGTTTAGGTGGCACGATCGCGTGGGTTAGGGGGGGTCTCGGATTGAATCAGGTTTGCTTTAGACAATTTATACAATTCATATCTTAGCTTAGCTTATTTTGGCTTAGTTTACTGGTATTTTTAAAGTAGGCAACAACTGTTACCTCACCTGGACTGAATGTCCACCAAAGACAGCAATCGGTAGTCTGACTGTAATCGCCCTTGATTGATCACCAAAGTCTGCCGTTGATAACGTTAGATAAAAGTCAGTTGATCTTACATTCTTTTATGGATTTAAAAATGAGATCGCGCAGAAGTGTACCGTTGATATTTTTTATTGTTACATCATATTCTTAACACATTCTTTTCTTAGGATTTCCCCGTCATCCGCGTGATCAGGTAATCACATTTTAAGATGAGTCTGACATGAAACAAAATACAACTTAAAAGTGTATGACAACTTTCTGAACCTGCAGGTATGAGTTAAGATTTCAGTCCATGTCTTCTGTCTGTCTATCTATATATATATATATCTTTCTAATCTGTATGTTGTTAATTAATCTCTATGTTTCTATCTTTCTCTCACTGGTGACTCCAGGTGCAGTCTGCAGCTCAGGACGAGATGTTTCACCATGGCCTCAGTGGAGTGCTACCGTGAAAGTTGTGTTACTCACTCAAATAATCATAGCATTGTTAAAGGATCTGTGTGCTCCTTCTTGCAGTGAAGTCTTCTGGTGCTAAATGCCAATAAATTGTGTGCATGGAAACCTTGGGTTTATGTTATGCTTGTTTCAACAACAGACTTACGTTTACATTTAGCATGATTTAAGGTGAAATTAACTTAAGCTGTAAATTGGGGAAAACTGAAATCCACACATTCGTCTCCAGTAGGCGTACATAATATATGTAGGCCTATAAATTTAAAGGCCATTTCAATGTTTATGTTTGTGTATCCTTTATGAGAATTTGCAGTGGTGCATTTGATAAATGAAATGGTGGCCCAGTCATTGGTTTTAGAGATTTTGGGAAAACTCACCGTTTTCAATTGGAGACAAACTTTGGACCATAGAAGTCACCATCTTTTGAGTGATGAGTGCACATGCAACTCAATTTACTCAGATTTAAATGATGGGCAATGCAGTGATGTCTCTCAAACAGGTTTATTTTATATGCTTTATTTATAAAGGTCAAAATGAATAAAATAAGATTAATAAAATAAACCAAATAAACGATTAAACCAATACAGGGTAAAGACAGCTAAAAACATTTCTAGTAGCCTATCGTAATCTTACAAACGGTGCAGGATTGCCCTGTGATCTTTTAATACCTGATGTGTCTTGCTAATTGCGTTGAATGAAAGTAGGACCATACATCTTAGGGAGTTTAATTTTAAGAAAAGACTGCTGATGTAACATAAATGGAACCCCCTCGTTCCGGACCGACGCTACTCTCGCAGGAATCACCGGCTGACAGGCTGGATTGGGTTCACAGCCCGTGTTTTATTAGGACTGGGAATAAAACAGCGTAAGTAGGTTGTCAATAATGTAACGTGTCTCTGGTTCCACACTCGTCGCCAGCATGAGGAAAAAAGCCTTAATCACATAGAAATTATATATTTGTATTCTGGTATCTGGTATTGTAGCGTATTGTAGCATGCTAGCATCGTATGACGGTGAATATGTTGTCATCCTTGTGTCTAAAATCATCTCATTGTTGTATTGACATTCTGCGCGCATCTAGCAAGCTAGCTAAGTTAATGTTTCTGCACTTTAGAAGCGATTACATTTTTCTCCTCAACACATTCGTAATATCACTGGCTTAGCGATTTAGCCAGCTAGCGTATTGTAGCATGCTAGCATCGTATGACGGTGAATATATTGTCATCCTTGTGTCTAAAATAATCTCATTGTTCTATTGACATTCTGCGCACATCTAGCAAGCTAGCTAAGTTAATGTTTCTGCTCTTTAGAAACGATTAAATTCTTCTCAATACCCCTGGCATTTCGTAATATCACCGACTATACGTTTTTGCCAGCTAGCTTATTGTAGCATTCTAGCAGCGTATTGTAGCATGCTAGCAGCGTATGGCGGTGAATATTTTGCCATCCTTGTGTCTAAAATCATCTCATTATTGTATTAACATTCTGCGCGCATCCAGCAATCTAGCTAAGTTAATGTTTCTGCACTTTACGAACGATTACATTGTTCTTTTCAATACTGCTCGCGCAGCGTTTTAATATGGCTAGGTAGCGATTTTGGTGCTAGCTCGCTAATGTTTTCCCTGAGTCACTAGGCTAGATAGCTTGCAATACTTGTTTACTCTTTTGAACGAAACTTATTTTGATTGTCAATATGAAATAACTTTGTAAATTGTTCTTTTCAATACTCTTCGTGTAGCGTTTTCATATTGCCGGTTGAATTAAATGGGCTAAGCAAGATGTTATGTTTCCAAAGTTTCTTACGTTATTCACTGCAATGAAAATGTTTCATCACGTAGTTGAATGTAAAAGGGTCTTTCCTGCTTTGCTAGCAATGTGAATACATTCACGAATTAGTTTTGTAAGAACCGAAGCGCACTTTTTTACGTGTTTGAACGAATTTTATTATGACTGTCAGTATGAAATAACGTTGTATCTGTAAATGAAAACGTAGTTGACTAGAAAGCTAGATTCCGTTCATCACTGAAATTAAATACCCTGAACTCAGCTGCAGCTGATCTTGTGTTATACTCAATAGTTGGAAAAAGCAATACGTTATTCACTGCAGTGAAAATGTTTTATAATATTGTTTGATATGATAGGGTGCTTACTGCGTTGCCAGTTTTGTGAATATCTTCATGAATTCGTTTTGTAACTCAATATTTGGAAAAAGCAATATGCCTACGTTATTCACTCCAATGAAAATGTTTCATAATAGGCTATAGTTTAATTTGATAGGGTGTTTGCTGTTGCCAGTGTTGGGAATACATTCATGAATTCGTTTTGTAAGAACCGAAGCGCACTTGTTTACGTGTTTGAACCAATGTTTTTATGACTGCCAATTTGAAATAACGTTTTATATGTAAATGAAAACGTAGTTGGCTAGCAAGCTAGAGTGAAATTAAATACGCTGGACTCGGCTGCAGCTGATCTTGTGTTAAACTCTATCGTTGGAAAAAGCGATACGTTATTCACTGCAATGAAAATGTTTCATAAGAGGGTGTTTGCTGCGTTGCCAGTGTTCTGAATACATTGATGAATTCGTTTCGTAAAACTGATGCGCGCTTGTTATGTAAGAACTTATTCGAATAAAGAAGTGCATGCATTACCTGGTTTGCTCGTATTATGAATTACTTTTCTAAAACATAAGAGCGCTTGTTATGGAAGAACGTATTTTAAAAAAAGCAGCGCATGCATTATCAAAGCAGCGACTTGTATAGAGTTAAGAGTATACGTAACCTCATATTCATGATATGGTAAGCAGGTTGTTGCACTCTTTTTGCTTTATTCAGTCTAACCAGCATGTTATGTAGTGTAGTTTAATATGTGAAAGCGGTGCTAGGTTGCTAGCTGGCTTGCTAATATTTCAAATACTTGTGTACATAGATTCTACTTGTCAAACTTTAAAACAAAGCTTACCTCATTTAATATGGTAAAATGTATTGGAAGAAAGTAGTCTGTGTGTCATGTAACAAGAGTCCTCCTTATATAGAATCTGTAGGCAACTTGCTATTGCAATGAGATGGTTATTATTACAGATTGTTTAAATTTGTGTAAATGTAAAACAAAACAGCAGTGATTAAACTACTGTATGTCATTGAATTGTGCTGTTTAATTTGTGTTGAAAGCACTGAGGGTGTTAATGTAATTATGAAATTATGCTGTGTAGAAAAAAACACTGTACACAATGAAGAGACTGTTTAAGTAATAAGATGACAATTCTTATCAGTTTAATTGCTCAACGTTTTTTCCTGATAGGGAGTTTTTCCTTGCCACTGTTTCCTTAGGCTTGCTCTCAGGGGGTCTCAGGCCTGGGAACAATGTAAATCTGTGTTGTGACAACTTGTGTTGTAAAAAGCTCGATACAAATAAAAATGAATTGAATTGAATTTATTGTTATATATCTTTTTTACACCTTTGGGGCTTGGAAGCATTTGAGGTGGATTGTGACCTCTAGTTTTTTTTTTCTTCCTGTTTTTCTGGCAGGCCAAACATATTGAAATAAAAGTCTGATTTACACCAAATTTGGTATGCGTGTGTGTTATTGTATGAACTTGTGCATGGAAACTTTTGGGGGGGCCCCCTTACCCCGATATTTACAAAAAACCCCTTTTTTTAGGGGTTTTTTCTAAGCGATAAGCCTCCTAGGTCGTAACTCTAGGGAATGTGAAATCTAGTCCTGGACGTAGCCCAAAGGGTCTATTTATTAATCAAATTGCATGGGGTTTATGGATATCTGCTATAATTTGGACGTTACCTGGGTCTAAACCCTACTTGAGCCCGAAAAACAGATCTTTCCCACGGCTATAACTTGTAAACGGTAACAGTTATTCACACCAAACTTGGTAGGTTTGTGGCATATGTGTATTCAATTCTGTCATAAAGTTTGCAGATGTGGGGGGCGAAGCCCCTCTCTATAAAAAATTCTATAAAATATGATCTCGAAATATAATGGGAGTCTATGGCAGGATTTGCAGTATTGCAGTCTTCCAGGAGAGGCGACAATGTGCGTTTTGAGAAGAAACTCCTATAAGACTGGAAAGAACAAGATGGCGGAGCAAACAACCACACGGGCACCTCATAAAATTTAAGCTTACTATGCTCGGAATCTCAAGTTAGGTCTTTAAATGAGGTAAGTACTGGAGTTAACGTCAGTGCAGTTTACAAACGATTACATTCCTGTCCTCAATACACTTTGCAATTCGTAATGTTACCGGCTTAGCGACTCATTGCGCTGCCTTGTAGCTAACTAATGTGTAAACGATTGCATTTTTCTTATTACTGTTATCTTTATAGAAAGGTGAAATGAACGATTACTGTATTACCGTTCTTCTAACAAATATTAACACTCGCTAGCTAACTACTTACAAACTTGCTGGTCAACTACGTTTTCATTTACAGATACAACGTTATTTCATCACCGGCTTAGCGACTTAGCCAGCTAGCGTATTGTAGCATGCTAGCATCGTATGACGGTGAATATGTTGTCATCCTTGTGTCTAAAATCATTTCATTGTTGCATTAACATTCTGCGCGCATCTAGCAAGCTAGCTAAGTTAATGTTTTTGCACTTTAGAAACGATTACATTCTTCTTCTCGATACATTCGTAATGTCACTGGCTTAGCGACTTAGCCAGCTAGCGTAGGTTGTTTGATTCATTTAGTATAACTGGCGTGCCTTCTGTAGTGTAGGTTAATATATGAAAGCGGTACTAGGTTGCTAGATGGCTTGCTAATATTTTTAATAATTGTGTACATATATTCTACTTGTAAAACTTTAATATTTAACTTTAACAATTCAATATGGTAAAATGTATCGGAAGGAATCTGCAGGCAACTTGCTGTTGCAACAAGGTGATTATTATTACAGAATATTTAAATTTTTGTAAGTATGAAACAGAACATAGGTGTGATTAAAGGAATGTAAGTCATTGAATTGTGCTGTTTAATTTGTTTTGAAAGCACTGAAGGTGTTAATGTAATTATGGAATCATGCTGTGCAGACAAAAAAAAACACTACACAATGAAGAGACTGTTGAAGTAATAAAATGTTAATTCTTATCAGTTTGTTAGTTATATCCTTTTACAGCTTTGGGGCTTGGAAGAATTTGAGGTAGCTTGCGACCTCTAATTTATTATTGTTTTCAAAATGATCATGTCTGAGTCTTTGTACCAGGAATTGGGTTTTTTTTTCATTCATGATATTGTTGAACTCTGATTTTATTTTCTGTCAATTACTTCTGAACTTGCTCTGCGGGATTTTTAGTATGTGTCATTCAGTTCTTTGATTTGTTTTTCAAGATTTTTTTCCAGTTCCTGATCCTTTTTCTTCTTGTATGATGAGTATCAGGGCTGGTGTTCTGTTGATTTGTCCTACTTTATCGAAATGTCCTACTGTAGCATAGATCAATAGTTCGGATCTATCGATCTTTGCTACCCTATCAGGAAATACTACAGCAAGTAGGTTGTGCTACCTTAGAAGCCAAAAAAGGTTGGTAATTCTTTTTTACCACATCATAAAATGGTTCTAAGGTAATTAGGGGCTAAGCACCGAAGGTGCTTGAACCTTATTGTAATTGCTAGTTTTCTTATTATTATACATCTGCCATGGGAATCTAAGGCAGCCCATACATCCGTTGGTCATGGTCAAGGCAGGAGGTGCTCGTTCTGCTGGACATCGGCGTTTCACCTACATCGCTCCCCAGTGGTGGAACGAACTCCCGGTCTCGCTACGGACAGCTTCTTCACCCCAGTCCTTCAGACGGGGCCTGAAGACGCACCTCTTCAGACTCTACCTGGACTGACCCAGCACACAATTGCTGCCCCCCCCCCCCCCCGCCCATCAGTGCTGTCGTAAATTGCTGTGCTTTTTAAATTGTGCTTTTAAATTTCTCTTGTTGCCGCCTTTACCCTGACGCTCATTGCACCGTTTGAAGTTGTTGAAGTCCGCCGTTTGAAAGTGTATCGTATTAGCTGCCCTATAGGCTGTAATTGTTCAAATCTAATAGTACTATGTCCTCAAGCAGACGCTGCTCTCAGCTTAGAACTGTCTCATTGTGGAACTGTACACATCCTATCCCCGTACTGTCGCTATACTTGCTGTATGCACTTTTGTAAGTCGCTTTGGATAAAAGCATCTGCTAAATAAATAAATGTAAATGTAAATGTAAATAAGCTTTTTATGAAATTTGGCACACTCACAGAGGACAGTCCCTGCTGTCCACTCACCAATTTTGGGGTCAGTCAATCAAGCCCTCTAGCGCCACCATTAGGTCAAAGCTGACATTTTTGGTCATAATTCCTGACCCTGTTGGATTTTTTTCAAAATTCTTTTTTTCCTAGATTCCTTAAGTCAAGCCGAGTCCAACGCACCCATTGCCGTGAAAGTTCACTGTATTGGATTTTCCTCCATTTTGAATTTTTACAAAAACTGTTTTTTCACTACTCCTCCTACAAATTTTGTCCAATCTTTACCAAATTGGGTACATATCGTCTTCAGACCATGCCTCTCAAAAGTTATCCAGATATTTTAGATATTCCAAAGCTTTCGCCCATAACATGGAAATGACAGCGAAGACACCAAACAGGAAGTGAGGTCATATCTCGGCAATGCTTTTGTGTCTTCACACCAAACTTTGTATATGGACTTCCTACACAGTCCTGAGAGTGTCCAAGAAGTTTTGTGTCATTTCACCCTTAGGTGGCGCTATAACTAAAACAATTGAATTCCTGCTCATAACTTTTGATGTCTTTAGGTTAGAAATATGATTCTTCTTTCTTTTGATTCCTTGAGTCATGTCAAGTTGGACAGATGTAAAATTTTCATTTCCACCATATTTGGTTGTTCGCCTAAAATCATAATTCTTTCCTCTTCTGATTCCCTCAGTCATGCCAAGTTCAGCACACTTAATGGTTTCAGTGTCTGCCTTATTGCAAAACAGGCCCTCATTGTGCTTGGCCCCTGTATCACTGCTTGCAGCTATATTTACATTATTGTTTTCATTAATGCTGTCAAGTAAATTTTAATAATAGACGTAGCCTACTTACAGTTTATCCATCACAAAAACTGTATTTATTTTGACAGTCTAGTTTACATGCTGATATGTAAATTTGTAGTCTATTTTGTCCATCAACACACTAATCAATACCAACGTAAAACTTTAAGTAGCATACTTTGATCTTCTAAACTTTATAATAGACTACCAGGATACAGCTACAGAATATTCTGATAGTCTGAAAAACCTTATCAGAAAATGCTAGGGCCCCTAAGCTGTTGTTTTCATTTTCTCGTCTGTCATTATGGTCCATATGATCCTTTTGTTTGTTGTTTTTCCTTGTGTCCCAGCCATGCCCTGCTCTCTGCCCTGTCTCCGCCCACCTGATTACCGTGATCATCTCCACCTGCCTGCCTGCGCACCTGTTTCCCATCACCTCATCAGTCCAGCCCTATATCTACCCTGCTTGTCTCTGTCTTGTTTGCTAGTTTCTCCTGTGTCATTCCTGCCTGTGTTTTCCTGTTTGGATTTTCTGGTTTTTGTCCTGCCTGTTCTTCGACTTGTCTTTGCCTACCATTTTGCCCTGATTGCCCGATCTGCCTGCCTTCACGTTTGGACCCTACCTGTTGCTCTTCTGATCCTTGTTTTGCCCTTGGACTGCCTGCCTGTTTTTGACCCTGCCTGTCTAATGATTGCCGCCTTGTCCGATGACTCTAGTAATAAATGCTTGGAATCTGAGCGCTTGTGGTCCGCATCTGAGTCTGTGCTTGAGCCCGGACACCTACAGATAGCATATTTTGAGAGTCTGAAAAACCTTATCAGAAACACTACCAGCAAACGTACAGGTAGTGAATTTAGATAGTATCATAAGTAAACATAAAGCTTTGTTTTAAACTCAAATCAATTTTATTAATCAATTTAGCATACAATATTTTGTTATTAGAGTATCAACAATCACAAGGCAATAGCACATAAAAAAGAAATTAATAAAGACAAAAAAAAATGCTCACAGTATGTGTGCTTGGGGGATTTGTGTACATGCAATACTAACCTTCTGACAAGTAGCCTTCCGCCAAGTAGGATGAATCGATGGGTTTCCCGCTAAACCCGAGGAACATGATGTAATTGTGATGTGTACATGCGCAATAACCATTGGTAGGACTGCTCGATAGGTAGGACAAATCGACAGGACACCCCCCTGGCCCGACGCATAAGCGAACTAAGCGCCTGCTTAGGACCCCCCGTGGCCACCAGAGGGCCCCCAAGAGCACTTGAAATGTCCCACAAGAGAGCTTGAAACGTGATATGTCAATGGTAATCATACAAAAATGCAATTTTATTTTATATATTAACAGACTGGCTAGCTAATACTACTGGTTTAAACAATTCCCGCTGCCTCTGTCAGAGCTGGTGTAACGTTCATGCGCATGCGCACTATAATGGACGTTAACCTCATTTTGATGCAAGCACCACCATAGCAAGCTATGAAGTCGCCGAGGTCTGGACCTTGGTAATTTTTTCCTTCTCAGGCTGATGTATTGCATTATGTGTGTGTGTGAATGAACATGATTTTATTTTGTGAACGAAAGTGTTTTGACATCCTTATAAATCCCCCTGCCGACGCATCTATAGAGTACCGACGTGGGTACGTCATCACTGGTTCTTCGCTGGTGTCGGAAGTAAATTCCCTATGGGAAATTACAATGGGCTTCGCACACTATCCATCTTTTCTCAAGTTCGGATTCATTTCATGAGCTGGGAATTTCCTGAATTAACCTGTTCGGTGTGAGGATATATTTGGGCTCATCAAATGTTTCAATATTTTCCGAAAATGTTAAGATTTAAGGCTTGTAGTTCGAGTTGTAGTCCACTTTTGGAACGACATATCCAATAGAGCAATGCCCGGATCAGATACCACCATCTCATCCGGGCATTCTGGGATGTTCCATTTAGAAAACCGTTGGCTCTGAACCCAGCTAGGTTTGCTAGTTCAGTTCAGTTCAAAGTTTCAGTTTATTGTCATATGCACAGTAAAGAAACAAGTTCCCTGTACAATGAAATTCTTCCTTTGCCTTCCACTTATGAATGCCGTTAAGAGTAAGAAGTACAATTAAGTGAGAAAATACAAGAAAGAAAATATATAAAAAGGTTTGAGAGTGTAAGAAAAATAAATAAACTAAAGAATATATACCTATATCTAAGGTGAGTGTACTTCTATTTGTGACTATTCACAGTGACAAATAGTCCTATTCAAGTCATATTTGTAATGGGAGTGTCAACCTGGTTCTGGCTGTATATACCAATCACCACCAAGGACGCCATGATTGTAGTTGTTATGACGTCAACTCAGGTAAATCGGAGCACTGAATTTCCGCACGAGTTTCCGAGCAAAAAATCCGACCCGACCATGCATTCAAATCACATTCTCCGAGTCTGAGCTTGTAATTTCCCAATTTCCGACGTGTCATGAACGTAGCATGAGAACGCTCCATGGCTTCACGGGACGTGTAGTTTTTAGCCCATGGTTGTACTAGCATATAAGATTAAAAATTAAATTGCGTAAAATTTAGCTGGAAACAATTAAAATAAACAATATAAATTGCAAACTGGGATTATAATATATAATCCGAAAATCGATGGTAAGCCATAAATCACTAGAAGTACTTTAAAAGTGCGTTTTAAAAAAAAGTCTATGATAAAATGAATGGGGAATCTTGCTTCCAACACCAGTGTGACGTAGTCACCTCGGTACTCTATTAGGCTAATGTTAGAGCATAGCTTAGGCAGAACAGTCAACAAATCTGAGCGAATTCTCTGTAGGCCCTATGGTCTTATAGATTCGCCAAGTAACACTTATTTCAGCCAATTAGAACTTATCCCTCAGTGATAAGCGACAGTGTTTCTGTCACATCTGTTGGCTCTTGGTGAATTGATGTTCTCGCAGGCTAACTAATAAACTGTTACACAAAGAACTTCAGTCTGGAGCGTGGTCGAAGATGAGGTAGAAACAGGTTTTATTGATGGTCTTCAATACAGCAAGACTTCATACATGAAGGTCGGCTTCAGGTACTACCCGCACTAAGTCTCACTTAGAGTCTTAAGCCTTGCACACTCGTCCTCACGCTCAGTCTGTCTCTAGTGCGGCTAGGTAATTCTCGTACCCACACCTAGATATATGTACACGACTCTGGTCCGTGCCACGTTGTTGTTGCGTTGCTTCTGTACTAAACAAAGAACAAAGAACATCTTATACCATTCCTGAGCTGTCCAGAGTGGTTAATTATAACTGTCCTTGCATCGCCTAGAGTCTGGCGCCTAATTGGAAAAACATTGCTTCTGAAGGTATCTCTAGATTGATAAGGAGTACACTCTGACCCAACTCCTCTTTGTCACAGACACTGACAAGGGAGGCAGAGTGGGAGAAAGTTCAGCCGGGTAGAGAACCCCTATATCACCTAAGAACAAAACCTTTATTATAAAAGAAGCTTCTAGGAACTGAGGTACCTTGGTTGTGCTGATCATCCCAAATGGTTAAACATGTCATGACTAACCTAATACTGAACTACAGCTACATGAGTGATTTTCTACAGCTATATGAGTGCTCGAAATCATAGGCCTCACCGTTGGGACGGCCTTGTGCCACGTACACACTTTCAGTGTGCCTTGTGTGCATGATTAGTTCAACATAGCAGCATCTCTTGGAAAGTAGGCCACAGGTCACAACTCCGTGAGCGGCCTAAAAACTACACAGTCACATTATACACTGTGCATACTAATTCTACCAAACTAATCAGTCTACCAATATAATGAGCACTAAATAATCACCACTATTCTTCAGTCCCCCGTCTGATCATTCCCAAACTCATCAATGATCACAAAAAAGGAAAGTGATTATATGTGATAGATAAAGTGATTATATATATAAGCGAAGCGAATCTTATACTCTCAAGAGCATAGGCATCTTGCGTTTCTAGCATTAATAAAAGGAAAGGAAAGCTAATAGAAAAACGAAGTCTCAGTCAAGTTCAACGTCGTTGTCATCTGGGCCACACGTGCAGGTGTCATAGCTCTGCTGACCAAGCAGGTTACACCCTTAAAAAACAAACATATGCCCAAAATCAAAACAATAAAAGGTGTCACAATCTGAATGATCTGGGGTAACAATTCTCCCGCCCAAGATCCTAACCATGTCTCCCAGCTCCACTTCTGAGATGCTTTTAAGTGGGCCACTTGCTCGTAAATGTCTTGTACATATGTGGTGACATTAACAAACGCATCTGGTACATACGTGCAACATTCTTGTTTCAAAACTGCACATGTTCCGCCTTTATCTGCCAGAATAATGTCTAAGGCTATGCGGTTTTGCAACGTCATTTGACGCACTGAATGTAGCTCCTGATTTATCAGTGTCAATGCTCCTGCTGTATCATTAGCAATTTTGTCTAAGGCAAAAGCCATCTGCCTAATCTCATCTAATGCGACAGTAATACCATAAGTTGGAACTAATGAAGCAAAGAAACGTTGAGTTGGGGTAGCAACAGTTTCTGTGCTGTGGAACACGTCCCTCTTACCTCTATGCTTGATGTTAACCATACGCATAGCTGGTACTACATATGCCGTATAGCACGATCCTGACCATTCAGCAGGCAAATATGAATAAGCATGCTTCCCACAAACATACATTGTCCCATTTGGAGCGGCTTTGTCTTCAGCTCCTAAATTTGGCATTAAAACGAACAAGGATATTACAGCAAAATGTCCATGCCAATGCATCGCTTCCCATGGTCTTAAAGTAGAAAGACTATAGTTACATGAACTTCGTCCCAAAAACATACCCGTACCATTGTTTTCCCAACATAACATACCCTCAGGCGCATAACTCAATTTCACTCGCTCTGGGGGGCTTGATGGAATTGGTCGTGTATAGAAGGTCACGTTTTCCTCAAAGAAGGGGCTTTGTGTGTCATTATATGCTGTAGCATAGTCGGCTAATGTGAATGGAACTGATACGTATGGATATGTGTTAGAAGATGTTGGCAATAACCCACACACCCAACATGAATCTTGTCCCTTTGCCCTAGCATAGCTGTGTGCCATGGCTAGAAATGTGTTATCCCTGTGCGTATCATGATGACTGTCATAATGTGCTTGAACTTTCAAAAACAACACAAACACCACAACAAACCACATATTCATCATAGATGTTATCACACAGAATGTCAATATATCAGTTCATAGATGATCTTGAACGATGTTCCCAAAGATTCTGTCGTCGTCCCTCAGGCACTCTCGATGACAAACGAGGCGATGTCGCAGCTCAGGAGGAGGGTCACTCGATCCACAGGTTGATCCAGGCCAGCTCCTGTAACCTCTGACTGCCCAGGACTCAGAACCCTGAAAGATACACAAACACACAAACACACAGGAAAACGACCAACACATCATAGCCGTAATGACATTTTAAGCGTCCTAACTAACTGTCAATTCCAGTAATTCCACTACTTTCCCCCGTCTGGCCCTCCAGCAGGGTCGTAACACAATGAGAAGTATTAACATGAAACGGCATGAAACATGTCATTTCATGTTTTCTTCGTCTTTAGGTAACCCCTGGAACATACTGCCTCCAGTTCTACCCTCCGACTCTTCCCATAGCGCTGCTGTTGTATTCTCCCTATTCTTTTGGGGGCTCAGCTAATTTACAATGACTTGCATGAATCCATTTCTGCTTTCCCTGCACCTTGACTGCAGCATCTGTCACAAATAACACCTGATAGGGTCCCTCCCATTTCGCTTCCAATGGTAACCTTTGGGGCTTGTGAACCATGACCCATTGACCAGGTACTAAAGAATGTCCCCCGTCAGGTGGCTGTTTCCACGCCTCCACCACCTGCTGGGCAGCTGTTCGAACTGCTTCAGTCAATTCAGTGCAATAAGAAATCAAGGCATCTGATGTCAAGTGTATGTCAGCCTTGCGCATGTCAATTGTTCCTGGTAAAGACATAGGCCTTCCAGTGATGATCTCAAAGGGGCTCAGTCCCGTTTCCTTGTTGTGTGTCGCTCTCATGCTACACAGAACCGCAGGTAGGGCCTCGAGCCATGAAATTCCATCCTGATGTTTTTTCGCCAGCCTCTCTTTCAGCGTCCTGTTCATTCGCTCCACTTGTCCAGAGGATTGTGGATGATGCGGACAATGAAGAGACCACTGGATCTCCAGCATTCGACAAACCTCCGCACAAACAGCTCCTGTAAAGTGCGTTCCTTGGTCTGAATCGATCTGATCCGGCAATCCCCATCGAGGGATTATGTCTTTCACCAATGTTTTCGCCGTGTGTGTTGCAGTGCCTCTCCTAGTGGGGTACGCTTCCACCCACCTGGAAAATTTATCCACAATCACCAGTACATCTCGATAGCCCTTGCAAGGTGGTAGTGAAATGTAATCCACCTGTAGATGTCGAAACGGTCCCGGTGGTGCCAATGTCCTTTTGGCAGGCACTTTGATTCTCCTGTCGTCGTTGTTCTTCTGACAGGTGACACACCCTAGCACCGTTTGTCTCGCAACACTTGCAAAGTTTGAATTCCACCATGTTTGTGAAAATCGATATCTCATCTTATCTACTCCCACATGTCCTAGGGAGTGAATCTGAGTCGCCAGATATGGTAAGAGACTGGATGGAGCCACTATCTTCGTGCCATGTCGCCACAGGCAGTCATCATGGAGTTTCGCTCCGTGCTCAATCCATCCCCATTTTTCTTCCCTACTGGCATTCTGTTGCATTTCCTTGACATCCGTCAATCGTTCACTGTTTTGACACACTGCCAGGTGTGATCTTGGAGTGTCAGCTTCAGTGTCTTCATCTTGGTCTTCACTTTGTTCTCCCCCCTCCATCCATGCAGCCCTTTTCGCAGCTTCGTCAGCTAAGGCATTGCCTTTCGCTTCCATGGTACTCTGTCTCGTGTGCGCTTTGACCTTCAACACTGCCACTTCTTTTGGCAGCTGGATTGCATCCATGAGCTCCTTAACCAATTGACCATTTTTAACAGGTGTTCCTTTAGCTGTCATGTATCCTCTTTGTCTCCACAACAGGCCAAAGTCATGTGCAATCCCAAAAGCATATCTTGAATCAGTGTATATGTTTGCTGTTTTGTCCTTTGCTATTTTGCACGCTTCTATTAAGGCCTTCAATTCTGCTTGTTGTGCTGACGTTCCAGGTGCCATTGAGCCTCTCTTCAGAATGTCATGCTCAGTCGTCACTGCCCATCCTGCATGCCTTACTCCATCCTCCACTGTCGAAGATCCATCAGTGAACAGCACCAACTCCGGATTGTGGAGAGGTGTCTCCCTGAGGTGTTGATCTTGCTCCAAGGTGACGACAATGTCTTCACAGACGTGGTCATCTTCCTCAATTTCAACAGCGCTCATCATTGTAGATGGGTTGGAGACTGTTGCCTTCTGAATGACAATGTTCGGGGCTTCCAATACTGCTTGCCAATTGCCCCACCGGCTCGCTGAGACCTGTGTCGCACGTCTCATTGTCAGCAGAGTGTGAACAGCGTGGGGGCACTTCACAAACAGCTTCTGATCTAGGACCAGACTGGCCACTGATTGAATTGCCAGGAAGACTGCTTGAACAGCCCTCAAGCATGGTCCAAAACCCAGAGCCACGTTGTCCAGCTTCGCAGAGTAGTACCCTACTGGCCTTTGCAGTCCGCCATGCTCTTGCGTCAAAACAGCAGACATATATCCATCCTTCTCATTCACATGTAGAGTGAATGGCATTTCCGTATTCGGGATGCCCAGCGCAGGTGATTCGCATAATGCTTTCTTCAAAGTTTCAAATGCTTCCTTTTGGTTCTCATCCAATTGTATGAGCTCTTTTGATTCCCGTCGACCTTTCAGCATTTCAGTCAACGGTTGGGCAATTTCAGTGTAGGACTCCACCCAGGCCCTGTTGAAATTGCAGAGGCCCAGGAAGGACCGAAGTTCCTTCACTGTTGTTGGTTCAGGAGTGTTCCGAATTGCGACTGTTCGATCTTGTGTGATTTCCCTCTTCCCTTGTGAGATCTTTTGTCCAAGATACACCACTGCTTGCTGTGCAATCTGTGCTTTTTCCAAACTTGCTTTGTGTCCTTTCCCATACAGGTAATCCAAGAGGGCCGCCACATCTTTGTCGTGTTCTTCTTCCGTCACTGACGCAATCAAGATGTCGTCCACATACTGAATCACTTCAGACGTGATTGACGGCACGTCCTCTGAGGTCAAATGTCTTCGTAGAGCTTGGTGGTACAAAGTGGGGCTGTTGTGCAGGCCCTGAGGCAGCCGTTCCCACTTGTATTGTTGCCCATCTACTGTGAAGGCCAGCCAGTCTTGCGATTCAGGAGACAATTTCACTGTCCAATACGCATTCACCATGTCAATCACAGTGAACCATTGATGTTCCGGCTTCAGCGTATTGAAGATCATGGACGGATCTGCCACAAGCGGTGTCAGCTTGTCAATGGTCTCATTCGCCTTCCGATAATCGACAGTCAGTCTCCACGTGCCGTTGGCTTTCTTCACAGGCCATACAGGGCTGTTGGATGCACTTTGAGTCTTCTTCAAGATGCCCTGTTTTTCAAGCTCATTGACGATTGGCCTTATCCCTGCTATTGCTTCTCTGCTGATGGGGTATTGTCGTGTGCATGGAGGCGGTTTCCCAGTAAGTGTGACAGGTTCCATATCCAGGAGGCCACAGTCGTTCTTGCCCTGTGCCCAGATTGGATGCTGTGCCAATTCTGGCTTCTGCAGTTTTCTCAAATTCCATGTCACTTTTCCTTCCGAGAAGGTCAGACTGGAGTTCAGTTGCAGCAATACATCCATTCCCAGTAATGGTTGCGTCACCTTTCCAACCCACAGACTGACGATGATCTCTGCCGGTCCCACTGTCACTGATAGGGGTTGTGTCTGTCTTAATAGGAACCTTTCTCCTCCAGCACCACAAGCTATTTGTGTCTTGTTTGTCACAGGTAATGCACATCCATTCAAATGTGAAGCGGGTATCACAGTCAATTCAGCTCCCGTGTCCAAAAGGAAATCAATTTCAATTATCCGATTAATTGTTGCACACACATGAAGTCCGTCGTTCCGTTGTTCAATTGCCGCTGCGAGGGGTTGCATGGAGGGGGCTACTCGTTTCCCGAAATCAGGTCCAGGAGTTCTTTCTTTTTGTCTCCACTCAAGTTCTTGAATCTCTGCATCAAGTTGTCTTCAGCATCCTTATGCTGTGGACCGTTGCCTTTTCGGTTTCCCGTGCGGCATTCTCTAGCCCAATGTCCGTACTTCCCACACTTCCTGCAGGCTCCTGTCTTGCCCTTCTGATTCTTCTGCTTCTGTGCAGCCACATTGCGGATCTTGCATTCAAGATCTGTTTCCACTCTTCTTGCTGCTGTCACCAGGTCTTCAAATGTTGTGCGGTTATCTTCCCATCCAGGCGTGCTCAACTTGACCGCCTTCCGCACTTCAGGTAACAGGCCTTGCATGAATGTTGCCTTCAGTGGGCCATTCGCATTCCCTCCGATGTTCCGTTCATTGAGGCCTTCTATTCCAGAATGTCTCAGGAACAGCTTGGAAAACCGGTCTGAGTAGTCATCAATTGCTTCTCCGGCTTTCTGGATGCAGGCAGCAATTTTTCCCCAATCTGTTGTTGCTCTTGTAGCTCGTTGGATCCACAGACGAATTGCTTCCCAGGCATTACCCAAATTCTGTCTATCATCTCCCAATGCTGTTTCAACTTCATGAGTCACTCTAGCGATTTCAGCAGTGTTAAGCACTGTACACAGTAACTGAAGGCCATCACTGGGATGCAGGCGATAGATGTGACGCAAACGCTCAATTGTTGTCCAAGTCTCCATCCCTGCCTTGCGTGGATGCTGCAGGCCTTTGGACCACTTATCAATTTCTTCTGGCTTGCATGCTTTGTGAGCGTAGATCATCTGATCCCCGTGCCTTTTCACCACTAGGGGCCTTAAGCGCCTTTCACTGTTGGGCTCAGAATCATCTGCAACAACCGTGCTTTCCTCGTCATCATCACTAGAGGCGCCCATTGCCATTGCTCTGAATGCATATCGTCTTTCAAACTGAACTGCTTCCTCCATTTCCGCATACGGGTAGACACTGTAGGGAGGAGCAGTGGGGCAGGCGTGAGCTCCCCTTTCAACTGTAGCTCCGCCCCTGCAGTAGGGCTCCTGCTCCTTCCCATTTTCTCTCAGTCTGCCTCTGAGCTCCGACAGCTCCTCTTCTAGCCTCTTGCATTTCACATTCTTTTCTCTTATCTCCTCAGCCAACGCCCTGACATTTTCTTTCTCGTGACTCAATTGCCTCTCAGACTCCGAAATTACTTGCTTTTCGTATCTTTTCCGCAATTGACCCAACACCACCAAAGTTAATGGCACTCTCTCTTTTTCAGGCACACGTTGCGACTTTCCCCAAGCTTTCTTAACATCATCAATTGGCCACACACCACCAGATTCAAGCTCAATCCCATACTTTTGCTCAATCTCTTTTTCAACTTGTTCCAATTTAAAAGTGGACCGCAAATACGCCGTACTCATTGCCACCATTGTCTCAAAATCAACATCGGGCGCAGCTCTCCCACCCTTCTCAGTAGTAGGAATCTGCTCCGTTTTGTCAGCACCAGGTTCAGAGTTTCCCTGAGCACCCGCCATTATCATTAATCTCAGGCTGTTGTCACACCAGTGCTAGTTCTCTCACTAGGAAAACTCAGATGTCTTTTACACACTACTCTCCTCCTCCCGGAGAGTTTCACTCCGTCGGTTGTTTGAATAGAGCTCTTTATCCAAACACCGTAAACCACAAGATATATACACACACACTCACTCACTCACTGTCGACAGTACAAAAACACATAAAACAAATAAAACACATCAACGTCTAGACAGCTCTTCCGTTCCCTGACGGGCTTCTACAGATCTATTTCAAACTGTAGGAATATCGCGATCTTCCGTGACAAGGCACGTGCATCCACGAATTCAAGCGTACACATACAAATGCCAATTTTCCACCAGTGTACCCTTACTCGTAGGATATCCGCTATAGCGCTCTCCCAAAGGAGCTATGCATTTAACCGGTCACTACAGACTCTTTTTCTCTGCAGTCAAGGTGCACCACACACTTTGCAGTTTGCAAATTTTCTTTCACCCTCGTGTACACATCAAACATACAATGATTACAGCTCCCTCATTGTAGGCACGTATCTTCACAGTTCTTTGTCTAACTGTTAGCCTTTACTTATAGTGTTACATGTACTCTGTAAATGTCTCGGTTCTTTCTGGAACCCAGCAAGGTAAGGAAAGGGGCTCACCAATTGTTAGAGAAGATCAACAGATGTTGAAAGCGCGCAAGTGTCTTCTCTTCACTTTCTGGCAGGATCTCTCCTTTTCCTCGTGGATCCGGGTCACGGCACCAAGTTGTTGGCTCTTGGTGAATTGATGTTCTCGCAGGCTAACTAATAAACTGTTACACAAAGAACTTCAGTCTGGAGCGTGGTCGAAGATGAGGTAGAAACAGGTTTTATTGATGGTCTTCAATACAGCAAGACTTCATACATGAAGGTCGGCTTCAGGTACTACCCGCACTAAGTCTCACTTAGAGTCTTAAGCCTTGCACACTCGTCCTCACGCTCAGTCTGTCTCTAGTGCGGCTAGGTAATTCTCGTACCCACACCTAGATATATGTACACGACTCTGGTCCGTGCCACGTTGTTGTTGCGTTGCTTCTGTACTAAACAAAGAACAAAGAACATCTTATACCATTCCTGAGCTGTCCAGAGTGGTTAATTATAACTGTCCTTGCATCGCCTAGAGTCTGGCGCCTAATTGGAAAAACATTGCTTCTGAAGGTATCTCTAGATTGATAAGGAGTACACTCTGACCCAACTCCTCTTTGTCACAGACACTGACAAGGGAGGCAGAGTGGGAGAAAGTTCAGCCGGGTAGAGAACCCCTATATCACCTAAGAACAAAACCTTTATTATAAAAGAAGCTTCTAGGAACTGAGGTACCTTGGTTGTGCTGATCATCCCAAATGGTTAAACATGTCATGACTAACCTAATACTGAACTACAGCTACATGAGTGATTTTCTACAGCTATATGAGTGCTCGAAATCATAGGCCTCACCGTTGGGACGGCCTTGTGCCACGTACACACTTTCAGTGTGCCTTGTGTGCATGATTAGTTCAACATAGCAGCATCTCTTGGAAAGTAGGCCACAGGTCACAACTCCGTGAGCGGCCTAAAAACTACACAGTCACATTATACACTGTGCATACTAATTCTACCAAACTAATCAGTCTACCAATATAATGAGCACTAAATAATCACCACTATTCTTCACATCTGATAGTTGGAGGAATAAGAACAAGAGCCTACCAGCAGTGAGTAACATTTTAGTGTCTACTAACTAGTGTCCTCTTTTTTTGAAAACCAAAATATGGTCACCCTAGGCAAATATTAACGTTAACACATATTTACCACGTTCACATATCTGTTGAACTGGTCCGTTCGCTGCCCGTGGGACAGCAGCGCTTCCGAATGACATTTTGTATCTTGTATCAGCTAAACGTTATCGAGATAGCTAGCTAGCTAATTAGTTAGCCTTAGCTGATGTAATCTAATGTTAGCTAGCTAGTTAGCTAGGCTTGCTAGCTAATGCTCACTGTTATCAAATGCTAAATATAATACTGCTTTGTATGGTTTACTAATTGACAAAAAATGATTCAGGAAGAGCCTGCCTAAAAGATTTCGAAATACTGCTTGCTGAGGAAAGAGTTGGAGAGAGAGAGTGGTAGCAGGCAGCGCGTAGCTCTGTTGACAAGCAGCAGTGAGTCAACTGTCAAATGTCTCTGAAACAGCTAGCTAGCTTATAACGTTAACCAAACTATAGCAACCTCATCAATAATCAAAAGTGCAGCAGTGGCTGGCACTCTGCTTCTTGTCAATGTGATTTCATCATACAGAACTGGTTTGCCTCATAATTCAACAGCTTTGAAAAGTAACATTACCTGTGCAATGTGGTCCAACAGAGTTACTATATATTGTTATATCAACTAATTTACAGTACCCAAGGTTAGCTAGCTAAGATTGCCTAGCTAACGTTGGCCACCTCGGGCCACTGTCTTTTTTTAACCCATTCATGTCCATAACAGAAACATCTTTGCTCACAAGAAGGGACTAGCCTACTGATTTTACAAGAATGGTTCAAAATGCCTTAAAAGTGAATTAGTGGTAATAAAGAAGGGATGTTTGTTTAGCCTACATTTTTGGTACACAATAGCCTATTAGAAGTACAAATTTTCCTGGGGAAAAAAAGTACAAATGTACAGCTATAAAATAAACCCATTCTACTTATGCTTCTGGACCTCAGTTAAAATTTTGCCCTGGCTACGGCCCATGATGCAAGCATTGACAATAGTCAATAGTATTGAAGGTGTCGAGGCGGTGGGGGGGCCCCCAAATCATATTCTGGTTAGGGCCACATAAAGGCTTGGGCCAGTCCTGATGAGTATGATATAATTTTTCCTCTCAATACTACTTTTGCTGTTTCCCAGAGTAGTGTGGATGAGATTTCCAGAGAATTGTTCACTTCCATGAAGGATGCCCACTCTTTAGTGAAGAATGTATTGAAATCAGGAATTTCGAGCAAAGAAGTGTTAAATCTCCATCTGATGATGGGTTGTTTGAGTTGTTTGGTGTTTAGATTGAATGATACAGGTGCGTGATAACTGAATAAGATGGGATGAATTTTGGAATCTGAGATATCGGATATAATTGAGTTACTGGTGAGAAAAAAAGTCAATATGAGAGAATGATTGATGGGGCGGAGAAAAGTGTGAATATTCTCTGATTGATGGATTTTTCAGTTGCCAACTATCGCCAAGATCAAAATCACTCATGTATTGCTTTAATGTTTCCATGGAGTGCCAGATTCTAGTATTAACGGTGGTGGATGATCTGTCTAAAGTGGGATTAATAACTGTATTGAAGTCACCTCCAATTATGATTGTAGAATTTAATAAGTTGGATAGTGCATTGGCTAGTCACATAAGGTGACGTTGTGCGATTTCCGGTTTGAGCTTGGTAAGCATAAGCATATCCGGTTTCTGACACCGGTCAGTTAGTAGATAACAAAATGACTTTCTACACGCGACGTCTTCAAGATCTTCCTAAGATAACAATTAATGATGTTCACTGCATCATTCAAGATGTGACATCAGCACCAGTGAGAGAAGGGCTTCAAGATGTATGTCTCCAGTTACATCGATAATTATGAAGGTAAGTTAACTTACTAGTTTAGTAGCTACCTAACGTAAACAGCCACAGAGGATTAGCTATCTTGCTAACTTTGCTATCTAACTTTGGATAATTTGACAAAAATTTGACTAGTATGACCCAGTTTTAAGTGTGTTGATGATAACATGATATTGTCCCCAGTATCAAAGAGTGAGCATCTGAGCTACCTGCCATAGGTCTATGAGGAAACATGAGAAACCTCACAGCCTCAGAGTAGGATGGAAGACATTTCAGTTGTTCGTCAGTTCCAAGCCAGTTCTGTTCCAGTTATTTTCTGGGGATTTGATGTGGCTAGGATAGGTTCTGTAACTTTATAACATTAACGTCTGAAGTAGGTAACATAAACGTTACCGGCCTTGTAGGTAGCAAATATCTAGCCTTCATGAAAACCCCAGAAACTGTTTGTGGTGGCTGTTCATTGCTGTTTGTTCAGTTTCATTTATCTGCATGCTGTTCAGCATTCACTGTTGTACAAACTATTTGAACGTAAGTTTGAGTAAATTAAGACGCTAATGTTATAGACTTATCTATTTTAATTTCCTTACATTACAATGTTCCAGAAACAGAATAGAAATAGACTATTTTTGTTCTCTTTTCGTGATGACATTGATAACTTGAATAAGTTGAGTAATCACTGCCGTGATTACTCAAAACAATCTGATCAGCTTTCTCATGTATCTTTTTCTGTGTAATATTTATATTTCAGCTCTTTGATTGTAACATGACAACACCTTTTTTTTTTTTTTTTTAAAAGATTGTCCTTGAGGACTCCTCCCCTATGCAGATGAGTGATGCTGAGTGTTCATGTGTGGCTGGAACAGCACTGTGCAACCATAATGTTGCACTGCTGTACCAGACCGCATACTACTCTCAGCTGAACATCACTGCTGTTCCCCCAGTCCTGAGTTGTACAGAGACGGAGCAACCCTGGCACAAGCCAAGAATTATGGTAAGTCTGTGAGCTCTATAAAATCACATTTAAGCAAGGATTTGCTATGTGTTTTTACAATATATCTTTGTCAGACAGAGTTGAATTAGTATGTGTGTTCCCAATAGTTTTTTTTAAAGACCATTTCAATTAATTTTATTATTAATAGGGTGTGAAGCCAGGCTGGGTAAGTGACATGGTTGTGATGTCTACCAAGTCAAAGCAGAGGACTGTTACTAATGGTGTAAGGTAATTATGTCCTATTTTATAACCTGTTATACAAAACTGTGATTGTCTTTTAGCGTAAAAGTATTATTTCTAATTTAAATTATGAAATGAAATTCCACACAGGAGCACACTTTACAAAGCAGTGCGGGGGGAGCTGCCTGATCCTGATGTCCTTAAAGTGGCTGAGGCTTATAAGGACTTTTCAGCGGACATTGTACCACTCATCACCACCATGGCAATCAGTGCTGATGTACCGCTGGTTGACTCAGCATTTGGGAAAGTTCAGGAAGGCAGTCCCATCTCCTACCAGCACCCAGTGCCTGTGAGTCGGATTATCGTATTCCACCCAGGTGCCCCTCCACCACCACCTTTACCTCTAGATGGTTACAGGTTAGAGCCTACAAGCTGCCAGTTTGTGTGCAGTCTCCAACAGCAGCTACATCTGCAATCACTAGAAACTAATTTGGCCAGGAAAATAGAGGTTGCTACAAGGGAGCAGAGTGTCTCTGTAGAGTGGCACTGGTATTGTCGGGTAAAGAACACCAATTACTGGCCTTGTGGCTTTGTCATCCACCCGGATGCTCCCTGGTTAGGGTCATCTCCTGATGGGGTTGTGTTTGACCCAACCGAAAATCCACCCTTTGGCCTGCTGGAGATCAAATGCCCAGATACCAAATGTTGACTGTAATTACCTGAAATTGCAAAGTGACACCGTGAAATTGAAGCAGCATCACAGCTACTACTGGCAGGTCCAAGGCCAGCTCCTGATTACAGGAATGGAGTGGTGTGACTTTGTAGTGTTTGCAGAAGAGGACATGCTAATCCAGAGGATCTATAAAGATAGAGAAGTTGCTGCAATCATCAGAGAGAAGAGAGATTACTTCTTTTTTTACTTTTAAATGGCAGTTTGTTTGAAAATTTGAAGTCAGTGTTGGGTAATGAAAAAACTAATGTCTGTCAACTGTTAAAAAACAGAAGTTATAACAAAGGGATGTTTGTAAATCTGCAGTTAACATCCACTAACCACTGTTTTCTATTTGTTTCCTATCCCTGCTCCGGGCTCCTGCCTGGAGCTGTAGCCCAAGCGCCACATCCCAATTTCCAGACCTGCTACCTTGCTGCACTGCCTATCAAGCCAACTGCGTGCCAAGAACCAGACATTCTAGGATACATTTTATAATTACTCTGTTGGTAATTACTACTGTCTATCAAACTCTAATGTCTTTAAGTACATTGTACAACTTTAAGTTCTCTCTAATTCTGCCCAGTGCCGGCCAGAAGCAGATGGACTCTCCCTCTGAGTCAGGTTCTGCTCAAGGTTTCTTCCTGTTCATTAGGGAGTTTTTCCTTGCCACTGTTGCCTTAGGCTTGCTTTCAGGGGGTCTCAGGCCTGGGAACAATGTAAAGCTGCGTTGTGATGTAATTAAAGAGTTGTCATAATAAATGCCTATGCTAATGTCTTATGTAGCCTATGTACTGTACTTTCTATCGTTGTTTTAACGTGAACTTTGCATACCTACAATTAAAAAGTTTGCCATATAACAGTGTATGCTTCGACTTGTAAGCAGTAGCATCTAATCTCATGCCTATTCCATACAGGTTTGCTAAATATATAGTATGGTGTTTGCACAACGTCCAAATCACATAACGTCCTATTTCACAGAATGTATCGTGGACATTAAGCGACGCATGGCTGTATACCAAAGTCTTTATTTGAGAAACACATGGGTATAGTTCCTTAAAAACAAAACCAACCTGTATCATTGCCTACTTATTAATGACATGAAGCAGCAATGTGTTTGCATCAGTTAGCTCAGGGAAAGCTGGTTTGTAAGGTAGCTACAATGACTGACAAAACGTAGCTGACTGCCAGTAGCAACTTTGCAATTGTGAATGTTTTCTTGCTAGCCTAATATGACTAACTAGCTAGCTAATGAACATGAACAACTACATTTCTCTTAAATTGCGCTAGATTACACTGCATTTGTTAGCAAGTGTTGCGGTTCAGTTTAGCTTGCTAGCTAGTTAGGTAGCTAGGTAGTGGTTGGGCACTGTGTTAAAGTTAAAGCTAAAAAGCTATGACTGCAGTGCACATAGGCTATATATGAATATGTATACCAGGCATCTCCACGATTTCGGACACCCTTCTCCATGCATGTTTTTTATTTAGGCTATATCTCTGTACGTATCAAGAGACAAATTGTAGAGTATGGGGAAACCTGACACTCCTCCATGTTTGACTGGAACCAAAATGTTGGACCATTTGTTTCAGCAACGTGTGTCACGCTGCCTTCGCCATGTCGCATCGCTCAGTATTTGCATAAACCAGACCTCAAGTCTAGTCTATTTTAGCCCCACCTAGTTGGCTTTGCAACGGAAATGAACCTATAAAACCAGAAAACCTGCATATTAGCCTGAAAGATTGATCCATAAATTTTACAGCCAGGGATAGCTGTTATTGAGCTAAAAATAGCTATTCAATATATCGTGACAGCTCTATTGCGCAGCCCTATTAACATCTTGTCATCTCAGCTTCCATGAGTTACAATCAACGTTTACTTGCCCATGCCTTCACAAGTGGTCCATTCTGGTAGTTTACCAGGAAGCAAGCCACACTGAACAGCTGATTAATGGTTCCACACACTGATAATGGTATGACTTTGTCAAAGAGTTTGTTCTCCTTAACCCTCCGGATACACCTCTCGACAAGGACTCTCAAGCGGGCAATAGACTGCGTCTGCTGGACATCTTCCCTACACATTTGGATGTTCTCTGAAAGAAAGGCAGGCCGGTAAACCTTGTAGGGAACGAGGGTGTCCACAAGAAAGCCCTTGTCTACCATAATAGCCATGTCTGCAGTGAGGAGTTTGGTAATGCCAGATAGCCTGAAAATCTCCCGGTCACTCATAGAACCTGCATACAACGCAAAGGTGATGGGACCATTGGGTGCAATGCCAATGATGGCCTTGAATGTGGTGTGTGATTTCTATGTTGAAAACACCTCACTGCAAAACGAGAGAGGAGGGAGTTTGGCAAAAAAAAAATCTGTACAGTCAAGCGTCACTTGTGTGTCATGGAATGATGAAAACTCTGGTGGTAAGTGAGCTTTGACTTCTGGTGGTAACCACAGGTGGATGGAACCAAGTAGATGGTACAGAAAGTGCGTCCAGGTTACAATGATTCTGCTGGCTGTGGTGCGGTGAATACCAAAACGGTTGGCAAGATCCCTGAGAGGCAGGCCCACAGACAGGTGCATCAGAAACAGCAGTAATTCATCTATGGGTGCAAGTTTCTGTGAAAATAAACAAATAACAATAGCCATAGATGTAGTTTCTTGACTTCTTATATAAAGACAAGTAGGGTGTTATTTACCTGACAACATGTCTCGACTACCAAAGCCTGCCTAAATCAGCTGACAGGAAGCTTAAGCAACACCTCTGAGGACGACTGCAAGCTTTGGCAGTATATATATTAATTTTATATATATATAATGAAATATACTACCTTGATATAGGTCAGGGCTGTCAAAGTCATTCCGTTGTTGGCCGAGTGTATGTAGGGTTTTGTTCCAACTCTACCTTAACACTGATTGAACTGATGAACAGCTGATTTCATGAATTAGCTCATCTCTTTATCCAGCTCACCTGTTATAAAGCATGGCTCAACCAGACACCTGTATACACTCTGCCCATGATAGAATGAGTTTGACACCTCTGGATAGATATTCCAACTGTGTTGTTACTTCTCTGATTATATAACTGATTACATACCTTACTGTTACTCTTAGTTGATTTGGGTCATTGCTGTTGGCAGAGGTAGCATTGGCACTGGTGATCGCAGTATTCGCAAGGTATTCGATCTTAGTTTTCACAGCAGGCTCCACCAGTCGCCAAAAGGCCTGGAAATGCTTGTATGACGCAAATCTAAGAATGAAATAATTGCTTTTGACTTTTTCAGGTTATGGTTGTTAACTATACATTACTGAGACTGACACAGACAGACTGACAGACACACACATACAGGACTAGACACACATATAGAACTGGACAGACTGTCTCGCTCTCTCGCTCTCTCTCTCTCACACACACACACACACACACACACACACACACACACACACACACACACACACACACACAGGTTAATTTAATACTATTCCAAAAAACATGGACCAACCTTGTGTAAAAACGAATGTCTTCGTCTGATCCTGCAAGGCGTTGCAGCCCAAGCTGGGACTGCAGCTGTAAAGTTTCAAGCTGGTTTTGTAGCTCCTGTATTTTTCTCTTCAATGCTTCGTTCTTGTTTGCCAGCTCATCTGCCATTACTGAGGTCGTCGGGGTAATGCTGTAATCATGATCAGGCGCTATTTGCACCTCCATCTCGGAGTCGGAGTCAGACGCTGCTAAGTCCGGGGAAGGGCATCTCAGCCGACGTTCCCAAACATTAAGCTTTGATGCGGGTATGGTGTAATCATTCCAGGCAAACAGAGAAGGTACAGCTCCTTTGTTGAATCTTCTCTGTCCCCCAGCTGTCACAACGAAATCACCTGTCTGGAAATGCCTACTAGAGAGGCGAGAATTTTGAGTGGGATTAAAGTTGTCTCTACGGATCTTAATGAGCCACTGAGCCTGTACCTCAGGATCAATTGGAAACCGATGAAAACTAATCTCCGAGTTGTACCTCAACGAATTAGCACATTGAGGCACACAAGTGTAGAGATGTTTTCTTCTCTTGCCGTTGATATGTTAACCTTTTCTCCATAATCTTAAAAACACTCATTATCGCTATTGCTATCCAAGTTTTCCCGCAATTCTCCTCACAACTACTACAACAAACTACAACCGGAAACAGTAACGCACACCAAGCAGAATCCGGAAGTTAAGAGACGCCATCTTGTGCACCAGGTAAATTGAAGAATGTATGGGTCATCAGTATTGGGTCCGTATATGTTTGCAATAGTGAAGTTGTTGTCAATGGTGGCGTTGATAATATATCACCCTTCAGGATCAGTGACGGTAGTGTTATGGATTAATGGATTTTTTTTTTGTTTATTAAAATTGACAAGCCTCTTTTCTTAGAATTGTAAGTTGATAAGTATACTTGATTAAATTGTGGGGTTTTCAATTTCAGATTTTTGGATTCTGTTAAGCAAGTTTCTTGTATCATATGTCTGCTTGTAATTTGATCGGGTGGTTTATAATTTTAGTTCTCCTTGCCAGTGAACTAACCCCGTGGATGTTCCAGGTTACAAATTTGAGTGAAATCATTGATACGTGTTGTGCATAGAAATGTGTGTATGTTAGGAGTATGTAGTGGGTATGAATGTAAAAATTTATGGTGAGTGTGTGGTGTATCAACATTAGTTTGAAGTATTTGTATTGCAGTTTGAGATGACATTGATATTTCTGTGATAGTGGACAGCAGTTCTGTTTAACAAAAAAAAGGGTAAAAGTAAAGATACTGACATACCTATGAAACAGCTTCATCATAATCGTCCCCATTATAACACCATAAAAATTCCCCTTTGCACATATTTCTCAAGCTAGCTTTAACAGATAGATATGGATGGACACAAAGACAGAGACAAACATAAAAGGAGAGTCTGAAAAAAATCATAGAGAGAAAGCGGGAGAGAGAGAGATAGAGACAAAGACAGATAGGTAGTGCTTGCAGAGTCAGCTATAAGTGTAACATTTGTTTTAGCAGTAGACAGCAGGGTGTAAATTTAAAGTTTTGTTTTCATATTGGCGTATGGGCTGTTCTGTGTGTTATGTTTTGAGTGGCTAAAGTGACTAATGCCAGGTGGCGATGTTGCAGTGACAGTAGAGCTACTTGTCGATGTATAGCTTGTCCACAGTCAATGGAGCTCATCTTCCCTTCTCCTGAAATTGCTTCAGGATTGGGAAAAGTTTTTTTCTTCTCTCTTGTATTTCTCGAGGAAACTGGTCATCGAGGCCATAATTAGTCCCTTTCAGTTCCCTTCCTTTGCTTTTTACGAGTTCTTTTTGTAACTATTGCTCTCGGTGTTTCATTGTTGGTATGTTTTGTACCGCGTCGGTGAACTCGGTGAAACATTATTTTGAAAGTGGGTTTAGTGAAAACACAAAGATAGTTGACTCAGTTGAAGGTTGAAGGAAACTCTGGGTTTCACAAAGCCAGTTCAGCTTTACTATGGCAACATACTCCGTGAAGCTAACCTGCTCGCTGACAGGTTTTCTTCAACTAACCCTGAGTTTCTCCCCCTCTTTAGCTGAAGCCTGCAGACTGAAGGAGGTGTCAGACACGGCGTGTCCTTTTCTTGGTTTTAGGTTTCAGAACAGGTGATAACATTTATTTCATTCACCACTGAGTCAAGTTAACCCTGAGTAAAGCATGTGCACGAGGAGATAAAAAGCTCTCATCAATGGAACGCAGATCACGTGAATCAGCATGGCAATGGGAGAAAAAAAGGCTCGATCCTCCTACTTCACCCCAGTGGAGTTAGAAGTACTAATGAATGCATAAACAGAATATGAGCATATATTTCGGAAAAAAGCAATACAGTAGCAGCAGCAAAAGAACGTGAGCTGGCGTGGCAGAAAATAGCTGACCAAATCAAAGCGTGAGTAAAAAAGTTTTATTCCAAGTGTTTCACATATTCGACAATTTTATTTCACGTGCGTGTGCGCGTGCGCGCGCGTGTTAAATATATATGCAGGTGCAACCCAACAGGCACAAAACGGACTTGGTAGCAACTGAAAATGAAATACAAAAATATAGTTCAAACGGGTAAGGTATAATATCTTTACAAGCAATTGTGATGTTGTTTAGCCTACCCTATCTAATTAAACATCATCCAGTGGTTATGTCATATGTGTGAGTAGCTAGTGAAATATCCTAAGCAAAAAAAGTAAATTGTTCAGCCATGCCAACACTGCCAGTGTGTCATATTGTCTCTTTGAAAGAAACACCTAAATGCCTTTATACATACAAGTCTCCAAATTTGTGGTAACTGGATGTGTTCAAGTTTGACCTCCATTATAGCCAACAGAAAAAAGGCTGAGGGCCGAAAACAGGTGGGGGTCCACCACCACCACTCACAGAGGCAGAAGAGATGGGCCTCAGTCAAAATACTGGGCTATAGCTGAAGGCATCCCTGGAGGAAGCTCATCCGACCCAGCCACCCCCCAGGACACAAGGGCCTACATAAGGGGTTAGTCATTCAAATTAAGGATATATGTACAGTCATCCGTTTGCCAGTGTGGGCTCAGTGATGCGCACCCATTCATACCAGACACAACTTGGCACACAGATTATCTTGTAGTGGTACAATTCTTTGTAATTGACTGCTGTTACTCTTCCAGATTCTCAGTTGTCCTTCAGACATCATAATCTATTACATGGTGACTCAAGGGTTATATATTTGAAAAACCGTGATGTGGCTTGCACACTGTTGTAGAAACAAATGTCAAATTAGGTGGGGTACTTTTCTGGGTAAAGTTATAATTTAACTGTCCGGTCAGGGAAGATACAGAGAGGCCTATTGAGGTTTACACTTTAAGAATAACATCTAACAGTTGATGATAGCGTTGTGCCATAATATTGCATGACCCCCTTTCCCTCTAACAGGGCAATGCTGGATATTACAATGAGGAAGAGGGTCCATCCACCTCCTCAACACAACGTACCACTGTAAGATGTTGTTCAGAATTCGCCCTTGACGTAGACCTGGCACTGTGATATTCATGTCATTTTTTGTGTTCCTATAGCTCCCTGTGAAACAGCTGTACAAGGTTTACTTAGAGAAACAAATAGAAAAATCTGACTTGGAAATGGACCACATGAGGCTGCAGATGCAGAAGACAAAAATGGAAATACAGCTGCTGGAACATCAGTTGAAGGTGGGTGAGGTGCCCACAGGTAGATGATTTTACTGGTTTGAACAACATAAAAGATAACTATTGTACTGCATTTGTACTTGCAGGAAATAAGACTGCATAAAGAGAGAAGCATATTGTCTTTATTTGACACTGGGGGATGATGGGTCAATCAGAAATGATGGTAGCAAATTGTCTCTCTCACTGCTCTTCCATCTCGTGCATCAGCGGGGTGGTCAGGATTGATATCAGAATCGTTCACTGTTTGAGTGGGACATTGTTCTCCTCCGATTGTGGCAATGTTGTGGAGAATCACACATGCCACAATAATGTCACATGTCCTTTCCGGGGTGACCCTGAGCCGATGAAGGCACTGAAACCGGGCCTTGAGAATCCCAATGGTCATCTCCACCCTGGCTTGTGTCCTGCAGTGAGCCAAGTTATAATGTTGCTGTGGGCCAGGCTCAGGATCAGGGTAAGGGGTCAGCAAATAGGGCTGGCAGGGGTACCCTCTGTCACCGAGCAGGTGACCATGAAACTCTCCTATGATAATACGGGGATCCAGTTTAAATTATCAGTTGCAATAGGTGGGAACAAAATATTGATTATAATGGAATATGGCTATATGTATATACTCACCACAGGCAAATCTAGCGTTCAGTGTACACTCATGGAAAATTTGTGCATCATGCACAGACCCAGGCCACTTTGCTTCCACATTGCTGATGTGGGCTGCATCACATATGATCTTCACAGAGCAGAACAGTAATTAGCTACAGTGGCTGTAGTGTGATTTATCTTTCATTTTGAATGCAAAATGCTACTATTTAGGCCTACCTGCACATTGATGCTGTGGAAAGACTTCCTATTCACAATCTCCTTCATTCACTGAAGGGGCTGTGATAGGAATATGAGTGCCATCTATGCAGCCAAAGCACACCTGGAAACCCTAATGAATATATCATATTAACTGATTAGTGCTTCAAGTCTCAAAGCTTCATAATGAATGAATTACTAATTGCTTAGACTGGTACCTGCAATTCTGTGGAATTCTTCTTTGATGTGTCTTGTGGGTCTGTGACTTGGGAAGACCACAAAGGTGTGTAGTAATCGTTTCAATGCGAGGGTGACATTTCTGACAGCCCGACAGACGGTTGCTTTAGAAATATGCTCAGCATCACCGATGTTGTATAGAAAACTCTATGAGATGTGCCAGGATAGTACACGCATTGCTTTTAAAAGCTTTTTTTAATCGGGAATTTAGATAAATATACCAATGACCAATAATCAAAAATTTGCAAATATCGGCCCTGATTATCTAACAACCAGATAATCAGTCGACCCCTACCAGGTACTGTACTTCTGTCCGAAAGAAACAGCACTTTTCTAGCTTTACCTTGAGACCTTCTTGTTGCGGCACCAGCACCAGCTCCGCACCAGTTCTAGGTATTTAAGATGTTCGTCAACATCTGAAGAAAACACAATGATGTCATCAAGGTACAATAGAAGCAACTGACAGTGCTGGGCACCAAACATCCTTTCCATCAACCACTGGAAGGTGCTAGGGGCGTTTAAACAACCCAAAGGGCATGCGATTAAATTCAAACAGCCCGAAGGGCGTGCAGAAGGCAATTTTTGGCTTATCCTGCTTGGCCACTGGCACCTGATTGTACCCACTTGCTAAGTCCGTGGTTGAAAAACCACTGGGCACTGGACAATGCATCCAAAGACTCATCAATGCGTGGGAGTGGGAAGGCATCTTTCCGGGTCCAGCTGTGGGTAGTCAACACACATACGCAGACTGCCATCTTTTTTCCTCACCAGGAAAATAGGAGAGGCATAGGGGCTACTACTCTCTTGAATAACCTGGTTATCAAGCAGCTGATGTATATGGGCCCTCACTTCATCATAGTCACAGGGCGGAATATGCCTGTACCTCTGCCTGATGGGTACATCATCCAAAAAGGGGATAGTGTGCGATATTAAATTAGTACAACCCAGGTCCCCTTCAAATGCTGAAAACATTGGTGCATACTTCAACAACATGGACCTAACTTTAGCCTGCTCTACATCAGGGAGGATGGATAGATCAAGGGCCTCAATTTGGTTGTGCATTGAACTGACCTGCCCAATCTGAGAGCTAGCAGTGGCTTCAATGGTATCTAGCCCCTGAGCAACCTCCGTCACTCCTGTGGGCAAACTCACAATTTGGGCTGGAGTCAACAACCCTAAAGGGCAACAGGGATAAAGGGTAGCACTAGTGACCTCTGGATTAAATACTGAGACATAGGCCGTGCTGTGTGCCACATGAACTAAGGCAGAAGGAACAAACAACCCATCTGGTAACATGTGGACACTATTCAAGGGCTCAACTACGACCACTCCCAGGGGTCCACCAAGGTGAGGGGAACAGGTAGTGGCTACCAGCTTGAATGTACCCCCGGGTATATGAATAGGTCTCTTACCCCTCACTTTGGCAAGACCCACCCTAGACCTTGGCTGGTGAAGCTGTGCTTGGTGGCAGTACTGTAAAGCTTGTTGCCATGACTGGGAGGCGTTTTTAACTGGCGGAAGGTCAAAAAGGGCAGGGCCATGCAGACCAAACAGCTCACCATAACACTCCAAGATTATATTCATTCCTAGCACCCCAGGGACATCCGATGGAGATAGCTGGCCTGGGAGATCCTTGATCTCCACATAGCCTACGTAGGGGATATCCAGTCCATCAGCAGCCCGAAGTTGCAACCAACAACATGACTGGAGTCTCTCCTGTAAAAGAGTATTGAAAAAACTCCAGTGGACACCATAGACTCTGTATGCAACAGACAATTAACCACTATTCCACTTACCCTAACAGCTACCTTAGGGCATGGTCCCGATAAACAAGACTGCAAAGCTGGACTCACTGGGTTATGCTTCCTGGAGCCAATGTCCCCTCCCAATATGTGTCTCTTCACATCAGGGGGAACTAGTTTTCTGCTGGCTGGGGGTTAGGAGCAGCCTGAACCTGCAGGGACCTAACCACAGGGCTGCAGGCCTGAAAAACAACATGCTCATTATCACACTCTCTTGCATAATGGCCTGGCGTCTGACATTGCCTGCAAACAGGACAGCTGGTCCTAGTGTGGCCTGGGGGTACCTGCATAACTAAGAGACGTTGGGTTAGCTGATTAATTTGATCTTGCTGTGCTAATAGCATGAGCTTCAACTCAGCGAGCTCAGAAGGAGCAGGGTTTGTGTCAGGAGTGACACAATGCCCAACTAGTTCGCCCTCCTAGGGATCCGCCCGCCACAAGAATGCCAGGACAAGGTGAGTAGGATAGCAACTCTTTATTTTTTTTGATTAAAAAACACAAATTTAACAAAACAATTCATAAAATTTGAGACGCCGCTATCCCTCTCCCAGCGAAGCCCCTCCCCCTATCCTTCTGTCCACCCCTGTCTGCCCTCCCCGGCTACAAGCAGGCGGGAACGCTACCCAACCGCACACACAAAAAAAGAGAAAAGGAATCCCCACACACACACTTACCCTGTGTGACAACCTCCGTCAGCGTCTCCCCGGTGCTACTCCCACTCACCTGCCTAAATAGTCCTGGCGAAATCACTACAGACAGGCAACAGGTGCGGAGCACACACCAGGCAGTGAACACCGTCATTACCTAATTATTCAATCCCGAGCCCTCCCGAACTCCTGACATTTGTTGATGGCAAGTCAGCCCATTCGACCACAAATTGAAGGAACTGAACTACTCCTACCTCTAGGGTCATGTGGCCTACCCTCTCACTCCCATTGGATGGCCTCAGCATGTACATCAAGCAGGGAAAGCAGGGGATTCTGGCAGACTACTCGCTTCAATTCTCTATGGAGGGCAGAGTCATTTACATATTCCACAAACTGGTCACGTAAAAGAACCTCAGTATTAGCAACACTATTAGGGGCACTCTGTTTGACCTTATTCATGAGGGAGCAAAGGGCATGAGAAAACTGTAGGGATTCTGCTTCTAGCTGTTTCCTAGAGAAAAAGTTCTCCTGTAATGCAACATAGGATTTTGAACACCCATACATCTCTTGAAGGATCATTAAAACCTTTTCTGGGTCCTCTCTCTCAGCCTCTGATTGATATCTTGTTTCATCTTTAGCTTCCCCTTCCAGATGATCAAATATGAAATAGGCCTGGTCAAGGGGCCCCAGATGCCTAGCCCTAATTCTGGCTTGTACTTCCTCCACCCACTCGTCAACACCAACACCCACAGTACCTCTAAACACTGGACATTTTCTCTCCCTTGAAATATACACTATATGGACAAAAGTATTCGGACGCCTGACCATTACACCAACAGGGAGTGTAATGACATTGTATTCAAATACATATACTTTAATATGGAGTTGGTCCCCCTTTTGCAGCTATAACAGCTTCCACTCTTCTTGGAAGGCTTTCCACAAGATTTTGGAGTGTTTCTGTGGGAATTTGTGCCCATTCATTCTGTAGAGCATTTATGAGGTCAGGCACTGATGTTGGACGACAAGGCCTAGCTGGCAATCTCCGTTCCAGTTCATCCCAAAGGTGCTCGATGGGGTTGAGGTCAGGGCTCTGTGTGGGCCAGTCAAGTTCTTCCACACCAAACTCATCAAACCATGTCTTTATAGTCCTTGCTTTGTGCACTGGGGCAGTCATGTTGGAATAGAAAATGGCCTTCCCCAAACTGTTGCCACAAAGTTGGAAGCATAGCATTGTCCAAAATGTCTTGGTATGCTGAAGCATTAAGATTGCCCTTAACTGGAGATAAGGGGCCTAGCCCAAACCCTGAAAAACAGCCCCATACCATTATCCCTCCTCCACCAAACTTCACAGCTGGCACAATGCAGTCAGGCAGGTAACGTTCTCCCGGCATCCGCCAAACCCAGACTTGCCCATCTGACTGCCAAACAGAGAAGCTTGATTCGTCACTCCACAGAACACTTTTCCACTGCTCCACAGTCCAGTGTCGGTGTGCTTTACACCACTCCATCCGATGCTTGGCATTGGACTTGGTGATGTGAGGCTTGCATGCAGCTGCTCGGCCATGGAAACCCATTCCATGAAGCTCCCGCTGCACAGTTTTTGTGCTTACATTAATGCTAGTGGAAGTTCAGAACTCTTCAGCTATGGAATCAGCAGAGCGTTGGCGATTTTTACGCACCATGTGCCTTAGCAGTCGTTGACCCCACTCTGTGATTTTACGTGGTCTTCTGCTTTGTGGCTGAGTTGCTGTTGTTCCTAAATGCTTCCACTTTTCAATAATATCACTTACAGTTGACTATGGAATATCCAGCAGGGATGAAATTTCACGAACCGTCTTATTGCAAAGGTGGCATCCTATCACAGTACCATGCTTGAAGTCGCTGAGCTCTTCAGAACGACCCATTTTGTATCACAAATGTTTGCAAATGGAGACTGCATGGCTAGGTGCTTGATTTTAAACACCTGTGGCAACAGGTCTGATTGAAACACCTGAATTCAATAATTGACAGGTGTGGCCAAATACTTTTGTCCATATAGTGTATGTTTTTAGCCTAATTTTTGGCCATCCAATTCTTTACATCTGTTAGGCAGGCCACCATGTTTGAGATATTCAGAGGGACATCAGGTTTGACAGATATGTATCATATGTATGAGTGTCATCCGCATAACAGTGGAAGCCAATGTCATGTCTACGGATGATATTGCCGAGAGGCAACGTGTATAACGAGAAGAGCAGAGGCCCAAGCACAGATCTTTGTGGTATACCATATCTTACTCTGGAACGAGCAGAAGATTCATTGTTAATGGAGACAAACTGATATTGTTCTGACAGGACCTAATCCAGGATAGAGCCTGTCCACTTATGCCAACCAGGTTTTCAAGGCGGTCCAGGAGGATACGATGATCGATGGTATCAAAGGCAGCACTCAGGTCAAGTAGCACAAGAAGAGAGATACAGCCATTGTCGCAGGAGAGTATAAGATCGTTGAGCACTTTCAGGAGAGCGTTTTCCATACTATGATGGGGTCTAAACCTGGACTGAAAGACTTCCAAAATGTTCTTAGCATGTAAAAATGCAGAGTTGCTTTGATACTGCTTTTTCCAGGATTTTTGAGAGGAATGGAAGATTCGAGATGAGCCTATAGTTTGACAGGCTATTGGGATCTAGATTGGGCTTCTTCAGAATAGGCTTGATAACTGCTACTTTGAAAGACTGAGATACGTGTCCAGACGTAAGGGAGGCGTTGATAAGATTTACTAACAGTGTGCCAATTGCAGGTAGTAGCTGTTTTAGAAAGTTAGTTGGTATGGGGTCTAGTTGGCTGGCAGAGTTTTCAGATGAATTGATAAAAGAAAGAAACTTGCTAAGTTCAATGGGTATAAAAGGGTCAAAGCGCGAGGCAGGCCTCATAGCCGTACCTATGTTGTCTGGGATGGGACTGGCCAGGCAGAAGGCAGAAGTCGATGAAAATTTTTGTATTGTGTCTCTTATCGTTATGATTTTACTATCGATAAAGTTCATGAAGTCATTGCTACTATAAATAGCTGGCATGTTACAGTTAACTGATGCAGGACTCTTAGTTAATCTGGTGATAGTGCTAAACAGATACCTAGGATTGTCCTTATTTTTCTCAGAGTGCCATTTTCTTTCGAGTTTTCGCATAGCTTGTTTGAGAGCATGAGTATGGTCATTGGACCAAGGTGCTAGCTTTTTGTCTATGTTTGTAGTCTTTACTTTCTGGCTACTTATGTTTGTAGTCTTTACTTTCTGAAGATGTTGGAATCCACAAATACTCTGGGTTTGAGTCCTGGCTGGGTCCTAGCCGATTGGCGTCTGGTGTTCAGGAAGTGCATAGCAGGTAGCGAGCAGCGAGCAGGTAGCGAGCAGCGAGAGGTGGGGATAACGCACGGAGGTAGATGAGGTCTGGCAGCTGGTGTCCATGGACAGGAAACCACGGGCTTGAGGCGGGAGACATGGAAAGTGGGATGAATTCGCAAAGACAGTGGGAGCTCTAGCCGGTAGGCAACTGACTTGACTCACCACAGGACCACCACCACCTGTTGTAGCATATCTGATTGCTCTTGTGTTTGACTTTTGCTTTGCCCCTTGGATTACTCTTCCTGCCTGCTGATTTGGAAGAATTCTCTGACTGGTTAGTTTGACTACTCTGCCTGTTGGGACCCTGATTTCTGCCTGTGCCCCTCTGTTCCTGTTTACCTGTTTGATCTTCTGTGAATAACCTCCACCTGTATTTTTGGATTTGTCTTTGCCTCATGTTTTGGATCTTCTGGTTTTGACTTGGACTGTCTTGGACTACTGTTTTGCAGCTTGTGCCTTCAAATAAATACCTAAGTTTGGCATTCTGATCTGCGCCTGGGTCCTTCCACCTGAAAGCCTGACAGGTACTCCCACTTCGTACTCCTGCTCGAGAAACAAAGGGGGTTGATAAATGAATTGGCATTCAAAAGGAGACATACCCGTGGAGGAAGAATGCATGGTGTTGTGGGCATATTCAGTTCAGGCCAGATATTTACACCAGGAGGTGGGATTGGCTGATACCAGGTATCTAAGGGTGGCTTCCAGTTCCTGGTTTACCCTCTCTGTCTGGCCATTGGAATGAGTGTGGAACCCAGGGCAGTTACCGATAGACCCAGGAGCCTGCAAAAAGCAGGTACATAAGAACATATTTTGACGAGAACAGGCCATTTGGCCCAACTAATCTCGCCATTACAATTAAAGAATTGTAATTAAAAAACTGCATCAAGTCTGGACTTGAACACAACAAGGGTCTCTGCCTCAACTACGTGACCTGGCAACCTATTCCATGTATTGATAACCTTTGAGTAAAATAATACATCCTTGTATCAGTGCGGAACTTACTCTTAGCTAGTTTCCATTTATGTCCCCTTATTCTACAGACTGATCTCACCCTAAAATGTATTGTAGTTAACTTTATTGAGACATTTTATAAATTTAAAACCTTCAATTAAATCACCCTAAGTCTCCTCTCGCTAAGTTTTTAAATAGGTTAAGTAACTTGAGTCTTTCCTTGTAGCTTTTATATTTCATGCCAGGAACTAAGTTAGTTGCCCTTCTTTAAACTTCTTCAAGAACCTCAATTTTCTTACAGTGCGGTGCCCAGAACTGCACACAATATTCCAAGTGAGGTCTGACTGAAGCATTTTATAATTTCAATATAACCTCCTTAGCTTGATACTCAATACTTTTGGCTATATATCCCAGCATTATAATGGCCTTTTTTACTGCTACAGCACACTGCCTAGATCCTGTTAGGTCAACTATTACTCCCAAGTCTTCCCCCCCCCATGAAGTAGTCTTCACTAAGGCTGACCGCTTGGAGGTCAATGTACTCTGGAAACACATTGATCCACTGGACCAGTCAAAGTGAGTATTATGTTGGGCCAACCAGGGGCACCCCAGGATCAAAGGGAGCTCAGGAGAGTCAATAAGATGGACCTGGATAGACTCACGGCGGTGCGCTATCTGGAGGTGAACAGAGATAGTACACTGATGTACCTGACTGGAGCCCACTGGATTCCCATCCACTGCTGATATGGAAAGTGGGTGGTCAAGGTCAGCCAGGGGCACACCTAGGCGTCTGGTGTAAGGTCTAGGAAACTACCCGCTACTCCAGAATCCACAAAGACATCTATGATTTGCTCCTCCTCTCCCCATGAGAAGTAAACCATTAGCAGGACCCCAGGAGTAGCATACTTGGGAGAGAGCCTTTGCCTCATCAAGGACCTCCCATTCTGGGAAGAGGCTGGATTTTTCCCTGAAGCTCTGGGAAGGATACACGGAAACGTCCGGGAGCCCCACAGTACAGACAACACTGCTCTCGCATTCTGCAATCTCATTCTGACTGCAAGAGATGTGTCCTACCCAACTGCATGGGCTTCTCTGGGTCAGTAGTCTGCAGACTCGAGAGGGCTTGATGGTGATCAGGAGACTTGCAAGTGGAGATGGAGATTAAGCCCATGTGAGTGGCAGAAATCCCCTGTCGTTCTGTCCTTCTCTCTTGAACCCACGGATGGCTATGTCAATGACTGGCTCTAGGTTGTTAATCAACTCCCTGGAAGCCAGCTCATCCTTGATGTCCTCCGATAGCCCATGATGGAAGGTAGTTAGTAGTGCTTTGGGGTTCCACTGGCTATCTACAGTCAGTGTGCAGAACTCTATGGCGAAATCCACCACACTACAGGAGCCTTGATGGATTTGGAGGAGTCTTTTAGTAGCTTCACACCAAGGTTTTTCACACTGCACTACCCTGGGATAACAGCCCCTTTTCACACACACATTGTTAACCCAGGGTTAATCTAAGCCCAGGGCTATACGTTTCACACTGCACTTCTACTAGCCCTTAGTTAAATGTCTGTTGCAACACACGACTAATGTTTACATTCTAGAATGATGCATGACTACTCTTTAACAGCAAGCAGCAATGTTAAAATGTTGCCATTAGCAGGGCTTTATGTGAGTGCGGTGTTGAAACCCTAATTTTTTTAGCTTTTGTTTGAGTTGTTCTGGCGTCCTATTGAAACCTGCCTCGGCTAGCTTCACTGACAGATGGTTTTTCTTTTCTTTCTTTTTCTTTCTTCTTTTCTTTTCTTTTCTTTCTGTTGCAGCATGTTCCATCTAGTTTGTCTTGAACAGACTTTTCCAACCACAAACTCAGGAACAATGCCGTTTTTGTCTGCGACCAATTTGATCTTTTTAAGTCTTTTCCGGACATATTATTGTTGTTTTAAGTTAGATATCTTGCTAGGTACGTTTAACATCTGAATGTTGCCGCTTTCGATTAGTAGTAGTTACAATGTAAACATAAAGCAAGTGCATACTGTAATGATGTGATGAAGAAATAGTGTGATTGGATAACAAAAATGTGATGCAAAGTCCATTGTTTACTTTAGCCATTTCACACTGGCACTGTTTATCCCCGTGTTTAGTCGATTTTCAGGGGATAACCCCACAAACTTGGGACTAACCATGCTCCGGAGCAGGGCCAGCAAGCCCTAGGCTAAAGTCGGGGTTAGCCCACTTTGGAATGTGCCAGGATTGTGTAAGTCTGAAAGCTTTCTTAGCTCCCTTAGCCTGGGGCTAAGAAGGTTCTAAGAATGCATTTAGCCCTGGGCTAAGTGGAGTGTGAAAGGCCTTACCCAGTCACTGGGTGATCAAAAACTCACCTCATCTCTTCCATAAAACTGTGAATGTTTAAACAAACTGGTAGCCTCTGTTTGCAAATTGCACTGGCCCAGGCAAGCACCTTGCTGGTCAGCAAGGAAATGACGAATGCCACCTTTGAACAGTTGAGTTAACACTGGATCATAAATCCTTGAAAACGAAGACAATTTAAAATAGAAGCAATAAAGTAAACAGATAAAAGTTGAAATATAATGAATCAAAATGGTATCTGATATCCCTCAAGCTGGGTCATAGATAGACGTTTTTAGGACTCCAGGGGACTTGCTCACTGTAGAGTCTATGGGGCAGTTGGTGAAAGATTCTGATAATTAGAGAGGAATGCCAAGGGGCTCCAGGTTTCACTTTGTATTACTCTTTAATGTGTGTCTGATCTTCTCTAGGTGTATTGAGCAAACAACTTCTTTCAACCAGCTATCGAAGGATGGTGGAGTATTATGCTTCCATAGTGGAAGGATGAGCCCTCTAGTGAGTAGTGTAGAAAAGGCGATTGTGTTGGAGAGGTGGGCTGTAAGGGTGACATTCTTGGGTGAGAAGCCAAAAAGGGCAACTAAAGGACAGGCATTTATTTGTTTGCCTGTAATTGTTGAGAGACAGCTAAAGACCGATGTCCAGAAGTTATTTAAAGAGGGGCATAACCAGAACATATGAATTAAATCAGCTGTAGCATGATGACATCTGCTGCAGGACGGGTCAATGTCTGGGTTAATCCTAGACAGTCTAACTTTTGTCCAGTACAGTCATGCACCACTTAATATCCATTCGGACAACATCCGTTCGCATATACATCCGTAGTCCCATAAGGTTATCATAAAGTTTAAAAATCCAAATTGCAGAATGGGACGTAGTGGACAGAGCCGGACGTAGTGAAGGAACACGTCTCATGTCTCATGGAAATAAAGCAATTGCGCTGCCAGGCATATGATGTTATAGTACATAGTATACCAAATACTGTATATGGTATGGTGTTTACACGTCAAAATCACATAACGTCCTATTTCAAAGAACGTATGGTGGGCATTAAGCGACGCATGGCTGTATATGCAGTGAACTAGGCCTGTGCGATATGATGATATATATCGTGTGACGATAGAAAAACGTCTATCATTTCATATTACGCTCTATCGTTTATTTCGTTGTGTCGCAAATCACACACTTTATGGCAATATTTTTTGTCATTTGGACAATGCTTTGCATTCTTCCACACGGCATGGATGCAGGCAGGAAATGTGCATGAAGGAAACACAAACATGGAGGAGAACTATAGTTGAAAAGTGTCTTCTATATGCCTTTTTATATTTTATACATTGATATTTTATATTTTGTTACATGCTTAACCCTTTCGCACAAGCAACTGAATTTAAGGAAATAGCCCATTAGCTAATTCGTTTTTCCAATGCCATTAACTTCCTGGCATGCAGTGCATACGGTCTCTCCGAAATCCACCGCAAAAGTTCATTTTTTCAATGCACTCGAAGGCAAATTCTGGACCTTAAAAAACGGAAGGAGGAGTTTCGCAAACACATCAGAGATCACAGAGATTCCCATAGGAATGAATGGACTTCCGGTTAACTTGCATACGTCCACAGAGCTATATGGAAACGAGGCGTAAATTGAAAATTTGCAAAGGTTCTAAATAAAAGGAGAAAGATAATCAAATGTGATTAAGTACCTTTTATTTGTCCAGTATATAATTCAAAATGTAATAAGAAATAGGCCTTTCCATGTGGTCATTTTATATAAACTATTTATTCACTGAATTTACAGAAAATGTGCTATATCGTTTATGTATGTAGATATGAAATGACCTATATCGGGACATATCGCACAGCCCTACAGTGAACTAATTTCAATTGTATGAGGCTGTGCTGGGCGCATATTGAGGAGGAATGGATGCGGGATAAGAGTCTGTCCCATGTTACATCATCAATTTCAGCCTGAAGATCAGACTCCCATTGCTGTCTAATGTGGGCCAGGGAGGTGTTGGAAAGGGCAGAAATAGTATTAAAGATTTTGGAGATTGAGCACCTTAAGTGGATATCTACTTCAAAGAGTTGATCAATCTGGCCTTTTGATGGGAGATGAGGGAAGCTTGCAAATGTGTTTTTAAGAGAGTGCCTTATCTGCAAATATCGAACGAAGTGGGCCCTATAAAGAGAGAACTTTTGAGAGATTTCAGAAAAAGTGGGAAATAGGTTGTCAATGAAGAGGTCATCAACTGACCTTAACCCCACCCTGTGCCAAATGTTAAATGCATCATCATTTAGGGACGGATGAAAGAATGGGTTTTTCGTAATGGGGGAGAGGATAGGGGTTACTTGAAGGCCAAAGTGGGCTCTGAACTGGTGCCATATTTTCAGAGATTGGTGCACAAGCATGTTCCCATAAGAGTGGAGAGGGGATGAGAGAAGTAAGCAAAGGAGGGCCACTGGAGAAGCAGGGGAACAAGAATTTCCCTCTATAGTGACCCAAGCTGGGACCCAGCTGCTTAGCCTGAAATGGCTATGAAACCAATAAAGGACGCTATACTACCGCCCAGTAGTAGCCCGTAAAATACAGGCGTGCTAGTCCTCCTGAACGTCTCAGGTTCTGTAATATCTGTCTGCGTAAAGGATGTGATGTATTTGTTTAAAGTGTTAAAAAAGGATTTGGGTAGAAAGGCTAGGATGCACTGAAACAGGTAAGGCCAGGTTCACACTACACGATTTTAGCCCTAATTTTCCACCTGCCGACAGGTTATACAACTGGGAGAAGCAATCAATCAATCAAGCAATCAGCTCTAAAGCAATCATTGGTTCCAGTGGGATCTGTAATAATTTCATTAGTAGTTGACTGAATCTGTAATATGATGATCTGGGCTGACTGTTATTTTAGTTGAAGGGCTAGAAGTTCACTTGGTTTGTCACCATGTTCGAAAAAGGACTGATGAGATTTCAGGAGGGACTTTTCAGCTCAATATATAGACAGAACATTAAATTCAGATTGAAGTTTCAGCCTTTCTTTATAGGTGTATGGATCAGGGGCGGTGACACAGGAGGCGTCAAGCTGAAGAATTTTATTTGATAGTTCTTCCAATCTATTCTGACACTGCTTACTAATAAATGAAGTATGGGAGATTATATGCCTGTGGCAGAAAACTTTCAAAGTTTCCCAGACAGCCAAGGGAGAGATGTCTGATGTAATATTACAATGCAGGAAGAGGTCAAGCTGAGAAGACATAAAGTCACAAAAATCATTATTGAGTAAGAGAAAAGGATTCAACCTCCACCTTCTAGCGTTAGCTGGCTTTTCAGGAACCAGGAGAGATAGTGATAGAGCTGCACGTGTGGTAGGAAAAACTGTATTAGCCTAGCAACACTGTGTACTAGCATAAGCTCACTGCCAAAAGGTTGTATTAAGTTCACCATGCTAGCTTAAGGTTATTGCAGGACAGGTGTAATTGACCCAGGAAGCCTGGGTCACTGCCAACTTAAGTCTTGGGAGGGTTCCACCCATTTTAAAAAATATAGCTTGGCTTAGCGTGAAAATATTGGAAGAAAAAACCTGAGAAACCTGAGAAAAAGTAAGAATGGTTGGGAGAAATAAATAAATAATCATGTAAAAGTTTAATTAGACCAAAAAGAGGAAAAGAGGGTGGACCATGAGAGGGGGAGCTAACAAGTAAGCCCAGCCATGGGAAGGTTTAGGAAAAAGGTATATAAGAAGGGGTATTTGAGGGGTTTCCCCAGACCTGGGTCTCAAGAGAGGGTGTGATTGCTTTGCTCCATGTGGACCAGCCCGGTTTACTGTATGTGATTTCTGATCCATATACAATAAACCTATATACATCAGACTTTGAAGTATAATTTGTATTAATTTTGGAGATTGTTATTTCTGTATTTAACACAGCATATTGAAGGCACAAGAACGGAAAGGATCCTCTGGCCTGACCGGTAGAGGCGGGGAGTGGTGGAGTCACCACATTTAATTGGCGTCACGAACAGGATAGGCTCGGGGCGGCCGAACGCTTGGACGAAACTGCTGCTTCTCGGTACAACGGTGGCCACCAAAAAGAAAGGTAAGCAGAGCCTTTTTCCAAAGTCTGCTAATACTAGTTGTAATTGAGAGCAGTTTGTATTCGCCCAGGGCCAGGCAGCGTAGCCTCTCCTAAAAAGGACATGAAATATAGCCAAAGTCTGATGTAATGCGCTGTATGAATGAATGAAGAGTGATAAGCGCAAGCGGCATGAATGAGTGTATGTTGAATGTACTGATTGTTTGTTGGTTTTTAGTGTGTGTGGCATTCGCAATTGCTTTAACTCAGGTCGTTATAAACTCGGTACAGCAGTCAGAAGTTGGAGGCAGCCTGTGGGTCTGTACGGGCAGGTTGAGAGGGCATAGCACTTGTGGATACTGCTTTTTCTGTGTAACGGAGAAAGGTCTGCACGGGCAAGTGGCTGTGCAGTAGTGTGTGGGCGTCTGAGGTTAGCCGTATGTGCTGACCTCAGGGCGGTGTTTCTGCAATCTGTGGTCCACGCTGCTATGAAGAGTAGGGGGAACGTACCTGAGGAGCTGTAAAGAGAGTCGGCTCGAACCGTCGACGGAGGGTCATAAATAGAGAGAGTGAGATTAGACCCAGCAGTAGTGCACTACAAATCTCCCGAGAGTGCTGCAGAGGCCCAATAAAGGGAGGTTGCGCGCATGTGTGTGAAGCCGGCAGTTTGTGTGAATGGGTGTGAATAAGCATGAATGGCGAATAAGTCTGATGAGTCTTATGTGTTAACTCAGTTGAGCGACTGGGCATTTGAAGTTACCGGTATTGAAAAACAGCCAGCATTAATTTGGAGTCGTAAAACTAGATACGCCCCCATTAAAGTGCATGCAACAGAATACATTGATTTAGGAAGTATTTGGGCTGTTAGGATAAGGGTGGAATTTAGACATAGAGGTAGTGTTAAAGAGTGTAAGTGGGGAAAAGGCTGGGATAGATATAAGGGGAGGAAAATAATAGAGATAATAAAACTGTGTGGGGGAAGATGTAATTTGGCAGACACACGGGAAAAGAGCAGAGAAGGAAGCGGTTCAGTTACAATTGGGTTACCCTAGGAGGTTTTTATTTGAGTCAGACCGTATACCTATATCACCATTTGAATGGTACAGGGCAGCAATAAATATTGAGTGCACACAATCAGGAGAAACGAGGTGGTGGGTGTATAAGGCGTGCCTGCATTGTGTAGTGAAAAATAGGTATTTACATTTTACCCCACGTATGCCCCAACCCGAAGAGCTACCGCCAAAAGAAGACGTGGAGGGATAAAGATAAAAATAAAAATATAAGTGCTGACGCTGGAGTGTATGGAAGGGGAGCGTCAGGAATCCTATGTGTTAAATCAGTTGTGCGATTGGGGTTTTAGAGGAGTGCAGTGGAGGAAAACGCCAGCGTGCACATGGTGTCACAATATTAACATAGTAGTACTGTCAGTGCTCCGCCTCCCTAGCTGTTGTGTTTTGTTTTTCCCTGTCCATGTGCTTTTGTTTTCCTTGTGTTTTAGTCCTGCCCCGCTCCCCGCCCGGTCTCCGCCCGCCTGATTGCCTGCACACCTGCTTCCCATCCCCTCATCAGCCCTGCCCTACATCTTCCCTGCTTTTCCCTGTCCTGTTGCTAGTTCGTCACAGTGTTTTTCTCCTGTTTCGTCCCCGCCGTTTGCTTTTTGCTTCTGTCTGCGTGTTTCTCGTTTTCGACCCTCCTCGTATCCTGACCTCGTTTTTGCCTGCCTCCTTGCCACGTTCACCTGATTGCCTGCCTGTCCGGTTCCCGACCTTGCCTGCTCCGGTTTCCCGATCCTCGTTCTGTCCACGGACTGCCTTCCGGTTTTTGACCCTGCCCGTTTCTGATTAGCGATCTGCCTGACGATTCCATTAAAGACTCTTGGAACCCGAAGCTCCCTTGGTCCGCGCCTGAGTCCTTGCCTGAGCCTTGACAAGTACACCCTGAAGAATACATTGAAATAGAAAAGATTGTGATAATAAGAGTAAGGATTGAGTTTAACTTAGATGTGGAGGTTGTACTGTTAACGTTGGAAAAATCAGAAAGGTGGAGAAATTGCAGGATAGAGAAGGTGATAGAATTGATTAAAATTAAATTAGGAGATGAAGTACATTTACATTTACATTTATTTATTTAGCAGACGCTTTTATCCAAAGCGACTTACAAAAGTGCATACAGTAGGTACAGCGACAGTACGGGGACAGGATGTGTACAGTTCCACAATGAGACAGTTCTCAGCTGAGAGCAGAGGTCTGTTTGAGGAGTTTGGGGAGGTTGAAGATCAGTTGGGCAGCTGCATTCTGGATGAGCTGGAGAGGGTGGGTGGTGCATGCTGGGAGGCCTGGAAGGAGAGCGTTGCAGTAGTCCAGTCGAGGGAGAACTGTGGCCTGGATAAGGAGCTGCGTCGCGTATGTGGTTAGGAACGGGCGAATCCTCCTGATGTTGTGGAGGAGGAATCGGCAGGCCCGTGACGTGCGAGCAATGTGCTCCTTGAAGTCCAGGTTACTGTCGAGGGTGATGCCCAAGCTCTTTGCTGTCTGAGAGGATGGTATTGCGGTGCCATTGAAGGTGATGGAAAGGTCATGCAGGGGGGAAGGGCCGGCTGGGATGAAGAGGAGATCCGTTTTACTGAGGTTCAGCTTCAGGTGGTGGGATGTCATCCATTTGGAGATGTCAGCCAGGCATGCAGAGATTCTTTCGTTGACCTGGGGGGTAGAGGGAGGGAAAGAGAAAAAGAGTTGGATGTCGTCAGCATAGCAGTGATAGGAGAAGCCATGCGATTTGATAACTGAGCCAAGAGAGTTAATATAAATTGAGAAGAGTAGGGGTCCCAGTACTGAACCCTGTGGAACTCCTGTAGTGAGGGGGGTGGGTGCAGAGGTGGAGCCTTTCCAGTAGATCTGGGAAGATCTACCAGTCAGGTAGGACGTGAACCAGGAGAGGGCAGTTCCAGAGATGCCCATCTCAGACAGCTTTGATAATAGTGTCTGGTGGTTGACTGTATCGAAAGCAGCAGAGAGGTCGAGGAGGATGAGGACAGATGACGAGCCGGAGGCTCTAGCCATGTGGAGAGCCTCTGTCACGGCCAGGAGTGCAGTTTCTGTTGAGTGTCCAGCTCTGAATCCTGACTGATGGGGGTCTAAGAGGTTGTTCCTGAGAAGAAAAGGGGAGAGTTGATTAAGTACTGCACGTTCCAAGGTTTTAGATAGAAATGAGAGAAGAGATACCGGTCGGTAGTTTGTAACATCGGATGGGTCGGTAGATGGTTTCTTGAGGAGCGGTGTGACCAGAGCTTTCTTGAAGTCTGTGGGGACAGTGCCAGAGGTTAGTGAGGAGTTGATAAATGAGGAAAGAAATGGGGCGATCTCACCAGATATGGATTGGAGCAGGGTAGAGGGGATGGGGTCCAGAGGGCAGGTTGTGGCGTGGTGGTCTGTGATGAGTTGTAGTACTTCCAAGTGTTTGAGCGGCATGAAGGAAGACAGCTGGTTGATGGAGTTGCCCGTGGTGGTCAAGAGTGTTGTTGAGGGAGAGAAGGCTCCTGGTGAACACGAGGTCGAGCTGGTTGCCGGCCTTGTGGGTCGCAGGTGATGGTGAGAGGTTGAGGGCGAAGGACTGGAGGAGGGAGATTATTAAGAAGCCGAGGGGACCTGGGGGGCGATAAACAACAACAATCATGAGGTTTAGAGGATGAGACACGGATATGGCATGGAATTCAAATGAGTTAATAGAGAGAGTATGGAGGGGCAGAGGAGAGTATCTCCAGGATGGGGAGATAAGCAACCCTGTGCCACCTCCTCTGCCTGAGACCCGTGGAGTGTGAGTGAAGGAGTATGAGGACGATAGGGCAGCGGGGGTGGTGGTGTTGTCCGGGGAAATCCAGGTCTCGGTGAGCGCCAGGAATTGGAGCGACATGGTCTCAGCGTAGGCTGTGATGAATTCAGCCTTCTGAACCGATGACCGGCAGTTCCATAGTCCACCCGCCACTGAGAGCACTTCGGAGAAGGACAGAGGGGGATAAACCAGGTTAGTCAGGTTGCGTTTGCGGAAGTTGTATCTCCTGGAATGAGAGGAAGAGTGGATGAGGATAGGAATGCGGCACATGACTGAGGGGTCTGGTGATGGAGAGGAGAGGGGATCAGAAAAAACGCTGAAAGAATTGCTGGCAAAATTGGTGAGGAAATGGCGACGAGGCTGCCGTACTGGCAGCCTCTGTGTTAGCTAAATACCTGTGATGGTAATTAGCTTGATCAAACGAACAAAGTACAAACAGCTGGTTACAGCTGAGCACAGGTGATACTAATCGATGATTACCACCACAATAGAACGAAACTGGTCGCTGCAAACACGAAATCAATTACAACTACAGCTGACAATTATCAACAATTATGAAAGCGATACACTTAACCGTGTCCTGCGCGAAGATGCCGCAACGCCAACTAGATGCACACTTTGCAGTACTTTGGAAATCGCACGGGAAGGGAGTAGAAAAAGAATTGGTTTCACTACGATTAGGATATCCCAGGAATTTTTCATTTGAGACAGGAAAAATACCTCAGAGTATCACTAAGACATACAGGTGTCCGGGGCTAGGAGAAGGAGGGGTGTGTACGCGCTGCCAAGCACGAAATAGGAGGTACCGAATTTATAGATATAAGGGGGGATGGTCTTTGCTTGAGTGGAATAGAGGACTTGAGGTACTATATGACTCCCGCCGTGCGAGTGAAGGAGTTAATGAGGCAGGGAATCCCCGGAAAAACTGTAACTGGTACTGGGAGACTAACTGTGGATGCAAGCCAATAGGGTACAACAAGCCAACTTAGAAACTGAGAGTTTAGAGGAGACGGTGATTAAACGCCAAACACATCAGGGAGTGCAGATATTTTTAGCCTTGTGGACCGTGTCGTTCCTGGTACTGTGGGTAGCTGCCATGAGGTGGATGATAAATGATAGATGGGGGATATAGAAACACAGGGGAGTAGGACTCATTTTTGGCTAGAACGCACTTAGATCAAGACGGGGTAGAACGGAATCAAGACGCTCAACTAATAAATTTAAAACTCTGGCAGCTTACAGAGTGGAGTAATTTGGATCAGGTACAGGAGGATTTCCCAGCTATCAGGTGGAGGTCAGCATTGCAGAGATTGTGGACAGAAAGAACGCTGAGCTCTGCATTAATCTGGTTGTGTGACAACCCAGAAGGAGTAGCGACGGTGCCGCTGGCAGGGTTCTTGCAGATACCGGAAGGTTTCGCTGTACTGGGGAGAGACAGATTACTGTTGAATCCCCGATTAAGCATTGTTATTAAGCCAAGGAAAGTTAGGTGAGAAACAGGAAAGTGGGCACACATTAAAAGAACAAAAGAAACTGATGGTTCAGAAAAACTAGAGCTTGACACCTATAACCCAGACACTAGTAGAAAATATAAGGCAGGGGTTACAGTAGGAAAAATATTCGTATTGATTAGAACTAGGGAAACGGATAGGGAGGTTGACACCCCAAGTAACAGTGACACTAAACAGGGATACATGGGGGCGAGAGCAGGAAAAATGAAAAAGGGTGGGAACACAGGAGAAGTGGAAGTAACCACACCCGCAGAATTAATAATGAAACAATATCCGGAACACGAAAAGCAAATTAAAAAGTGTATGAGGGAATGGAACAAAAGGACTGTTGGGGATCTGCAATGGCCAAAGGAGGGCACTTTTGACCTTGCCCACTGCAAGGAAGTGGAGATGGCCATAAAATACCACAAGGTATTGAACACAAGTAACAAACAGGAAGGAAAGAGAGCAAAAGAGAGGGAGGTGTTAAGCTGGTTTAAACAAGAAGGAAAGACCGTGACAACAATGAGGGGCAGACGGAGCAGGAAAATGGGTTACAGCCCTGGAAGAGAATACAGGAGGGATCAGACTGGCCCTGGGGGATGTCAAAGCCCTGTTGATGCATGTGGGAGAGAGGCAAGTGACAGAAGATGTCTTCAGAGGAGCATAGTTGTCCCAGGTGATCTCGGGACACGTGGTAGACGTGGCATGAACACCACCACTGCAAATCTGTTCAAAATGATGGTGAAGAAAAGCATGCCAAAACAAGCACAGAGGCGTCTGGACGGAGTGGTCGGCCTGATGAAGATGGACTGGCCGATGTTCGCAGAGCATGTGATACACCATATGGAACAGTATCGAAGGGAGAAAAAAGAAGCAGAAGACTAAAGCAAACAACTGAACAGCAAACTGGCACAACTGCAGCCGGGGGAATTGACCGAGACGTCTGCACCAGCCCCAGCCACCGTAGCCCCAACCAACACAGCATCAGCACAAGCACAACCAGCACAGCAGCAAGGACCGATTCCAGCAAACTCAGTCCTGGTGACGCCAGCAGCCACCCCCACCCCGCAGATGCCACCCATAAATGTGTACATTTGGCGGGATGTGGCGGGAGGAACAGGAGGACACCGACCCCCTATGATGAGAGGAGCAGGAGGGGCCAGAGGAAGAGGACGAGGAGGACTGAGAGGTGACGGGCCACAGAGGGGTGGATGGCAAAGGCCACTGAGTTACCCATCAAATCAGCAGACAGCGAACACCAACCAAGGTCCCCAACCGGCAGGTGACGTGTGCTGGGGGTGTCGCCAGGTAGGTCACAGACGAAGAGACTGCCCAGTCAATCCATGGGCAGAACCAGTGTCCATGGGCTAAAAAACAAGTGAGGGGCCATCATCCAATCCATGGATAGGGCCAGCAGCTAACTGGCAAGCATAGGGAGGCCCAGAGAAGCCAGAGGGGGAGGAAATGTCATTGATTGTCTCTACATGTCCACAAGATGAACCCACCATACCAGTAATTATTAATCAACGTGAACACCAATTTATGATAGATACAGGTGCAACATATTCCTGTATTGGTAAGACAGGCGCCGATCTCTCCCTCTCCAGTTCATCTGTTAAGACAACGGGCTTCTCTGGGAAAACACAGATAATTCCACTTACTCAGCCTGTCCCTATGCGAATTGCCGGAAAAACTATAGTAGCACCGCTGCTGTACTCAGCTCACACTCCTGTTAACCTGTTGGGAAGAGATATTTTTTGCCCACTGAAAGCCAACATTATGTACACCCAAGACGGCATCCACATAGACATTCCAGAAGATTCACGACACACGATGCTACCTATGTTGATACAACAATGCGCAGTGTCACGGCCTCTGGTGTATTGGCTGCGTTTGTTCCCGAAAAACTCAATGCTGCAGCAACAATGGGACACATGGAAACCGTGGGTGCAGGCACAACTGGGAAAAGTTGCGGAGCGACAACTGCCACTACACTGCACCCTCATGTACGATGAGTATCGTACAAACATTGACTACGAAGAGTGTTGGGATGAAGTGATCAATGGACATCAATATCATGTGGTTAGTCAAGACATCTACATTGGACCACAAGGAGCAGCAACTGCAGTGTCACTGCCACCCTCACTGCAACATCAGCAGTGGTACAGAGTCCCAAAAGCCACCCCACATGTGACGCTGATGGTGGCACATGGCCATGAATCGCTTGAGTTGGGACCGATGGTGAGACGGGCATTGCAAGTCTTGGAATGGCTTCCAACAGAAAATAAGTTCATTCATACCTCCCAAAACAAGCAGTTCATCAGAATTTCAATGAAAGCATACGATGATAGCGTTGCAGAAAAGGTTTTGTTGGATGCCAGAATGCCAAAACAAATGCCCCTGAAACCAGAGCATGAGGACTTATTAAAACAGGTGCCAGATTGCCTGTGGTCAAAACACAAAACGGACATTGGGTGTGTAAAGTCTGCACAACAAGTGCACATAACCCTGAAGCAGGGAGTGAACCTGCCCAACCAGAGACAATATCCCTTGAGACAACAAGCGATAGATGGCATCAAACCTACAATAGATGGCCTGCTGCAGGCTGGCGTGCTAATTAAAACCAGGAGCCCATGTAACACTCCTATTTTCCCAATCAAGAAGCCACATTCTGATGATTATCGCCTGGTCCATGACTTAAGAGCAGTGAATTCAGTTGTAGATGCAGAAATACCAATTGTTCCCGATCCTCATACATTGCTCTCAAACATACCACCAGACACGCGGTGGTACACGGTAATAGATTTATGTTCCGCATTTTTCAGTGTACCCTTGCACCCAGACTCACAATATCTTTTTGCATTTACTTATCAAGGTCAGCAGTACACATACACCAGGTTACCACAGGGCTATTGTGAAAGCCCCTCAGTGTTTAATAGAGTGTTAGCGCAGGACCTACAACATTTAGACATTTAAAGTTACCCACTTTATTTATGTTATATGTTTTATTTGTCTTTAAATGTTAGTGTAATAAATTCTGTTACACTTTTTCCAGTGTTTGCGACTGTGGTCTCCCCTTTTTTCCCTGTTATGGTCTGACCCTAGACCGGGCCGTAACACCAGTAGTTAGCAAACTAGCCAGCTAAACCCTTAATGTAGTGGAATAACAATTACCCATGGACAGGTCAGGGTCCTAGCCAGCTCCACATTACAAACAAGGCGTGAAATAGTTTCGCATATAGGCCCAACTATACATAACATTTAATGTTACCTCCACAGAATTGAGAGGCCTAGCCCGAAGTGTCATCCACAGAATCAGTCATATTGGTCACTGTGTTAATGTTGTATCTGCCCAGCGTAGGTTTGATCACTTTATTGAAGTAATTAGTGGCTTCAGTGGGAGAGTCGAAGTTGAGCAACGCACCATTGAAGGTCAGATGTAGCTGGCAGGGGTACAGCAGTCAGATCTTGTCTTTGGCTCCGTGGAGAGCTGACTTCACTGGCTTGAACGTTGCAATGTTTCTTCAGCTCCATTGAAAATTCAGGGAAAATGAGAATTTTTTTTGGCTCTTGTAGCAAAGCTCTCTGGATTCCTATGACAGCCTCAGAATCCCCTCTTTGACTTGGAAACAAAGAAAGCACACTACAAATGGTCTGGGGGATGCACCTAGGGTTGTGGGTTTGGGTGCAGGGGTTCTGTGTGCCCGCTCAATCTCCACTGGGTGAGTGAGTTTGTTGCCGAACAGCTCTGAGATGATTGTTGTCATGAAGGTCTAGGCTGCTCACTGTTCTCAGGTATGCCAAGTACACGTAGGTTGTTTCTCCGCAATTGATTCTCCAGGTCGTCGACTTTGTATCACAAGGCCTTCTTTGCCGCTTCCAGTGACACCTACCTACGAGTCGTTTGTCCACTGTATTCAGAGATGATTCAATAACTTGGATTTTGGTGCTGTGCATTGAGATGGTGGCTTTGAGGCTTGCAGTAGAAGAGCGCATTTCTGCCAGGAGCCCTGACTGTAGCGAGGCAATCTCCCTGTGGAAAGTTGTTATCATGTTAGCAAAAAAAAAGTTGTTAGCATGTCTTGCATTAGAGCTGGGGTTAGCTCAGTGCTAGCTGTCTTGTTAGCTGTGCTAGCCCATACCCCAATCCCATCTAAATTGATATTATTTCACTTGTTTTTCAGCATTTTGTTGAGTACAGACACTGTATTGTGTGGAGCGTATACTAGGCTAATTGCTTAACTGTAGTCTGACTTTCTTAGCGATAAAATGAAGGAATCATATGGAGCAACTTCTAAACACGTTTTACTCCTCTGCTCTCATACCGGAAGTCCCCCGGTACCTGATAACTCTGGAATGCTGAAGCAAGGGATTGGAGATTTCCCAGGATCTCGTGGAAGAGCTGTTCATTTCTCTCGACGGCAGAACCTTGAGAAGACAGAGTGGTCTTCATCTGGTTAATCTCTGCTGGATTGTAATGACATTGTATTCAAATACATGTGTATGTTAAATGTACGTGTATGTTAAATTGGCATGAGTCACATTCTACTATCGCTATTCATTGGAAAAATATGCAGGAAGCCACATTTTAACAAGTGAGCTACTGTAAAGTGAATGTGTTAATGAATGTAATATATAGACTATTAATATAGGTATGAAAGTAATAGTTATAATTTATTGTAAAGTATAGTTTATATATATATATATATATATATATATATATATATAACACACACACACACACACACTATATGGACAAAAGTATTTGGCCACACCTGTTTTTCAGGGTTTGGGCTAGGCCCCTTATCTCAAGTGAAGGGCAATCTTAAAGCTTCAGCATACCAAGACATTTTGGACAATGCTATGCTTACAACTTTGTGGCAAGTTTGGGGAAGGCCCTTTTCTATTCCAACATGACTGTGCCCCAGTGCACAAAGCAAGGACTATAAAGACATGGTTTGATGAGTTCGGTGTGGAAGAACTTGACTGGCTCGCACAGAACCCTGACCTCAACCCCATCAAGCACCTTTGCGATGAACTGGAACGGAGATTGCGAGCCAGGCCTTCTCGTCCAACATCAGTGCCTGACCTCATAAATACTCTACAGAATTAATGAGCACAAATTCCCACAGAAACACTCCAAAATCTTGTGGAAAGCCTTCCAAGAAGAGTGGAAGCTGTTATAGCTGCAAAAGAGGGACCAACTCCATATTAAAGTATATGTAGTTGAATACAAAGTCATTACAATGTAATGGTCAGGCGTCCGAATACTTTTGCCCATATAGTGTATGATCTGGATGAATAAAGTTTTGCATGCATGATGTGGGGCCAAATGAATCCATATCCAAGGGTTTCAGGGATAATAACATGTTTAATACAGTTTAACAAATCACATTGATTACCCTCCATAAACCCCAGCTGTTATTGCTTTTATTGCTTTTGAATCAGTGTGTTCAACTGTGGACAACCATCTTTAATTTACTTACTTTAACCAGATGTGGCATGAGTCATCAGTGTGGACAGATCTTTGAACCTGTGACCAGGACTGGTTGCAGAAAATCTAAAAATCTTCAATATTTCAATTTAACATGATATTTAATATATAAAAGTAGATGTCAGAATGGATTATGGAGAATTTAGACACTGTAAAAAGAAAGCTGCTAATTAGATAAGCAAGACAAAACAAAAAAGGGATAATTATTTCCTCATTGATTTTCATCACTGGTATTAACAGGCATGCAAGGATATAAACAATTATATAAGCATCAACAAACATTTTAACAAGCCTATTAACCATATGACTTAAACCACAAGCAAGACAAAAACTGTATTGCTCCTGCACTCTTTTAACAAATTATACATAAGGCACACACAGTGCACAGTACAGTGAATATCAAACAATGGAAGAACACGGTGATCAGTATTGTGAGTATTACACTGGCGAGTGCAAAATTACTTTAAGTATACGTTAAGCTGTAGACCCATGTGCTGAATGTTTATTTACTGAAATAATTCAGGTAATGTTTGTGATGATGAATTACACTCCATGAGTCTGATTTGGATGAAAATAAGAGATTGATGGCTATTAACAGTTAAAATATATATATTTTACTTTTAATTGCCTCAGCGCTGCTGTTTGAAGAATTGTCATTCACCTTATGAACTCAAATATTAGATCATTATACATCTTTTTTATATTGAGAAGACCGTTCATAGAATAGGTTTTTAGCAGAATTAACATATTTAAAATTCATATGTTTTTGTTGTTAAGGTATATTGCAATATATTTCTGAAGATTTTTCATTATATTCATTGATATTTTCATTATATTTGTAATATATTCTTGGGCTGAACAACATATTTCTCAATATATTACACTATATGTTATTTCCATATGAGATTTGGGCTATGGAAGAGCGTGGATAGAGATTCACAGTTAGGGTTTATTTTTTCCCCTTTATGCAATGCAGTATCCATTAGGCTTGTTTCAACGGTACAACCTCTGCATTTATGCAGAAGCACTGTGGCAAGACAGATGCAATCCACTAATACTTTTATGCTGCCAACCACAATGTTTCGCACTACAAGTCCCACAGATCACTACAGTGAAGTAAGTGGCAGATGGCGGATAAATGCTGCTCCATTGATGCCTTCTGAACAACTTCCCCTTTATGCAATTTTTGGAATTGCCAATGACACATCAGGCCACAACAACCTCTGCAGTGCTACAAATGCAATCCAATGAGACCCTGACATAAGCATGCCTTCCCCAGCAGAAAAAGAGCAAAACCAATGTGTTCTGCCACTGCACTGAAAAAAAAAGTCTGTTGGATTTACATAAAAAAAATATGTACATCGGTTGCACATATTAAAGTTATGTTTACTCAAAATGATTTATTTACATTAAGTACAGTGGGGAGAACAAGTATTTGATACGCTGCCGATTTTGCAGGTTTTCCCACTTGCAAAGCATGTAGAAGTCTGTAATTTTTATCATAGGTACTCTTCAACTGTGAGTGACGGAATCTAAAACAAAAATCCAGAAAATCACATTGTATGATTTTGAAGTAATTAATTTGCATTTTATTGCATGACATAAGTATTTGATACATCAGGAAAACAGAACTTAATATTTGGTACAGAAACCTTTGTTTGCAATTACAGAGATCAGACGTGTCCTGTAGTTCTTGACCAGGTTTGCACACACTGCAGCAGGGATTTTGGCCCACTCCTCCGTACAGATCTTCTCCAGATCCTTCAGGTTTCGGGGCTGTTGCTGGGCAATACGGACTTTCAGCTCCCTCCAAAGATTTTCTGTTGGGTTCAGGTCTGGAGACTGGCTAGGCCACTCCAGGACCTTGAGATGCTTCTTACGGAGCCATTCCTTAGTTGCCCTGGGCCCTGGGCCCTGCCCTGTGTGTTTTGGGTCGTTGTCATGCTGGAAGACCCAGCCACGACCCATCTTCAATGCTCTTTCTGAGGGAAGGAGGTTGTCGGCCAAGATCTCGCGATACATGGCCCCATCCATCCTCCCCTCAATACGGTGCAGTCGTCCTGTCCCCTTTGCAGAAAAGCATCCCCAAAGAATGATGTTTCCACCTCCATGCTTCACGGTTGGGATGGTGTTCTTGGGGTTGTACTCATCCTTCTTCTTCCTCCAAACACGGCGAGTGGAGTTTAGACCAAAAAGCTCTATTTTTGTCTCATCAGACCACATGACCTTCTCCCATTCCTCCTCTGGATCATCCAGATGGTCATTGGCAAACTTCAGACAGGCCTAGACATGTGCTGGCTTGAGCAGGGGGACCTTGCGTGCGCTGCAGGATTTTAATCCATGACGGCGTAGTGTGTTACTAATGGTTTTCTTTGAGACTGTGGTCCCAGCTCTCTTCAGGTCATTGACCAGGTCCTGCCATGTAGTTCTGGGCTGATCCCTCACCTTCCTCATGATCATTGATGCCCCATGAGGTGAGATCTTGCATGGAGCCCCAGACAGAGGGAGATTGACCGTCATCTTGAACTTCTTCCATTTTCTAATAATCGCACCAAAAGTTGTTGCCTTCTCACCAAGCTGCTTGCCTATTGTCCTGTAGCCCATCCCAGCGTTGTGCAGGTCTACAATTTTATCCCTGACGTCCTTACACAGCTCTCCGGTCTTGGCCATTGTGGAGAGGTTGGGGTTTGTTTGATTGAGTGTGTGGACAGGTGTCTTTTATACAGGTAACGAGTTCAAACAGGTGCAGTTAATACAGGTAATGAGTGGAGAACAGGAGGGCTTCTTAAAGAAGAACTAAGGTCTGAAGGTCTGTGAGAGCCGGAATTCTTACTGGTTGGTAGGTGATCAAATACTTATGTCATGCAATAAAATGCAAATTAATTATTTAAAAATCATACACTGTGATTTTCTGAATTTTTGTTTTAGATTCCGTCACTCACAGTTGAAGAGTACCTATGATAAAAATTACAGACCTCTACATGCTTTGCAAGTGGGAAAACCTGCAAAATCGGCAGTGTATCCAATACTTGTTCTCCCCACTGTATACTGAATTCTTTTTTGTTAAAGAAACAACTTTTTTATATTAATTTAACAATTTTCTTTAATGTTAAGTATATTCATTTAGCCGATGTTAAGTTTTTTACATAAACTACACATGGTGTTGTTCTGTTAAATCTGCCTGATCTGCTAAAGTAAGTCTTACACTATTAAGTTATAAAGCTTCTGCATAGTTTGTTCATCCATTGCACATGATAAAATTATTTCTGCGCACTGATTTCTGTTATTTAAATAAATTCATTTTGTACATCCTTCTATCTGATCCAGCATTTACCATAAAATTTTCAAAACAAATAAGACATATATAAGACAAATAAGATGAAGAAAAACATTAACTAAGTGACTGTATTTTGTCAAAGAATAAAACAACTTTAACACTGTACTACAAATCCACAATAAAGAACGAAAATAAAAATCCGAAACTATGACAAGGCACTTTGATGCAAGAGGTACATTTACACTGCAGAAACACTGCAGAAAGCATACATAAAGGCAGTGCAATAAATGGACAAGCATAAATGTAATGAAAGAGCAACAATGGTCCATATTCCAAGAGGCAAACATGGGCCACTGTGTTGTGTCCACCTTGCCATAACATAGCAACAGCTCACTCAGTCTGTTTTTGAGAACTTGGGCTTTCTTCTTTGTTTGATAACGGCTCTGAAATTAAAGAGTAATAACAGCTTGCTTTCTCACCACAACAACATTTCACAGTAAACAACATGCAAAAAGCAAATCACCCCCAAATCCTTATATAGGGGGGAAATAGACCTTTTGCAGCCGCTCCATTAGCGTAAGAGAAATCTGCAAATCTGACGAGGCACTTTGATGCAAGAGGTACATTTTCAAACACATGACCCTTGGAGAAACAATCTTCTGAAAACAACACAGAAGACATGCTATAGGTAAATATTGCAAAAAGCATACATAAAGGAAGTGCAAGAAAGTTGCATAAGTGCTTGTCCAATGTCCAGTATAAATTCAATGAAAGAGCAACAATGGTCCATGGCAACAGCTCACTCACAGAGTCTTTTTTTCAGAACTTGGGCTTTCTTAGAGAGCATGTTGCCATCCAGCTCCATCACAACTTTCTGGAGCACTTCAAAAGAGTACTTCAGCTCAGGACGGTAGTTGAGGTTCAAAGCATACATTGGGCCAAGTAACATGTCAGCAGCTAAAGCAATGTTGTCCAGGTCATGCAGTACCATCTGGCCTTCCAAGACAAAGGCATCATGTTTGACAACTTATATTCCCACCGTGGTCTCTTCAATGGATCCTTGGATGAGGGCATCATCTTCTGCCTGCAGAGTGCACAGTCACAAAAGGAACAAAGTGAGATCAAAACAAGTGAGATCAAACAAAAAACATTGAATATATACACTTGAAATATTATACTGAATGTCTGTGCTAACTAATAATATACAAATCTCTAAACCCCTGTGTTTGATAAGTACATTTGGCCATTTTTACTACTTCATTTAAGCCTCCTTGTTGCTCCTTTCTGCCCTGTTAAATTTTTGTTACTGCATTATGCTATTCATACAAACTCAACACTTCCTGTATCTGTTTCAAATTAAAAGCCCTCTAGCTTTTCAGTGAATAGAATCCCTTCATTTCTTAACAAGGCTTTCCTGTGAAACATTTGCAGGAATGTGTCGAGGAAAATTCAGAGGTTTGCCACACAGTACTACAGATGTAGCTACTGCCATTTTGTGGCACTTCTGCTACAAAATACAGTTTGTATAATAACTAAAAAGGATCTGTCAGTGAATGTTTACGTATTTAAAATATATGAATTTAAACTATTATATTGTATGCCTATTAAATGGCATATCACAATGTAGAGCTGCAACTAACATTTTTATCATCAGTTAATCTGATGATTATTTTGTCTATAAATGACAAAAAATACTGAAAAATGCCCACTGTAACATTTCCTCCTTCACAAGGTAACATCTTTAAATTGCTTGTTTTATACCACCTACAGTCCAAAAGACCAAAACATTGAGTTTTCTATCATATATGATAAAGGAAACCATATTTTTTTCTACATTTGAAAAGCTGGAACCAGAGAATGTTAGACATTTTTGTTTGAAAACTGAAACAATTAACTGATTATCGAAGCAGCTGCAGATACATTTTTGACTATTCAATTTATTGATTAATTGTTTCAGCTCTACCACAAGGTATATCTAAAGCATAGTGAACTATGCAAGAGAAAATATCTTTAAGGTGTCCCATCCCCGATCTAACATCATAGACCACCCTGGTCATAACCTAACGTCATCATTCATTTGTAGTCATGTTTCTGGTCACCTGAAATTTTAACCTACTGGTCTTGTAAATGTAAAATTTGGATATTCATCAAAATCTAGAACATGAATGAATAAAGTCTTTCTTCCATATACTGTGTCTGAGTGTTAGTGCATATAAGGATACTGCCAAAATTGTCCCATTTTGAGTTCACATTTTTTTAAAAATTCAAGATCACTACCATATTGATATCTGACTAACTGGCTGTTCTATGTTGTTTCAATAACTAGGTATTTTAGTGCTCAACAAAATATCAAAGATATTTTGATATTTTGTTGTTTTGTATAATTATACTCACCACATACTCTCTCACTAGATTTGCTGGGTCCTCGTTGAGGTACACACACAGCCCCTTGAGAACGCATTCCCACTCTACATCAACGTCATTATCCTAAGTCAAGGGGGGTAAGGAGAGCGAGACATTTGTTTAGAATCCTTTTTCTTCAATCAAATGTGTACACCGTCAAATCAGTATTTTTCCCCCCAAAATGCACTCTTACTTGAGTCACGTGTGCCAAAATGCTCTGCAGACGCTTGCCTATCTGTCTGCCTCTCTTTTTAAATACCTTCAGAAGTTTGCATCTAGCTGTGAGAGGAGTCTCAATTGCAGGGGCATAGTGGTAATGTGCTTAAATTCTGCATTTATCTGAAAACAAGAATCATCACAGACATCACATCACAAAAATACTTATTTGATCACTTCATTTTCTAATGATCTTATGATTGTCCTTGTTTACAATATCATTAACCCCACTCAATATTTTGTTTTGCTGCTACAATAAGATGGTTTTTAGTTAATGTATGTGTACACTGATTGAAAATCCTGTGTCAACAGCACCAGTTGAGAACTATATTTCTGTGAATTTCCTTTGTAGGCTAAGCCAAAATATTCAAAGAAAACATGACCAAGTTGAACTTTGGTCACAAAAAACAGTAAGTAATATGTTGGTTTTCCAATGGTAAAATTGACTCAAACACAGTCTACATAACTACAACATTGATTAATCAAAATTTATTTGTTGTTGTGGTCAGATTAATACAGCCAGTCCATGTAATTTGTCAAGGTGATACAGACATACACGCAGAATAGCTCATCTCAGTAATTCATCTCTTCTACATGGACTAACTGGACATGAAGAGAGTAATCCATGTGAGGCATGTATCTAGTGCAAATAACTAACGCCTATTGGCTCTCCTCTGCCAGTAATCAAAAATTCAGTTGCACTGCACCCCATTTAACTGAATGTACCGTTTGCCTCTCATTTTCTAATTTAGAAAAATGGAAAATTAAGTTTCCCGACTTTGTAAAGTACTGCTCTAATTAACGCGGAGCAAACGTATGATATGATTCATCAATCACTGTCAGCTGCTGCTCTGAATCTGATCCTGACAGTCTGACGCTCATCTTATTATCAGTTCAGTTATCAAAGTGGTCTACAGTTCCCTTACTCGCTGAATGTGTGGCCTTTGCTGTGAAATAAAGCCGTTTTTCTTTTCTCCTGAAGACTAATATCATATTTCATCACGGTATCACAATTTTCTCTCTGAGGTTAATGTGGATGGACTTCGGCCAAGCAGGGCGCCTCCAACTGTAAAAAGCTGCAGTAAACTAGTGCCACCAGTAGCAGCTTTTCAAGAATGATGCTTACCAAAACTTGTCACGGCGACCTTGACTTTCCACACTGCGGGACAGCGGACACGCCTGCAATGCGTTGGTTATAACCTCCCCCCTCCCCCCCACCGAATTAGGCTAACCGTTAACTTCATTGTTCTTAATCTTAACAGCCCTCTGGAGAGCAGCAATTAACGGTCTTAAAATTTTCTATAAATTTTCACACTACAAAAACACATGCTGTGCACTCATTTTGAGAAATATTAACACCCATAAATGATATTCGCGGGCATTAGCATAGCTAACACCAATGAATGGTAGCTAACCTTAGCATTAACGCTGTCTTATTCATGTTTCTCGATGTCACTGGCAGATTAAAAGCATCGGCTTTATGAAAACAATGCGTCTAAAGTGACTACCTCTAACTCTGACCAACATTTGATAAGATTTAATTATTTTTACCTTGTAGAGAGCTCTCCAGGTCCACATTAATTAGTCCAATGCAGGTGAAAGGATTGGCGTGGCGGGCCTAATTCGGCTGCAGAAGTTTTCCTAGTGGGCGGAGTTTCCAGACAAAACATAACTATTTTCTTTGTTCTTACCATGACTGAGACTTACAGATTTTACATCCACCAAGATTTAAAGAGTTCTACATGATTGAAATATGTTCAGAAGAGGAATAAAACTAAATCATGTCTTATATATGAAATGTATATTTGTAAATTGAACAGTCCCCCTTCTCCCCTTTTTTCAGTGTGTGTGCTCCCAGTTGTCAGCGGATGAAGTGAGGTATCATGATGTGTTTTGGATTCTGTGATCTAGTGACTGATGTATGGTAGGATACTTGGCTTCTCTTGTCTAGTCATGCTGTACAAGTTAACTTGTGGTAGCTCATGAACAGTGTTATGATCGGACTCACTGGTCTGGGAGTGATGTTAGCCTGGTCTGACACTGACACTCATTCAACTTGAATTATTACACGTCTTCTTTTGTGCTGGAAGTCACTCTGGATAAGGCCATCTGCTACATGAATGTAATGTAATGTGTTGTGGTAAGGAGCAGCAGTGTGGTGTGGTGGTAAGGGTCAATGCTGTGGTGTAGCAGGAAGTAGCTACATGATTAATGGTCACATGGTGTAGTTATAAGGAGCTACAATGGAAACATTGGACCCATTCAGGACTAAGAATATTCATGAATATTCATGGATATTACACATGTCATTGCTGAGGAATCCCACCGCACTCTCAAAACAAAACAGACCAAACCAAACCACTGAGACCACCCGGAGCACAGCCACAAACACACACACACACACACACACACACACACATACACACACACACATACAAACACACAATTACAAGTACCTGTTTGCCGCTGAAGTTGATGGAATTAGTGCTGCTATTGTTTTATTTTGCAAGTGGAGAACAAGGATGCTAATGAACATATTTACACAAATGATCCTTATTATTGACTATATTAGCATCCATTTTGAGCTAGCGCAACATGTGGACATGGATCGAAATGACTCACAACAGTCTCCTTTTTCACATGTCCTCTGAATGAGCCAAAACACGGTCAGATATGTCCATATTGACAGTCTAGATATTTACAATTTAATTCAATTCAATTTTATTTGTATAGTGCCTTTTACAAAGGGGACTTCATCAAAAAGCAGCTTTACAGAAACCCTGAACCCCTCAGAGTAAGCCTATGCCAACAGTGGCGTGGAAAAACTCCCTGAATAAACCATGATCAGAACGTGGCTTACAGGGGAGACCCATCCATCACTGGCTGGAATGGGGCAGGTACATTTGGTGAACAGTAGGGAGGGAAAAGTCTGAAGAGAAGGATATGGTCAGGTCAGTGAGACTACTGGCTAGCTGGACCAGGTGGCTGGACATGGTCAGGCAGGAGAGACGGTGAGACAACTGGAGCTAGATCACAGGAGCCAGGGTGGGCTGCAACATCGTTACTTGTGTCTGAAACTCTGGTTGCTGCTCTGAAGCAGGAAAGGGAGAGGAGAGGCCATTATGGGGGAGAGAGATCAACTAGAAGAGTGATAGAGTAGAGAAGAGTCACCCGCATGCAATACAAAAACCCTGACAGAATAAGACTATGAAAGCATGACTAAGGTATGGGATGCAGAGGGCCAGCATAGTTATGAGGGCAGACATGAGGCTGTCAGCACCAGATTATGGCAGGAACTGCCGAGCGCTGAGTACCATACCGTCACATAGCGACAACACTGAGAGCTCAGTCCACTGAGACACTATAGACTGTGTCAGCCCTCGAGCTGCCATCCCTCAACTACAGGATTTACTGGATTTTTTAAGGATAAGGATTTCTTTACCTTGTTGTGGTTAGAATGCTGCATATTGGACCAATTAGAGACCCTTTAGAGAAGTGTTTGTGCATCCAGATAGTAAAGCATTACTAAAGTCTAATCTACAAGTAATTAAAGCATTCCATTTAATCATGTAGCAGGTGCTCTCATCTGGAGTGACAAAGTAGGAGTGCAAATTGCACATAAAAAGTTGCAGGCACAAGAAGATATAATACACAAAAAAAAAAAAAAAAACAATTGACTACACAAAATCTCTAGGGAAAAGAAATCACTATGAGTTTTTTTTTTCATTAACCTGCATATATTCAATTCAATTCAATTTCATTTGTATAGCACTTTTTACAACACAAGTTGTCACAAAGCAGCTTTACATTGTTACCAGGCCTGAGACCCCCTGAGAGCAAGCCTAAGGCAACAGTGGCAAGGAAAAACTCCCTAATTAACAGGAAGAAACCTTGAGCAGAACCCAGCTCAGAGGGGGAGCCCATCTGCTTCTGGCTGGCACTAGGCAGACAGAATTACAGAGGATACTTAAAGTTGTTTAATGTACTTAAGACATTTGAATTAGATAGACAGTAGTCATTAACAACAGAGTAATTAGTAAATGTAACCCTAGAATGTCTGGTTCTTGCCACGCAGTTGGCTTGATAGGGAGGGCAGCAAGGTAGCTGAACTGGAAATCGGGATGTGGCGCTTGAGCTACAGCTCCAGGCAGGAGCCTGGAGCAAGGACAGGAAACAAATAGAAAACAGTGATTAGTGGATGTTAATTGCAGAAATGAAAAACATAAAGGCATAAAGGCAAGGGGGAGCAGAGGGGGGAAGACAGATGCATGTGTGTAATAAGGGTAATAAGGAAAAATCCCCGCAGATAAGCACTATGGCAGCACACCTAGGGGATGAGAGGCAAAGGGCCAGCACGATCATGATGGCGACCCTAAGGCAGTCAACCAGGCCATGATGTAGTGACAGCAATGACCACTTAGTCCACCAGAGACTCTACAATCCATGCCAGCACTATGCTGTGTCCCTCAACTAAAAGATTTTATATAGGTAAATTCTTAGCCTATATTTAAAGGCAGAGAGGGAGTCTGCTCCCCGAACCTAAATTGTTGGGTAAATTGTTCCACGAAAGAGGGGCTCAGTACAAAAAGGCTCTAACACCTATAGTACTTTTAGGGCGCCTGTGGTCCACGTGCCAAAGCTGCATATGAAATGTCTTACTCTGACTCATCTCTGTGCTAGCTTACCTTGTGGACCGCAGTGCGAAAAGAAGCAGCGGCTGACATCACATGTTTTGGAGGAGGGCACGTACTTGTCCACGCTCTCCCAGATTGACAGTGGGGGTTGTGCAATGGAACCGAACATCGATGACAAATTGGGCATTCCAAAATATTCAGGGGATTAGCCATTCCAAATTGGGGAGAAAAATGGGGAAAAAAAAGAAAAAAAGAAGGAGGAAATTATGGGCCATCCATGTCTTTATGTCTTTGAGGCAGGCTTCCATGTTTGATATTTCCAAGGAGACATCAGGTTTGGCCGATATGTATAACTGGGTATCATCTGCATAGCAGTGGAAATTAATGCCATACTTATGAATGATATTGCCAAGAGGCAACATGTATAAAGAAAAGAGCAAAGGTCCAAGCACGGATCCTTGTGGTATTCCATGTCCTACTCTGAAGCGGTTGGAAGACACATTGCTAACAAAGACAAAGTGATGTCACTCTGACAGATAAGACCTCAACCAGAATAGAGCCTTTCCGCTTATGCGAATCAGGTTTTCAAGTCGGTCTAAGAGGATAAGATGATCGATTGTATCGAAGGCTGCACTTAGGTCTAGGAGCACAAGTAGGGACATACAGCCATTGTCAGAGGAGAGAAGTAGGTCATTAAGCACTTTTCAGAGATCGGTTTCCGGCTGTGATGCGGTCCAAACCCAGACTGAAAGACTTCCAGCATATTATTGGACTGTAAAAAGGAGCAACATTGCTTTGTTACCTCTTTTTCTAAAATCTTTGAAAGGAATGGGAGATTGGACATGGGTCTGTAGTTCGACAGGTCATTCGGGCCCAGAGTGGGCTTCTTCAGAATAGGCTTGATGACTGCTAATTTGAAGGATTGAGGTACATGTCCAGACATAAGGGAGGCATTGATTGAATTGTGTCGCGTATCTTTATGACTTTTCTGTCAAAAAGTTCATGAAGTCATCGCTTCAATGAATTGCTGGAATGCAGGGGTTGGCTGATGCAGAGCTCTTAGTTAGTCTGGCAACAGAGCTGAACAAATACCTGGGATTGTCCTTTTCTCTATTAGGGTAGAAAAATATACAGATCTGGCAGCTGTGGGGGCATGCTTGTAGCTTAGAAGACTTTCTTTCCAAGCCAGGAGAGAGACCTGCAATTTGGTGGAGCACTATTTTCTTTCAAGTTTCTGCAAAGTTTGTTTGATATATGGGCACGTGCAGTCATTTCTTAGTAATCTGAGTAACATGGGGCAGCTCCTCAGATGAAAACTCCCTTTACTTGATTTGAGTGTAGTGATCTTTTCTATTTGATTAATCTAACCAGATAATGGGACTATTTTAGCTTTAAGCCTCTTCTGTGGCTTCAAAAAGTGAATCATCTAAAATGCCCTGTGGTCCAACTAAAGAGTTGATCTGAAATGTAATGTCACGAGGGAAAGTGACGATTGGAGCACAAAAATGTTTAAGTTTTGTGTTAATGGAACCTGAGTCCATGTTCTTACTATGTTTACTTGAAACCCAGATATGCAACAATGTTGGGTCATTTTTTGGATAGCTAAGGCAAAAAAAAAATCTGGTCCTGAGTAACTGGTAATAATTCTCATTAGATAATACGTATTGCACACAACGTTTGAACATTCCTCACAGGTAATGTCATTATAACTGACCAACACACCAACAAATTATCTTTCAAAATCCTCAGTCAATACAGAGCTTGCACAATCTATAAAATTCAGCATATTTTGAGAGGGGAAAGAAAGTGTTATTTTTGATGTGTCCATGCACAATATCCATAGGCATCTCCTGAGTTGTCAACGCCATGGCCACGCAGGGCACACACTGGCTTGCTGGCTGAAACATTCTCGAACATTACCACTGCCACTGAATCTGCACTCTTTGCTAAGTAGTAAGGGCCAAGACAGTGATAGCGGCACATAGTCAACTCTGTACCGAACATCAGAGTTAAACTTTTGACTTTTAAAAACAAGCATGTTCATTATCGAAATTAGAATCAGAAGAGGAGACTTAAGTCTTTGCACCCGGAAGCTTGCTTTATTTTGTCACATGGCTAACAAGAGATTTTAATAACAAAAAATGGCGACAATCACGTTGTTCAATGTGGTCTTGCTGCGTCATTAAAGATATTTCTGTAAACAAGGAGAAGAAAGGGGAATTTTGCGGGTAAGTGACGCTCAAATGTCTCCGATAAAAGAGCGGATAAGATATAGATATACGTTATATCGCCTAGTAAACCTCAGTACTGAACATGAGGTTTGTTTTGCTATGAAAGGGGTGTGTACGGCGCTGGGCGTTAGCTGCTGGCTGCATAAAAGTAAAACGTAGCCTACAAATCTACTGCAATATAGCCAGCTCCGTATATAGGGGTGGGTATATGATAAAGGTAGTTTGCTAAAAATGGCACGGAGTACCAAACAAGCATCAGATTACTTCACCGAAAGTTGGGCAAACATTTATGTTAATGCATGTAACGTTAAGATAATAACGGCAGGCAGTGTAGCTATGCACGTTTAACGATTAAAAGAATAGAAATGCCACTTCGTAACTATTTTAACTGTTCTTCGGCAAAGCCCAAAGCCTGCTGCTTTCCTATGTGGATGTGCTTTCGTTTCTGGTTTTTCTTTTTCTTTCCATTCCAAAGCATGTGTATTCTTACATAATATGCACACCCGTTTGCGGGCAGGCAAAATTTAGGGAATGATGCGATCAATATGATATAGGGTAGCTGTTGCCCCGTCATTCCAACACTGGACATGTGTTGTAATTCACTAGTTAGGCTTTGGCAACGATCCCCCATTGGAACTGTTATGGCAAACGCAACAATCGGAGTTGTTTACATGAGGAGTGAGCGAGTGCGGAGGGCGGGGCGACAAGGGGAGGAGGCTTCTGCAACAGGCGACGCGACTGGACTACTGGAGAATAACCAGCGCTGAGGGTGGAGTCACTTTAAAACCACAACAAGTCTGACGTAAGCACTGTGCGGTATGTGGAAACTCTGCATTATTATTACGCCCTTCAGTTTTTAATAAATTGCTTTATGATATTTGGGAATCAGGAAAACGTAAAAATTCTGCATGGATAGAGTTAAATACAAAAATTAAAAGTAAGAGTGCTGTCAAACAGTGGTGTCCACATAAACCACATAGCGGTCTACTATGGATACTGTATTTTTTATTAGAAATATCCAGTAAAAATAATGCTGGCATTCTTGCAGTAACTGTTGTTACATTTAGAGTGATGTGGTTCCCTAAACTGGACAGTTTAATCATGTAATCTCTGTGGAATTTTAACATGGTATCATAATTTCCAGGTTTATAAAGAGTGGTCTTTCCATGGTCAGTCATAGACCACCTTCAAATAACAGGAGATTTTGCATTTGCTGTAATTTTGTTTTGTCTCTTGCTGATGTCTGTCATGTGATGCTCAGTTCTGTTTGTGCTTGCTAATGCTTCTTTTTCCTTATGACTATATTCTCCACAGGCAGCCTGTCTTCCATCTCTTTGATCCCATATTTCTAAATCTCACTCCTCCTCTTCTTAAGCTCCTGGGTTGTGCCATGAACAGTTCACCAACATAAAAAGTACCCATTAACTAATTACTTGCCATCATCTCTTGTTACAGTTTAAGTAATGCTGCTGTATTTTGTTTGCCCTAGTATCCCCTGATTTTTTCATCTCATAACACTTATTTATCAACAAGTTTTCAAGCTAAGCTGTTTCAACTGTTTGCACCTAAATTGTGATTTAATTTTGACATTCTTGATTATGTTTATCTAGTTATAAAAGTTAATGCTGGAATTAGTTTGATGTTGGAGGTATTGCAGTAATTGGTGCCACTCATTGTGTAAGTGATCCTTTGATCATCAGACTTGGTTCCCCTCACAGCCTTGACTCCACCCCTTGTGAAGACCCCACCCCCAAACAGAAAGGTGGTTACCTGTCACCCTGAACATGGAGGACCAGAAGCAATGCTCCTTATGGCAGGCTGCCCTGGTTCAGTTATCACAGTGCTGATGCTGTCCATCTTAAAGGTACAGTACTGTGATAACTGAAGGATGGCAACCATCTTGGCACCTAAAAGAAGAGTCTAGTCTAACTAGAGCACTAACTATGTAGACATCTACTCCTTCTCAGGTATAAAACTGACATTCCGCAGTGGCGGAACAGAGGTGGCTTTGTATAGCTGGGTTTGGGAGGGTGACATCGGCAAGGGTCCTTCCTTTGTACCTCTCATTAGCTCCTTCTAGCAACTGATCAGGTGTCTGTGTTTTACTCATATGACATTGGTGAAGGTGTGTCCATCTTTCATTTCTTGTTTGCTCTACTATGATGCACTGTGGGACTTGCAGTCATTTGTGGGATCATCACACTTCAGATTTTGGCACTCCTATGCAAGTGAGGTGTGCTTGGTGTAAAATCGGTGATTCCAAAGATATGGTGAAAAAGAAGAAAGCTGATTTATACTGGTGTGGCTGATTTTTTTTCTGCAGATGATTGTAAGATTAGAGGAATGCTCAATGTGTTTTCATGTGGGCTGGAAGGGAAAAGGCTACTAACAGTTTTACAGTCATGTAAATATGACATATATTAATGTATGAAATGCAGGTCTTGTAACCCAAAGGTGGCTGGATGTTGTACTGTACCTCACTTGTAAGTCGCTTTGGATAAAAGCATCTGCCAAATGAATAAATCAAGGGCTAACGTTGTACCCCTGGACATGCTGATTGGCCTGACCTGCTTCAGTAAATGCTTACCTGTGTAAATGTATATGTAAGGCACTGTAAGGGTGTTTGCTTAACAAGCACATCCTAAAGGAAAAGTTATGTCATCTGTGAGGGTCCCATTCCAGCAATTTACCTCTTGTTTCAAGTTTGGCTATGTTGCACTCATGGAAAGAGCTCTTAACCACATTTCAGCTAGTTTCTTTTAATAACTTAATCATGTTTTTAAGTAAATGCTTTTGTAGTTTCTTTTTTAAGGTTATTGATTTTACATAATTCATCCAGGGGGATTAATTTATCAGAAAAGTAAAAAAAAATATTTTTATTATGAAAAATGTGAAATATTTGTGTTTATATCCAGGTTTATCTCTACTGAATGAAAAGATGAATAAAATGGCACACATGTAGGCTATGTTACATTGAATAATTATACTAGTGGATAAAATGTAAATCATTGTTGGATTAGCTACATATTATGGTAGGCTATTTTTTTGAGAAAAGGTGAAGAATGAATGGTGTATGGGTGATGATTATGGTGATGCAAGTGTATGGATTAAATGTGAAGGCAGCTGTAATATCTTAATATAGATTTATTTATAAAACACACATGCAAAAACTGTCACTAGTATTAAACATAAGACAAAATTAATATTTTTGTTTATTGTTATTGATGATGTAGCCTATTAGTAGTAACAGCAAACGACATAGCCTACAACAAAGAGGGTCTATTATGCTAAATTTATGTATGGTGAGATGTGCTAAAGCAAGCTTAGTACTTAGATTCATTATAAGTTGCCAGACCACATCACATCACATCATAATGCACCACACAACACATAACAGATTTCGTGGGAAATTGCTGCCCACAGTTTCTGGCAGTGTCGTGTTGGTGATGCATCAGAAGCAAAGGACGGGAAGTCCCTCCCTGCTCTTGACTGTACAGGAGCCAACGGTCTGCATGAGCCCATTTCAGTCAGCGTTGCTTTATGACATCAATCACATGGACGTTCATGTGTAGAGCTAAATGAAATGCAATGTGTTGAGATATCCAAGATGTGTAAGTAATTTTTAAAACTGAAGTTACATTACTACACTGCATGATCCTGGATTGTTCAAGAGCATAGAGATTGTTCAAGAGCAATCTCTGTATATGTGAGAATAAAATGTGTAACTGATGTTGCACACACACATTATTTATTTTTTTATCTGTATTTTGCCACATTAGTTGCCTTAATCCTTATTTAGTTGTTAAAACAATTGATGGATTGCTGTCCTCCACATGAATCTGAAAGACTGTTTCTACTGTAACCTGGCATATTTTTCAGTTACAATGTAGCTTCAACTTGATATTATATAGTCTACCTTCAATAAAAGGATCGTATCAAAATAATAAAAAAGTCATCAAGCCATTTATATTTTACTACTTATTGTTAAAGTCTTTTTTTTCTAAAAATAATTTGAAAAAACTATCAATAATTTTATGCCGTACTCAACTTTCAGATGTAAAATGTATGATACTGTGAACGGTACATGGACCTGCAAACTATTCAGTTCAAGAAAAGAGTACACAGATGTGCTTGTTGAAAATTGGACAATGTGATTATAAAGAACAAACAGAAAATTTTAAAATGCAATTGTTTACACATTTACATCACTCATTTGATGCAGATGGTAACATTCAGACTCTGGGGTGGAAAATACAGCATATCCATCCTTGGTGGGTTGCCATATCAACTAAAAATTCTTCACAAAACACAAAAGACAGAGCTCCTGAATTAATACAATTAAAAACCTTTCAACATTAGTGCTAAATTTCAAGTGATATTGTATTGATACATATAGTAACGTGTAATGAAGTAGCTAACTACAGAATGTTAACTATACATACGGATCTCTTCTTGAATGTCCTAATTTAAGAAAAGGCCTACAGTAATACAACAAGGTATGTAGAATCTGCAGCTATTGGGATATTAGGTTAGATGGCATATTCAGATTTTAAAACAAAATCTTACAAATATACGATCTCATGAATATTGACCCTGCATGAAAACGTTAGTATTAATGTGTATGCATGGTTATGACATGTTCATCAACCAGCGTCAATATCTGACCTGTACATCAATCACAAGTAACGTTAAAGCTGGCTATAAATTCATTGAAATGTACTGCTGGAATCTGAAACATAAATATAGCAACCCATGGGTAAAATATTGATATTGTGCTTCACTGCAGTGGGAGAGAGTTGTTTCGTTGACATCAGGGTTAACATGTAACTGGCACCGCAAGACTGAAAGGCCAAATAACCAATGGGGTGCTGTGTGAGTGCAGCCTTACAGACACGGCTTTCGGGAATCCAGACGTGTCTTGACAGGAAGGGTCGGCGGAGTCAGAGACTTGCCGTTTCAACTCTAGACTGTTGACGGTTAAACCTTTTTCGTTGTTACTTCAGTGAGATATTACATTTTCGCTGCCTTGATCAAAATTATCCTCGTGTGAAATAAGCGAGGGGATTTGTGAGAATTTGTCGACGGATGTAAAGATACGGAAGTAGGTGAGTTGCATTAGCTACATATTGATTACTATAGCTAGTTAACAGTCTTTGTCAAGATTGATATTTTAGTGCCACATTGTTTTACACAACTTTAACGTAGCCATGTAGATATACTATATATATTTAAGAGGTGAATGGATTAAAAATATTAAACAATATTCGGTCCCGTCAACGCAGGTGAAAAATCCTTGTTTGAAGGCTATAGTAGGAAGTGGTAAAAGACGATTAGCTGGCTAGCTAGCTAGCTGGAGAGCGATGGCACTTTGTAAAGTAAAAGAATTGAATGAAATTATAGCCCACTCCTCACATTTGATTTTTAGTAGTTGTTAATGTTGAATTGGGTAATAAGGAAGTGGACACTGTTGTAACATTCCATGACAGTGTAGTTAGTTGTTAAATAGTGTAGCTACAGTGCGGAAATTACTGAAATAGTTTGTCTTGGAGGCATGCTGTTCATAATCCAGGATAGGTTTCTGGTCTGACAAGGTGATTGCTTTTTCTCATAAAGACTGCTTAAAGATTCAGTTCAATCGTGGTAAAATGAATGGGAATAATAGTACAACTGGTGACTAATGATATTGTTGTTGTTGTTGTTGTTATAATAATAATAATAATAAAATATTATTATTATTATTATTATTATCATCATCATCATCATCATCATCATCATTATTATTATGTATTATTAATACTGTCATTATTATTATAGAAAGACGAAAAACACGAGATGAGCGGGTCAGACTCAAGTTAAGATGAGTTTCACGTAAAGCAGTCGCAGTTTGTGTGTGCTGCAAGCACAGTTCCACTGTATAGGCGATGCCATTTTGGTCAGACTTCTTTTCCGTTAAAATCACGTCTTACTTACTGAATCACGTACATAAGAGTAAAGCATTTCTTGATTATGTCAGTTAGTAGGGGAAGCCCTACTTCCAACTGACCACCGTGATTGTGTTTGTTTCAAGAAATGCGTCATGTTTGTTAAACGTAATGATGACAACTTTTCAGGACGAAGATAATTCGTTTTGTTTAGCTATTTATTTCCGCTAATAGCACCACTTGTAATAATAGCCCCATATTCGTGCCATATTTACTCCTGCGATAATTAATGCGATGGTTACGGCAGTTGCTACTACTGTGGTCAGTAGGCTACAAAATAACTTTAATTAGGTCTCCACATGTAACTGAGTAAAAACTAAAAAAATTAAATTTGGAGTGCACGGAACGGAGTTTGATATCATTCTTTGAACTTGAAAATATTCACTACAGAGTTATCGTTTGGAAAGGAGTAAATTAAAGAAATTGAAACTGTTATGCCACATTTAATGATTCGCAACACAAACGCGTTCACGTTCGTCAAAATGAAACCATTTTACATGCTGTTGGTATGGTTTAATGAGCAGTAGTTTTGAGGAATGAGAATAAAGTTTGAATGTTTGTTGCACAAGTTCGTCCGATATGCGCAGCTGTATCATGTTTCGTCTCTATACCTGGGGTGGATTTTTGAAAGTATTTTATGTTTTTGAAGGAACAAAATGGCATCGCTTGCAAAAAAGAAGCGGTGTCTGTGGTGAGGTTCTAGGGGAAGATCGCTCCTCTCTGTACAAAGAGGATTATTTAAGCACTTGTTAACTTACATTGAGGTGTTTGCGAATTCCTGTGTAATGCATTTTTAAAAGATGACAGGGTACACCTCTAGATGAAACTGTCTAAAAATCAATAGAAGGTACAAAATGGAGGGTTGATATTAGTCCTGTTTTATAAGAATTGTGTATTTATCATCATGTGTCTAATACAAGCCGTCTGAAATGCAGGTTATTGTAAGTGATAAATAGTCTACATAAAACCTATAAAAAATTGAATGGGTGAAGATGAAAACAGCACGCCATGGTAAAGCTGGAACCAAGCTGTCTGGCTTAGTTCAACCTGGAGAAGTCTGTGGTGCTTTATCTAACATTTACTGAAAGAGATGAAATTACACCACTGAAAGAGAGAGACAAAGAGACCCACCCACCAGATAAAGTTTGCACACTGATTGCAGATAAAACTAGTTGCAAAAATCCAAATTCATCATCACTGAAGCCTTTAACATATGTTTTATTCTTAATGTGAAATAAAGTTAACCCATGTGCAATTAAAACCAATCAAAACTTGGATATGCAGCAATTTTAGTTTTGCGTTATGCTATTCATATCCATTTTGTTTTTAAAAATGAAATAATGGATCAAAATCTCATTTCTTTACTGGCATTTGTAAATGTTTAATGATCTAAAGGTTTAAATGATATATATTAATCACCATCATACATGGATCTCATTCTTCTATTCCTGAATTATCAGATTAAACATAAAACGATTTGAGCTCAATTAACCCCTCTGTTAGTAGCTGTTGCCTAATGATTCGAAAGGAAATGGAAAAGTACCCTACACTTGAGATTTGCACATGGTACAGAGGCATGTTGGGAATTGTATTTGTTTCATCTGTTGTTCCCATGAATCTTTCCTCCACATAAGATTATGTCATTTATTACTGTACTTAAGGGTCCTGGCATTTACAGTGTTACTGCATTTGAGAGCAACTTTAAGATGCATGCTATGGGCATACTTTATTGGTTGCTGCAGGGATTTACATACATAAATACATGTGAGGTTGGAATGTGCTAATTATCCTGAGTATGTTTGCAGTTGAGTCATGGATGGTAGTTGAGTTCTTTTGGGGGAGAAAGCTGCTGATTTGGACTGCAAATGCCATCTAGGCATTGTTCTCCCTCTAGAAAGCACTAGCAATTCAGAGTGATGCCACATGCTACAGCTCTGGTTGTTGGTAGTGCAGTGGAAAAGCAGCTGTATCAGGTCAGTCAGCTTTGGCAGTGGTTGGTACAGCCTTGTTCCAGCTCTGCAGTGGAAAAAGAAAAGTGAAGGCTACATCGAACCCAGAAATTTTACTTTCAATGCAGATAAGCTGTACTGTTAGTAGGTAGCCTAAATAACATACTGTTCACAAACATTGGCTGGATAAATATTCCTGGAAATAGGGACCTACCAATAGAGATTTTTAATCCATGGATTAACCCTCCGATGCCTTTTCCAAAGCTGATCTCTGTTCACCCTATACATGGAAATGAGTTAACAGATTGGTGATGTAAGCTATCATGTTGTCTCAAGGACAACAGTTGTTTTTGCTGATGTTGACGGTTGTGACAGTGATGATGATGATGGTTATGTTAAGTTGCATTTGTCATTGTAGTGGTAAGCCTGTATTCTGTAGTGTGTCTGCTGGTCATCATCATTTTAAAATACGAGAGACTCATGGCACAACGGCAGCTCACAAATCAGCATGAATAACAGCATGTGCATGCACATACTTAGAAAGTCTTGGCTTATGGTTTTAGGTCAGAACATATTTACAAAAGAAAAAAATATAGTGAAATCTCCATAACATAATGTTGCTCTTCCTGTTACTGCAGCATGAAGCCATGGCTTGTAAACTGGACCAGCAAGGAGAAGGTTGCATGCTCCAGTGTTGGGTGGGACCCTGCTGTTGTGAAGTTGAACTCTGAATTCAATCAGTAAAATGTCCAGATTTATGAAAATGTAAACTGTTAAAGTTACTCTTGGACACAAGTATTAAAGAAATGAATACAGAGGTCCTTCGTATGTGTGACACAGGATGTAGTGGCACTTTGAGAGTAGTGCATCCTTTCTGCAGTATTACCACAGACTTTTTATATGTAGACCAGTTGGTCAGTGTGTTGCACATCACATTGAAAACACTTTCTCTGGCATTGTTGAATCTTCAAGTGTTCTGATTTGCTGGCTGATTATGAGCTTTGTGCAGTAGTAGTATTGTAGCCCTTGAGGTTTTTTTGAGGAATGGTTATTGCTGAATGAAAACCTGGGGACAGCAGTGTAGCATGGTAAAGAGGAGGACTTGTCACCAAAAAGGTTGCTGGTTTGGTTCCCAGCTGGGGCACTGCTGTTGTACCCTTGGGCAAGGTACTTAAACCAGAGTTGCCTCACTAAAATATCCAGCTGTGTAAATGGGTAACATGTAAAAACATTGTAGCTTATGTAGGTTGCTCTGGATAAGGGCATCTGCTAAATGCCATAATGTACTGTAATTATGAATGTTCTTTAAGGGGGTGTGGTCTAAAACAGAACATCCATAATTAGATCTGTGGTGTTATCTTAGTTGAAAGGAAGTGCAAGCCAATGTGTTCCTCTCAGTTATTTCTGCTTTTTAGATAGACAAAACAATTCAAATTGGATATACTTTTCTTCTTGTCTTCCTCTTCTTTCTGTTAAGGAGTAGATGGGTTTTTTCCTTTCATCGAGAGCTAGGGGAAGGAATTGAGTGCATCTTCAGACTGTAGCTGGGTTAATGCTTGCAATATTGATGAGCAACATCAAAACCCCTTGAGCTTTACCAGCAATGTTGAGTCATACAGTACACAGATATTTTTAGCAGGACCTCAGAACAGTTGTCGTATGGAACAGTGTTTTGATCATATACAGCCCTTTCTTCTTTGGAGGAAAAAGGTAAAACAACTAATATTGGGACTGTTTGTAAATTTGTGTATGAAAATGGAAGTTAATGATTGTTAAGTTTTGAGCAAAATGTGGCAGGTTGTATGATAAGGTATAAATGTGTAAAGCTGCCACGAGGGGACTCTAGGCAACATAAGACCAGTTATCTTCTGCCATTGCTGACCCCTGGCCATTGCTGGCTATAACACAACCCAGCCTTTTAAATTGCGGTGTCTTGAGCTGTAGGGTGCGCTCATACTGTCTGAGCCACTCAAAAGCAGCATGTTTTAAAAACTAGACGTCAACACTGTTGATTGATTTGCCAAATTAATAGGTGGGACTCTGGATTAATATTTCTTCCTGGTTTTATTGAAGGGCACAAGCATGTGTGTGTTCTACCTGAAAGCAAACTGTAAGTTTTAGTGCTGACCGATAAATCGCATTTTCATCGTCATCGTGATATGAACATGCGCGATAAACACACCACAAAAGACTGCCTGAAACGTGATGAATAAGAAAAATCATTTTATTTACACGCGCCATGCATTCACGCTCAGCATGCGAACATTTGACCTATCACAGGGCTGCCCAATTTCGCTCCCTTTATTTTGGCCCACCATGAGCTATGCGCTCCCACCGCCGTGTTCTTCTGGGTAAGATGCCGCGCCCCTTAAAACCGATGTTCCACCAATGAGTGGAAAGGGGCAGGGGCGTAGCGAGCACTGGTTAAATAGGAAATAAAATGCACTAAAGAAGCATGTCTTTGTGATAAACTACAGTCGGCCTTTTCGACAGGGTTGCCAGTCTGATTTCAAGTGACGTCACATAAAAAGCTGAAATCATGTTACACGCTATCAAAACCGATTCCCAACAAGGTTCGCTTTGGAAAAAGCACTAAAGCACCACTCTGCCAAGTGTTTACTTACAATAAACTGATAACCGTGGAAACAATCCGTGGCTAATTCTGCGCAGGAACAGGTGTTGAAATTGATGGCTAAAGTGCATGTTTTATTTAAAGTTTGAGATCTCAGTAAGGAAACCAAACCATTGCCATTTCAGTCACACAAGTCAGTGTGAAATCACTACCAATTAGGAAAAATAATTATGCCAAACCTGGCAGTCTGGGTTAGCGGATTCTGTTGTATTTCTGACCAATAAGCTGTTGTTGGTGTTATTAGTTAGCCAACTATAAAATGAAATTACCAAATCCTTCCGAGTCACCCTGTGAATGAGAAGCTCATTTTTGTTTTGATATTGTGGCTCATAGCTACCATATGGGGGCATTTTGTGATGATGTGTAACTTACTCGTTGCTCAATAACTTAATATCCAGTATTTTTGTTATTTGTTATTTGTTATTCAGTGTTGGCACTATGTGTTTATATTTGTTGAAGTCCAATTTCCACTCGATTACAAAGGTGGACAATACAGCTGTCTTCAACTTAATTTTCTAAAGCACCTTGAGTTGCATGCACTTTCTGTCAGAAAGGTGTCATTCCTTTTAAATATGTTTTTATGCTCCCAAAAAGAAGCATATGGATGTTTTATGTTTTTGACAATCATCTCTGCAAATTAATAAAATTACTATTAAGCAGATTAAAGAGTAATGTTATAATAATTTTATTATTTTGAAATTTTATTTTAGATTTAGAATGTTAATTTTCTATAAAATATAATAGTTTAACGTAATGTAATTTCACATCCATCCAGATTAATTTTTGGCCCTTCATAGGAAAGAATTTGGGCACCTCTGGTTTAGAAGAAAATATTTTAAAGGGAGCAGGGGAAATTAAACTTTAATTTTCTTATAGTTATAATGTGTTATTTAAATTAATGTTCTGTTTAATTGGTTGGGTATTCCTGTGCAATTTGTTCAATAAAAGCATGTTCGAAATAATTAATTCCTTTATTCAATGGGCATAGGCTATTCAATGTTTGGGGTCTATGTACTTAGCAGTGTACCCATTAAAGCAGAAAGACATAGGAACTGTATAGCTAATATGGACACTTCAATATTTGTTTAACGTAAGTCATATCGTCATCGCAATACTGAACAATGTTATCACATCGCAGATTTTCCTCACATCATGCAGGCCTAGTAAGTTTCCCCCAGAGGTTATTGGGGATTGTTGGGGTATGATGTACATACACATCTTTATTTGTGAAAAAAAACAAAAACATAGCCTAAGTAACAAAAACAGGACAATATAGCTAACAAAAGTGTTAGAATGATATAGGCTATTGTTAACTTCTTAAGAATTTTTTAGTCATTTAGCTACAAGGAATTGTTGTTTTATATCTTTAATATTTTCCAGTGTAGGATGACAGTCATGTCTTCACAAGCACTATACCAGAATTGAAGGCTACTGATGAATTGCATTGGCAGAACACTCCTCAACAGTGCGGCCTCCTGAGAGATCTTCATATTTACTATATAGAAATAAGAATGTGCATAATTTGCATAGAACAGATAATTAAAAACCAAAGTTTCTGAGCACAGTTTCCATATATTACAATTGAGGAAATATATTCCAGACAGTCACACCACCAACCAGAATTTTGAGGGCCTTTTTTGAGAGCCAAAGTAAAAGTGTTTCCTTTTTTTTACGTAACAGAATACTCAGATTTGATTTCAGGTAGCAGGTAGATTTCATAGCAGAAGCACAAACATCTTAAATTAACAGTTCTTGTCAGTGCAACACAACTGTGAAAGCAGGAACAGAGTTGCATGAATAGGTCTGTCTCAACCGCTATATTGGCTAGTTTTTTTCCCCTGTGTGGGGGAACGTGAGCTCTGGGTTTTAGCTTTGAGCTCAAGGTGTTTAAAAATGCTATGGAGGCAGTGATGGGAGTTGGAGTCTATAGTTTGTGGTTGTGGAGAATATTTAGTGAGATTTGGACACCTCTTCCCATCGGCTGCTGTATTAAATGCTTTAGAGGGAGGCTGCCTGTCAAATGCCCTAGAGTAGACAGTGCATGCTCCCCTTGCTAACTTAAAGTAAAGGACATAATATCTTATCTTTGTATAACCTACTCATATGATTGTACAGGGAATTTCCAGCTTTTAATGCAGCTTTTGTTACAGCAAGGTTAATTTATTTCATAGAATTTGCAGAGCACAAAACTTAGTTTAATGTTTAATGAGACCCGAGTGTCTCACCTGAATATTGCTGGTTCGATTCCTGGCTGAGAGACAGCTGTGGAACTAGGGTAAAGCACTTAACCCTGACAGCATCAGCAGGTGTCTGCCGCATGGATCAGGTGTAGGCCAGTGTTGGTCATTACTGGCAAAAATTAGGTGGATTTTGACTTCTTCTGTCACCCATAGTCACACTCCTTCTTCCTCAGAGCCTGGATGCCACGAATCACTGCAATGGAACTAGGACGCCAACTGTGCGTGAAGATGAGGAGACCGAGGAGAGGGGGGAGCGCAATTCCCCCTGCACCACGGGGCCTGGAGATCCACTTATACCTGCCAGATCCACCCCCTCTGGAGTACCTGAGGGGCAGCTACTCAGCCGAGGAGCTGTGCACAGAGGCAGCCAAGAAATGCTGTAAGCAACACCCCAACACACAAGGCCTTTATAGCCTGGGATGACATAGGAATCATAATAACAGTGATGTTATTTATAATAATTTACAACATTATGATATTTTGCCACAAGCTTAGGATATTGCTGCATGAACGTTAATGGGTGTCCAACTTTTGCTCTCTCTTCCAAGCTATTTCTCCTCTCTGTCACAACCTGTTCGCCCTGTATGATGAGAGCAGGGACATCTGGTACCCCCCCAGTCATGCTTTCCAAATCGACGAGGGCACCTCCATCAAGCTGCATTACCGCATGAGGCAAGTGTCCGTGTGACAGTGGCACGTACCACCACGTGCTCGTCATTAACGCATACAGAGATGACTTTTTGTAAAAATACATAAGGTATGCTTCTGTTAGAAGACCTTTGTCATCACTCTGATGAAGTTCTGCCTACTGAAAAAGGCATTCAATAAAGAATGTTTTTTTTTATTTTATTGATTTAACTGCTCTTTAACCAGAAAGTCCAGTGGAGAACCAGTTCTCATTTGCAGTGACATCCTGGCCAAAAAGCATGACAGCACAGCAGGACAGTTCCACAGGAATGTACAAAAATAGAGCAGTTTCACACAGTACACCACACACATGATACAGCATGAAGCAGGTTAGCAACATGCAAGAGCCTAATAGGATATTCACAATTGATTGTTTCAGAATCTTTTGTAGCTCATCTCCAGTCTAGCTTCAGCTAACTGGAACAAATTGCAGTAAAAGACTGTGTGAACTTTGGGAACCTTTCATTGACTCCACTTGGCTGATAGTGGTAGAAGTATGTTATGTTGTATATGCATGTGTGAATACAAATAATTTATATACAAACAAGACTGTGTTTAGCCCCCTCTGTGTGGCCTGCCAGAGAATGGCCTGCCAGCTAAAGAGTAGTGTATGCTGTGGTGAGTATTCTGATGAGTGCCACTAAAAAATACCTAGGTACTTGAAAGTGGTGAGATCTAAGCTGTGGGGAATTTGGTGGACTGAGAAAGCGATTGCATAAGTGATAAACTTGATTGATGATGGTTGGGGCTTGGTTGCTTTGCTGTGGGGGGTTTCCATCTTTTTGCACCGTCTTTTTTTCACGTTGCTGCCTGCGCACCTGCAGGTCACTAAACAGGAGTGAAAATATATGTGCTGTAAGCACACACTCCCAGGACACTGTCACACTGTGGCTGGTCTGGAGCCAACTCTGTAGAGAGTCCAGGTTCCATTAATACAGGTGATGTGACAACTCACCAGAGTGAGTTTTTCTTCCTTGGTGCGTGGCCTGGCTCACCTAGCCTCTCTCAGCCTGGCTGATATGTACCGGTATTAGTTACCATGTGTCAGGGTCACTCCTGTCAATCCTTTAAGCACAAAATATGAATTTATTTGAAGTGGAGAAATGAAGTGTAGAAAATTATAGTTGGCATGCCCAGCCCTACTCTGCCACATCAGCCTGTTTGTTGAGTCCCGTTTCACTGGCATGGGAATGTAATTCAGGAAGAACAAGGACAAGCCTGAAACTCTGCAGCTCTGCGCTCCAGGAAATGAAATTACACGGGAGTCGAGTGCTTCCCCTTAAGCACCTCAGTGTTTGCGAGTCTGGCTTGAAGTTGTTCTGTCAGCAAACGTGTTTTGGGTAAATCTGCATGGGTGTGCAGATTTAACCAAAACACTAACACACACACATACACACACAGCTGCTCTGTTGTGGCAAAGGAAACACTTGAATTCGGAACTTCCTGTTTACTATCATTTGTGTCGTGGTAATATGAGAGAGAGAGAGAGAGAGAGAGGGAGCCAGAGAGAGAAAGAGAGAGTGAGCACGTGATTGGGGAAAGGGGGAGGGAGAGGGAGAGATGCAATTCAGTTGCCACTGTTGAGCAGGCCTGCTTAGTCTGTTCATGAAAGGACTGTTGTGTTGAGAAAGACGTCATCTGATTGTGAATTCTACTGCTTTAATTTATACTATAATAATAGTTTCATAGCACTTTCAAATCAATTCTTAGTGCTTAGTTCTTAGTATTGTTGGCTGCTGCTCAAAATGGAAACTGAAAGAGTGTAGTCACTGGGTCTCTTAGAATCTTCCCCTGTTCTGGGCTTCCGCTCACATGGTGGCCTCTTTCCCACAGATTCTACTTCATCAACTGGCATGGTACAAATGAGAATGAGTCTGCCGTGTGGAGGCACTCCCTCAGCAAGCCCAAGAATGGCCTCACCCCACTGAAGACCCCAGAGGGAACCCCGCTCTTGGATGCTGCCTCGCTGGAGTACCTATTTGCACAGGTACAGTGGGCGGAGGTTGGGGGGTTTGGTTCCGATTGTGTGGGAGAAGCTGGGGAAAGTTTTATTTGTTTATTTTGTATTTGTTTGTGTTTGTGTTTGTGTGTGTGTGTGTGTGTGTGTGTGTGTGTGTGTGTGTGTATGTGTGTTTGTGTGTGCACATGCATGTGCGTGAATTTGTACATGTGTACGGTGCATGTGCACACACGTGTGTGTGTGTGTGTGCGCGCGCATGCACTTTCTTCAATGCGTATGTGTGTGCGTGTGTGCTCCAGGGGCAGTATGACTTTCAGAAGGGCCTTGCTCCTGTGCGGAACCCACTGAATGAGGCGGAGGTCCATGACATTGAGAACGAGTGCCTGGGAATGGCAGTGCTGGCCATCTCTCACCACGCCATCAGCAAAGAACTGCCGCTGCCCGGAGTGACTGGAGAAATCAGGTACCTCACTGCTCGCATGCTGTGATCGATAAGTCTGTATTAAATATTCTTTTATGAAACACATCTTTCCTGTGTGTTCTGTCAAAGAAGACTTGAGGCTGTGATTAAGTCTCACTGCATTGCACTTTTCCTGTACAAAGAATAACAAATTTGAGAAAGCCATTCTCTCACCCCTTAGCACGTATACATTTCACATACACATTTAGACATCTGCCCATCTTATGTTGTGTAAGCAGTCAAAAAAAGGACCTCTTGCTGGAAGTTGTTAGTCAAAACTGATTATATATCACAAATCGCTTGTCAGAGTGAGTTGACTCCAAGCCTGAATCATTGATGAAGGTCAGTCATGCTTGGCACCAGGTGTGCTATACCTGACATGAGCCCTGTGTATGTGCTGATGGAAGGCTGTGCTGTTTCTTCGCTCCACAGTTATAAGAAGTACATCCCAGAGAGCCTGAACAGAGCCATCAAGCAGCGCAACGTGCTCACCCGCATACGCATCAACAATGTCTTCAAGAACTTCCTCAATGAGTTCAACCGCAAGACCATCCGTGACAGCAAGGTCACCACACACGACCTGAAGGTCAAGTACCTATCCACCCTGGAGACGCTGACCAAGAACTTCGGCAGTGAGGTGTATGAGACCAGCATGCTGCAGATCTCGCTGGAGAGCGAGAGGCCACCAGTGCCCTACTTCGACAAGGGTGACCCCCCTGCGTATGAGGTGCTGGTGTCAGGGAACAGCGGCATTATGTGGCGCGAGAAGCCTCCCAATGTGAGACAAACCTCCTGGCCTATCATGCAAACAGTGTGCTAGAGAGCAGAGATAGCTGTCTATCACGCATACACATTGTGTTTAGAGGTCGAGGTTAGCTATCTGTAATGCATACACCGTTAATTTTGATGGCGTGGATAGCTGTTTGTCAAGCATATGCAGTGTGTTTAGAGGGAGGAGTTAGCGGTCTGTCATGCATACACAGAGGGTTTAGAAGGTGAGATTAGTTGTCTGTAACGCATACACAGTGCATTTTGATGGCGTGGTTAGCTATCTGTCACGCATACACAGTGTGTTTAGAGGGAGGAGCCAGCTGTCTGTCATGTGCACACAGTGTGTTTAGAGGGAGGAGTTAGCTATCTGTCACGCATACACAGTGTGTTTACAGAGAGGAGTTTAGCTGTCTGTCATGCATACACTACATTTAGAGGGAGGGGTTAGCAGGTCTGTCACTGAAAAGGGAATGGTTAGTGAGATAAATGGTGAATGTTTTACTTGAAGGAATTACAAACTTGAGTTGTCATATTCAAACCAGCCACTGTGTCAGTCTGGGCACATTCTAATGGACCTCTTTCCTTGGGTTGAAAATAGATTCTGTAGTAATGAGGATTACTATGGACACAAAGCACCTTAACCATTGAAGTTTATATACAGAATTTAAACTGTTTAGAAGGTGAAAAACACATCTGCAGCACAAGCAATCAGCAGTCCTCCCAGTTGTCTGCTTCATGGTGGTGTGTTTACTGGGGTGCATGTTTTTAACCTTTACAGAAAGTTTTGCTACCCAAAGACAAGAGCAAAGCAAAGAAGAACAAGACAGACAGCAAGAAGAAACAGGAAAATAAGGACAGCAGAGAGAGCTGGATGCCATTTTCTGATTTTCATGAGATCACCCACATTGTCATTAGGGAGTCCACTGTCACTATTTACAAACAAGACAACAAGATGATGGTATGTATCTTTGCTCCAATTTTGAAGCTCATATAAAACAAAATTTTTATTAAAAAAATAGAAACGTATCCCTTTTTAAAACGCTCACATTGGTTTTCGTGTTGTTTACTGAAAAAACATTCATACATATGACATTTTTGTAAGGCATAAATACTGACAGACATATGCACTAGAATCATAAATGTATTGTATACATTACATTGTAATACATTACATTGTAATTTAGCAGATGCTCTTATCCAGAGCAGCTGACATAGGTTACAATTTTTACATGTTACTTATTTAGACAGCTGGATATTTACAGTTCTCGATTAAGTACCTTGCCTAAGTGTACAATGAGAGTGCCCCAACAGGGTATCAAACCAGCAACCTTTTGTTTATGAGCCCTGCTCCTTACTGCTATGCTACACTGCTGCCCATTGCAAATGTATTCCGATGCCTATTAGTCCACATTAAATAAATAGTATGTTAACAGTTTAATAAACTGCACAAGCACTGTACCTGAGAGCAGTTAGGTTAAAGGGCTTGAAAGGGCATTAAAGAGTTAAAGAGTGCTGTTCAGTTACACTAGCATGTGGTATTGTTTTGTGTTTGGTGGTCCTCGTCTTTGTGTTTGTCAAAACACTTAACAACACTTACTTTTAAAACTGCCAGTGTTGTTTAAGTGCACATTTGACAAACCATGATGACAAATGATAAAACAAACTGTCAAAAACAGACTGTCTTCTGCAAGAGTAGCACTGGTTTGAGTCCCTTCCCTATAGGTTTGTAAGACAGATACCTGATTGTGTTGTAACACCTTGCTGATATGACGAGCTTATCACTGAAGCAGAGAACCTGAGTCCAAAGTTCAGGAAATGTTGTGCTGTAACCACTACAGGTTATTTCATCTCTGTGGTACTGTGCCAGAGGCATATGGCTTGAATTTGGTGTCATAGATATCTGCTTATATCTACCATTCAAAATATTTTCCCAGCTGTCTCTGTTTAGCCAGATACACAATTAGCTAGACAGTTAGTAATTTGGCTAGTCATGCAGTTAAGTGGTTGGCCAACGTGCTGGTTGGTTATCTATTGTAGCTAGTTGGCTACCAAGCTTGAATTATCCAGCTAGGAGTTTGGCTGTCTTCTTCTAACATACACTATATGGACAAAAGTATTTGGCCACACCTGTTTTTCAGGGTTTGGGCTAGGCCCCTTATCTCCAGTGAAGGGTAATGTTAATGCTTCAGCATTCCAAGACATTTTGGACAATGCTATGCTTACAACTTTGTGGCAACAGTTTGGGGAAGGCCCTTTTCTATTCCAACATGACTGTGCCCCAGTGCACAAAGCAAGGACCATAAAGACATGGTTTGATGAGTTCGGTGTGGAAGAACTTGACTGGCCCGCACAGAGCCCTGACCTCAACCCCATCGAGCACCTTTGGGATGAACTGGAACGGAGATTGCGAGCCAGGGCCTTGTCGTCCAACATCAGTGCCTGACCTCATAAATGCTCTACAGAATGAATGGGCACAAATTCCCACAGAAACACTCCAAAATCTTGTGGAAAGCCTTCCAAGAAGAGTGGAAGCTGTTATAGCTGCAAAAGGGGGACCAACTCCATATTAAAGTATATGTATTTGAATACAATGTCATTACAGTCCCTGTTGGTGTGGCGGTGGTCAATTGTCAGGTGTCCAAATACTTTTGTCCATATAGTGTACAAGATAGCAGGTTTTCACTGTAATGGAAGGTTATGATGAGCTACTGTACTGTCAGTCACTGACTTCCTTGAGCCCATCCAACCACTTTGCTCACAGGGCTCCCAAGTGGCTCTGTTATAATCCCAGTTTTGCCATCAGCCTACAGTAACCCGGAGCCCACAGGGGCAGAACAAATTGGATTTGTTCATCTGGGGTAGAAGTGGGTTTGTCAGCTGGGTATCCTCTTTTCATCACTCTCAGGCACTCTGCAAGTTGCCCAGATCATGTCTGTACAGTAGCCCCTGTCCTCCAGTCAGCATCTGCTTCTCTGTGGTGCACTGTGGGATTTGTATTGTGAAAAGAAGCCACATGCATGTGAGGGTATGGGAGGGTTGCATTTGTGCTGTGTAGGTGCTCCTGCATGAGTGCGGAGCATGTCATGGTGAGCCAAGCCTAATGCACAATTAGCAATTCCAAAACAGATAGAAAGAAACTCCACAGCACACTGGCATGATTAGATCAGTGTCTGTGCTTCATAAGCTCTCTGTCATTAGTTTTTGTTTTGGTGGCATAATGGATTTTCATAAATATGACAAAACTAGAAAGTTCTGTACAGTCGATATAAATACAGTGCAATCCCATTCACCCTTCAGGAGCTGCAGCTGGCCTTCCCAGCTGAGGCACTATCCTTTGCGTCCCTGGTGGATGGGTACTTCCGGCTGACCGTGGATGCCCACCACTACCTGTGCAACGAGGTGGCCCCCTCCTCAGTGGTCCAGAACCTGCAGAACGGCTGCCACGGCCCCATATGGTAGGTACCCAAGCTTCACTTGTGCCTGTATGCACCCAAGGAAGGTACCTGAGCCTCACCTGCACCTCACCTGTGCACCAGGATTGCTGTGGCTCCTTCCTGTATAAACCTCAGAACATTGCAGGAGGCCCAGCCAGTTCCCCTTCGTATAAAAACAGTCTTGTACAATATGGGCTGTAAGTCCATAGTTGTCATATTCATCATGACCAGATATTCAGCTCCTGTGTTCCTTTCACTGTCATTCTTCTAGGGGTTTGTGGCTGGTTTCAGGAGGGTTTGTGGCTGCTGTGGTAGCTACAAATCCTCTGTTTTCGATCAGGCACCCTTGTAACAATGCGTGCAGCAATACCTGCACAGTTAGACTGAGACACAGCCTGCACAGGTTTACTGACAGTGTGCTGGATTCCCCTGTTCTCCCGCCTTGTTGCAGCACGGAGTACGCCATTCACAAGCTACGCCAGGAAGGCAATGATGAGGGCATGTATGTCCTGCGCTGGAGCTGCACCGACTACAACCACATCCTCATGACTGTGGCCTGCAAGGAGGTAAAACTCCCCAGCATTGAGGCTGTGTCCTGGACAAGGTCAGGACAGAGCAGAAAGGGGGGGGGGTGGACACAGCTGAAAAGGAAAGGAATTTACCAGCATGCTGCTGTAGTGCTCCCTAGCATAATATGGCAGCACATTGTAAGTTACAGCTCATTGTATCACAATATGTATATGTATAAAATAAAATATTAAATACTTAACTCAAGTTTGCTCACCTAAGAAATGCCCTGCATCCTGTGAAGCTTACCATGAGGGCCTATTAAATCATACAGCAAGGGTTTCCTGAATTTACAGTAAAAATGAAGTTCAGTGGGCTTTCACTTGATGTTACACAAGAGCACATTTGTGTTGGTGGGAAATATAAGTGAGTATTACTGTCAAACTTCAGCCAAGGAGATGAAAACCTTCATGGCAGTGACACTGTTACTGCTCCTCTGGCAGCCAGCTCTGCCCAATATTTTGGCAGAAGGTAACCTGATGCAATTCTAGCACTGATCCATGGGGCACACTGTGTTTGCTTGTTATTGTTTTAAAGCTGCAAGATCAATTAGGGTTAGTTTCAGAAGCGCAGACTCATCCCATTCAGTTTATACCCATACCATCTTCATAATGGAATGTGGTTGGCCTCGTTGGGGTGAGACATGCCAGTGACCCTGAGGCTGGAACTGAATCCTCAAAAGTTTTCTACAAATGGGTGAAGCCAAATCTGTGCTTATGGAAATGACCACATTTAGTGAATGGTCATTCCAGCATGTTATTTGCAAATTGCATTGCATCCATCTTGTCCTCAAGTCCTGTTTCCATGCTGAAATACAAAATGTCAAAATGCAGAATCAAAATGTAGAATTTGGCTTTGCCTCCTGTATCAGCTGAGTCACGAACCACTATTTCTGCTGCTGCAGAGAACACTTCCATTAGAAGTTGCTCCACCAGTTTTTGCATAAAATCTGCACCACACCGGATGACACAGCCTCATTGATAAAAGTCTTACTTGCATGCAGGAAACAGGTAAAAGAAGTAGGTGTTATAATCGCAGTCCCACTGAATCCTGAATGTAGAAATTGTTTCTGGATGTGATTTCTCAAGGGACAGAGCTGTGTGCTCTGAGTTGGGTATGTATGAGTATTTAGTAGGGTGTTTATTTTGGAATTCTTGGTGTTAGTTTGGAAGTGCCTTCTTACTTGTCACACAAACAAACAAGCCCCTTTACACAGCTGAAGGTGACAGCAGGCCTGAATGATCTGGCTGACCTACTTCATCCCTAATGGCATTCTGAAAGTGCCAGAAATGTCCCAGATCCTTTTCTGCTACATCCTTCCAAACTGTGACAAACCTTTTTACCATCTGAGTATATAAGAAAAAGGAAATACCCTCCCTTGGTGATGTTTTTTTTAAACAACAGCATTCTTTAATTAAAAATTAATTGTAAGAGAGCTTGGGAAAGCTTGGGTTTGTCTCCTGAGTGCTTAACTGGTCCTGCACTACGAGACCACAAACACAGGCAGGTAGGATTTATCACCCATTAGTCCCACGACTCAAACATTCTTATTCTATTGCAAGGGTCTTTTAACATGATAACTGGAGTGAGGATCAGAATTGGGATAGCCGGTCATGGATCGGCACTTTGGGGGGGGGAGAGCTGTTTGGTTTTCTCTTTTTTTATAAATGTATCCTCCCCCTGTTTTTCTCCAGGTGGTCATGCATGAATCCAGGCAAAGCAGACAGTACAAGAACTTCCAGATCGAGGTTGGGCTTGAGGGGTACCGTCTGTGCGGGACAGAGACCTTCTGGCCCTCCCTGGGGGAACTCATGGACCACCTGTCTGGACAATGCCTTCGCACTGAGAATGTCAGCTTCCACCTGAAGAGGTGCTGCCCGCCTGAGCCACGAGGTACAGTCCCCACCCATCGCAGACCTGGTCATTAGGTGTCATAACCAACACTTGGCCTCACACTTAATCATTTCTCTGTTATGTTTGGAAATCAAGCGCTTTATATGAATTCTGTGCTTTGTGGGAAGGAAATTTCTGTTAGCGGAACTGATTCCTCAAGGAAACTGTTTTGTTGGATGTGCCAAACACAGACTAAGTCTGTGGTTATTAAGAAGCTGAACTGTAACAGCTTGATAGAGTTCCAAGAACTGATTAGTACGCCCTATAGGGAGATAGTCTGCTTACCGAAGCTGGGTAGGTGGGAAGAAGACTAGATAGGGCAAGAGAGCTGGGTTACAGTAGGGCGCAGGCATAGAAAGGGGCGCACAATTCCAAGAGGGGTGGCATCTCTGGAGATCGCGGTGACCAACCGTTTCATGCCACTGCAGGAAAAGTTGGCCAATGATCCTGAGAGTGAGAGGACTGAGGAGCCCCAGGGCACCCAGGCGGCCACATCCGCCAAGAAAAGGGAATTAGTGATAGTGGGGGACTCAATCATTAGAGGGGTAGATAGCATAGTGTGTTTGTGCGACAAGGAGTATCGCATGGTGTGTTGCCTGCCTGATGCCCAGGTTGGAGACCTCCCGAAGAGTGCGGACAAGCTCCTGGCCAGAGTGGGGGAGGATCCAGGGGTCATGGTCCATGTTGGAACCAATCACATAGGAAGGGGTAGGTTCGAGGATCTGCAGGACAAATTTATTCAGCTAGCAGGGAAGATCAGGAGCAGAACCTCCACGATAGTCTTCCCTGGAATTCTACCGGTACCACGTGCAAGCAAAGGGAAGCGAGCCTTTATGTGGAGATTTAACACATGGCTACAAACCTGTTGTAGGAAAGAGGGGTACAGGTTTATGGGGTACTGGGACTCCTTTTGGAACAGGAATGACCTGTACAAGCGTTACGGGTTACACCTGAACCGGAGGGGTACAGCTGCATTGGGCCAGTGTATGCTTAGGGTAGCAGAGAGTTATTTAAACTAGGGTCTGGGGGGGAAGGGAGGTTATACAGTGAGATGGATAGGGATAGACAGACTGCTGGAATAGAACACACCATGGCTAAGTATTTTACAATGTCATTACAGTCCCTGTTGGTGTAATGGTCAGGCGTCCGAATACTTTTGTCCATACAGCTTTTGACCAAATACAGCTTCTTAGCTGCTGTGAGTGCAGCAAGAAGTAGCTTCTTCTGAAAAAGTGTCAATGAAAGATTGGAAAAGTCATTCAGAAAGAAAAAGTTAGGTGTTAAAATAAAACCTCTGTCTATTAAGCTTGATATAACAGTATCTAATTGTTGCCAGAATGGGCGAAGGGCTGGGCAGTCCCAAAAGAAATGTAAACTCTTTGAGAACATAAATTACAGTTTGGAGATGTTGGGAATTTTCTCCCTTCGTGGAAGGGGACCGGCAATGTAACACACTGATGACCACTTTTCAATTGAAAATGTATTTTGAGGCACAAAGGGAGACTCGTGTGGGAGCAGTGACAATACGTTCCGACCGAGATCTTCAACATAATGGCCACAAGTGAGGGTTTAAGTACCTTGTCCGCGGTATATGGCAGGTGTGAACATTCCCATCGGGAAGTGCATAGCACACCTGGAAGTCCTGAGGACACCCACTGGGTCAGCTACCAGGGACATCCCTTTGAACCCTATATGTGGCCGGTTATCTCTAACAGCCAGAGGGCTATTGCAGAGTGTGTGTGTGGGAACGTACATACAAAATGTAGTTCAAATAAATTACAATTTAAATAGAATGTAATTGATTTTAAAGACAGAGACAAGGAGAGAGATGCATGTGAAATCGTTTCAGTGGGGTCAAATAAATTCTATGTGATATGAGGAATTGAAAGTGCAGGCTTATTTATAAATAGTAAAATATCATCAGCATACAATGAGATGTGATGAAAAGTATTTCTAATGGTGATGGGAGAGGTGAGTTCTGATTGCCGGATAGCCTGAGCCAAGGGTTCTAATGACAGAGCAAATAATAAAGGGGAGAGAGGGCAGCCCTGACGGGTACCCCTCCCTAAGGAGAAAGGCTGTGAGCATACCTACCCTGTTAAAACAACTGCCCATGAATTAAAGTATAATAGTTTTATCACATTAACATAATCAGAGCCCAGACCCATATGTTCCAGCACTAACCAGAGATAATTAAATTCAAGGCGATCAAAAGCTTGCATAGCATCTAAAGAAATTAGACTGGCGAATTAGACTGATCAGCAGAATAAATTATATGCAAAAGACGACGGAGATTATCAGAGGCAGAGTGTGATCTAATAAAGCCAGTTTAGTCTTCATGGACCAGCTTGGTCGCGATAGTACTTTGCAATATACTTTAATGTCTGTTCCAAGCAAAGAGAGTGGACGATAACTAGAGCATGAGGTAGGGTCCTTATCTTTTTTCAGAAGAAGGGAAATGACAGCAGTATTAATGTCTTGTGTAAAGGATTCTTGCTCAATTGAGTAATTTACCATGTCAACAAGAGAGGACCTGGCTCAGTCCAGAAAGTGGAGTAGAATTCTGATGGAATTCCATCCAAACCTGGAGATTTTCCTTTTCTCATATATTTCAATGCCTCTTCAAGCTCAGCAAGAGATATTGGTTCTACTAGAGAAGCAGTCTCGGAATCAGACAAATGTGGTAAATTAAGTGAGGGGAAAAAGGAAAGAAAAGCTGCACTGTCACACGTACATTCAGATGTATATAGAGTAGAATAGAAGGAGCGAAAAGTTTCATTGATGCATTTTGGGTCAGTTATAAGCTCACCAGAGGATGACTTTATGGCAGAAATGTTAGCAAACTTTTGATTGCTGCATAGTTGTAGAGCTAGAAGATGGCTGGGTCTGCTCCCATTAAAGTAGTAATTTTGCCTAGTTCTTTGAATGAGAAACTCTGCTTTAGCTCTCAATTTAATTCAGTTTTTACAATACTAATTCTAGTGGCCATTTGGACAGAGAAAGAATCTTGATTTGATCTCTCTTGTGAAGCACGCTGAACTTCAAGATCAATTATTTTCTTAACGTGATTTCTGAAGATACGATGCATATGAAATTGAAAAGTTACGAATGAAGCCCTTAACTGCATCCCAACTTATATGGGAATCATCAACTGAGCCCTGATTAATTTCAATAAAATCTGAAAGTTTTGCTTTGAATTCAGTGCAAAAGTTTTTATCACGTAGTAATGCTGGATTAAATCGCCAGTAAGGGGCCCATGGTTGTTTGATTAACTAGTGAGAGTCTTAAAAGATTACTGCTGTGATCAGACAGTGACATGGGCTGAATGTCTGAATTAAGTGATGATGAGGAAAGAGTACAGGAAATAAATACAAAATCAATCTGGGAATAGGACTTGTGCCTAAATGAATAGAAAGTATATGCTCTTGTAGAGGGATTAAGCAAACGCTATAAATCTACCGATGATAAAGAAGACATACAATGCCTGAGTTTATCAGTGGAAAGTGCCTGAGAATGGCTGATTTATCCAGATCATGGGAAATGACAGCGTTCATATCCGCCCCCATCACCACCTCAGAATCTGACATATTAAGAAGATATTTTGTTAGTGCAGAGAAAAAGTTAGGATCATAGGTGGATGGAGCATAAACAGAAAGAAAAGCTAATTTCCTATTTTCAACTAATACCTTTATGCGAGTTATTCTACCATCTGCATCATTGCCCTGTTCCAGTATATTAATACTTAGGTTTCTTCGTATTAATATCATAACACCTTTAGTTCTGTTAATGGCAGTCGAACAAGAAACAACTTTGTAAAATTTGTTATTGCACCTGTGGACATCATCCCTCTTTAGATGAGTTTCCTGAATCAAAGCTAGATCAATTTTCCTCCTCCTCAACCATTCTATAAAGCATGTATGTTTATGAAGACCGTTCAAACCATTGGCATTCCAACTCAAAATATTTAAGTCAGTCATAACTATCAAATGTTCGGGTTAATGGATGAAATAAAAGAAAAATAAAGTGACATACCTCCAGATGTTTACCAACATTCCACCCCCCACCCTCCCCAGGATCAAGAAACAAAGATCCGTGTAAAACAAGTTCCCCAAACCCTATGCAGACAGGGCAACAAGCCTACGTCTGCCATGTTCCCTATTAACTATCCGTGACATCAGAAATGGCTCACACACAGTCAGGGTGCTGACATTAGCCTAGTTATCTGATATAGAAAATAAAGCATCACTATATTTCTATAACCATGTAGTATGACAGAGTAAAGAATTGAAACAGGTAAACTAAAAAGTAGAAACGGCACACCACAAAAGCTTGCTTTTAACAAAATTATTCCCCAATGTTCAGGAAGAACACATAATAGTAACATAAGGTGGAGTCTATAGGCTACGGACCGTTAACTAACAAATAACATATAGCAAATACTGCATTGCATGATCCTATATCAAATGCACAGAACAAATAGTAGGCTGGTTTAAATCAGGAGAAAAAAAACATAACAGTCGCAGAGATCTGTCTGTTGCATAGTAAAGAAAACTAAAAAATCAAGTTGCCCTACTTCAAATTGTCCATAGGTAGCCTGCAGCATTATCATCAATCCATATGAGTCTATGAGACGAACTTGGGGTAGTGAGTCGCAGAATAGGCGAGCCTCATCGGGAGTCTGCAGAAATTTAGTTTCCCCATTCAGAGTAACTTTCAAAGTTTCTGGATACTGAAGGAAATTCGGGATTCCCTTTTCTCTCAGTTCTTTCCTCACTGCAGCGAAGGAGGTCCGTTTCCTTGCAGGTGTGGGTGAGAAGTCAGGGTAGCTCCGTTGACCGAGTGTATGGGGCCATGCTTCCTGGCTTCACAGAGAATGACATCTCTGTCATTATAGTGTAGAAGCTTAAAGATGAACACTCGAGGTTTCCTAGTGTTGGTAGAAGCAGTGGAGTAAATGCGGTGAGCTCGTTCAATTTCAATTTCTCTACCCGTCAGTGAGGGGAACCAGACTGGTAATGACCCCTTGAGAAAACCCATGGGATCATCTTTTTCTGTACTCTCGGGGAGACCAAGCAGACAGAGATTATTTCGTCTGTTTCAGTCCTGTAGATCAACAATTTGTTGCTCCAGAGTGTCCAAGCACCGGACGTGACTGTTTTGGGTTTTTTTCTGCTCCCTCTATTCGCCTGTTAACGGGTCAGTTTTCAAGCATATAGTAGTCATGTGTGAAGCGAACTCATTTCTCATTGCAGCTAACTCCAAGTTTAGAACCTTTTCAAGCCTTGCCAGAGAGTCCGCCATGTTATCTGAATTAGCACGACTGTCCTCCGGCTTCGGCTTCTTGTGTGGAGATGAAGAGGGAGTTAGAGTGAGCTGTTTACACACCGTTGCCATTTAAAAATATAAACTAATGAAAATAAAACAACTTATTACGTCAAAAAAGGGGATGAACTTCAAAATGTTCGTATGGCCGTATGCCATGAGCTCTGTCAATGTGCGTGCAACTCCATGGATGCGGCACGTGATCTTCTGTAAATGACTGCTTTTTGATACAGTCTGCTACTCAACCTACAAGAGAGAACACAATTCTATATTTAGTTCTGTGTAACAATCCTGATAGAATTTGCAGTACTGAGGTAGGGGAGCCACTCGGAACAAGTGACCACAGCGCAATTACATTTACGTTTTTTGGCAAGTCTGCATTCTCCAATGCTAGAGGTTTCAACTTTCGACAAGCTGACTTTATTAAGATGTGTGATGATACAAGGAATACAAACTGGGTACCTCTTTTAGATGGCAAAACTGTGAAAGAAACATGGTGCATATTTGAAATGATTATTCTGGATTTACAGCGTAAATTCATTCCGCAAGTGAGAAAAGGGAAGCTTAAAAAGAAGCATCCACAGTGGATGAATAAGTCGTTATGGGACAGTTTGAAACAAAAAAGGAAATTATCTAGAAAATACAAGTTGGAGAGCTCAGAGAGTAATAAGATTGAATACAGTAATATGCAAGCTCAAGTTAAGAAAAAAATAAGGGAAGCTAAAAGGCATTTTGAAAGACAGATTGCACTAGATGCAAAGAGCAACTCTGAATGCTTTTTTCAATATTACGGTTGAAAAAGGATAGCTAAGGATGAAATAAGAGGTTTAAAAATAAGGATGGAATTATGGTTTATGATAACAAAGCTATTGCTTATACGCTAAACACTTTGATACACTTTGTGGAGAGTTTCACTAGTGAAGTGTTTTTGCATATGCCTTCAGGTGCAGTCAGTTCTCAGAGACTTATGGAGGAAATTGATTTAAATGATGCAGAAGTACTAGACAAACTTCAGAAACTTAAAACAAATAAGGCAGCAGGCCCTGGTGGAATATATCCAAGAGTTCTCAGAGAACTGCAGAAGTGGTTTACAAGCCTCTGACAGTTATTTTTAAGCAATCCCTTAAAACTGGAGAAATGCCAGATGACTGGAAACATGGCAGTGTAGTACCTATCTACAAGAAAGGAGACTGGATTGATCCAGGAAATTATAGGCCTGTCATCTTAACTTGTATCACATGCAAAATAGTGGAATTCATCATTAGGGATAATTTGGAATTATTCCTGGAATAAAATGGTGTCTTAAATGATAGCCAACGTGGTTTTTGCAGAGGGAGGTTGTGCTTAACAAACCTCCTGGACTTCTTGAGGAAGCTACAGCATGTTTGGACTCAAACCAAGCTTATGATATTATCTATTTGGACTTTCAAAAGGCATTTGACAAAGTTCTGCATGAGAGCCTCATATTGAAAATGAAATCTGCAGGAATTACAGGAGCTATCACTGAGTGGGTTTGAAGTTGGTTGTCTAATAGAAAGCAGACTGTAACTGTGGGAGGAACTGTATCAGAGCAGGGTTCTGTACGAAGAGGAGTCCCGTAGGGATCGGTGTTGGGGCCTTTGCTATTTCTTATATACATAAATGATCTTGATGCAGAGATTAGTAGTAAAATAGTAAAATTTGCAGATGATACAAAACTAGCTGACAGTATAGAATCCACTAAGGCAGGGACAGCTGGTATAAATGGACTAACAGGGCTAAGCCCTCCCTATCTTTTACAATAAAGATGAGAAAATTATTGTTAAAAAACCTTAAAATTTTAAATTAATTTTAAAATTGGTGGAACCTAGAGCAGCAACAGCACCAAATAGTCACAAGAAAAACACAGGATATATCTAAATGGGCTTATTTTTTACAGCCTAAACACAGTGGCATCAGCTTCCATCCATCTTCTGTGTCAAGTGAGTGACAGGTGTCATGGCACACCTCCTTGATTTGCTGATCATTTGGACTAAATTCATTCAGCCCAGTACCTGGAAGTCATCTAGAATGCAAGTAACTGACATCTATTGACTGTCTGTTTTGCACATTTCTTCCAATAATCACATGATCACGGCAAAAGTAGAGTGGCTAAAAAAAGAGTGGCTGTCAATAGGTAGCTAGTTAATAGCTGACATTAGCTATCACTAGCTCTTTAGCAAGATAACCTTTTCACTATTTGTCAACCAACATTAGCTAGCTAGTATTGTCAAATAGCTATCAGTCAAACTAACATAGTGATGATATCTTGAAGGCTTATTTTTTTGGTTGAAATAAGAAGTGATTTAGGACCTATCCCTAAAAGCTTTTAAAAACGGTAGCTAAATGACGGGAAATACTCCGTTAAATGAATCCCTGACTGTTCTTCAAATTTAGCTTATCGATCTAGCAAGTTGAACATTAAAAAATCAGAATGATTCAACTTTTTACGTTGTTGCTGGATATTTTTTGTTCGGATTATACCTCAGAGAACAGTCAACACTGCTTGTGACTAGCCACTATTAGGAACTATTCGAGCCTTTGAGACTTCACCAAAAAAATCACTGGACTTCAATGCCATGGTGATTAACCTGTTTGCGTCCCAGAAAGGTCGTTGATGTGAGCTTCTCTTCAAATAAGGTAGGGCCAAGCCTATAGACCTCTTAAAAACTATCACACACATTTCCTTTAGCTTTCCTGTCTACATATTGCCTGTCTCTCTTCTATAATGCCCATTATTTTTGCTGTGGTTACCAAATTGTTTTATTTGAGACATGATGTTTGACACAATGTCTTGCAAAACGGTTAAATACAGTTGCAGTATCTATTGGCAGTCGTTACAGTTGGAACACGTTTTGTAGTACATCCCTAGGTGGACCCTTTTCTGACATTGTAGGCTACATGACAGAGCATTCTGTTCTATTATGTAGCCTATCATTCCATCATTCTTGCATATTTTGTTTTTGGTAATTTTTGGTATTAATGTGTACAGAGAAAAATAGTCAAATGGTGTATGTGTGTGTGCGTGAGAGAGAGAGAGAGAAAAGGAGAAAGACAGATACAGAGAGAGTTTTTTTGGCATCAGGCTATTCCTGTGGGTACTTCTCTATAGTGTTGTTGTAGAGCACTTGCTATAACAAGGTATATAGTGTTGTTTCTGTAACTTGGTATCTCGGATGTGATGCTGCTGTTGCTGCAGCATGAACTATTGACGGGTATAATGCATTTGTTAGTCCACCCAATACCACCACCAGCCGTCACTGAACTAAGGTAATACAGCATCCAAAAGTGGGCAGATACCTGGCAGATGACATTTAATTTAGATAAATGTAAAGTCTTGCATGTGGGAGATAAGAACCTTAAACAAGACTACTTCATGGGGGGAAAAAAACTAGAATGTGCTCAGTTTGAAAAAGACTTGGGAGTAATAGTTGACCCAAGCTTAACAGGATCTAGGCAGTGTGCTGTAGCAGTAAAAAAGGTCCATAGGATGCTGGGATATATAGCCAAAAGTATTTATTATAAATCTAAAGAGGTTATATTGAAATTATACAGTGCTTTAGTTAGACCTTACTTGGAATATTGTGTGTAGTTCTGAGCACTGCACTATGAATGAAATATAAAAGCTACGAGGAAAGACTCAAGTTACTTAACCTATTTAGACTTAGGCTGTTTTCACACTTGGTCCGTTTGCTGGTCTGAACTCGAGTGCAATTATTCCCCCCTCCCCCTGCCCCCGCTGGTTTCCTTTCACATTATATTTTTTGGTTGCAAACCCTGGTCTGTTTACATCATCAACACATAAGGAATGTGCAGCTTTTATTTACCAATGTCACTAGGCAACGACGCAAAAGGTTAGCAAAATGGAAAGGCACACTATATTTGTTTTCTCATCTTTTTGTTAATATGGTGTAGGGCTCGACCTGAATATTCGACTATTCTGATATTTGTTCGTTGGGTAGGTATTTGGTTTTCAATTTTGGGATTCGGATATTCTTTTTTTTGCTAAATGTAGCTATCAATAAAGGCAAAATGCAAAATACATTTTGTCAGCACATTCTTGTACCATATTTATATTTTATAATTGTGCTGTAAAAATGTGGAAATATATACCATCTCAGCTTGGGCACCTGACATCCCTCTCACTCACAGCAGTGAACGTCATGGTGATGGGAAAGTAGCCGGCAATCGGCGAGCTCATGCTTTGGGACTGAACGGAGGGTCTAATTATTTTGACCGACCCCTAGCTAAGTTTGTCAGCCTGGAAGGATGATAGCTGCAGCGATGCCATGCTTCTCTCTGCTTCTGGAGGGGCGTGAGACGATTTTTAAATATTGTGCTTCCGTCAGCAGAGACGGCGATTGGAAATGAAAAGTATAGCTGGCGATCGCCTAGTTCCTACTTTGGGACTCGAACAGAGGGCGTAATGGTTTCGACCGATCCCTAACATCAGGCGTTGTCTCTGTTTTGGAGCCTATTATTATGAGTATTTATGTAGATCTATAATTTATCCATGATAAGAAAAATAAGCTGATATTATGTCACAAAAATTGCATAGATATGACCTTGTTCAACCAAACCCCTCGGGATTACAAACATGCATAAAACACACCAAAGCTTTTGGAAAATGTTTTTTATTAACAAATAGCAATACAGGCTTGCGTCGCTTAACGTCCATGATACATTCTGTGAAATAGGACCTTATGTGATTTGGACATTGTGCGAATACCATACTATATACAGTATATGGTAGCCCTATACTATGAGACATGAGATACACGTGTTGCATGCGGGAAGCGTTGCCTTCACCATGTCCGATTACGTCTGCTATGTCCCGTTCTGCAATCGGGCTTTTAAACTTTATTATAACCTCATGGGACTACAGACGTATATGCGAATGGACGTTAAGCGGTGCATGACTGTACAAACAACAATACTGTTGAATAACAGCATCCTTAAAATGCCTTTAATTAAACAGAAAGACAGTTGTTGCAGTGCTATGCTGTCCACCTCAGCTGAGAATGGAGAAGTGCCTGGCTGAGTCCTTCCCGAATAATGCTCAGCACCCCCGCCCCGCCCCCCCCCCCCCAACTTTGAATATTCACTGTTGATTACTACCGAAGCTCTGGAGCCCAAAAAATGGTATTCGGGACAGCCCTAATATGGTGTCAGCACCAAAATGACCGTGGTCGGCACCCTCAAGGTGAGCAAACAGTGTGGCTAACTGCAATTATTTCTCGAATAGTTTTTAGATGCGACAAGCGTGAAACAAATTACACGTCATCAATAGCATTAACTTCCTGGTTTTAGATCTGATAGCTTTCACACAAAATGCAAATCTCACTGGAGTTCAAGTGAACCGTACCCCAGACCCCCGTTTTCTGGAGGACTCGGGTACAGTCCCTTGGTACACACCTAGAACACTGTTCGGAAAACAGGTTTCACATCAACAAAACGAACCGAACTAACGGCTCAAGCAGACTCAGGTCTGCACCAAAAGTTCTAGTGTAAAAGTACCCTAAGCAAGAGGAGACTTAGGGGTGATCTAATAGAGGTTTTTAAATTTATAAAAAGACTCAATAAGGTTAACTATCATACATTTTTTAGGGTGAGTTCAGTCTGTAGAACAAGGGGACATAAATGGAAACTAATGAAGAGTAAGTTCCACACTGATATAAGGAAGTACTGACAGTTATCAATACATGGAATAGGTTGCCAGGTCATGTAGTTGAGGCAGAGACCCTTGCTGAGTTCAAGTCCAGACTTGATGCAGTTTTGAATTCTCTTTAATTGTAATGACAAGCTTAGTTGGGCTGAATGGCCTGTTCTTGTCATAATATGTTCTTATGTTCTTATGGCGTTTACCCTTGGGTTAGTTTAATGCTCTCACATGAAACCAGGTACCCTTTACAAAAGAATTCATCAGCTGAGTTTTGTCAGTATTTACTAGGGCTGCCCCCTAATAGTCGACCAAACCGTTAGTCGATGAGAAGAGTCTTAGTCAACCAAGTCTGCGCCTTGTCATTAAAAAGTTATTAGACTTACTATGTTCACATTGTCAGTCCAAATTCGATTTTTTGCATATCCGATCAGAATCTGATCTTCCTAATTGACTTGCAAGTGATTATATGCGATCTGTGTGTCCAGTTGGCAATCCTCATTTTCAGTCTTATCCACATTGGTTGCCATAGTAATGACATAGCGCCTGGAATGAACAAACCAAAATGGAGGGTAATGAAATTGGCTTGCTTATTTACAACATGGCAATGTGGAGCCACGGTGAAAGTTTTATAAAAATAATGAGACAGCATCAGAGATGGAGGAGGCTTGTCTGCTCTGCTTTATTTCATGCAGCCTCACTGCCGGTATCTCTAACCAGCGAGGAGTGTGGTCCACCAAACTAGCATGTTTCCTATACGTGTGATGTACACATGAACTTTACGTGGTATCAAAAGTCACAGACGTAAAAAAAAAAAAAAAAAAAAAAAACCACCTGAAATCCGAGCAGTCAGACCTAAATGGATATGCAAAAATGCGATTTGAATTGGATTTCAAACCACAAACGAATGTGGTTTGAAATGGACTTGCTACATATGATCGGATTCCAATCAGATTTGGACTGACAGTGTGAAAAGGAGGGTCCGAGCTTGATCAACCTGTGGGCATGAAGCCGAATCAGTGTATGAGGTAGTGATAAAAGTAATTTAGGTTTATGCGCATTTTGGTTGGTAAAATAAAAAAATAATGATGGCACGCTATTGAACCACACCGCGACAGACGCCAACGCCATCCACGTCCTCCCACAGGTTGAGGGATTTCTTTTTGCATTTTCTGCACGGTGGGTGCTAACCCTTTTAGGAAAAAAAGAAAACTAAAAATAAATAAATAAAAATAATAAAAACAAAACCTGAATGCCTATGACGACCGCGGAGCTGGCTGCCACCGTGGAGCTAGCCCAGACTGACACCGAGAACACAGATCCGAAGGCAACAGGTAGGCTCCAACCCTTCCAAGGGCCGTCCGGTGCCAGCTTTATTTTGAATTTTTTTTCGTACATTTACACTCACGTCAGGTTGCAGCCCTACTTCCCGTACACACTACATAACCACGAGCCGGGGAAGTAGCGAGTTTATAACATAGCATTATTAAGCTTCTCAGTTAGCTATCAGTTAGCATTCGCTATATTTTTAATATCAAATTGCTGTTTCCTCAAAGCTAAAATTAGCTAGAATTTTTCCAATCTAGTGTTCTAATCGCACCGGTTTTAGCATACGCGCTAAACACTAATCCCACCGGTGTGACCGTACGTGCAAAAGGGTTATTATGCTAAGTAATTAATTGTTTTATAAGTTATTGTGTTGGTGTTACAAGTTCATAAGTTGTGTGATGTTATACTGTGTCGAAATAAATTAACAAAATGTTCAGTCTCCTTGCTGGACCGCTTTTTCCGTTAGCATTGTTGTTAACAGGCGGCTCGCTTCGTGCGTACACTTGTAAAATTTATATTTTAAAGGCTATATTTTAAATTATTACGGTTTTGTATTTATCTGTAATGTAGCACAGTGTTAACAATGTTACTTATAACATCCTTTCTCAGCCCTGGACCTCAAACCATTCTGATGCCCCAAAAATATATATTTAAATAATTAAATTAATATCATAAACGTGCAACGACTAGTCGACTAATGGCTTGAACTAACAACTACTAGTTGACTTGGAAAATCTTTGGTCGCGGGCAGCCCTAATATTTGCTGAACAAAAAATACATAAAATATATATTTGAATAGGGGAAATGAAAGACCAGAACCTTTATTCATAAAGATTCTCAAGAGTGGTTCAACTCTTAGACTGAGTCTGCCTGCAGTCTCTCCAGTTTCTAGGAAAGCTGTGTAATGCTCATAAATGTTTTTCAACACATTCCCTTGCTGTGCTGCACGCCCACCCATGGTTACGTGCCAGTCAGACATGTGGTAATAAGTAGGCCAATCAGGTGGTGCACAGCCTCTGATCCCCTCAGTGCTCTCTCAAGACCCCTTGCTCTTGACCCACATCAGTCATTTCAAAGCCATACAACAGTACAAAAGTAGCAAGTGAGTTTTGCTTTTTAAAGGATACAATTAAGCCTTAAAAGGCAATAATGAAATGTTCTGTTCTGATGTTCTTAAAAGGGAAAGCAGCTGTTATTCTTAAAATTTTGTGCAGTCACTGCTAGTAGCATTTTCAGATATCAGCCTGAGCCTCCACTGTCCTACCACGCTGGGCTGTCAGTGTTATCCTTATCTCAGCCTAATAAGTGTCACCCTACAATGAGGATTCGCCATCATCATTTTGAAACTGTTTGAACATTTTCTAGTTCAATACAGTTTTCTAACTCTGAAAGTGGATTCCAGTAACCACGCTTGTGTTGCCAGCAGAAACCGGGTACCAAGTTATTTAGTTTAGATGATAGTAGAGGGTCACCATAACTGTAATCCTCCTTTGCTTTTAAGGATAGCTCACTAAGTGAGTATTTATTGCCTATGCAGCTTATTAAAAAGAGGATCTATTATAATATTTTGTGATGACAGCTGTGTTATAAATAAATCATTTAAATATGTAAATGGATTTCACTGAGATGGCAGTATAACCTGTTTTTAATCAAACAACAATTGCTAAAAAACATTCAGGACTTAATAGGTGTAGGGTCTGGCTATTCAGAGGCCCTTGCTCTTTGGGAAAAAAAAAATAATAATAATAAAAAATAACATATCACCTGCTCTGTGAATCTTCTCTTTGGGCCAGAGCACTGAATAAAAGCAGGCTATGCTATGGAGGTGGTGAGCTGTTTTACTGTGGGTCCTCTTGCAATCAGTCGGGCTGTGCTGCTGTGTTTATATGATGGCAGGGAGCGTGGTGTTCATGTCAGGCAGGAAGAGAGAGTAGAAAAATGTGGTTTTCCAGAGTTGGGGCGTCTAGTGTCTGTTTACTTCAGAGCTGAAGGTTTTGAAATGTTCAGTCTACTTTGAAATCAGAGCAAGGAATCTACACTCAGTGACCACTTTATTAGGTACACCTCTCTAATACTGGGTAGGACCCCCCTTTGCCCCCAGAACGGCCTGAATTCTTCATGGCATGGATTCAACAAGGTGCTGGAAACATTCCTTAGACATTCTGCTCCATGCTGACATGATAGCATCATGCAGTTGCTGCAGATTTGTCGGCTGCACATTCATGCTGCGAATGTCCTGTTCCACCACATCCCAAAGGTGCTCTATTGGATTGAGATCTGGTGACTGTGGAGGCCACTGGAGTACACTGAACTCATTGTCATGTTCCTGGAAGCAGTTTGAGATGACATGTGCTTTGTGGCATGGCGTGTTATCTTGCTGGAAGTAGCCATTAGAAGATGGGTAGACTGTGGTCATAAAGGGATGCACATGGTCTGCAACAATACTCAGGTAGGCTGTGGCATTTAAACGATGTTCAGTTGGTATTAAGGTGCCTAATGTGCGCCAAGAAAATGTTCCCCACACCATTACACCACCACCTCCAGCCTGAACCGTTGACACAAGGCAGGATGGATCCATGGATTCATGTTGTTTATGCCAAATTCTGACCCTACCATCTGTATGTTGCAGTAGAAATTGAGATTCGTCAGACCAGGCGATGTTTTTCCAATCGTCTACTGTCCAGTTTTGGTGAGCCCGGTGAGCCCGTGCCCACCGTAGCCTCAGGTTCCTGTTCTTAGCTGACAGGAGTGGTACCCAGAGGGGTCTTCTGCTGCTGTAGCCCATCCCCCCCAATGTTCGACGTGTTGTATGTTCATAAATGCTTTTCTGCATAGCACTGTTGTAACATGTGGTTATTTGGGTTACTGTCGCCGTCCTGTCAGCTTGGACCAGTCTGGCCATTCTCCTCTGACCTCTGTCATTAACAAGGCGTTTTTGCCCACAGAACTGCCGCTCGCTGGATTTTTTTTTATTTTTTGCACCATTCTCTGTACACCCTAGAGACTGTTGTGCATGAAAATCCCAGGAGATCAGCAGTTTCTGAGATACTCAAACCACCCCATCTGGCACTAACAATCATCCCACGGTCAAAGTCACTTAAATCAGATATACTACCCATTCTGATGTTTGGTGTGAACAGCAACTGAACCTCTTGACTATGTCTTCATGATTTTATGCATTGAGTTGCTGCCAGATGTTTGGCTGATTAGATATTTGCATCAATGAGCAGGTGTATAGGTGTACCTAATAAAGGGGTCACTGAGTGTATAACGCAAAGAGAGAAAGTTCTCCTTTTAGACAGCAGTTAGTGTTCTGAGAGAGGGAGGGCGCAAGAGGGGTGCACGTTTGGGCAGCAGTGCTGCAGACCTGCTCTTGCCTTGCCCCTACCCAAGACGTACCGGAGGAGCTGCAGGTGTTCTCTCAGGAAGCCACATCTTCTCATCCATCACATGCCTACACGGGTGCGGGACACACACAGCACTGTCTTTCTGCAAGGTGTGACACACTGTCCTTCTGTCTGAGAAACAGCTAAACACATGGTGTTTAGCATCATTTTAAGCGAGTAACCTCAGGATAAACTGCTCCTACACATGGACTGTCCTCAATTGCAAGCCTGCATTTTGTTTCAGAAATCTCCAACCTTCTGGTGGTGACAAAGAACAGGGTGCTGGACTACCCTACCCCCTTGCTGAGTCAGCTGAGCTTCCACAGAATCTTCAAGGAAGACATAGTCCAGGTATGGCTCCCTGTGTGTACATTCATGCACATACATCAGTGTGTGCGTGTGTGTGCAAGTGCATGTGTCTCTGTATGTGTGCATGTGTGTGTGTTTATTTGTGCATGATTGTGTGTGTGTGCGTGTCTGTTTGTGTGAACACGTTTGTGTTTATGTGTATGTGCAGTTGTGTTTGTGTGTTCATACGTGCGTGTGTGTTGGTGTTTATGTGTGTATGTGTGTGTGCATGTTTGTGTTTATGTGTATGCAAGTGTGTATAACTGCACTTTGTTCTCCTCAGGGGGAGCACCTGGGGCGTGGGACCAGGACCAACATCTACTTGGGCTCACTGAAGGTGAGGAGTGAGGAGGAGGACGACGACAGTGGATACAGTTCCTCTCACCAAGTCAAAGTGGTCTTGAAAGTGCTGGGGTCTGCTCACAGAGACATTTCACTGGTGAGACCCTGTCCCTCTCACCCCCTCTCTACTCTAAGCCATTCACTCTCTCCCTCTTCACTCTAACCCTGTCCCTCTCTCCCATTCCACTCTAATCCTGTCCCTCTCACCCCCTCTCTACTCTGACCCTGTCCCTCTCTCCCTCTTGACTCTAACCTTGTCCCTCTCTCTGCTCTCTTCACAGGCATTCTTTGAAACGGCCAGCATGATGCGGCAGATCTCCCACAAACATATTGCTCTGCTGTATGGTGTCTGTGCCCGTGAACTGGAGAGTAAGTGACACCTGAATGCTCCAAAACTGCAGCCAGTCCAGTCTCCACTTCTGCACTGTTACACTGTTACACTGTTACACCAACAACAAACAAGGCCTCTAATCAAGCTACACCTCTGCAGTGTCACACCAGTGATAAACAAGGCTCCTAACCAGGCTACACTTCTGCAATGTTACACCACTAACAAACTAGGTCCCTAGCCACGCTACACTTATGCACTGTTACACCAACAACAAAGACGGCTTCTAACCAGGCTATTACACCATTACACCTACAAGAGAGAAGGCCCCTAAACAGGCTCCACTTCTGCACGGTTACACCGTTACACTAATACCAAACAAGGCCCCTAACCAGGCTGCACAGTTACACTGTTACACTAATAACAAACAAGGCCCCTAACCAGGCTGCACAGTTACACTGTTACACTAATAACAAAGAAGGCCTTTAATCAAGCTAGCAGACAAGTGCCCTAACCAAGCAGCACAAACCTCTAATCTGTACCTACTTTGACTATTTTGTGGAAGTTCCATTATCTCCATGTGATTGTCAGTGAAACCCAAAGAAGGGAATCTTCCCAGTCCATAGTCTGGGAATTGACAGGTTTCCATTCTACCACTGCAGTATCATTTCCTGCTACCTGTCAATTCATGCAGCCATACCAACGGCGAATTAAACGGCACTGTTTGTTCAACCAGTTGGCTGTCAGGGGTCAGAGACATAATCTCCTTCTAATGTGAGTAACTGAAAGCATTGCTGTTGCTGTCTTGCTCCAGACATCATGGTGGAGGAGTTTGTGGAGCTAGGCCCATTGGACCTCTTCATGCGGCGACAGCGTCACTTCCTCACTACCGCATGGAAGTTCCAGGTGGCAAAGCAGTTGGCCAGTGCTCTCAGCTATCTGGTGAGACACCCAAATGATTTTTTTCTTTTTTTTTCAGTAATTTCTTAACCTCCAGGCACAAATTCCCATCTGCCACACTGGACACAAGTGTTGAAACTGAAAATGTTCTGAATTTGCTGGCTTATTATGACCATACCTGAAGGACATCCATGGTCAGTAACACCTCAGATAGCACTAGATCCTCCCGTTACCAAATGGACCTGCTTGGATGAAGGGCCGAAGCAACACAGGAGCTGAATATATACACAGAATAGAATGTCTGTGGAAATGGCACAGCTCAACTGTGAGCACTGTTTCACTGTTTTGCCAGTATGCAGGGCTGGAGAGGATGGGATGTACACGACAATGTATGAGCGGAAGGAATGTGTCTGTGAGAGGATTTGTTTAAAATCTCGTCATGGAGAGAAGAAACTCACAGGGTGTGTCAGTGTACAAGTTGTGCCGTTCTCCTGCTTCTAAACCCCATTTCTCATCCCTTTGTTTGCCCCGTGCTCCAGGAGGACAAAAAATTGGTGCACGGATATGTGTGCACCAAGAACATTCTGCTGGCACGGGACGGCTTGAACAGTGACAGTGGCCCTTTCATTAAGCTGAGTGACCCAGGCATCCCCATCACCGTACTCTCCAGGGAAGGTACGCTCAGAGATCTTGCAACAAGCAACATCATGGGATTATAGGAAATTGAAGACGAGATATCAGAGTGGGAGCACGTTTGGCTTACTCACATGTTATGGGTGCACCACAGGCTAATTGTATGTTATTCAGCTCTCCTATGTCTGTTTAACTGTTATTATAACTGTGCTGGTTCTGTGATCATTTTGAGAATCAGAAGTATTAGGTCACACTAGAAACAATTCTTCTATTAAAAGTCATAGTGTTAGTAGTAGTAGTTGTACTAGTAATGGTGGTAGTATTTTCAGTAGTGGTGGTGGTACCAGTAGTAGCTGTATGATTGATCCAAGATCTGGATGTCACCTGGGGACAGGATTCAGCTGTGTACACTTGCATGTGGACAGGATGTGAGGTGGTGCATGTTGGAATGGCAGATGGATCTGAGGCATTGTGGAGGGTTAAAGGTCGTCGGGCATGTCGGGCTGGGAAGTGTGGTCACTGATGAGTGTATGTTGTCTCCAGAATGTGTGGACAGGATTCCTTGGATCGCCCCAGAGTGTGTGCGGAACGCCAAGGAGCTGAGCGTTGCAGCGGATAAGTGGAGCTTTGGCACCACGCTGTGGGAGATCTGCTACGATGGCGAGGTGCCACTCAAGGACAAGAAGCTCACTGAGGTGAGGTGCTCCTGCAACTCCCTAAAAAATTACCCCTGCCATTTCCTCTTCCTTGTCAGGACACCCTCACAAACTTCCAACAGGATTCCCATCTGAAACAACCCTGGGAACATCATAAGTATTCATAATGAATTTTCAGAATGTTTCTGGAACATTTGGCTGATTGTTTCTGGAATGTTAGCTTGACAGTGTGCTTGCTGTGAAGGCAGTTTAGTTAATTTGAAAAAAAAAAAAAAGCTTGTTTTTAGCTTTTCTTTTCTCAAGGCTTGCATTGATTGGGCCTCATCTCAGGCTAACATTGGTTTTTATTGGTTGGTTGGTGTTTTTTATTTCTGAGCAGAAAGAGATGTTTTATACAGCAGAGTGTGTACTGGCAACCCCAGACTGCAAGGAGCTGGCTGACCTCATGACCCAGTGCATGAACTACGATCCCCGAAAGAGGCCCTTCTTCAGGGCAATTGTGAGGGACCTTAACAAGCTGGAGGAGCAGAGTAAGACTGCTCTGATATCCTGTTTCCATTTTCTGTAGTAAAGGCATTACAGAGTGGTGCGTGTATTGCATTGACAAGATTTCTTATAAGATCACATATGGCTGCTTTGTGAAGCTACATCATCCAAAAATATCTCATGTGTCCTTAGGTGGCTGAGTTCCATTCTCTTTTCCTTTTCTTATAATGATAGTAATAATAATGATAATTATCTTTCATAACATCACCATAAGTGGTTTTAGTAGTGTCAAAGCTTAACATCTGCTAATTTTTTGGAGTTTTCAGGGCAAAGTAAAATGAAGCACATTTTTATTGGCTATAGAGTGACAGTGTTTTGTTTCCCCTCACGCAGACCCCATTGTCTCCCCCAAAGTGCCCCCACAAGGAGTCGACCCCACCGTATTTGAGAAGAGGTTCCTGAAAAAGATTCGGGATCTGGGAGAGGTATGGGCTGTTCAGAGCAGTCGTTGGTGTTCATTCCAAGTCATTTTGATCTAAACAGGCAAATTATTTAGTCCATCACTAAAAATTTCCCACATCCAGGTTCTCTTCTGTATGGTAAGAATTTCCGGTGTGTAGAAGCTACTGTATTTGGGTCAAATAATTCATTAAAAACTACCAAACACTTCACAAATTGTAACACCTAACTTTGAGCGTATGATAAATGTACATCAGTGTGTGATTGAGTGGAGATTTAATATAAGTGCACTTCAGTGAGTGGGTGTGGCCTGGCTCTGCTCCCTCTTGTGCAGGGTCACTTTGGAAAAGTTGAGCTGTGCAGATATGACCCCCGGGGGGACCGCACCGGCGAGATGGTGGCTGTCAAGTCCCTGAAGCCGGAAAACAAGGAGGAGCAGAGCAGCAACCTGTGGCGGGAGATTGAGATCCTGAGGGCCCTGTACCACCAGAACATTGTCAAATACAAGGGCATCTGCAGCGAGGAGGGTGAGCGGCCAGCACAGCACCCCCGCAGGCTAGAACGGGATACACATGCTTCACATGCTTGGGTCTTGTTTGATGGCATCTAGCTAAGTCTCTTGTTACTACTATTTGATGTTACCCAGTCTCTAAATGAAATGATGTAATATGGAGTGTATGGTGGTACGGTAATGCTGCAGGAATGAGGTAAAGGTATCAAATGCAGAGGTATGATCCTAATAATCCGGAAAAATTACAAGCCAATCAAAAACAACTTTTGGACAGTCATCATTTTACAGGCTGTGTGTGTCACAGAAGAGACAGCAGAATAGGCTGTGTCAGTGTCATTTCCTGTTTATGTTTCATTTCCTGTGTAGGTGGAAGGGCAATCAAGCTGATCATGGAGTACCTGCCCGCTGGAAGTCTGAAGGAGTACCTGCCCCGAAACAAGGCTAAAACAGACCTCAAAAGGCTCCTCAGTTATGCTGTCCAGATATGCCAGGTATGCTGCAGGTCATGCAACTCCAGATGAAGAAGTGAAGAAAGCAGTCCAAGCCAGTATTTGATGTACAAATCATCATATTCCCCCCAGGGAATGGACTACCTGGGATCACTGAACTACATCCACCGAGACCTGGCAGCTCGGAATGTACTGGTGGAAAATGAGAACACCGTCAAGATTGGAGACTTTGGGCTGACCAAGAGCATCAAGGACAACGAAGGTTACTACACGGTGAAGGATGACTTGGACAGCCCCGTCTTCTGGTGAGGGTCCAGTCATTCCAAGTTTCTCACTCTCCACAGCCAAAGTCTCCCACATACGTTTTCCCTTAACTCTCTGATTCAATGCTCTGTGGGAAATCTATCTGATTATGTGGTGGCTGAGGAGGACGAGAGAGGTCTGTACTCTTCTGAATTATTTGAAATCTGAAAAGAGGTCAGTGTGGTTCTTTTATGCAGTATGTCCAGGAAGAGCAAATATTCTCTTTAATTTGTTAGAAGTGCTCACATGCTCACATTTTCTCATGGCCTTAGTAGTGCTCTCTGTGGTATTTAGTGTATGATGATGGTTTTCCCTACTGCCACTTCAGTATGCACCACACCACTCCAGTTGGCCATGAATTGAGAGCTCAATCAAATGTAAGCAGGACTGGACATTTATGGACTGACAGCTGTAGACCAATTCTGGGTAGCCTGTCTCACTGTTTCTCACCTAACCATCTCTTCTCCTGTCCAGGTATGCCCCAGAGTGCCTGGTCTACTGCAAGTTCTACCGTGCATCGGACGTGTGGTCCTTTGGAGTGACCATGTATGAGCTCCTGACTTACTGTGAGACGGAGTGTAGCCCTATGGTGGTAAGGCCCCATTCTGCCCCCATCATTCAGCAACTGCTGTGAAGCTCCTACCACTCTAGCCATACCACTTCAATCATGCAAACCTTTTTCTAAAGATCCTTCCTGGTGCCAGACAGAGGCTTAAGGGAGCTGAGGGATGCTTCCTACCTCTACCCAGAGTGACAGATTACACTCCTAGTGCCTGTGTCTTAGCACCTGGCTGGAGTTTTCCCCCCTGAATGGAAAATGGCTTTGAAGTTATAATAGAATACAAATCTGCCATAAAACTGATTCATCTGCCTGTGCTCCAAGAGTGTATCCCCTGCTGTTAATGTTTCTGTCTTTGATCATGGTGGTAATCAAACTGATTTTCATATGACAGAATACTTGAATGAATCATCTTAACCTGACTATACATCCTGACATTTCATACACTCAGGTGTTCTTGAAGATGATTGGTCGAACCCATGGACAGATGACAGTGCACAGGCTGGTGAAAGTACTGGAGGAGGGGAGGAGGCTGCCCTGTCCACCAAACTGCCCTGAAATGGTATGGAATGGAGGTGCCCTTCTGTTATAGCTAGTGTACCCTACTGATCTACACATGTGTGCCCTACTGCTATAGCTAGTGTACCTTACTGCTCAACACATGTATGCCTTACTGCTACTGCTAGCATGCCCTTGTGCTTAAAGACATCTTTCACATGACCATTTTTTCAAGACCCTTTTCGTAACATTAGTTTATTTGCATTAAAATGTTTAGTTACATATGTAATGTTTCAGTAGATTTAACACAAAGGCCCAGGCTTTTTACAGAGATCGGTTTTTTAGTACTGGACCTTGATAGGCGCCTGTATATAGAATTACAGTGAAGCTCCATTAAGAGGCTTCTTGTTGTGCTGGATGCAGGTTTACGCCCAGATGAGGAGGTGCTGGGAGAGTGCACCAGAGAAGAGAATCAACTTTCAGGGCCTGATCAAGGTATTCCAACAGCTGCTGGCCGACCAGCTGTGACCAACGGCGACCAATGGCGCTCAGCCCTGACTGGATCATGCAGCAGGAGACGTGCCTTTTCAGAGACTTTATGAACACAGAATACAGCAGCCAGGAAGAGAGAGTCATGTTACTTTGGTCTTCTGCTACTGTGACTTAATATTTCGTCACAATACTTTAGAGCGGCGCCACACACCTTGGGTATGACCCTGGAGCCTTGGCGGATGAGCAGAATCTTCGAATTGCCACCATTTAATTGTAAATAGACGTAATGTCATTCTTTTCAAAATGAAAACTTTAGCTCAAAATATTTTTTTTGTTCATTTCATGAGTACGTGTTATAATGTCATTTCTGGTGCAATCTAACCATTGGCATTAACATTTTTTCCCTTCTTCGCTAAGTAAGTAAGTCCTTATTGTATTATCATTTGCCACCTTGTCAAAAAGACAGGGGAGGAAGAGAGATTTACAGGTGAGATGAGTAATGTGAAGGCCTCTGACTCACCCCTTGTTAATCAGAAGAGCAGATATGGGTGGACCTGATCTCAGTCTGCCTTAGTGCACATCTACACAGAAATATGTGGCTCCTTCAGGAGCATCACTTCAGAGCAGGCGCTACACACCTCAGTTGGTCTGTATATCGTCAGGATGGGCTGACAGTAGCTACAGGAGATTACATTACTGCATCCAGGCCATAAAAAGAGTTGTGAATTTATGCAGCACCTGCTTCACACCGATGCCTGTGAACAAGTGAAAAAATCTGTGTGAGTGGCAGCATGTTCGAGCTCAAATTGAAAAGTGGGGTGTCAGAGTTCAGGTAGAATGTTAGGAAGAGAACCCACAATAGCTGCTGAATAAGGTATATCACACAGTGGAACAGAAAATCCTCTCTTAGGCACTGCTGTCCCCTGGTGTCCTATCAATTGCAGCCAGTTATCTTAAAAAATATCCAGCACGATGTACTGTCAGTTTTCTAAATGCTTGCCTTCCAAACAGAGTCATTTTATATTGTCTCTCTCATATTATACATAGGGGTTACCAGAGTTGAAGCAAAGCCAAAATCTGGCCATATTTGACTGTGTCCCATACCGTGTAACCAATAACAAAGTAAACATGCTTGTGACCTGATTATTCCAGAATGTATGAAACATTTCCTTATGCTCAGAAAGCATCTGTCTTTGGACTGAGAAAAAACGAAAGAAAGGATGGATGACTGGAAGGAAATGTGTTCATAAATACATGTATAATTTCAATAATTAAAATGCTTTAATCTTTAATTCTTTAATCAGAAGTGTCCCCTTGAAAACTTTGCTTTACCCACTAATACTCAGTGAGCATGCTAAATTCCCTCTGTATGTAAAACAAATATCAAATAGAAAACTCGGGTTGCAAATAGAAAAATTACGGGTCTGAAAATTCGTTACAAATATGTTTTAAAGCATATGTATGAAGTGAGCATGCTCTCGCTCACTTGAAAATAAGAAAATGAAAGGGAAATAATCCTAGAACTCTCCTGTCATCATTGAAAACTGATTTGCTACATTGTGCATGTGCTATGGACACAGCTGCAGTCTGGCACATCGGCAAGGTACCGGTGTTGTGGTGAGAGACCCGCAACATCGGAAGCGAGTCCACAGCCACTCTGTCCCTTGCCTTGGACGTAGATACCACCCTGAAAGACCACCAACATGATATCCTTGGCGGAATCTCAGATGATTGCAGCAGAAGGTCAAGCTTCTAGACAACCAAAACCAGCCAGCCTGGGGTGTGTGGTGTGAATGTGGCAGGAGAATGGAATAGCCTTAAAACAGACAGTTTACAGCTTTATTTTGATCAATCTGAACCCCGTGCTTCTAAGCATTGCTTCTGGAAGAGAAAATCGATCATTTCAGTACAGACTGGAGAGCCGGGGTAAGATCACATTCATTGTAGTGGCAGAAATACCACGCACTTTGATGTCGCAGTGGGATTAATATTCTTTAGTTCTAAAAGCACCTATTCAGCCAGCAGTCCACCTCCAACAGTTAAGTGATGGGTATAACTTCTGGGGAAAGTCATTGCAGGGTGTGGAGATATCAAAAACACAGCATAGATGGGAGTTTCTCCTAGTCTGGTTCATTGTGAGGCTCTTCTTTCAGTTGAACATTCAATTCAATTCAACTCAGGTATTTATTTAAATGTCCATTGTCATGTACGTTTGACATAAGCAGCAATGATATATTTTTAAAGGACATGTCTAAGAGGAAGCCAAGCCCTTTTGAGGATGCTGTCTTACATATTAGAAAGCAGAACAACAAACCCTGCCTTCTTAATTCAATTCAATTCAATTTTATTTGTATAGCGCTTTTTACAACACAAGTTGTCACAAAGCAGCTTTACATTGTTCCTAGGCCTGAGACCCCCTGAGAGCAAGCCTAAGCTAACAGTGGCAAGGAAAAACTCCCTATCAGGAAGAAACCTTGAGCAGAACCGGGCTCAGAGGGGGAGCCCATCTGCTTCTGGCCGGCACTGGGCAGATAAAGTACATTGTATAACTTGTCTTTAACTCTAAGACATTAACGATTGATAGACAATAGTAATTAACAGCAGAGCGATTTTAAGAATGTCTCCTAGGATGTCCGGTTCTTGGAACGCAGTTGGCTTTGATGGGCAGGGCAGCAAGGTAGCAGGACTGGAAAATGGGATGAGACGCTTGGGCTACAGCTCCGGACAGGAGCCCGGAGCAGGGATAGGAAGCAAACAGAAAACAGTGGTTAGTGGATGATAAGAATGGCAGGGATGTAGAACAGAGAGGCAGGAGAGGAGGGGCAGTGAAAAAGGTGCCAGTGTGCAATAAGGAAAAAACCCCGGCAGGCTAACATTATGGCAGCATACCTAGGGGACGGGAGGCAAGGGACCGGCATAGTCATGAGGGCGACCCTAAGACAGTCAACATCCATCTTAGAGTTACAGACCTAAAATACAATTGGTCTTCATAACTGGAACCTGACACATATGTTCTGTATATGGACCTGTGGTTTACACTGAAAGGTCTGTCTCTGTCATTTTTGAATATATAAATATTCTCATATCCTGGCTCATTCTTGAAGGTGGATGCTCTAAACACAAACACCCAGAGAGATGTTTTTTCACATATCCATAACATATCAATAATGTTACTAGCTACACTTGTGCACACCAGAGTGTTTGCCTCTTATCATATAGACCCAGAAAGGCAGGCACCCTTATACTGCTAACCTCTGAGGAGTGCGTGTGCAGTTCTGCTGAAGATTTCCTTAAGAATCCCGTCTCACACTGACATGATGTGTTCCTTGTCTAAAAAAAATTCCCAGGCACCCATATACCATTTTACTGAAGATCTGAACTTTGGAGAAGTAGGCCCAATTTTCACTACTCCTTCAGAATTACTCATATTATTCATCACAGCAGACCTATACTACAATCACACAGTCATCACTGAATGTATTCCTGCACCACACTCAACCAGTCATCATTGAACGCACTCCTGCACTGCACTCATCCAATCACTGAACACACTTCTTCAATGCACTCGTCCAGTCATCACTGAATGGACCCCTGTACCGCATTCACCCTGTCATCACTGAACGATGTATTGTGGGTGGCTTGCCTGTGCTGCACTGAATGCCTATTGATTCATACAGTACCAGTCAAAGTATGGGCACACTTGATTAAGAAAATAATGAAAAATAAAGAGATAAATGTGAGCCAGGGCATGATAAATATGCTGCTTCAACCTGATAAAGCACTGAAAGCATACATATACAGTTCCACCCTCCAACCAGTAACATATAATAAAAGAACACAAAGGGCATAAGAGTCAAGCCTTGTGGGAGGCTGTACTTAGCTTTGGAAAGAAATTAATTGTGACAGGAATGATCATTAGGTGGGAGGGTGGAGCATCCAATAGATAACAGATAACATGCTTTTAGTACCGCAGATCCCATTCACTATTACTCATAACCTTTTTGTATGTACGGTTAAATGGGTGGTGTTATATTAGAGTGGTCCCTACAGTGTATGGTCAAACCAGTGTGATTAGAACTTCTATTTACAAGTGATGCAACAAATCAACATTCGTTATAAACCCACCACTTTTTTTTACATAAAACTGTTCCACAAATGCAATATGATTATTTATTTTTCAGTGCAGATTCAATGCAGATTCACATAAATTACAACATAATCAGTGTAACACAGTTATATTATGCTGTACTTTCTAACACTTTCATGTTAGAAAGTACAGCAACTGCGGAGGTGAAAACTATGAGAAGCTTAATGACGCGTTACGTATTAAAATACTGAAATCCTTTGTTTCTGGGTATGATTAAATAATTCGTCAAATACTATAGTATTCTGTTTTTTTAATATTATACTTGCTATTTGAGTCAACCGAAAATTGCAAGTGCACTGATGCATCCACGGGTGCTACACGTAATTTATATCATATTATGTATTTATAATATTAAATTTTTAAATAAGACAGTTCACATTTATGTATCTATATTTCTGAGTACCACAAAGCATACCCACATTCGCTACAAAGAACAGTGTGCACATACACAATACCGGGTTTAGGTATTAGGTATTTAGGTACATATTTACATATAATAGGTACATATTTTGGCCAAAAGTATGTGGACACCCCTCCTAATTATTGAGTTCAGGTGTTTCAGCCACACTGATTGTTAACAGGTGCATAAAATCAAGCACATAGCCATGCAATCTCCATAGACAAACCTTGGAAGTAGAATGGGTCATACTGGAGAGCTCAGTGACTTTAAACGTGGCACTGTCATAGGATGCCATCTTTGCCCCAAGTCAGTTTGCAAAATTTCTGCCCTGCTAGATCTGCCCCGGTCAACTGTAAGTGCTATTATTGTCAAGTAGAAGCATCTAGGAGCAACAACAGCTGAGCCACGAAGCGGTAGACCACTTGGGGCCGCCAAGTACTGAAGCGTGCAGCACGTAAAAAACCACCTATCCTCTGTTGAATTATTTGCTACAGAGTTTCAAACTGTCCCTGGCTACAATATCAGCACAAGAACTGTGCATCGGGAGTTTCATGGAATGGGTTTCCATGGCTGAGCAGCTGCACACAAGCCCAACATCACTATGTGCAATGCCAAGCGACGGCTGGAGTGGTGCAAAGCACGCCGCCACTGGACTCTGGAGCAGTGGAAACGAGTTCTCTGGAGTGATGAATCACGCTTCACTATCTGGCAGTCTGATGGACGAATCTAGGTTTGGCGGATGCCAGAAGAGCGCTACCTACCGGAATGCACAGTGCCTACTGTGAAGTTTGGTGGAGGAGGGATAATGGTCTGGGGCTGTTTTTCAGGGTTTGGGCTAGGCCCCTTAGTTCCAGTGATGGATAACATTAATGCTACAGCATACAAAGACATTTTAGACAATTGTATGCTTCCAACTTTGTGGCAACAGTTTGGGGAAGGTCCTTTCCTGTTCCAGCATGACTGTGCCCCCATGCACAAAGCAAGGTCCATAAAGACATGGTTTGACGAGTTTGGTGTGGAGGAACTCCAGTGGCCTGCACAGAGCCCTGACCTCAACCTCATTGAACACTAGGGTTGTCACCTTTGATTTGTGAAAAACCGGGACACTTGGGGGGGGGGGGGGGTAATTGCAAATATACTATGTTAACAGTTGTAGGACTCCCTATTGCCTCTCTGACCTATATTTGTCCTTACGCAGATGCTCTCACTGACGCAGTTGCACTCACTCTGGACTCCTTTGTCTGCTGCTGTCCCTTTCTACATTAAATAGATTTTTTACTTTAAATAAACATATACTGTGTAATTATAATCTACTATAAAATCTAATCATATGTCCAAATGTATACCCCCTTTAGCAATGAAAACATGATAAGATGCATTATAATAGAGTATCAACAACTATTTATCTTAATGAATTTGGGCAACTTTCTCTTCAGTTTGACACAGATCATAAAATCATGACTTTCAGATCTTGGAAGTACATCTGCTACTTCTGTAATGTTTGATGGAACACATGTGACAGGTCCATGTATGCCATTTTTTCCTCCTTTGGTAAGGCAAGCATTTTCATAAATGGAATGTGTTTTGCGATTAAATGTTGCTCAATTGAGTTTAAACTGTTCAGCTGCGGTGGGATAGGGTCCAAAGCAAGATTGTCTGCAACACTTTCCCCAGGCATTCTGCCATGAAGAAGCTTTCTATGACAGGTGCAACAAATCCATAGTACACTAGACGGGCCTTTTTTGAAATTGCACTCAGATATACATACTTATACATACATATATACTTTGCATTTCTGAAGGTATGTTTCAGTTATGCATTTTTTTGCTATTGAAGCAACCGCATTCCCTCTTTTTAAATATTTGTCTTTCCTGCATGTTGTTACTTGATGTTTGAACAGTTGTCGATGACATACTGAACAGACATATTCTGGACCACTGCTTATTTTGTCTCTGAACTGTTGAATAACACACTCTAATTTCTTGCCTTTTATGAATTGATTCAGTTCTTCGCTCCATATTCCTCACTTTAACTTTGTTAGCATAAGAAGCATCAGTTCTGTGCTTATCAATATTATATTGTCTCACAGTTGCTCTGTGTTGGTTGTCAGTGGCATATTTCACAACACTACTCTCTGACCTTTGCTCTGTGTTGGTCATCAGTGGTGTATTTCACAACACTGTGCTCTCTGACCTTTGCTCTGTGTTGGTCATCAGTGGCATATTTCACAATGCTGTGTTTTTGACATTTGCTCTGTACTGTTCATTAGTAGCATATTTCATAATATTTTCCTTAATTACATTTGCTCTGTGTTGGTCATTAGTAGCATATTTTAAAATGCTATGCTTTTTCACAGATTCTTTGTAATGTTTGTCTTCATGGTATCTTTTAACTCCCTTCTGGACTTTTTCATTTCGAAAGTCTGTACTTGTTTCATATTGTCTCTTTTGTCTCTTTCAAGTTTACTAGATACAGCATGGTAAGGTATTGCATGTTGCTGTGATTTACTGCACAGAATAGCACATGACAAAGGTCATCATCACTCCTTTTGACACGTCACAACTTCATAATGACACTCATTGCAGTGCTTCAGGTAAATCGCTCTTTTCTCATTGCTCTCTATTTGGTGCAACAAAATTAGATGTAGGATATTTCAACCACTTGTTACAACTGTATGTAAAAATATGTACACCAAGTAGATCTGCAGCTGCCTGTATTTCCACCTTAGTTGCCCAGCTTCCAACATATTTTATTTGTGATGTGTTCATACTCATCAACAGAAGAATACCCACATCTGAGATTATGTATGTACTTGGATGTATTCTTCTCCATATGCTTAACCACAGCAAGTCTGATTTTTCTGTGAGCATTTTCTCGTCCACTGATTTCAAATGATATAGCTCTGAAAAAGCAGTTACCATCACCCACAATAGCATTTGTTTCACAAGGATCATCCTTTGGCATTTCTTCAATGACGTTAACATAATTATTTTCATAGTGGACAATATTCAGCTTTGAACAAAGTCTTTTCTGCTGCTGAACTGTCAAAGGAGTGAACAGAAAATATGTGCTCTCAGATTCTTTCACCAATATTACCTCATCTGCATTATGGTTAGACACTGTTAAACAAATGCTCTCATTCACAGGATTTGAACCTTTAATGCACATATTACCGCTGTTTAAGTGGCCTCTTCTCTTAGCTTCAGCAATTGCATTATTATTCAGACAGCTCTTATCATCTTTGTTTTCTCTGCATCATTTCATTGTAGAGTTGGTTACTGTGGCTGTTGTGTTTGTTGTCACATGCTCCATTTTCATTATGTTCAGCTTTTCTTCACCTCACATTTACATTGACAACATTTACATTTACATTTATTTATTTAGCAGACGCTTTTATCCAAAGCGACTTACAAAAGTGCATACAGCAAGTATAGCGACAGTACGGGGACAGGATGTGTACAGTTCCACAATGAGACAGTTCTCAGCTGAGAGCAGCGTCTGTTTGAGGACACAGTACTATTAGATTTGTACAATTACAGCCTATAGGGCAACTAATACGATACACTTTCAAACGGCGGACTTCGACAACTTCAAACGGCGCAATGAGCGTCAGGGTAAAGGCGGCAACAAGAGACAATTTAAAAGCACAATTTAAAAAGCACAGCAATTTACGACAGCACTGATGGGCGGGGGGGCAGCAATTGTGTGCTGGGTCAGTCCAGGTAGAGTCTGAAGAGGTGTGTCTTCAGGCCCCGTCTGAAGGACTGGGGTGAAGAAGCTGTCCGTAGCGAGACCGGGAGTTCGTTCCACCACTGGGGAGCACACACAAGTATTTTTCAGGGAATCGTTATGATCCTCAGTCATTCAATTCAATTCAATTAATTTTTATTTGTATAGTGCTTTTTACAACACTAGTTGTCACAAAGCAGCTTTACATTGTTCCCAGGCCTGAGACCCCCCGAGGGCAAGCCTAAGGCAACAGTGGCAAGGAAAAACTCCCTATCAGGAAGAAACTTTGAGCAGAACCAGGCTCAGAGGGGGAGCCCATCTGCTTCTGGCCGGCACTGGGCAGATAGAATTAGAGAGAGTCTTAACGTTGTACAATGTACTTTAAGACATTTGGGTTAGATAGACAGCAGTAATTAACGACATAGTAATTATGAACTCTATCCTATAATGTCAGTTTCTTGGCACGCAGTTGGCTTGATGGGCAGGGCAGTGAGGTAGCAGGACTGATCGGTTCTTAGCGCGCAGTTGGCTTGACGGGCAGGGTAGTGAGGTAGCAGGACTGGAAGTTGGGGTGTGACGCTTGAGCTACAGCTCCGGGCAGGAGCCCGGAGCAGGGGTAGGAAACAAACAGAGAACAGTGATTAGTGGATGTTAAGTGTGGGAATGGAAACAAAAAGGCATAAAGGCAAAGGGGGGAACAGAAGGGGGAAGAGGAATGCATGTGCGTAATAGGGAAAAGTCCCGGCAGATAAGGATTATGGCAGCATACCTAGGGGACGAGAGGCAAGGGGCCAGCACAATCATGAGGGTGACCCTAAGGCAGTCAACAGACCACAGCCGGATCAGCTGAACACAGAGTACCCAGGCCGTCATATAGTGACAGCAATGGCCACTTAGTCCACCAGAGACTTATGACCAATGTCAGCACTGTGCCATGTCCCTCAACTAAAAGATTTGAAATAAAGATATGTTTTTAGCCTAGACTTAAAGGCGGAGAGAGTCTGCTCCTCGAACCTTGGTGGGTAGACTGTTCCATAAAAGAGGGGCTCGGTACGAAAAGGCTCTACCGCCTATAGTACTTTTACCCACTCTTGGAACAATGAGAGAAGTCCCGCACTGTAGATGAGGGATCTCAAGTTTGGTGATGATTGGCCATTGCATTCAGGAGTTATTACTCATTATATAAATAGAGGCCATGCCCACATACCTCATTGGTTCACTCTGTCCACATCTTTTAACGTAGCAACTTTCTTTATACTGGGATTAAAGATCTCAGTCTGAAGATGCTGTGTACCAAATTTTGTGCAAATTGGCTGCACCCTATAGGAGGAGATAGATTTTAAAGGTTTTACAAAAAATTCAAAATGGCAGAAAATCCAATGTGGCGCATCATTTTGGTCCAGGAGGTTTTTTTTCAACTGGAGGCAGGGAATCAGCAGAAAAAAAGAATTTTGATTCTACCCCAAGCGGTTCAAGAGTTATAGCCCAAAACGCGTTGTGGCTTCCTATAGCGCCACCATCGGGCCATGGCCAATCGGGGTAATTTTTTTACCTGAGTAGTGGGTGACCATAGGAACCTATCTACCAAGTTTGGTAGCCCTAGCATCTATAGTTTTTGCTGTGCAAACACTTTTAGGGCAGAAAAAATAATAAAAATAATAAAAATCGGAACAAACACAACAGGGTTCCAGCACTACGTGCTTGGACCCCTAAAAAAAAAAAAATCGGAACAAACACAATATGGTTCCAGCAATACATGCTTGGACCCCTAAAAATCGTAACAAACACAATAGGGTTCCAGCACTACGTGCTTGGACCCCTAATAAATATAGCCGCAAGCGGCGATTACGAGGTCCAAGCATATCAGCGAAACAATGAATTGGTGATGGCTGCCATTGCCTCTGAGTCATCAACATGTCCTTGAAGACTTTATCAGGACCCTTGACCAAGATGCATTATACAAAATTCTAACTTTATTAGGGAATTGATTTAGTAGATATGGCCATTTCTTTGCTATAGTGCCACCCATTCATGTATTAAACCAAACTTGATCACCTTAAGCCTATTGTCCTATAGATAACAGTTGTCAGTGAGTCTAGGTGTCTGGGTCAATGAATGTTGATCTGGGTGTAGCTGTCTGGAATGTAGCAAAGTGCAGTTTTTGAATGGGGGAGTGGTGGAAAGAGAGTTTGCCATGTTGTTCATACAGATTGCTATTTGACACATCCAAAACAATCCTGCAAAGTTTCATGATGATAGGTCACAATTAAATCAGTTTAAATGCTGCTGAAATTTGATTGGCTGATGGCGGTCAGTTTAAGGGCTCCTGAAATTTGATTTGACATTTGACATTGTCACCCACTCCTACACTCACACCTATGGGCCTTATAGCATGTCCAATTGGCATTACCTGAATGTGTTTGGACTATTGTAGAGAACCAGAATACTCAGAGGAAACCCACATGAACACAGGTACAAGAAACAAACTGAACGCAGATGCACCCTGAACTTGAAACTTCCATACTGTTAGGCAGTAGTGCTACCCATTTGCACCACCGTACTGCCCCCCACTACGTATATGTCAAGCTTAACATGAGCAGTGTCGTAAAATGCAGTGTGCCTTCTTGGGACATTGCAATAGGAAGTGTTGGAGGAGTGCCATTTTTGGGTATTTGAAAAAATCCAAAATCGTGGGAAAAATGGCATTGAACATACCATATTACTTATTCATTTTCTTACATACAATACTTTCATTTGACATGAATTTAATAAAACACACAGAATAAAAAAGATATGCTGATCTTTTAAATGAAATTGTGACATTTAAATGAAGATAAAATGTAATCACATTTTCAAATGAATAAGTTATTTAAATAAAAATTAAAATAAACTGCTGGGATCTCTAATTCCACTGAACAATCTCAGATAAATGGCGCCATCTGGTGTTGTTAATGTATAATGACATTAAAAAGTCTAGTCATCCCATGCAAGACAACTCCACTTCTCATTCCTTGAAGTAGAATAAAAAATCCCTGTCTTTCATTCAGGCCAATATGGAAAGTCCAAGTGTTTCTTCAACACTATTTAGTGTATTAGTTGTGGCAGTAGGTCAAAAGGTGCAAGAGATGTGCCTACTTTAAGTGTAAAAAATCGATTGTATCTTAGCAGCCATGCCATTTGGACATTGAACTATGTGTTCATTTCCCAGTTAGGACCTGACATGTAATGATGTAATGATCTACAAGGAATTGGTTGCAATATCTGCTTTTCTTTGTGTGGTCTGTGCCTTGTGATGTCGATTGGAACAAAATGTCATTAACATTTAAGTAAACAGAAATGTGCCAATACAGTATACCAATTTTGGTACTCTATCAATGTGCCAAATTTCATAAAAGTCCACCAAGGGGTTCTATGGGCTGCCATAGACTCCCAGAGGAGAACGTATAATAATAGTGAAAAATTCTAACAATTACAATAGGTGCCTTGCACCTTCGGTGCTTGGCCCCTAATAATAATGAACAATTCTAACGATTACAATAGCTGCCTAGCACCTTTAATAAAAATCAGAACAAACACAATAGGGTTCCAGCACTGCGTGCTTGGACCCCTAATAAAAATCGGAACAAACTCAGTAGGGTTCCAGCACTACATGCTTGGACCCCTAAAAATCTAAACAAACACAATAGGGTTCCAGCACTACGTGCTTGGACCCCTAATAGTAAAAATCAGAACAAACTCATTAGGGTTCCAGCACTACATGCTTGGACCCCTAAAAATCAAAACAAACACAATAGGGTTCCAGCACTACGTGCTTGGACCCCTAATAGTAAAAATCAGAACAAACACAATAGGGTTCCAGCACTGCGTGCTCGGACATTGCATTCAGGAGTTATAACTCGTTATATCAATAGAGGCCACACCCACCAATTTCATTCATAGAATAATTTAACAACCACATGCTGTAGCTTTCGCAATAGCGCACAAACTACAGACAATCTGCGCTGTTTTGCAAGCACAATCATTTACTTTATTTACGCATTGGTGTCAATTATTCTGTGAATTATTTGTTTTATTGTTGATCAAGGAGAATAAAGAGGTGGCAGTGTAGCATAGTGGTTAAGGAGCAGGACTCGTAACCGAAAGGTTGCCGGTTCAATCCCCGCTGGGACACTGCTGCTGTACCCTTGGGCAAGGTACTTAACCCACAATTGCCTCAGTAAATATCCAGCTGTATAAATGGATAACATTGTAAAGAACTGTAACCTATGTAAGTCGCTTTGGATAAAAGCGTCTGCTAAATGAATAAATGTAAATAAAGGCTAACAGGTTGAAAGTAATGATAGATTTAAAGGTAATGTTTCAGCCTCCCCTGTTTCCAGCTCATCAGCTGCCACTGCTTTATAGTAAGCCTCAATATGTAATTGGGCGCTGAGGAGAGTGGCTAGTGGCCACTATAGAATTTTACTGTCCTTCCTGCTGCCTCATTTCCAGTGGGCATCACCCTGGCTTTTAGCTGGGTTCTGCTTTGAACTATGCAGGACATTGATCTTTCTGATTGCCTCCGTTTATATTCTGTCCAATGTATGAGACTACCTAGTGTCACACTGCCCCATAACTGACTACACCCAAATTTATATATATTTTCACTGTATTCCATATTTGGTGCTTTGTGCCAATTTATTTTTTGGAAGAAGAAACTATAACGTAAAGCTTGATTGAATTGATTGATTCAAATGGTTTATTGTGATGAACAGTTTTGTTTTCCCATCACTATTTATTGCAATATGTTAAACACACTACACTCGAGAGTGACTTTACTGATTCTAGTGTTCAATACTGCTGTTGACCAGATGCAATGCACACTGAATCACAAATATCTGAATATGAATCCCAATTTCATTTAGTAGCTTAGATGCCTGAAATACAGAATGGCAGGGTAAATTCCTTTGTGTGTGTGTATTTGTGTGTATGTGTTTGTGTGCTTTTGTGTTTGTTGTGTGTGTGTGTGTGTGTGTGTGCATGCAATCAAGATCACTTGCAAGAAGAAGCACATCTCAATGTCACATGGTAAATACAGACAATCTTGTGCGTATGACTGCTTGAAAAATGCACTTTGACATGTGCAGTGAATAAAACGTATGCTTTGCCTCTCATCTTTTGGCCTTCCCAGAATCCTCTTTAATCATGTCTTCTGGCACCCAGTTAGTGGCAATGTAACCAGTGGAGTATTTGTGGAGAAATGTGTTCAAAAGTAATCTCCTTTTGTATTTGAAGGATTATAGTTCATTCGGACCAGGTCATAGTTGAGCCTGGTCTGCACTTTTGTGTCCACTATAATCCCTCGCATGTGCCCTGCTCCACATTGTCAGGATGGCTGGGTCCGCTGATGGAGAGCAGGCTGGAAGGGCTCCTGTCTTTAAGCGCTCAGCAAGCTGGTATGGAGTGAAGCTGTGCCTACTGAGGGAGTCTGTTGAGATGGGTTATGAGACAGGGCAGGTAAGGGAATTTTGTTTTTGACCATTTAAACAGCAGACAAGCTTAATGAACTTGAGAAATTCTTGGTTGATGTGGGAACTTCAGTGTTTGATGTAATACCTGTATGGGAGGTTTTAAATGTAATTTCCAGGAGAAATATTGCAGTTGTTCAGAAGGATTTCGAATTTGTCAGGGTTTTATCATAGAAGGGTCCATGTATGTTTGACGTAATGCTCTTCCTATGGAGCCAGATTCTTGGTATATTGACTAGATTAGCAGCTCATAAAATTCCATATTGAAAATTCTTGAAACTAAAACTGTTCTGATTTGCTGGCTCATGAACATTCCTGAAGGGGTGTGGTCTTAAACAGACCATTCATGGTCAGCACAGCAGCACAGACAGCACTAGAACCTTCTATTACCAACTGGAAGCACCTAGGAGATGGACAGAAAAAACATAGGAGCTGAATATCTGGTTATAGTAGAACATATTTGCTGTCGACCATGACACTACTGATATATTTCCAGAGCATCCTCTGCTCCACATAGGAGTGCCCATCATCATGATTAAAAAGCAGAGAAATCACCTGCAGAGAAATCACATCACCCCAGTAAGAGAATGACCAACATAATTTCTCTCTTTTTCCCCCTTTCTTGTGATGCTCGCCAATGGAGGAAGTATCCGGAGGGTTGTGGATAAAGTGATAAATGTTTGACTGCACACAGTTGGAAGCTTTTCCCTGCCAATATGAACAAGTTGTTAGTGATCCAATTTGGTGGCCAGAGATCAAGGAACTGGATTATTGTGTTTGCTCTCATATCATGGGAAACTACTAAGCTGTGTTCTGCCTACCAATTCTGTACCAACTTAAACATTTAATACAGACATTGGGTCACCTGCTGTTGAAATATCTATAGAGGGAAATTGCCCCTGTTGGCTCCAATTAAGATATGAGAGATCAGAGCAGAGCTAGACAGAAATGTGCATTGCTCACTGCTATATTACAGTCACCAGCATTTACAGCAGCATGGGGTGTGTGAGGATGTAGCTTGATCTACAAGTACTGTACTGAACCAAATAAACGGAGCAGTGGGTGTACAATGTGACCTTGGTTGGTTCTTCTGTTTTGGGGGTTTTTACAAAAAATAACTGAACTGTGTACAGACTGCCACCATAAAAATGCTTGTCAGTTAGGAATTACAAGATTTGTATTTGTCATAGTAAATCAAGACAGGAACTTTGCCCCATGTCTTTAGGGCAGAAAACAGATGGCACTGAACCAATGTAAAATTATGAATTCATTGTGTTGCTTCAAGATCAAGTCAGCCATCAGAAAGGGCTCTTAGATGAATTAATTAATCTGTGTACCTTTCAGTGCTCATCAATTAATAACCAATGTTACACTTGATATCAATGCATATCAATGAATAAACACAACTATACTTAACAGTTGGAGGGAAAAATACTTCATCAGTTGTTACACATACATAACCAGTTGTTTGTACATGAATGTTCTGAATATGGCTACCCCAGGATTAAACTGTGTGAGGGAATAAAGAGATCATAGCAGATTATCCACACTGTTTGAGCAGCATGAGCACAAACAGTAGTTTTACTGTTCAATGTGACCAAATACAAATGGCTGGATATGGCTGGTTTACAAGACAACTTTTTTTGGAAATGAAACCAATTTCAAAGATGCTGCACAGACATTGCTCACACACACATTTCTCAGAACAGCCTGATGCATCTTTATATGTGCTGGGAAAATGTATTATTGTGTTATGATAGTGATACACATTGTAATGTTTCTCCTTTTTCTTTCAGAAGGAGCGAAGTCTTCCAAGAAGGAACAGTTTGTAAGTATCATTGTCCTCTCTCAATAATCGTCAAAAATTGTAAATTTTAAAAAGATGCTTCAGTAATTACTGGGGTCCAATTTGGCCCCATCTTTCTAAACTGGCAATATAGTTGTAGTGTTGAAATGTCACTGTATGACAGTGTCAAGGTAAAACTGTTAAGTAATATTGACATAATTTGATTGTGAAGTAGGTTTTCATTGTTGTTTCAAGTGTTTTAATTTTTTAAAGTTTTGTTCTAATTTGATAAGAAATAAGAGGTGTTTTTCTGTGCAGTTTGTACTCTCTTCTGGCCTGTCATTGGCCCACTTCTACAGCGTATTGAATCTCACAACTGCTCTGCCCTACTTGGCTGCCTTAGTAACCACAATATTGTATTTAAAAACTCAACATCATTTGTAGATCACACAACATAAACCCAGCATCACAATTAAAACATTTTAAAATTAAAACACTGAATATTTCTTTAGTACCGCTAAGAGACCTCTGTTTCTTACTAAGGGGTAACTCAGAGAGGGAGGACTCTACTAAGGGATGTTGCAATGAAGCCAAGGTTATTGCAAGCATAAACTTGTGCATGGATCAACATCAAATTTATCTCACAATACTCACCACTTGTCACAGAACAGCCAAGAATTATGTAGCATGCAAGAATGAAGATGGTATGCACACATCATCAAGGAAAAGGTCCTGAATCCACTTAAACTGGCTTTCATTGTGATTTTTTTGTAAAAAATTTTCATTGTTATTTAATATGTGATCAAGTTACTCATATTGTCCTTACCCCACTATGTGGTTGACCTGTATCCTACTTCACTGGCCCATCTGATGTCCTTACTGTGTGGTGCACCTGCATCACTACTACACTAGCCCAGATGATCTCTCCTCACATCTCATTTGCAGTATGTGTCCTTCATCAATGGTGGATGAGTTACCAGGCCAGCACAATTCAGTTGTGCTTGGTTTAGCCCAGTGAGTGCCTTGCTCTTCTGCTCTTATAATGAACCATTCAATACCAACAATATGAATCTTTCATGTACTTACTAGGGTTGGTGTTCAGTCTATTCTGTGGACAAAAATAAACCTAGTACTCACTTACATAACGCCCTCATTAACCTTACACATCACTGTGCTTAACAGTCTCGTCCACTGCAGTGCTTGACCTGCACTGGTAAATTCCTTTTTCCTTTTTATTTTTTTTTACTTCATGTCTATAATATTTTTCTTGCAGCAAACTTGTCATGCTTTAATAAGAATATTCAGACAGTCATTTATATCAATTCATCACTGAAGTTGAAAAGTTGCCTCGTTGCATAAAAGCATGAGTGCTTTAAATAGTTCATCTACAGTTCATCATCACAGTGAACAGTAGTCTGGCTTAAAGATATGGTTGCTTACTCATAACCGGTGCTTTACAGCAGCGGACAATGCTGGGACATGCATGGATTAAGCAGCAATTGTGCTGAATGTTAGATACCACCCAGCATTTGTCTTCCATGTAGAGATGTGCAGAGGTACTTCTCAACGTCTTTGTTGATGGCAAAAGAGTCTTGGGGTTGATCCATGTAGCCAAAAAGTTTATCCAGAAGGCTTCCATGACAAGCAACAAATTGCAACCATGGTTGTAAAAATATGTGCGATAGTTTTGGTAAACAAGACAACACAAATATGTTAACATTTTAATGACATTATTCATAACCCCCTTTCTTCTTAGAATTAGAAATGTCAGATTTTCCAATCAGAAAAGACATGCCATTCCTTTGTAAAGAGAGAAAGATCCTGTGGAGTCTGTTTCCTGCTGTCACTAATGAGCTGTGTCATCTCCCTTCCAGTGGTCGGACCAGCAATAGGAAGAGTCTGATTATGACCTGTGGCTCTTCGCCCACTCTGCCGAGGCCTCTCTCCCCATTTCATGGATACACAGGTGTGTCCCTGCCACCTGAACTTCCATTGAAAATGTGCTGCACAGATACCTGTCTACATGTCTACTGATACGTCCTCTCACAATGGGAGAGACATTGTTAGATAAAATTGATCAAAGAAAGAAATGTTTCATTTATATGCATTTGACCATGTCATGACTAGACAAGACACCATGTGCTAAGAGCTACACTATTGGAGCACTGTGCCAAACAAAATCTGTTTAGAAAAGAAAGAGAAAGGACTATGCACAATATTTTGGGACATCATGTTCTAAGCTGAAATTCTGATAAATTCTGAGGTTCTCCTATTCCTTGACCACAGTAAGTATAATATAAAACAGCTACATCCATATTACATACCTGTATTGTTAGCTGGAGACATTCACATTTAACATGTCAACATGCCTATATCAGTTGGTATATCCTCTAATAGGGTCAATATATTGTAATGCAACTAGTTGTTTGTAGTTCTCAGGTACTTAGTTGCTCATTCCATGTGTATCCAAGAATCCCAAAACTGGTAAACATTGGGTAATTATACAGATAGGTAACTCAGAAAGTAACGCTTTGCTGCTTCACGAAAGCAAGAATTGCTTTATGTTGAGGTTAAAAACATGCTGGCTCTGTTGAGTGTGAGTAATAGTAACTTAAAACATAAAATATGAGTAATGTTAACATAAAACTGGTCCTATATTTTATAACTCTTTGTATGTGACCTTGAATAAACACAGCTGAACAGACAAAAAACAGCTTGCAAATGAGGCAGTGGGGGACCCCTCTGTGTGTGTGTGTGTGTGTGTGTGTGTGTGTGTGTGTGTGTGTGTGTGTGTGTGTGTGTGTGTGTGTGTGCGTGTGTGTGTGTGTGTGTGTGTGTGTGTGTGTGTGTGTGCGCGCATGTGTGTGCAGTGCAGCAGGCTGCATGAGGGAGTGTGTGGGTGTGGTGCACAGCCTCTCCCCTCATGCAGCCAGGACCCCTGCCTAATTTCATGCTGTCTTTTGCGATTTACTTGTTTCTAAACACCTCCATTTCTCCATCATTTTACAGTGAACAGCCCTTTGGACAGCCCCCGCAGTTTTTCTCCTAAAACTGCAACTCACTTTTCTTTCATTCAGCTACGAAGGTGAGAAGGAGATTGAGTCACCTTGTTCCACCTGCATTGTGTCAGATAATACACAGTCCCTCCAGAGTAAACACAATGTCGTCATTTAAATTGTCTGTCAAAATCAGTCCTATTCTTGTCTAATTTCCTGTAAAATATAGTGGAAATTTAGTCTTGCAGTCCAGACAAGAACTCACAAATTATGAACCCTGGCCATTGAAAAAAAAATGTGTGAAATGTGGCCCATGTTGGCTGAATTGAGAGATTAACAAGATATAAAAGGTTCAGACAAGAGAGTTATTGCAGCAAAATTACTCATTGTGTCATTGTGTAAAAGAAGGTACATAATTCGTCACCTGTTCAGTATAAAAGATATGAAAGCATATGCTGAAACAAAAAATTTGCATTTGGCTTTTGGGAGGGCATAAGTGCACCTGCACTGAAATTTTGAGGTTGATTGTATTTTTCAGAACAAAGAAATGAGATGGTTGGCCTTTTCTAGAGTAGAGTGGTTATCCCAATTTGTGTGATCCTGTTTTGTAAAGGAGCCCCAATCTCACTGCCATGAAGAGCAATTGGTTGAATGGCACATTGTAAATTTTTTAGCCAGATTGTGATTGGTGGGATTAAATTGTAGCGCCTCCTCTTTATAGCATAAAATGCCCTGTATGCTTTCTCCTTTAATGCATTCACTGCTAGTTCAAACTCTCCTGAGGCACTGATAATCAAATCCTAGGTATGTGTAGCTGAAGGTATGCTCTAGGTGTCAGTCTGTACCCTTGTTTATAGATTTCTTCTGTTTATTTCCATTTTTTATAGTGCGTTATATTTTCTATGTGCATTGATTTTACGATATGATATACTTTACCCTCTACACCACTTTTCAGCACATTGATTTTATGATGTCATATACTTTTACCTCTTTTACAGAATTTTTAGAAATAGACCTTCATGCCAAATTGAATCAAGTCCCTTTTTAAAGTCCACAAAGCAGGAAAATATTTTCCTTCCATTTGTTCACTCTCTGTCCTTCTGGGGTAGTCACCCTCCATCTGTCTGAAAAAGGTGCAAGTCACTCTCTGTCCTTCTGGGAGTGTCACTCTGACCATCTGGGAGAGTTGCTCTCTGTCTTTTTGGAAAAGTCACTGTCTGTCTTTCTACGAGTGTCAACATTGCTCTCTGTCCCTCTGGGAAAGTTGCTGTTTAACCCATCCTCTCTGCCTCCCTGTTGCAGGACAGAAGGACGCCGCTGGTCTCTGTCCTCCCTGCCCTCCTCAGGGTATGGTACCAACACACCCAGTTCCACAGTCTCAGTGAGTGAGCTCTCACACCATGGGTAAACACTACTGCCCACTGTTACAGGACCACTTGCAGGACTCATTTCCTTGTCCATCTCTTTGGTTTTCCATTTTCACTTCCTTCCTTGCAAATTTATTACACCCTGCGGTGCATGAACACTGAAGAACCCATGGATCTTTACTGCTTTACTGTAATGTAAATGTTTCTTTTGAACTCAAAGAATATCACGAGACTAAATGGGTATCTTCATTTCTTTCAGCCTCAGCTGCTTCTTCAATAGCATGAGAAATGGAAATGAAGATCACTTGCTCTTTAGATTTCTAAACTGCAGTAATTGTACCAGAGCCCAAGGAGATTCCACTTCATGTGTGTTGTCCTTTGAGGACAAGGTGTTGTAGAATGGCATGTTGAAATAGGTGATGTGGAATGTTGTGGTGTTAAAGGTATCAGTGCACAATGTTGTGTTTTAAAAGGTGTCAGTGTAGAATGTCATGGCGTTAAAGATGTAGGTGTATATGGTGGTTGTGGGTAAAAGGTGGCAGCATAGTTTAGGACAGCCAGTCACAACCAATGAGGGAAGTGGTGGCTGTTGAAGGCAGATGTGTGCGTTTGTGTCTTTGGACGTACTGGTGTAAAAATCTGCCTATCTAACAACTAAAATCTGACTCCATTTTATGCTAGCCTATGTTTCAGTGCCCCAATTCCCAATTCTAATTAGCAACCCAGGAATTCTCAGTTCGCTTTGGCTTGTAGGTGATCAAGCTACATAGTCCACGACATAGGATACCGTACCAGTGCATTTAATATAACCTGCTGCCGTTTTATATTCTAAATCATAGAATATATATTAGGCAGCCCATCTAGGGACTGCAGACTCGTCAGAATAGTGCAATACTTAAGACTGACTGAGCGTAAGTATCAATGGGTTTTGAGCGGCAGAGAAAAACCTCAAATCCTGCAACGCGTGTCAATAAAAATGGTCAAATGAGAAATCACAAACAGAGATTAAGACTAATACTTTTATTAATCAAAATTCTCCCAATCAGTTAAAGTTTCAAGATTACAGAAGACAGTATGGTATAGTGCAAACAATGATAAATAGACATACAGTACCTATACGGAGTCACGTGGCTATATGCTTGGTGCGCAGGAGTCCGTGCTGACGGTGCTCCCTATATGGAGTCACATGGCTATATGCTTGGTGCGCAGGAGTCTGTGCTGACGGAGCTCCCCGAAGTGCAAAATCTTTCCTTCTATATACTCAAACATTAAAGAGTTGATCAGCACTTGAGGTCCTGGAAAGGGCCCTGATAGGTTTTGTCATTCCCTGGTGATTGATTAGTGCTGGTGTTTATTCGTGTCCCGTTATCTGGGGCATGAGCAATGGTGTGCATCATTTTAGTTTTCTGAGCCAATTCCCAGAACAATGGTTTGGAGACCCCCTACTGTTATAGAACTATCACCCCTTTGCTGCTCGCATGGTATGGATCAAAATGAGATCGAACAAGACATGTATACCTTGAACCGAACAGAATATGCCAGTATCAGTTAACAGAATATCAGTTTATAACTGAGGATTGGGATTTCACCACTGGTCAGGAGGGAGGGTCCCTGAAGGATTTGGGGTCATAAAGATTCCATGCTCTCTGAGTCTCCTTATCAGTGGTGCCTCATCCTGTCATGGGGTTCCTTTGTGTGGAGGAGCGGGCATATATTCCTCAGCCGGGTGAGAATGGCCTGCTTTTGGCTTGAGAATGTTTACTTTACTGTGCCGCAGTCCATATGTTGGCAGGCCTAGCTGTCAGGATGGCCCGAGGATGTTTATTTGAACAATGGTCTCTGGTTTTGCGTGCCATCCTGTTCCCACCTTAAAATAGAATATCATGGTGTAAAAGTTGCCAGCGTAGAATATTGTGGTGAAAGTGTTGGTGTAGGTCACATTAGAGTTGATACTGAGTGTCCTGTCCTCTCTTTTTTTAACTCTGTATGTCACAGTCATCAAGTTCATCTCAGGAGAAGCTGCACCAGCTGCCCTACCAGCCTACAGTTGATGAGCTGAACTTCCTTACAAAGCACTTCAGCTCTGAGACCATCCCGAATGAGGAGGGACACAGCTCATCTGTCATGCGCCCCCGCTCCCACAGTTTTAGGTCTGCACACACACACACACACACGCACACACACACATACACACACACACACACAATCTCTCTCTCTCTCTCACTCCAAGATATACACACATATTTCTGTATTTGTGACGTCTATGACAGTGTGCAAGCAATTAATAAAAATTTCAACTCTACTCAGCTGACAGCCAGCGCAAAGAATCTAAAATTGTGCTCTCCTATGTGTACTCATGAGCAGCTGCTGAATATTATTCTAGCTAAAGGTAGGCCAGAGTTCAATGACTCAAACAAGTATATAGGGATATAGTTGGAGATGAGGTACATGCATTTATTATTTTTTTCTGAGTCCTCAAACAATAAAATGACCTGATTTGCAAATATTCAACTGGTAAAGCTCAATCAAAAAAAATCAAACCAAGATTTCTTGAAATAGATTTCACATTGGGGGCTTTAGAACCAAGATTCAGTTGGATTTGGTCAGAGACATGCCCTGGACCAAAAATATCTGTTGTATCAGTCCAACTGGAGGAAGGTTTGACACACCCAGTTAAGCATCAGTTAAGCAGCGCAAACAGCTTGCTTGAGTCTAAACCTCACCCAGATGTTTGTAAATGAAGGTGTGCGGTGTTAGAATTGAATCTTCAACCCAACTGTTACTCCTATATGGAAACTATAATGGGTCTAACATTCATGCAGTTTTGTTCACTTTAAAGGCTTAAATGTGATTTTTCATACTTTAGGTTAACCTTTTGGGAGCTGAGTTAACCTTGAAAGGAACATCACAAGTGAGGAACATCACATAGCTGATATGCACATGACTTTAAAACTCTCTCCTGACCCTGTCTGGGCTACAGTGTTTTCTTAGCAGTATTGACTTATCTGTCTGGATGAATGTTATTAATAATATTAACATAATTAACAATAATATAACTATAATATATTAAGTGTATGGCAATATTGTCATCAGTAGCAACAACTGAACTAATTTGATCACTCTCCTTCTTGAAATCATAGACATAAATATTGAACAAAACTCATTTAGTTCATTTTCTACTTGCAATATCACTGGATAGAGAGCTGCAAGAGTTACTTGCTTTACTCAGCAGGTCTGCCATAGTTTAAAGCCCTTCAAAGCAGACCTCATACTACCAGTTATAAAGTTTTCCTCCACAGACTTTTTATAATTAAACTTAGCCTTTTTAATTTCATGTCAAGCCTGATTTATGCTTCTGCGTCAAATCAACGGCGTACCCCACAGAGCCCTCTGCGTCGCCATGTACCCCTCCACTGTCGCCTGACGTGCACCTCCAAAAAACTGTAACATCGCGTCGAGGCGACACAGACTACAAGGGCTGTGATTGGTCCGCTCAGTACATCATTTCCGGCATTTAGCTTTTCCGGTTTCTCCCTCCCGCTATACCGCCATTTTTAAATTGCTCGTATCAGAGTTGTTTTCTGCGCGATAACCATGGATCAAGTTGAGGAGCGTACAACAATCAACGAGTTTCACGATTGACCCTTCAAAAACCACACAGCGTTATGGCGGCGAATTGCACAGGGACGCAGAGCAACGTATTCAACCCCAACGCAGAACTTTGAAAGGTTCAAGACGGCATTGAAGTGACGCCGGGGGTACGACGCAGAAGCATAAACCAAGCTTTACTCTTCCATAATGCCCTTCTTCCTCTTCATAACATGGCCCTGAGTAGGCTAGCTTTTTCTTATTTTGAAAGGACTTTATAATTCATTATTTTTTGTTGGGGTACATTTTGTAAGTAGCTTCAAGGAACACTGAGTCTTCACAGTGTAACTACTGACAACATCAGCCAGTCCATCTGCATCGGAGAAAGTGTCTTTGAATAAGTTGATGTCACGGCTCAGGCAAGGACTCAGGAGCGGACCACGCAAGTTTCAGGTTCTGTGCGACTTTATTTGAGGAAGATGACAGCGTAGCGAAAACAATAACAGGCAGGGTCTAAACCAGGCAGGCAGTCTGAGGGCAATTCAGGGGAAGGCGATCGTGGAGTCAGGCAGAGTCAGGAACCAGGCAAGCAGGCAATCAGGCAAACAGGGCAAAAACAGCAGGCAGAGAACCAGGCGGGCGCAGACAACGGTGGGGACGAAACAGGAAAAACACGCTGTAACGAACTAGCAACAGGACAGGGACAAGCAGGGAAGATATAGGGCAGGGCTGACGAGGGGATGGGAAGCAGGTGTGCAGGCAATCAGGCGGGCGGAGACCGGGCGGGGAGCGGGGCAGGGCTAGAACACAAGGAAAACAAAAACACAACAGCTAAAAAGGCAGAGCACTGAGAGTTGATGGTTCTGTTTATTACAATATTATATTTTCCAGGTCTTTTCCTGGGGCCAAGAAATTATTTTCCATTTTCCCCAATTGGTCTGGGATTTCTGGTTTTTGAATCCCTCTGGAAAATGCACTATACAACATGTACAGTGCTTTGCTACAATCTCAATTGGAAAAGATGCGCACTAACAAATACAATTGGATTAATTCATTGATTGATAATATGCCTGAGTAACAAATAAATAACATGACAAACTCTGCTCCCAGTCACTACGTGAGCAGCACCTATTAATTTTTCTCTCATCTCCGTCTCTCAATTTCTATGTGAAATCCAACAGCACTGTTTTAAAAGCTGAAATGTTAGGTCATAATGATAGTACAATCAATGCATGGTAATGTCCCACTTGCCCCATCAGAGAAACATCACAGAAAACATCAGAGAAAGTGTACATAATCTTATGGCAGTTCATGTGTGTGTCTTCCAAGGGCACCCTAGAGTAATAGAATTCATACACTTTTGGCACATTAACACCCGTATAGGACTGGACTAAAGTATCACTAGAGGACTATACATAACTCTATCAGGCCATTAAAAGCCAAATCTTTTTAGGACCAGGTTGTTGGTCCTTACTTAGATAAGGCCCTCACATGTGTTTGGTGAGGTCCTCACAAATTTAGAAAATATAGAACTACACTCAGAGAAATGGGGCTGTTCACTGTAAAATGATGGAGAGATCGAGGTGTTTAGAAACAAGTAAAGCGCAAAAGACAGCATGAAATTAGGCAGGGGTCCTGGCTGCATGAAGGGAGAGGCTGTGCACCACACCCACACACTCCCTCATGCAGCCTGCTGCACTGCACACACACACACATGCACACACACACACACACACACACAAACACACACACACACACACACTCTCACTCACTCACTCACTCACACTCATGCACTCAGAACCAGTCTTGTCAAGATGTTTCTTGTGAATCTTGTGTTTGTGTTACAGTCCTGGCTGGTCAGCAACCTCCTACGACCATGAAATCATCATGATGAACCATTTGTACAATGAGCGGTTCCCCAAAGTAAGTCTAGTGTGTAAAACTGTCCTATTCCCCAATCATCTAAATTATTTATCGCCAATTAAGCACAAATCACATGTGATTTCAGTGTAATTACTTAGAACCACAGACAGTGAAGTCCTGTGTGAAATGTTGTACAGTTATATGTTGGCAACAAGCCTCAGAGGATGTCATTATTTGCCTTTACCATACAAGTTGCATTGTTGGAGACAAATTTAGTCAGATTATTAAAACTGACCTCAAAATCTTGTCAGCATTTTTTGATGCTGTCTGTAACTGAGGAATTGTTTGCCAGCAACCAAGTACTGTCATGGGGGTGACCGGGACACAAACGCGGACCACGAGATTTTCAGGTTCCAGGCTTTTATTGTACTTGGCAGGCAGTTCGTAAGACCAGAGACAGGCAGGGTTCGAAAAACAGAAAAGCAGTCCGGGGCAAATCCAAGGTCGGGAATCGGAGCAGACAGGGTCAGGAACCAGGCAGGCAAGTAATCAGGCGATCGAGTCCAGGCAGCAGGCAGAATTGTGGTCGAGATGCAGGCAGGATCAGCGAAACGGCAATCAACAGGACAAACTACGGCAGGGACGAGACAGGTAGAAACACTGAAACGAACTAGCAACAAGACAGAGACACGGAGGGAAGATATAGGGCTGGGGTGACAAGGAGATGGGATGCAGGTGGGCAGGCAGGCAGGTGAAGGTGATGAGGCAATCAGGCGGGCGGAGACCAGGGGGGGGTGCGGGGCGGGGCTGGAACACAAGGAAAACAAAAAGCACATGGACAGGGAAAAACAAAACACCACAGCTAAGGGGGCGGAGCCCTGACAAGTACAATGCAAAGGATGACTTTCAAGCTGTGAGTGATGGATTTCCCCTGCAGAATGTAATAAAATACATGAAACATACTGGTGTCTGCAAATTGGCTGTCTGCAGGTGATAATTCTGTCGAAAGTGATTGGCTGATGGATTTGCCCCACCATTTACTACATGTCTGTTTAAAAATGCACAGAATTTGGGAGTATCCATTTTTTCAAGAGGAATCAAAGTTAACTGTGGGAGTAGTTTTATCTGCCATAATGACATACAGTTGAAAATTTTCATATTTTTCAAAGGTAAGCAATCCACGTAATCCAACACCATCCAAAATGGTTGCTGTAACATAACAATCAAAAGGTTGAACTTACACAGATGACCAAGATGCAGCCTTTAAAGGATAGTGCTCCTGGGAGGTGGCAAATTACCTTTGGTGAATTTTAGCGGGATGTACAGCCAACATCCATAGTGTCCCAGAGTCCCTCATTCTGAGGTATTTGGTGCTTCCCGCAGGCCACAGCTCAGATGGAAGAATGTCTGACAGACTTCCTATCCTCATCAGCCCCTGAGAAGGCCATGGCCAGTGGGGTCATGAACTTCATCCACCACCAGCTGATGGAGCTGTCCAGAGACTGCCTGGATAAATCTCGCAAGGGCCTCATTACTTCCTGCTATTTCTATGACCTGCAGGGGAACCTGGAGAAACTGCTGCAGGATGTCAGTGTGCTGTACCCATATGCTGAGTAATCCTTGTGTGTCTACAGGATATAGTCAGCAAAGCATAAAAATATAGTAATGCTGAGATGATGTTTCACTGGCCAGAAGAAGGTAATTGGTCAATTGAGTTAAGATATTCATAAATTGAGGCAGAAACCTTTTACAAGGTTACTGCTACAGGAATCATTTATAGGTAACTGCTACAGAAGGAGATGTTATGAGAAGAGTGGATAATATCTCTCTAACTATACATGTGATGGACATGTGACGGACGTTTGCCTTAAAGATGATAAAAGGTGATCTCATTGGGCAGATAGAGTATCACAGCATTTTTACATGCTGTCTGTAATAGCATGTTGTCTTCTGGACAGGCTCATAAAAGGTCAGAGGGAGTGGACATCAATGTCATCACCCAGCTGGTCAGGAAGCTGATGATCATTATCGCTCGACCTGCACGCTTGCTGGAGTGCCTGGTAAGAGGGGGATGGAGTTTGGGATAGGAGTAGAGGGAGACATGATCGGGGAGTATCCAACTCACAACTCATCCCTAATAAGAAAACAAAGGATAAGGAAATATAAAAACTGCCAAGACTTTCAGCATAAGGATATAATGTAATTCTGTTTATGCTATGAATGCCAGCCACTTGTAAGTCACTGTGGATAAAAGCGTCTGCCAAATGAATAAATGTAAATGTAAATGTAAATGTAAATGTAAATGTAAATGTAAATTATTCAGGGGATCATGAGCGATGCACTGGGCTCCCAAGCAGCTCAGTTCACTTTGAGCACATGCTGAGCTCCATGGCCCTTGTTGAATCCCAGCCATGTAATCAACTGACAATGACTGGGAGCCCACAGCAGTGGACCATATTTGGCTCGTTATGTGGGGGTATTAGTGAGTATTTTGGCAGGGGTTGCTTGTGTAGCTGCGCTCAGGCACAGCCCAGCACTCCTGCATGAGTACAATGGTTGTCATGGTGAGGTGAACATAACATACCCAACTTGTGATTCCAAAATAAGGCTACATTAAGGGGAAAAAGTATTTATTAATTTTACAAGAAATACTTTATTATTCCTATGCTCAGGTCATCCAGTTGTTCAGTTAATGCTTTATTTCAGTGAGATTGCTCTCAACCATAAATTGGTTCTTCTCTTGCATATCAATAAGTATGTTTAATGATGACAGCAGCCTGTTTGGCCCAGCTGAGCTCATCAGTGTGCCTGTATAGTTTAGAGCAGCTGTTTACAAGGTTTAACATAGTGTACCTCCCTTAAAAGACCATGGCAACACCACCCCACCCAGCTAAAATAATAATAGGGTCTATGCCTACTTTAAAATATGAGTGGTGTATAAAAACACAAAAATCTAGACAATATCAACAGCACACTATTTTCATTTTTCTGTATTAAAATATCATATTTAAGAGGCTGTTTGTACTTGATGTTGCAAAGTTGAAGCAACCTATTATTGCCTATTATGATTGTATTACACTATAGTGCACTGTTGTTATTGCAATGTATCTTAAATCCCACCCAGACCTCTTCTGGGTGAAAGAGTACCACAGTGAAAGTGGCAGTGCATCCATGGGAATAATTAGAGCATACAAAATATGTCCAGAGAATAAGTAATCTTATAAAGACTATTTTTAAATCAGGCAAATTAGGATTTTTTCTGCATTCTTGCAATTCAGTCCTGCCCTCCAAGATAAGGGGATTGAGAACCCGCAATAATAAAGTAACGCTTCTGTTGGGTACTCAGCACTTTACTCAAATGATATTGGTAAGACAGCCAGCTAAACTATTGATATGCTGCAAGACAAAAAAAGATTGGAAAAACAATGATACTTAGCATATTTAAGTGGGATCTATAAACAAACTGTTATTTAGTTGACACTAACTCTATACATGCTAGTTGTAAAACAAAATACACATTATTTTAATTATTTAAATAATATGAATATTTAATATATATATATATATATATATATATATATATATATATATATTCAATTCAATTCAATTCATTTTTATTTGTATAGCGCTTTTTACAACACAAGTTGTCACAAAGCAGCTTTACATTGTTCCCAGGCCTGAGACCCCCTGAGAGCAAGCCTAAGGCAACAGTGGCAAGGAAAAACTCCCTATCAGGAAGAAACCTTGAGCAGAACCGGGCTCATGGGGGGGCCCATCTGCTTCTGGCTGGCACTGGGCAGATAGAACAATAGTATTTAACAGTAGAGTAATTATAAGAATGTCTCCTAGGATGTCCGGGTCTTGGAATGCAGTTGGCTTTGATGGGCAGGGCAGCGAGGTAGCAGGACTGGAAAACGGGATGAGATGCTTGGGCTACAGCTCCGGACAGGAGCCCGGAGCAGGGAATAGGAAGCAAACAGAAAACAGTGGTTAGTGGATGATAAGAATGGCAGGGATGTAGAACAGAGAGGCAGGAGAGGAGGGGCAGAGAAAAAGGTGTGCAACAAGGAAAGACCCCGGCAGGCTAACATTATGGCAGCATACCTAGGGGACGGGAGGCAAGGGACCGGCATAGTCATGAGGGCGACCCTAAGACAGTCAACACCAGATCACGGCACAGGGTCCATGAAAGCAATGACCACTTAGTCCACCAGAGACTCTATGATCCACGCCAGCACCAGACCATGTCCCTCAGCTGAAAGATTTACTATATAGATATGTTTTGAGCCTAGACTTAGGTGGAGAGAGAGTCTGTTCCCCGAATCTCAGAAGGTAAGCTGTTCCACAGGAGAGGGGCTTGATAGGAAAAGGCTCTACCGCCTACAGTAGTTTTGCCCACTCTTGGAATGGTGAGAAGCCCAGCATTTTGGGAACGAAGGGCTCTCTGCGGAAGATATGGATGAAGAAGGTCCTTAAGATAGGGGGGGCAAGCCCATTTAAAGCCTTAAATGTGAGTAAGAGTATTTTAAAAATGATCCGGTATTTAATAGGTAGCCAATGGAGAGAGGCCAGAACTGGGGTGATGTGCTCAAAGCGTTTAGTTTTAGTTAAGATTCGAGCAGCTGCATTTTGCACCAGCTGAAGGGGTTTTAATGAGACGTTTGCATATCCTGACAAGAGGGCATTACAGTAGTCTAATCTGGATGTTACAAAGGCATGGATTAGTTTTTCAGTGTCGTTATTGATACGATTTTCCTGATTTTAGCAATATTTCTCAGATGGAAGAAGGCAGTCCTAGAGGTGTTAGTTATGTGAGTTTCAAAGGAGAGCTCGGGATCAATAACAACACCAAGGTCTTTGATGGCTGCACTCGGGGCAAGGGAGACACCATCAAGGTCCAGTGTAAAATGAGTGAGTTTGCTCCTGATTGAATTTTGGCCTATGACCAATATTTCGGTTTTGTCCGGGTTGAGGAGGAGAAAGTTTTGGGACATCCAATTCTTTACATCTGTTAGGCAGGCCTCCATGTCGGGTTTGACTGATATGTATAACTGAGTGTCATCCACGTAACAGTGGAAATTAATGTCATGTTTACGGATGATATCGCCAAGAGGCAACATGTATAACGAGAAGAGCAGAGGTCCAAGCACAGATCCTTGAGGTATACCATATTTTACTCTGGAACGAGCGGAGGATTCGTTGTTGATGGAGACAAACTGATATCGTTCTGATAGATAAGACCTAAACCAAGATAGGGCCTGTCCACTTATGCCAACCAGGTTTTCGAGGCGGTCAAGGAGGATACAATGATCGATGGTATCAAAGGCTGCACTTAGGTCTAGTAGCACAAGAAGAGAGATACAGCCATTGTCACAGGAGAGTAGAAGGTCATTGAGCACTTTCAGGAGAGCGGTTTCCGTACTGTGGTGAGGTCTAAATCCGGACTGGAAAACTTCCAAAATGTTGTTAGAGTGTAAAAAGGCACAGAGTTGCTTTGATACTGCTTTTTCCAGAATTTTCGAGAGGAATTGAAGGTTCAAGATGGGCCTATAGTTCGACAGGTCATTGGGATCAAGATTAGGCTTTTTCAGAATAGGCTTGATAACTGCTACTTTGAAGGGTTGAGGTACGTGTCCAGACATAAGAGAGGCATTGATAAGATTTAATAGTGGTGTGCCAATTGCAGGCAATAGCTGTTTTAGGAAGCCAGTTGGTATGGGGTCAAGTTGGCTGGTAGAGTTATTAGATGAATTGAGAAGAGAAGAAAAGTCGCCAAATTCAATGGGTATAAAAGAGTCAAAGCGCGAGGCGGGCCTAATAGACATGCCTACATAATCTGGAATGGGACTGGCCAGGCAGGAACCAGAAGTTGATGAGAATTTCTGTATTGTGTCTCTTATCTTTAAGATTTTGCTATCAAAGAAGTTCATGAAGTAGTCACTGCTACTACAAATTGCTGGTATGGTAGGGTTAACTGATGCAGGACTCTTGGTTAATCTGTCGATAGTGCTAAACAGGTACCTAGGATTGTCCTTGTTTCTCTCAATAAGAGTAGAGAAATATTTGGATCTGGTAGCTGTGAGGGCATGCTTGTAATTTAGGAGACTTTCCTTCCACGCCAGGAGAAAAACCTGTAATTTGGTGGAGCGCCATTTTCTTTCGAATTTTCGTGTGGCTTGTTTGAGAGCACGAGTATGGTCGTTATACCAAGGTGCTAGCTTCTTGTCTGTGATTTCCTTCCTTTTGAGGGGAGCAACGGCATCTAGAGTTTTACGCAAAGGGAGCAACGGCATCTAGAGTTTTACGCAAAGCTAGAGTTTTACGCAAAACTCTAGCTTTGCGTAAAACTCTAGCTTTGTATATTATATATAAATAATATAAAATGGAAACACCTGCTTTGTTGAAGACAGCTTGCTAATAGTGTACCTTCTACTTTTAAGTTTCTGAACACTGTAGTGGTTGGTGACATTTATGGCTCACCCTTCCCCTCAAACAACTTGCCTCCCCAGGTAGGCACACCCACACATTACCATCCATCCACAATTTATGGATTTAATATAGTAATTTGTTATCACAAATCTCTCAGAATGTCTGCAGACCTGTTTAAGTCAAGGGTTAGGACATGAGGTTCCTGATAATTCAGAGGCTGAATGCCCTCTGTTGATTGGGTGGGATTCAGACGTCGACTGTATGGTCATCTCGATCTTCCTGTAGGCTCCTCTCTCCATGTTCTCTTAGGAGTTTGACCCTGAGGAGTTCTACTGCCTTCTGGAGGCCGCAGAGGGCCGCGCTAGAGAGGGCCAGGGCATCAAATCGGACATCCCTCACTACATCATCAACCAGCTGGGCCTCACCAGGGATCCCCTGAAGGGTGGGGGTTAACAGCACCTTTGCAATGGAGCTGATTTGTATATTATTTGTTCAGTGCAGCAAACAATGATTAGGGTGCTTTGATCCACAAATTTAATTGCTCCATGTCTACCTTTGCTCTGACAAATATCCCAAAGAGCATCCAGACCTTGACTGTTTTCCCTTCTGCAGAAATGGCCCAGCTGAGCGGCCTTGACAGCCAAGAGATGGACAGCAGTGTGGAGGTGAGCTACAGTTGGGGGTGGGGTACAGACAGGCAGAAGCACAACTGTGAGGCTGGTGTGGGTACAGAAAGACAGAAGGACAGCTATGATGCCAGTATGGTTATGGAGAGGCATTCTGTCTCACCCTTTCTCTCTGCTGCCTCTCAGAGTCCCTGTGCCACAGTGCGAGAGACCAGGACCAAGACCCCATGTGAGGAGGACTTTGAGAACATCAAATTGATCAGCAATGGGGCCTATGGGTGAGACAGCCTGGAAGACTGCCCCACAGCAAAGCCCAGCACACACACCTGACTAGAAATGGAGAAACATTAGACAACAGACCTTGTAGATATGTGTGTCAATGGTCATTTGGGTCTGTAATGGAGCACTGTGTCCGTCTCTCTGTGCCTGAAGTGCAGTGCACCTGGTGCGGCATCGGGAGACCCGACAGCGCTTCGCCATGAAGAAAATCAACAAGCAGAACCTGTTCCTAAGGAACCAGATCCAGCAGGCCTTTGTGGAGCGTGACATCCTCACCTTCGCTGAGAACCCCTTCGTGGTCGGCATGTTCTGCTCATTCGACACACCCCGGCACCTCTGCATGGTCATGGAGTATGTCGAAGGTACTGCACAGTGTGCATCCGATAGCCTACAGGCTAACCTGGCATTTCACAGAAGCAAAGAACTGCAGACGTGCTTAAGTAGTGCTCTGATCTGTGTCTCAGAGCAGAACACGCATGAGCAGTCATGCTAAGGCTGTTTTGTTTTCCTTTTTGAGGAGGGGATTGTGCCACCCTGCTGAAGAACATGGGGGCTCTGCCAGTGGACATAGCACGAATGTACTTCGCTGAAACCATCCTGGCGCTGGAGTATCTGCACAACTACGGCATTGTGCACAGAGACCTCAAACCTGACAAGTAATGTCCCCTGAGCAATGTGTGTGAGAGGAAGAAACCTAGGAACACCTGTTAGTCCTCTGAAAAAATTAAGTGGCCATTACCCATAAATCAAAAGATATATCCTTGCATACTTTATAATATGGGATGTAATATAATTAAACATGTTTAAGACTTTAATTTTTTAATTGATTGTTTATATGAATTTTATTTTTGACTAATAATATTTTATTTGTAAAAATGAAAACACAATAAAAAGGAAATTAACTCCTTTCCAAGGGGGTAATGCTGTAGTAATTTAGTAGACAGTAATGACAAACAAATATAAATACATAAATAAAATAAAAAGCAATTCTATACAATTTGCGTAACTGTTGCAGCATGGGGAACAAATACCTTTTCATCTAAGCCATTTTGTTAATCTGAAGGAGTCTGTTTGATTATTCCACCCCATATTTGTTTAAATATTGTTCTAAATGAAGATGTTAGCCTCTCTGGCTATTGGTGACCATGTTTCCCCTTCTGTCTGCAGTCTGCTTATCACCTCCATGGGTCACATCAAACTGACAGATTTTGGGCTTTCCAAGATTGGCCTAATGAGCCTCACCACCAACCTGTATGAGGGACACATAGAAGAGAACAGGCGCGAGTTTTTGGACAAACAGGTGCCACTCCCCATTACCAGTACTCCCAATTTGCTTTGTGTCACTCTGTGAGCCAACCTCTGTGTGAACTGTATCACTCCCACACTGTCTCCTCCTTGCACTGTATCACTCCAGTGCTGTCACCTCCTTGCACTGTGTCACTCCAGTGCTGTCACATTCCTGCTCTGTGTCACTCCAGCACTGTCACCTCTGTCCACTGTGACACTCCACCACTGTGACCTCCCTGACTGTGTCACTCCAGGGCTGTCACCTCTATCCACTGTATGTTCCCAGGTGTACGGCACACCTGAATACATTGCCCCAGAAGTGATCCTGAGGCAGGGCTATGGCAAGCCGGTGGACTGGTGGGCCATGGGTGTCATCCTGTACGAGTTTCTGGTGGGCTGCGTGCCATTCTTTGGAGATACACCAGAAGAGCTGTTTGGCCAAGTCATCAGTGGTTAGTTTCATAGATATCAGTCAGTTATCGATGGTTAGACCCATAGATATCAAGCTGTCATCAGCATTTAGTGCCAGTGATATCAGGCTGTCATCAGCAGTTAGAGCCATAGATATCAAGCTGGCTGTCATTGACAGTTAGTACCATAGATGTCAGGGTCTCATCAGCGGTTAGAGCCAAAGATATCAGGCTGTCATCAACGGTTGTTCCAGTGATATCACGCTGTTATCAGCAGATAATGTCACAAATATTAGGCTGTCATCAGCAGTTAGAGCCAGAGATATTAAGCTGGCTGTCATTGGCAGTTAGTATCATAGATATCACGGTCTCATCAGCAATTAGTGCCAGTGATATCACGCTGTCATGAGCAGTTAGTACCATAGGTATTTGGCTGGCTGTTATCAGTGGTTAATACTATAGATAACGGGCTGTCATCAGCAGTTAGTACCATAGATATGAGGCACATTTCAGTGTGTTTTATAGCATCTCTACACCTTTCTTCTCTGTGATCCATAGAAACAGTGACCTGGCCAGAGGACAAAGAAGCCCTGCCCGCAGATGCCCAGGACCTCATCTCCAAGCTGCTCCAACAGAGCCCCATGGACCGGTTAGGAACAGGTCCTGCCCAAAGTCCACCTGTAGGCTGTGTTCAGTTTACTCATAATTTAGAGTGGCTGTGTTTCTAATTGCTCTAATTGTGTGGGTGTGTTTTGCTTGTGCTTGTGTGTATGTGTGTGTGTGTGTGTGTATGTGTCATGGTGTGTGGGTGGTTGTGTGTTCACATGCATGCAGGCAGTGCCATTGAGGTAAAGCAACACCACTTCTTCAAAGACTTAGACTGGACCAGCCTGCTTCGGCAGAAGGCAGAATTCATTCCACAGCTGGAGTCTGAGGACGACACCAGCTACTTTGACAGTGAGTCCCCTCTACCTGCCTCCACACTGATTACCATCCTACTGTGAGCTGAGTGAATCTGCAGCTTCGAGCCCCCATGCACAGACTGTTCTCTCCTCTGTGTCCAGCTCGGTTAGACAGATATCAGCACATTGAATCAGATGGGGAGCATGCATACGATGATGACTGCGTTGAGGTGCGTCAGTTCTCCTCCTGCTCGCCCCGATTCAGCAAGGTGAGAGAAACACACTTTCCCACTGCTCCCATACAAAGTTCTGCAGACTAATAAGTCTGCTTTTCATTTGTATCTTAGGGACATGTTTTGTCACTGTCCGCTTACTGCATGTAAAATGTGGGTATATGCTCACCAATTTTGTTGTTGTTATACTATTTCAATGTGCGTATTTTATAATGGTTTTCCAGTCCAAATCCATCATACTCTTCTTCAGAACACCCTGTTCTGATGCCCTGTGAAGGTATGCAGCAGCATGGAACGTCTGTCCCTCCATGATGAAAAAAGCATGCTACCTTCACTGACACACAGTCTGAACGAGGAACTGCCCCACTCACATGTTATTGAAAGAGAGGACAGCAGCAGCCCAAAGAAGGGGCCCATGGCAGAGGGTACTATCCCCGGCCCGCAGGGCTCCATGAACAGCCCACTGAGCAAAGCCTGTGAGTCCCACTTACTTCCCTCCAGTGTTGGACATGCAGCCTCCTTTACATACAAGTTGTCTGTCTCTGCATACAGAGGATGGCCATGCCCTCCACTTGCTTGTTTCCAGTCAGTTCTGAAGCACAGTACAAATATGATTGACAAAAAGGGTAATTCACACCTATACTACATTCCTGTAATTTAAGTCAGCATCTATCATCAATATTTCACTTACTGTAATTACAATATCACATCTAACGATAAATGATTGATTTACCAGTGGACAATCTGACAAACTCTTATTATAGAGGGCACAGTTTACCTTCTTAAGTTTGGCTGTATAATCCTTCCAGCTTCTTGCATTGTTAGGTTTTGATTTATGACATGGTCAATCACTGTAGCTTTAATTTCATTCCATACAATGGTGTGCCTCCTTGACCATGACCTCTGCCTCAGCCACAACCCTGACCTCATCCATGACCATGCCTTTCAATATCATTATCATTCATATAAGTCATATATCAGTCATATAATTTCAACATCAACATCAATTCTCATAAAATACATTTTTTTTATATGTTTTCAGCATTTGTTCTGTATGGTAAATGTCAGATATTGCTGAAAAATAAATTGATTCCCTAATGTCCTGCATATTGCAGAAATATTAATCTATTTATTAATGTCCAAGAAAGAGTAGAAATGTAAACTGATCCACTCATATCTGACAAATTTTTTTTCAAAATGTGGTGTGCAAATATGCAATTTCTAACTATCTAATAATGCCATTTCATATACAGATGATTGCTACGATTATCATTTGTTTTTTGCTTGGTTTATTATTTTTTGTCATCTGATTTTGTGATTAGACATTTTAGTGGCAAATTAAGGACTTTGCTACTGCTGCATGAGTGAAGTAAAAACTTCACCAACTGTGTTGGTCTGAATATAAAGCAGTCCTGATATTAAGGCACCTCACCTTACACCTTTCAAGCATATTTTTTTTAAATTACACACACTTCCATAAAACCAAAAAAGTTATTTGTTCTGAGCACCCAAATAAAAATAAGTGGCACTTTTGGTCTACAATGCTGCCATTCCACACTAGCTAAAATTTTGCACTGAAAGTCAAACTGAATAAATATTATTTTTATTAACAACTTATCCAGTTTACATTTCAACTTTTGAAATACATTTAGAAAACTGCACAAGGGAGCTACCATTGAAGTTTAGCAGAAGAATTAGCGCAGGTGGCACAGATATTTACATTGCCTGCCTGGTATTGTGCAGGTGTAGAGGCTGCAGGTGGTAAAGGTGGGTGTGGACTGACTCCTTGGTTGTATTGGGATGTGCTGTTTACTGATGTCATCCTCTCTGACCCAACAGCTTGCAGCAGTGCAGAGGGGGCTGAAAGCTCTGCCCCCAAAACCACCAGCGCCCTTGCAGCCCGCCGCAAACGCACCTCCCGACCACTTAGCAGGATTGTTAAGCCTGCCTCCACCTACTCGCTCTTGCTCCCTGCAGGTTCAGGTAAAGGCATGCACCTGTATGCATTGACATTGCCGCTGGGTCTCTGATCTGAGCCCTGTCCTCTCTGTAACACTTTTCCCTGACTCAGGCCTCACACTTGTTCTGTTTCAGTATCCTATGCCAGCTCCCCTCTGGACAGCCCCATGTCACCCCACTCCTTTTCGTTTGACCCCTTGTTGCGGGACTCCTCCCCAAAGAGGGAACCGGCCCCAGCCATTGTCGTCCAGCGCACAGGCATGAAGTATGGCTTCACGCTGCGCGGCATCCGGGTCTTCATGGGGAACACTGATGTCTACAGCTTGCACCACATGGTTTGGGTGAGCTTTATCTGATGCTATATTCATACCCTAACCAACGTACAGTATGTTTAATATGCAACATGCTACATTAATATGCTACATAATATGCTACCTTGTTTTTACCGTCTTTCTGCTTTTGCTTTTAGGATATTCTGATTCTGGCATTTGCCTTTGCTGAACTGTAGGCGTAGTTTATTGTATCTAGACTAAGTGGCATTTCTTGTGTTTAATTTCTGCCTTTGACTGTTCTGAGCCACCTCAGTGCTTTTAGCACTTCTTTTAGATGGTAATCCTGTCTCGGCAGTAAATCTTTATTTAGGGAAAGTGTGTTCAGTTAGGGGAGAAAAATGTGGCCAAAACTGTGTGAGAGTTGCCGGATGATCGGATTTCTGGAGGGAGACCTCCAGGATGAGTTCATCTGCCATCATCATCTGCCAACTAGCTGGACTCCACAGTAATCCTGAATTGTTAGAGTTCCAAGAACTGATTAGTACGCCCTATAGGGAGATAGTGTGCTCACCGTAGCCGGGTAGGGGAGAGATACAGACCAGATAGGGCGAGAGAGATGGGTATACATAAATGATCTTGATGCAGAGGTTAGTAGCAAAATAGTAAAATTTGCAGATGATACAAAACTAGGGGGTCTAACCAACAGTATAGAATCAACTAAGGTAATACAGCATCCAGAAGTGGGAAGATACCTGGCAGATGACATTCAATTTAGAAAATTTAAAGTCTTGCATGTGAGAAATAAGAACCTTAGACAAGACTACTTCATGGGGGGAAAAAAACTAGAATGTGCTCAATTTGAAAAAGACTTGGGAGTAATAGTTGACCCAGGCTTAAGAGGATCTAGGCAGTGTGCAGTAGCAGTAAAAAGGCCAACAGGATGTTGGGATATATAGCCAAAAGTATTCATTATAAATCTAAAGAGGTTATATTGAAATTATACAATGCTTTAGTCAGACCTCACTTGGAATATTGTGTGCAGTTCTGGGCAAATATATTGAGGCTCTTGAAAAAGTTCAAAGAAGGGCAACTAAATTAGTTCCTGGCATGAAATATAAAAGCTATGAGGAAAGACTCAAGTTACTTAATCTATTTAGACTTAGCGAGAGGAGGCTTAGGGGTGATTTAATTGAGGTTTTTAAATTTATAAAAGGACTCAATAAGGTTAACCACAATACATTTTTTATGGTGAGTTCAGTCTGTAGAACAAGGGGACATAAATGATAGTTAAAACAGTAATAAACAGTAAAAGTAATAAAACTAGTATACTATATAAGGAAGTACTATTTTGCACAAAGAGTTATCAATACATGGAATAGGTTGCCAGGTCATGTAGTTGATGCAGAGACCCTTGCTGTGTTCTAGTCAAGACTTGATGCAATTTTGGATTCTCTTTAATTGTAATGGCGAGCTTAGTTGGGCCGAATGGCCTGTTCTCATCATAATATGTTCTTATGTTCATATAATATATATGAACATAATATATATAAACAGAATATATATCATATATATCATATAATATGCTACATGCTCACACATCCTTCTCAAACTAAAACTGTTGACCTATGTTGCCCCTGTAGTTTTTACTTATATTATTTTTTTTCATATTGAGCCTACCCATGGTTTTAATTGATGATGAAGATCATGAGGAAGATCATCGTGGTGCAAACCTGCCCCCCTTGTATGTTTGCTAGTATGCTTGAAGAATGTGGTCTTTCTTCTCGGTCAGCATGTGGAGGAGGGGGGCCCAGCGCATAGAGCAGGGCTGAGAGAAGGAGACCTTCTGACCCACATCAACAATGAGCCCGTGCATGGACTGCTGCACACTGAGGTGCTGGAGCTCATTCTCAAGGTAGCATACACACACTAAAACATGCTAGCACGCACCATGCTAGCACACTCTCACATACAGACTAACACACGTACACACACAAACACATGCACACACTAACACTAGCACATGTTAACACACTCTCACATACTTCCTAACACACACACACACACACACACACACACACTAACACACACTTGCTAACACACACACACACACTCTTTGTGGCCTGTGTTAAACCTCTGTCCTTCCCTTCTCCACAATGCTATCAGAGTGGCAGCAGAGTCTCTCTCTTGGCCACACCCTTGGAAAACACCTCTATCCAGGTGGGCCCCCCCCGTAGGTCTGTCTGGAAGTCCAGGATGGCTTGCCGTAGTAGGAGGACCAAAGCCAAAGAGTGCCAGGAGAGGTGAGACATCAGACAGCAAGTGATTCTGCCTAGGTTGCATTATAGAATTCATTCTGAAGACTTGCTCATATGACTTATGCTCTGCATTGATGTAATGTTTAATATACAAGAAAGCAATGTAAGTTGAGGGAAATGGGTAACTTTTCTATGTCTGTCTCTGTCTGTTGTATTTGTTATTCATTTATTTGTGTCCACTTTCAAACTGTTGTTGTGGTGTTCAGTGTGTTTAAGTCAGGGTTTCAGAGACTGCTACCAGAAACAACCAGCAGGTGTCCTCGTGACAGCCTGTCTGTCCCTTTTGCCTGCTGCTTCTCCGAGATTCCTCCAGGGGTCCCATCGTACTGTTTGTGTCTTACCCAATCTAGTTAATCAGTCCCACCTGTGACTTGTTAGTTTGATTATGTGTTTTCGTGCCCTATATATAAACCCTGCCTGTTGCCTTCGTTCTCTGCTCAGTCTTGAATTACGTTGCCTTGTGTATGCCCCTGTACACAAAGCTTGGTGTTTTTTGAGCCTCAAGTAAAGGTGCTGTGTTTCTTTAATCTATCTGGTTTGTTCTCTGCAAGTGGATTCCTTCTGCTCACCTGTTACAGTTCATCCTGATACTTCAGTGTTGCGTGTGTCACTGTTTGTTTGCAGTAAAAAGAGAAGCTCCCTGTTCCACAGAATCAGCAAGCAAAGCAGACGCTGCTTGTCCTCGCTCGCCCGCTCTCCGTCACCTGGCAAGAGTGTTCTCACACCCCCCACACACACACAGGGGCACAGCCCTGGCCCAGATTCCACCCACTCTGGTACATTTACATTTAGTCATTTGGCAGACGCTTTTATCCAAAGCGACTTACATAGGTTACAGTTGTTTTACAATGTTATCCATTTATACAGCTGGATATTTTTACTGAGGCAACTGTGGGTTAAGTACCTTGCCCAAGGGTCCCAGCGGGGATTGAACCGGCAACCTTTCAGTTACGAGTCCTGCTCCTTATCCACTATGCTATACTGCCGCCCACGGTACACCTGGTACACCCCAGCAGCTTGTTTAACATGGGTATTATTGTTTCAAAAAGAGTGTGTATTGGTATATGGCTGGGTCTGGGGAGAGTCGTGTAATGGTCTCATATGAGCTTTAATTATCTACTGTCTGTTTTCTGTTTGGTTTTCACCTAGTTGGCAGGAATGTGTCCCAGGGCAGCTCTCCCAGTTCCAGTGCACCAACCTCCCCAGTTACCTCTGGCCATACTCCACCCAGCTCCCAGCATGGCCTTCTGAGCCAGTACCATTCGCCCTGGCAGAAACTTGTGAAAAACATACCCCTGTCCCCACTGGTCCGTACCTCCTCACCCACACCCCAGAACACCTCTCCTCCTCATTCACCCTCCCTCACATCCAGCCATGCCTTGTAAGGTTCTGTACCTGTGAAGCTGCACCCTTTTCCACAACTGGCACACTAGACTTCTTGCGCCAAGGTTGCAAAACTGCTCCATTCCCCACTGCAACAAAGCACATGAGAAGATGATCATTGGTACTCCTCCTTTTCATCTCCAGCAGTCAGAAAACTGCCTCCTGCCTCCCACTTGCACAGTCTATAGTAACACTCCTCCCCTCCCCAGTTGGCATCACCCCAGGCCTACGAGAAGCAGTCTGGGAAGAATATGCTGAAGGACAACCTGCCTGACATAAAAACAGAAATCCTTGAAAATACATGATGCCAGTTACAAAGCGAAAGCCTCTAAGAAATGAACCAGAGTTCGGAGGAGAGGCTGCTCAGCCCTCAAGCCCAAGATGTTGCCTGTTAGACCCTGGCCTCCATCATCATCTGACAATGATCCATTTAAATTACACTGGCAACCTGACACAGCTGTAACATTTGTTCAATGTTGTGAGGAAAAAAGTTTGATTGAGTATATGGTGAGGAGCAGTCAGGTCTTAAGTTGTTGAGTAAAAGTTTGCGAGACTGTGTTAGAATAAGAATTGTTGCAAAGTAGCAGAGAGCATATTTGATTCTGCAAAGTACTATGCCCTAGTTTAAGTGTTAACCATAATCTATCTTTCTCAATTTTTGTTTTTGTGTTGCACAATTGAGTTGTACACAAGAGTTGTTTGTGTGAGAGCAGGAACATAATTCTATTATGTTCAGAATTCAGTTTGAAATATATTAAATTTAGATATATTAAATGCATACAAGTCAAAGGTTTTATTTTAGGGTACAATATTAAACAAGCTAGCAAGTGGGCCCCTTGTATTCACATAATTCAGAGGGGAAAGTCACTTAGTTTTTTTTTTTATTTGTTCAGTTTTGAATTCATGCTACTTCTGTTCAGGGTTCAGATGTTACATATCACACAAATATGTGGAAGCAGCTGGGAAAGCTTTCGGTCTGTAATAAATTCCAATTATAAATACACAGCTGCTACTGAGTGCACTCAATGGTTCTGTGGACACTGGAAAGAATGCATTTATTCAGAAGTTCCTGCTTAATTTGTGCTTGCCTGGTGAGTGTAAAAATGTTTTCCTAGCCAAACCTGCTGTAGCATGGTGTAAAGCTGAACTGGAAGTTGCTTAGGGGATGTTGCAAATGCTCACAAAATCTATCGGTGTGAGGGAGAGGTGAAAATGATGGAACAGCAAGATCTATTGATGTCAGCCAGAGATGAAGAATGATGGAGCAGCGTTTGCTGAAGGAAGTGAAAAACAATGGAGCAGAAGTTGCTGAAGGTGGTGAGGAATGATGGAGCAGCACTTGCTAAGAGAGGTGAAGCCTTTCAAGCTGTGAACAGTGTGTAAAGCTGTTTCCTGTTATATAGAGAACACCAATCTTAATTTTACATGCAGGTTCTCTTGGCTTGATGTCCTGATTGCAGGACTACATTGCTGTGAGTGATTAATTGAGTATCCATACCTGAGTGATGAGTCAACCAATGAAACAACAGAAGGTTGATTCCTCACCTTTCTGTGTTGTGGTATATTTGAAATAGCATATATACAGATAAATGAAAAAAAAACTCTGTTGGGAATGACACAGTAAATACTAAGTCAAACAGATGTAGAACAAATCTTGTCAAATAAAGTATCAAAACAGATTTATATATAATATTTATGCTATAGAACAGTGGTACTGTAAATATCTAAGTGACCAACTGATCAGTGCCGTGAGATTATTAATCTTTTTCATGAATGCTAAACAAAGATGCTGTTAGTGGATAGGTAGATGATTTGCAAAAAATGTAATGACAAAAACTAAGCATGTTGCAGTTTGTGTGATCATATATTAATTACAAATCCATAACTTTGTTATTATTTTTCACATACTACTGCAGTTGTCATACCTTCAATCCATTAAAAAATTGCACACACAACTCACATGCATACACAATACACACAAATCAGCCCAGATTTTAGATGTGGATGTAATAAACATTGCATAACCTTATAAATACAAGAAATTAAATACTGGAATGAATACATAAGCACACAAATGTATATCAGCTACACACACTCCAAGGATATAATAAGTGTGAAAACTATGATAATAACTTAATAAAGCACTCATTTCAAATGACTTAGCTGCTTAATCATTCAACAGACAGCTTTGATATTTTCAGAATACTTTACTGTACTGTCACAGTAAATTACTATTTGTAATTTCTCATAAAATCTCCAGAGGTACTGTATGAGTCTGATTTCATTTAATTGGAATTAATTAGGGAGAATGGGGTTGGTTGTCACATGGGTTGGTTGTCACAATCATTAGATCTCGATCTGTACAGGACGCTGTTAAAAAATTTTGAAATTAAAATGTTCAGAATTTGGGTCAAAGGTCACCTACTAAGACATCTAAGCAGCAAGACATTTGACATTGAGGTGAGAGGACTTTTAGTGTCTTTCATATCAAAATGTAAATATCTAGGTCTTCAGTATATGTCTTCTAATTTCTTAAACATCGGGTTTATAATAAAACAGTTATTACCATTAAAAAGTGTGAAGGCAGAGCTACAATGCAGATATTTTTTTCTTAGCTACGCTACAAAATGTGGTTGTTAGCTTTGCTGTTAGCCAAAAACTCCACTGGGGGTTGCTTGTCACATTCTCTTTGGGGTTGGTTGTTACATGTGGAGCCCCTCTGAAATAGCCGCCCCAAGGGTACATGGCTGCAATGCATCCTGTGCAAGCAGTGGGCACACAAGGACTGCACACCTGGACAGCTAGTGTATATTTGTCAGAATTGTGAATCTGAATGTGAGAGTTACTGACTGACATAGGGACATAGGTAGTAGAAGTTAATGATTAGTTAATGATTAGGAGTTTTACATTAAAAATGAAATATAATTAAATGAAATATTATTGTTCTTATTATCGTTCTATAATTAAATGAAATATTATTGTTCTTTGTATTGTTCTTTATGTTGCATATAAGGATAAAATACATTTATCAGAATGATTAATATTGTTTAAGTTCCCCTGATACAGGAGATGTGTTACATTGTTGGATTTCAATGAAATAATTTTTAAGATTGACTCCAGTTTCAGGTTCCGTGCGATTTTATTAAAGGAAGACGACAGCATAGCGAAAACGATAACAGGCAGGGTCTAAACCAGGCAGGCAGTCCGAGGGCAATTCCGGGGAAGGCGATCATGGAGTCAGGCAGTCAGGAACCAGTCAAGCAGGCGATCAGGCAAACAGGGCAAAAGCAGCAGGCAGAAAACCAGGTCGGGCGTAGACAGGATCGGTAACCAGAAAAAACGAGCAGGCAGGAGAAACAGCGGGGACGAAACAGGAAAAACACGCTGTAATGAACTAGCAACAGGACAGGGACAAGCAGGGAAGATATAGGGCAGGGCTGACGAGGGGATGGGAAGCAGGTGTGCAGGCAATCAGGTGGGCGGAGACCGGGCGGGGAGCGGGGCAGGGCTAGAACACAAGGAAAACAAAAACACAACAGCTAAGGAGGTGGAGCACTGACAGTACCCCCCCCCTCTACGGACGCCCCCAGGCGTCATTGCGGGTGCGCCAGGATGCCAGTGGTGGAAGTCCCTGATAAGGGCAGGATCCAGGATGTCCCTGGCAGGGACCCAACACCTCTCCTCGGGGCCGTAGCCCTCTCAGTCCACCAGGTACTGGAAACCCCACCCCTGGTGCCGAACTCCCAGCAGACGGCTGACAGTGTACGCCTGGGTCCCGTCGATCAGGCGAGGAAGCGGAGGAGGTGGAGGAGCCCGCGGAGCCAGGCAGAGGGGGCTATGGACAACAGGCTTGACCCTGGAGAAGTGGAAGGTGGGGTGGATACGGTGGAGCGAGAGTGGTAGCTTAAAGCGGACCGCCGCGGGACCGATCACTTTGGCAATAGGAGCGGCCCGATGAAGCGAGGAGTGAGCTTGCGGGAATCCGTCCTGAGGGGAAGATCCCCGCTGACCCAGGCGATAGCGGGGGGCTTTGGAACGGCGGCGATCGGCAAGCCGCTTTACCTGAGCTGAGGAGCGAAGCAGGGCGAGCCGTGCACGTCTCCAGGTGCGGCGACATCGCCGGATGAAAGCAGCTGCCGAGGGGTCGCCGACCTCCTCCTCCTGGGCTGGGAACAGGGGGGGCTGGTAACCTAGACAGCACTGGAAAAGGGACAGTCCCGATGACGATGAGGGCAGGGAGTTGATGGCATATTCTACCCAGGGCAGTTGCTGGCTCCATGCCGACGGCTCCTGCGAGGTGAGACACCGCAGCACAGTCTCCAGTTGCTGGTTCGCCCGCTCAGCCTGGCCGCTGGACTGGGGGTGGAACCCGGACGACAAACTGACCGTGGTGCCCAGCAGCCTGCAAAAAGCCCTCCAGAAGTGAGAGGTGAACTGGGGCCCCTGGTGTATAAGCAGTTGGGTGGTTTCTCTAGCAGAGGGAAGTGGAGAGTGGAACGAAGTGGACGGACTTGGAAAACCGATCAATGATGGTGAGGATGGTGGTGTTACCGTCAGATGGGGGCAGACCGGTGACGAAATCCAGTGCAATGTGGGACCAGGGTCGTTGGAGAACCGGCAGGGGTTGCAGCAGGCCAGCGGGCGGCTGGTTAGATGTCTTGTTCCGGGCGCAGACCGAGCAGGCAGAAATGAAGCTGCAGACGTCCTCTTTAATGGTGGGCCACCAGAACCGCCGACTGATGAACGCCGCCGTACGTCGGGCGCTGGGATGGCAGGCGAGTCTGGACGAGTGCCCCCATTGCAGGACCTGGGAACGGACAGAACGAGGAACAAAGAGGCGATTAGGGGGACAGGAGCTAGGGCCCGGTTTGGTCCGGAGAGCGGCGTGGACGATGGTTTTGACGTCCCATTGCACCGCTGTGACCACACATTCTGGATCTCGTCTGCTGGCGCGAACTGCAGAGACAAGGCGTCGGGTTTCCCATTCTTGGTTCCCGGTCGGTAGGACAGAGTGAAGTCGAACTGGGAAAAAAGCAGGGACCAGCGGGCCTGTTGGGGTTCAGACGCTTAGCCGACCTGATGTATTCCAAGTTCTTATGATCAGTCCACACCAGGAACGGCGTCTTCGCCCCCTCCAGCCAATGCCTCCACTCCTCCAGCACCAGTTTAACTGCTAGTAGCTCCCGGTCACCGATGTCATAATTACGGTCAGTGGGTGAGAGGCAGTGAGAGAAGTACGCACATGGACGGAGCTTGTTGTCAGAAGCAGAGCGTTGTGACAGGACAGCCCCCACTCCCATGTCCGACGTCCACCTCCACGACAAACTGCTGGGCAGGATCGGGCTGGGTCAGAATGGGCGCTGAGGTGAAGCAGCCCTTCAGGTTGCAGAATGGCTCCTCGGCTCCCGGGGACCAGGTAAATGCCCTGTTGACAGATGTCAAAGCAGTGAGGGGAGCCGCTACCGTGCTGTAATTCCGAATGAAGCGGCGGTAGAAATTGGCAAAGCTGAGGAAGCGCTGCAGCTCTCAACGGGAAGTGGGGCGAGGCCACTCCTCTACTGCTCGCACTTTCTATTTGGATGTTTCCTGCTGTGATCACGAAACCCAGGAAAGAGATGGTGTTCCGATGGAATTCGCATTTCTCCGCTTTGACATACAGGTGATTCTCCAGCAGGCGCTGGAGAACCCAACGGACATGCTGAACGTGTTCAGGCAGGGAGTGGGAGAAGACGAGTATGTCGTCCAGGTAAATGAACACAAACCGGTTCAGCATGTCCCGGAGGACATCGTTTACCAGTGACTGAAGCACAGCTGGGGCATTCGTTAACCCGAACGGCATGCCCGGATGGAGTGTTGAAGGCCTTGGAGATGGAGTGTTGTTCCCTTGTCTCCCTCACGGATACGGACCAGGTGGTAGGCGCTGCGGAGGTCGAATTTGGTGAAGACGGTGGCCGCTTGCAGCGACCTGAAAGCAGTGGACAGGAGCGGTAGGGGGTAGCAATTCTTGACGGTGATGGCGTTGAGACCCCGATAATCAATGCAGGGACAGAGAGAGCCATCCTTCTTACGGACGAAGAAAAAACCGGCCCCGGCAGGCGAGGAGGACGGGCGGATGATCCCGGCAGCTAGGGACTCCCGGATGTACCGATACATGGCCTTCCTCTCCGGTGGAGACAGGGAGTACAGGCACTCCCTCGGGGGTGAGGAGCCGGGCAGGAGATCAATCACACAGTCGTAGGGGCAATGCGGAGGAAGCGAGGTGGCATGGGACTTACTGAAGACTGGCTTAAAGTCCAGGTACTCCGGTGGCACTGCCGACAGACCTGGGAATTCCTCGGGTGCAGGGGCGTCTGGCGACACAGGAGTCAGAGCATCGAGAAGACAGTGGGAATGGCAGAACGGCTGCAGCCCAGAATCTTGTTGCCCTGCCAGTCAATGTGGGGGTTGTGCCGAGCTAGCCAGGGATGACCCAGGACCACGGAAGCTTGTGGGGTGTCTAATACATGCAAAACGATCTCTTTGCGATGGTTGCCGGAGATGAGGAAGCTCACGGGGGGGGGGGTGATGCAGACAAGCGGGGCCCCGGTGATGGCGTGGGCTTCTAGCGGCGAGTGCAGCGGGATACGGGGCAGCTGCAATCGGGCTGCCAAGCCGGCATCAATGAAACTCCCGTCGGCCCCCGAATCGATTAATACTGAGACAGCGTGGGGATGACCCCTGATAAGCAGAGTGGCCGAAAAAAGAGGGCGGATTTCAGGGGACTGGTTTAAAGGGGTCACGCTCACCTGTACTCCCCTTGCTACGGGTGAGCGCTGGCTTTTACCCGGGCAGGTCGCCATGAAATACCCTGGCTGCCCGCAGTACAGGCAGCCTCCGGCGCTGATCCTCTTCTGTCGATCGGCAGGGGACAGGTGAATGAAGATTATTCTAAAAAATCAGATCAAGAACCCAAAATATCACAGATAGTTAGAGAGAAGGAATGTATGTCATGAGTACCCGTTGAACTTCGATGTGAAATCAAGATGGTTTCAGAAACAGCAGCCTTTCTGCCATTATGTCAACTTGATGTTCAGTTTTTCAAAGATAAGAAAAGTGTCCCAAGATGATTTTCACATTTGATTGTGAGCTCGCAGGAGGTAAGATTGATTTTGATGTGTTAGTTTTCCATTTAATGTGAAGTAGACCTCCTATGCATCACCATCTGAAAGTGTTCCATTACAGCTTGCGTCACACAAAAATTGAGAAATAGACTGTGTAATTTCTTCCAGTAAAGCACAGAGTCAGATGAAGCTTTTTTCAAGCCTGAATTTGGTTGTTCTGAACAAGTACATTGTTTAATGGTGTGTCTCTGGTGATAATGAAGTGTGACTAAGTCATCAAACTCCAAGTGAAAGTGGACCATCCACAGATGAGCTCGCACCACCAAAATTTTGGTTAACAGCTGAAAGTGCTAAATAATTGCACCACAGACATGCATTGTTGTGCATCAGCTTGGATTTTTTCTTACGAACATCAAGCAATATTCCCTGTGAAGTTGGTGGAAATTCTTTGGCTTTCAGAGGTTTCAAAGCATACACAGTCATATGCAAGGGCATATAATAATAATCTAATAACAATACCAACAACCAAGTGGGAAGCTGACCTAGCCCTCTCTCCCAACCCTGATTTCTGGGAACAAATCTGTAAGAATACCTTCTCCATGACCACTAACACAAACCTGCAGCTCATACAATATAAAGTCATTCACAGAACTCACATCACTCAAAGTAAAAATTTAAAAATGGGAGTAGCCAACACAGATATCTGTTCACAGTGCACTTCAGGTAGCACAGACAACTATCTTCACGCCATCTGGCTCTGTCAACCAGTTCAGTCTTTCTGGATCACGGTTTCTGAGACTCTCCACCATCCTGAGCAACAGAATCCAACCATCCTCAACACTCTGTCTCCTTGGTGATATCTCCAAAGTTCACATCCCATCAAAACTCAGGAATCCGTTGCTCATTTCTCTGTAACTGTCGCTAAGAAAGTAGTCCTCCAAAACTGGAAATCAAGGAAATCCTGTCACATCGCTCACTGGACTAATCTAATTTCAGAATACATTTCAATGGAAAAAAGTAATGCTCACAAAAAGAACCAAATATCAGACATATGAAGACATTTGGTATCCATTTCTAACTTTTCTAAATTCAATCCAAACATAACTACAAGCCGTGTATATTTCCAGACACATACCCCCCTGCTCCCCTTTTTCTGGCGCCCCCTCCCCCCACCCCACCTCACCCCCTGCCCCCTAACATTCCTATTCTCGGTTCACCCCCCCTTTTTCTTTCTTTAATTTATTTACTTATTTTGCCTATCAGTTACCACAATTACACATACACATAGACACATGTCACTTACACTCTTGCAGAATATATCTGACAACCTCTTTCAGCATCCCTAAACCGTGACCACCGGATGTGAATCATAGCTTACTTTAGTCAATCTCTAATAACTTGCCTCTTCATGTTCGTCAACTGTCTTATCTAGTCCTGTCTTCCCAGTCCTTTGCTATTGTCCCATCCTACTCGTCCCATCTTACTCGTCACTTTATTTTTCTTGCGTTTTCTTTATTTCACATTCTGTATGTTTTGCTATACACAATCTCCCCCTTTTATGGTTATCCATAAGTATATTATTACGAATGTATTGCCTTATTAAAAATAAAGTTGTCCTCCGAAGAGGGGGGGTGGTGATGAAATATTAACATCTAACAAAGAAAATTACCTTTATAGCTGGCAATATCTCTACAATCTAACTTTTTACTACGTTGAAAGAAAACATTTTAACCTTCTGCAAATATTTGCACTTTTTAAACTCACTGACAGACAAGATCACCACTCTGGTGGGATTCCAACCCACATCCTTTAAACAGCTTCACCACATCACTATGTATGAGACCAATGTGCTGTTTGTTGCGCCATGCAACACCAGTGCTCTTTTAATGTCATCTGTTTGTTTAAAACAAGTCAAGTATATTGACGTCCCTACTGTTTTCTTCAAATTTACATATTTCAGGAAATATGACTTCCTGAAAATTTTCACATCAGTGGAGTCTGCCATCTTGCTTTATGATATCTGAAGAAGTGTGTCATGCCCTGAACAATGGATGGCCAAAAAAATCAGAGCAGACTGTAGATTAGAAGATGGAGACATCCAAAGTCTTCCTAGTCTGGCATGCGAAGTAAAGATGAAGGAAGGCACTCACGAAACTTGTCTGTCATTGCCCACTTGAAACCCAGGAATTCAAGCTTCATAGAGTTGTAATGCTTCTCCACTGGACTAGGGCTCGACAGTGCGAGTGTTTCACTTGCATTTGCAACTAAAAATAGATGTGTGTGAACTGTGAAATGTATTTAGGAGCACGTAGAGATGAGAAGATCTGCAATAGATGCGGGGTATTACGATCCAATGCTTCAAAGAAATCTCTTGTCAGGTGTTTACAGGCAACTCTGTTAAACTCTGTGACCACGTAAAGACAGCAAAAATACAATGTGAAAAAAATACACTTGAGACAAAAAAGTGATGTGGATTGCTTCAATCATACTTACCTCATGCTCTGTAAAAAGGGCTGGCCATCGCTCCCTCATTGTCTGCACAGCAGGTTCTGTCTGCGCAATTTCCTGTCTGCATATGGGAAATGTCTGGTCCATTCTGCTTGAGATGTTTTTTCCCCATTTTGTCCACTAGTACTTCTCTCATAAGTTCCCGCCTGTCCTCATCCATGCTCAATGGAATATTAGGAATATAATTTGCCTCACATCTTCTTGGTGTTTAATGTTTTTAATATTCTTTGCAGCTGTTTGTCCCTCGGGAAACCACTTCCCTCCATTCTTGACCACATCCACACACCCAGCTTTTCTCAATTTAGTTCTATAATTACCCATTTTAAATTTGAGACTATTTTTCCATCCCAACCAACCTGTTGGGGATGCTTATTGACCAGTGCTGCAGCGACAGAAGCAAAGTCTTCAGCTGTGGGATAGGCCTTGAATTTGTAGATTGATCTGTCAGGACTCAGGCACGGACTCAGACGCGGACCACAAGTGCTCCAATTCCAGGCGTTTATAAGCAGAATCGTCAAACAAGCCGGCAGTCCAAAAACAGGCAGGGTCAAAATACCAGGTAGGCAGTCCAAGGGGAAAAACAAGGATCAAAACCAGAAACAGGCAGGGTCAAACCTTGAAGGCAGGCAGATCAGGCAATCAGGACAGGAGGGCAGGCAAAAACGTAGTCAAGGAACAGGCAAGGCAAAAACCAGCAAAATCCAAACAGGAAAACAGGCGGGAAACGAGACAGGCAGAAAACACTGAAACGATCTGGCAAACTTTTTGGACGCCTCTAAGAGTGTTTCGAGTAGAAATGATTTGGATCCACCTGAGAAAGCTAAGCTGTACACGGTTTTATTGCAAAGATATGTTTCCTTGGTTAAGCAGGGGGATGTTGAAACCAATACTTTAACACTATCCTTACCGCCAGAACCTTTAAACAAGGATGGCGCTCAGGCTTCGCCAGGAACTCATACTGTCGTTGATGACGAGCAAGATAATGTGGTTAAAGAAGTGTTGAAAAACGTGCCATCGAGAAACAGACATAATGCTCGATACATTTTAGATAACATGTTTAAATCGAAAGACGTGGCTTCGTGGAGTGAATCAGGCGAATTTATTTTAAACGGCTCCGTCATCCCCGGCTCTCACATATTTGATTTAGAAAAAAAGTGTTACAGCGCCACAAACAGTGAATGTCAAACGCAGACCGCGAGGTTGGCGCGAATTCCTGAGAGCTATTGCGACTCTAAACATACCCCTTTCCACAATTCCAAACCGCCGTGTTAAAGATGAAATCAATTCATTTAAAAACACGGGATCATGTGGTTACGCAACACCTACAAAAAGTCCTGAAACACCCATATTTAGATCACCTCATTTGGACACTGCCGCATGGTTCGACTTTTAAATGTACCCATGTTGTAAAAATGTGTTCTCTACATAGCCGTTTTGTATATTTTGACAAATGTTAATAAATAAAAACTTTGTCTCGTATAATTTGTTTGTCTTGTTTTATTTTCCACCATCTTAGTACATTAAATTTTTGTTTGTGAACATTTTCCCCATTTGTACATGTTGAACGCAGTTAAACATATTAGAAATGCACACCCTGGGTTGTAATGTTTTCACAAATAGCGAAACCGTGTTATCATTTTCAACCAAATTATCAATATGTAGATATCACATCTTCATAGTCCAATCCTCTTGACATGTGATAGAGGAAAAAACTGTTCACCACACGTGGTCAACAGAAAACCTGTTTTTTTTTTTTTTTTTGAGAATTGCAGTCTTGTACACGTAATTCTTAAAAACGTATAGATGAATGGCGGAAACAGTTTGTGGTCTGGTTTGTTTCCAAAACTCAAAAAACATCCGACATTATCCTCACTTATGTAGGCTGCTAGCTAGTTCGCCGGGAAGATCCGCACTGTGCGTGTTGATTATTACTGATGAAGGTAATTTTTGTACAGATCTTTCAGGTAGCTGATCACACTCTAACACACAAAGAAAATGCGTATTTGCGGAGATTTTGTCCATAACCTTAGTTGGACACTTCAATTATGCTATCAAATATGGCGTAGACTATCAAATTGATAGTATGCGGCAATGGTTGTCTGAAACGAGTTTCCAACCTTAAATTTCCAGACTTAATTAGGGATAAATGCTGGTTGCATTCTTCGTCGGGTGTGAGGTTCAATGCGTAGAGTGTGTAACCGTCAAAAAATCTTCTCTGTCGATTGCTAAAGCACTTTTTAGATGTCTCCCAGAGGCAAGAGCTAGCTGGTAAAACTCACGCACAGCTGCCCCAGTCTGATCGTCGGGTTGAATGGGTTTAGCGGGAAATTGCTGACCATCTACGTAGACGGCTAGAAATTCTAAATCATGTTTGAAGGCAAATGGGTTCTTATTGTAAGCACCCGTAAATGCATAATTGTCAACCATACCTATCACTACAGATTTGGGCAGCGTTCCTAAAAATACATTTTCTTGGTTAGAAACAGCGTACTAGCCGGTATGGGGAATTTTTTTAGATGCACTCTATCGATATTTCGGCGTCGCAGTCAGTAATGCCTGAGCGTGACCTAACTTACAGCGAGGGATACAGAAACTTTTTTTAACAGATAAGGATGCTGTAAGAATGTTTATTTTGTATGCTATGGCATCATTGCACATCAGACTGAATTCGTTCTTTGATCGGGTCAATCGTATTTTAATATCAACGCCATTTAACATCAATTTTCTTGAAAGAATATATCGCTGTGGACTGGTGTCAGCAACTCCAACACCTTACTGGCGTTTGTAAATGCAGCTCTCTTTGGCTGCATCCGAATACTCATACTGCCATACTATATAGTACGCAAAAAGCAGTATGTCACAATCCGTAGGGTGTCTGAACACTCAGCAGCCATTTAATAGTAGTCGAACGGTACCCGGATGACTTACTACATCCGAAGTATGCAAACGTGCTACACTGCGCTATCCAATAAGTCAACTGGAGCCCAAATAACCAAAGAAGAAGAATTCCTCGGGAAAAAGAGAAAGAAGATGGCGGTCTGGTCAAATTGGTTAAGCAAAGAAATCAATTGGCTTGTTACGTAACGTTAGCTTTTCGTTTTACCTCGGGTTGACTGTCAGCTAAGTAAAGACTGATTTTTAAAACACGTAAACATCAGAGGTCAAAGGACAGGCAAGATGGCGGCAGAGTAAGTCCGAATGGGCTACATGCGCTTGGCTTTGTGACGTACTTCCGATTCAAAATAATACTGCTCGGTTATTTCCGGTCTATATTTTTACTTGGAGCTAGCTAGCTAGAGAGCTCTTGATAGCGTTAATGTTTAGGCTATTTCACAATGAAAGTACGACAGATAATGTGGTGCCTATCCTCCGGGTTTGGGCCAGAGGGACCAAGGGCCTTCCTCCACACTTCGGTGCCTTCTGGAAATAAGAGTTCTTACAGAGTCTGATGTAAGCTTTTGGTTTATTGCATATGGTGATCAGTCATATACAGCAAACTGGGTTGGTCCGCGGAGCAACAGGTTACAAAGCATTCGCAAGCATATCCCCAAGCATTTTGCCCTCCCCTCATCCTGCATCCATCCTTTATGCCTTTTCTCACTCCTCCTATCTCAGACCCCAACTTCCAACTCCTCCCAGGCTCCTCCTTCAAGATCACCCCATCCTCCATTTGATACACCATTATTTAATTCTTAAACTGTTACATTTACCCTGCCTAGAAAATCCCATAAACACCATAGTCATCAATTGTATATTATTCTTAAGCATAACACGTCTGAAATTTCCCATTAATTCCACTCCACACCTATATGATTTTTAAACATAATTAAATAATACAGAGTTCATTTTATTTTTAAGCATATATACCTGGAATATCACCATTATTTCCAGGCCCACATTTAAATAATAAAAAGGGTTAAATAACTCAGTTAGCCAGACAGCGGTGCTGCAGACTGTAAGAAGGCACACAGATTTCTATGTGCCATAAGGTACGAGGTTAGGCCTTAAAACAAAGGGTTAATGTAAGAACTAGGCCCTGTCTGGACACGGCCCAGGAGATGGGCCCGAAGAACTAAACCCTGCAAAGGGGGGCCATTAGCTCAGCACTACTATGATGGGCAACTATGACAAATTGCAGTAAATCCACACAGTTTGCAAGCATTTGTCAGTAGATGTCAGCTAGGCCAATGCAGGCAATCAGCTGTTATTTTCTAGCTGTATAACTCATAAAAGAAAATATAAAATTAAAATGGGATGCATATGTTAAAAGGGGCAAAAACAGGCTGACATGCTGTAGGGGCATGTCAAGGGGAGGAGATACAATAAGCGAAGGTGGCATGACTATGAGTCAGAGGAAAAAGATACAATAAGCGTAGACCGTAAACCAATAGGAGAAGAGAAGGGAGAGAAGATACAATAAGCGTAGACTATGAACCAATAGACGTAAAGGGAGAGAAGATACAATAAGCGTAGACTATGAACCAATAGGAGAAGAGAAGGGAGAGAAGATACAATAAGCGTAGACTAGGAACCAATAGAAGTGAAGGGAGAGAAGATACATTATGCGTACACTATGAACCAATAGACGTGAAGGGAGAGAAGATACAATAAGCGTAGACTAGGAACCAATAGAAGTGAAGGGAGAGAAGATACAATAAGCGTAGTCTATGAACCAATAGGAGAGGATGGCATGACTATGAAACAACAACATAGTGCACAAAGGTTCTGGGGTGATGTCCAAGGAGGGGCAATGCTGGAGGCAGTGTTCCTTGTTCAAGGTTGCATATCCTGGCATCAACTGTCCTGCAATAGCTTTCAAATACTTATAACCTAGAATAACCCTTGGCCTTACCCAAACCCATAATCATACAGTACGTAATGCTTTTCCAATAGCGGCACTTTAACCAATACTATCATTAAATGCTTATTAATTGTAGTGCTTATGTAGTAAATCAACAGTATCATGTAATGCTTATTATTGTAGTACTTAATATAATGCCTTTCATTAATAACAGTGCTTTAGTGCATACTAGTGCTTTAGGCCTCACATTCTCCACCACATTTAAAGCAATACTATCATTAAATGCTTATTAATTGTAGTGCTTATGTAGTAAATCAACAATATCATGTAATGCTTATTATTGTAGTACTTAATATAATGCCTTTCATTAATAACAGTGCTTTAGTGCATACTAGTGCTTTAGGCCTCACATTCTCCACCACATTTAAAGCAATACTATCATTAAATGCTTATTAATTGTAGTGCTTATGTAGTAAATCAACAGTATCATGTAATGCTTATTATTGTAGTACTTAATATAATGCCTTTCATTAATAACAGTGCTTTAGTGCATACTAGTGCTTTAGGCCTCACATAAGGCCTCACATTCTCCACCACAATAATGTTCAAGACGGAACATTTTCAAAAACAGGAGAAGAAATACTCCGAGCATTGCTGTGTCAAGTGGTGTAATGGTGTAATCTGCGATGTGCGATAACATTGTTCAATATTGCGATGACGATATGACTTGCGATAAATAAACACATACTGAAGTGTGCATATTAGCTATACAGTCCCTATGTCTCTCTGCTTTAATAGGTACACTGCTAACATAGTTAATGTTAGCGAACTTGTACAGCGAAAGCTAGCATTTGACGTTAGCTAGTGTTAGTTAATAGTTGTTTTCTTATCGTCGTAGCTGTATTTATATGACGCAGCATATAATTTAAATCCTTTGTCTAATTTGCTGGTTGGGGCTTTAGTCGTCCTGCAAATCCGATGAACATTGGTGATGTTCAAGTTTGGTAGCTCTTTGTACACAGTGGGTGTAGAATGGCGCCAAGTTGGACCGCAAACAACCGAGCAGTAATAAGTAGAACGCGGAAGTGATTGTGCAACCAGCGTATTACTGCTCGCTCGCATACTCATAGAACTTACTACAGTAACAGTCGGGTAGGGTTGCGGGATATGACCAAAATCATATCTCGATAACGATACATATCACGATTTAGCACTTTTTCATCTATAACTGTCTGGTACGGCAACTGCTATGTGGCTGACAAGAAGGTGCGGCAAAAAGTGGTTAAATCTGCTCAAAAAATTACCAACAGCAGCCTCCCTTCTTTGGAGGACATTTACAACAGCAGATGCAGAACCAGAGCAACAAACATCATGATGGACCCCACCCACCCAGCCCATGAACTGTTCACCCTCCTCCCCTCAGGCAGAAGGCTGCGCATCCTCAGAGCTCAGACAACAAGGCTGAGGTGCAGCTTCTTCCCTCAGTTCTGTGAGGCTCATGAACTCAGTGCCATAAGTTGCCCTCTGCACTACATCCCAATGCTGCTCGTTTTTTTAACAATGTGTTTTAGTTATATGATTTTAGGTTTGGATTATTTATTTATTTATTATTATCTATTTTAAATGCTGGTCCTGGGAAACGGTTTTCGTTCTTCGTGTTTTTAACATGTCGAATGACAAATAAAGGACCTTGAACCTTTCTGTAAATTCAATGAATAGTTTATATAAAATGACCACATGGAAAGGCCTATTTCTTATTACATTTTGAATTATATACTCAACAAATAAAATGTACTTACTCACATTTGATTGTTTTTCTCCTTTTATTTAGAACCTTTGTGCAAATTTTCAGTTTACACCTTGTTTCCATATAGCTCTGTGGACGTATGTGAGTCAACCGGAAGTCCATTCATTCCTATGGGAACCTCCGTGATCTCAGATGTGTTTGCGAAACTCCTCCTTCCGTTTTTTAAGGTCCAGAATTTGCCTTCGAGTGCATTGAAAAAAAATTAACTTTTGATTTCGGAGAGACCGTATGCACAGTGTGCCAGGAAGTTAATGGCATTGGAAAAATGAATTAGCTAACGGCCTGATTCCTTCAATTCAGTTGCTTGACTAGTGATCGAAGTTAAATAAAAGTGAGAGTTCATTAAACATATTTTGAATAAAGAATTTGCGTAATCAGGCAACCTTTTGCATCAACATAAACACTGTGCTTATACCAATAATCTTAAGAAATACAGATCATCTTTATCACTTTGATATGAAAACTTCATCTCTTTCCCATTCTACCGCTATGATTTCCCTCCATTATATTGCCGCTCATTTGACATATAAATAGAGGTTGCTTCACCGTTGCATTCATTCCATGATGACACCGACATGAGTGAGAGTAACGTTTTGACCCGTGTGGTAGAAAACCTCTCCCAGTCCAGGCCAATCGGACTGGAGGCTCCCTCCACACTTTGATGCATTCCGGAAAATAATCAGTCCTCACAGAGTCTGATGTAATCATGGTTGTTTGGTTTATTGCATATGGTGATCAATCACATACACTAAACCAGGTTGGTCCGCGGAGCAACAGGTGTATATGCAGTTTGTATACATTCACAAACACTCCCCAATCACTCTGCCCTCCCCTCAGCCTGCATCCATCCTTTATGCCTTTTCTCACTCCTCCTATCCCAGACCATAATTTCCAACTCCTCCCTGGCTCCTCCTTCAAGATCATCCCATTTTCCATTTAATACACCATTATTTAATTTTTAAGCTGTTACATTTACCCCACCTGGAAAGTCCCATAAATGCCATAGTCATTCATTGTATATTATTTTTAAACATAACACTTCTGAAATTTCCCATTATTTCCACTCCACACCTATATGATTTTTAAACATAATTGAATAATACACAGCATATATGCCTGGAATATTACCATTATTTCCAGGCCCACGTTTAAATAATAAAAAAGGTTAAGTAACTCAGTTAGCCAGACCGCGGTGCTGCAGACTGTAATGACTGCTAAAAGAAAATATAAAACTGAAATGGGATGCATATGTTAAAAGGAGGCAAAAACAGGCTGACATGCTGCAGGGGCATGTCAGGGGGAGAAGATACAATAAGAGTAGGTGGCATGACCATGAGTCAAAGGAAGAAGATACAATAAGCATGACTGTAAAACAATAGGAGAAAGTGGCATGACTATGAAACCAGAGAAAAAAGATACAATAAGCGTAGACCATAAACCAATAGGAGACGTGAAGGGAGAGAAGATACAATAAGCGTAGACCGTAAACCAATAGGAGAAGTGAAGGGAGAAAAGATACAATAAGCTTAGACCATGAACCAATAGGAGAAGTGAAGGGAGAAAAGATACAATAAGCGTAGACTACAAACCAATAGGAGAAGTGAAGGGAGAGAAGATACAATAAGCGTAGACCATGAACCAATAGGAGAAGTTGGCATGACTATGGAACAGCAACATAGTGCACGAAGGTTCTGGGGTGACTTCCAGGGAGGGCCAATGCTGAAGGCAGTGTTCCTTCTCCAACGTTACCCACTGTCCTGTAATAGCCCCCAAGATTACCCCCCTCTTACAATGGCCTACATGCAATGTTTATGACCTAGGGTAACCCCCTAGCATTACTTAGGTATAGAATCACATCATATTACTTTTCAGTAGTAGTGCTTAATGCATACAATATTTTCCACTATACAAAGTATAATAAAATACATATTATTTAAGGCTAACATATTAAATTGTCTGGTTTCCTTATACCTTCCAGACCTCCACATATACAGCAAAGACAACGTAAGCAGTGTGATGTAATGTGACATATCAACAACTTCAGTTAATATGTCAATAACTGTGGTTAAAATCAAAAACTAACATCTGGTGGCAATGTTTATGATGTTTGCTGGCAATAACTTATTTCCACCATGTAACAAGCCTAATCGTACCACGTCACGCTCCGCTTCTCTCTGGGGTTGTGGGGTGAAAGTGGCAATACTCATAATTTACATAGGTATACACAATCAAAAATTTTCCACATTTTTCCAATACACCCATCTCCTTTTCCTTGCGTTGAACACTGGAGGGAATATTGCATATATTATACTGAATTATGGACTATGGTGGAAAATTTTTGATAAAGTGTATACCCCATATGTAAATTATGAGTATTGCCACTTTCACTTTTAGTCTTCAAACAAAGCAAACAAGATTTATTTTATTTTATTTTGTATTTGTTCCTTTAGCCTATAGCCTACTGTTTGAATATACTTGTCCAAGACAGCTTAGATGTCCGTTTAATATTAATGTAATATTAATGTAATATAATATGACCAAACATAATTAAAGCAACTAGCTTTTTTCACTAATGTTCTACCTTTTCCACTCCCTCTCCAGACTTACTCCTCTCCACTGTGGGATGTCTACTGCCTCAGTCCTATCAACTCATCTGGTTCTAGAACCCTCTGCTTACAGACACCCATTCCCACAATTAGTAATCCCATCACATAGCTACTTTCATTGCGGCCTATCAGATGGGTTATACGTTGATTTTTTATACTGATTACAATTGGGCAATCCCTGAATGTTACCCTATAGGACACCCTACATTTTCAATCATTATCATGACAGTTCCTGACCTTGCACTGCCCCCCATGGGCCAAATATGGTTCCCATTAAAAGGCTCACCTGATTCACAAATTACTACTCACCGCCTTTCCAGTTACATCCCATATGCCCACTGTAGAATTTCGGAGGAAATCCAGCTTATAACTATTTTGACATTATATTTCAAATTCGAGATTTTACACAGTCTCCTACAGGCCAAATGTAGTTTCCCGTTGGATTTCTTACCTGCTTCACAAACTATGACTCCCCACCTTTCCAATGATGTCCCATATGTCCATATTCAATGTAAAAATCTGGAGAAAATCCTTTTCAAAAATCAAAATCTTTACAATGTTACTGCTAAAATTCCTGATTTTGCACTGCCCCCTACAGGCCAATTTTTTCCCATTAAATATCTCACCTGATTAACAAACTAGAACTCCCCACCTTTCCATTGATATCCCACATGTCTATATCTACTGTAGAATTTTGGAGAAAATCCACCTCAAAAAACAAGATTTCACCATATCAGTGCTAACATTTCTGAATTTACACTGCCCCCTACAGGCCAAATTTGAGTTCCCGTTAAATGTCTCACGTGATTCATAAACAAGACCTCCCCACCTTTGCATTGATATCCAACATGTCCATATCTACTGTAGAATTTTGGAGAAAATCCACCTCAAATTCAAGATTTTCACAATATTACTGCGAAAATTCCTGACTTTGTAACAACTGAAACATGCGGTTTTGTTTAGTCACTTCTTGTGTTACATTACACCTTGTGTTACACCTGCTTCCTGGAATAATCTTGAATACACTATAAAAAACTCCCTCCTTTCATATGGTCAAGTCAGATCTGTAATCACAAACCTTCTTATGTCAATTTGAAACTGTTTTAATTTAATGTTTTTATTATTCCTTTCTAAACTTCACTTTCAACATCACTATTGTGTACCATTTAGTTGTCTTTGTTGTTGTTTTGTTTTATTATGATTGTAATTTCGACATCATTGAAAATGAATAAATGACATTAAAAAATGAAATAAATAAATGAATGAATAAATGAAATAAATAAATGACAACATCATTATCAATAAATGTATAGGTTGAATGAATGAATGAATGAGCTGAGGTGTGACTCACTGAAACATGCATGATTTTTGGCGTTTTGTTTGAACAAGTCTTTCTTTTCTTTCTTTTTTTAACAGAATTAGGCCATGTCTCATGTTTCAGTATACAAGAGATCTATCTTGCCCATATAGCTTATACCTCACTAAAGCACCTTGGTTATGTGGCACATCTTCCCTAAAATATTGCAATTTAGATTTACACACAACAAATTCCTGAGATGGTGGTATGTTTGTGGTATTTTTATTGTTTCTTGAACAAACTCAGAGAGCAATGCTATCTTCAGAACTGCACATTTACAACCTTGGCTCAATGAACAAGATTAACAATAATGGTTAGGCCACAAAAACAGCCAATGTAATAATGTCAAACTTCTTGTTGGCATATATTAGGCCTAATTGGCATTATAAGTATTCCTCATTTACATTTTTCAATGGGTCTTCATGTAGGCCTACTCCTGTCTGGAATATACTTTCACTTATCTTTTGCAACAATGTGTTTTGGTTCTTCATCTCAGGATTGAATTTTTTTTCTCCATTTTTTACCTCCACAAAAAAAGTGGTGCTAAAAGACAAACTCCACCGGGAAAATTTGTCCAAATCATGGAGGAATTTGTTTTGGGGCGCTTCAAAGGAGCGGATGTTCACAGTGCTCGTCAGGCAGTGGTGTGTGAGGGGGATGAGGATGTAATAGAAGATCCAACAGACCTGTCATTGAGCCAGCAGGAGACGTGGAAGAAAAGAGAATCAAAAACCAAAAAAAGCAAATATTACAATCCACCAAAGATGCTTAGAAACCAAGAAGAGAAAAACACCAGCCCACCTTGGTCGGGTGAAGGAATACTCAATGGTGAACGAATTACTGTGACAAATACATGCACTATTGACAACCTGTTGTACATCCTACATCTAGTGATGTCAAGACATCCACTGGTATTGAAGCAGGTGGAAGGTGAATCTGTTCACAATGAATGGTTGCAGTCCTTGCTTGAGGTCCACCAAGAGTTCTTGGGAAGAAGCTGGAGCCAGGGGAAAATAGCCTGTCTTAAGAATTTCCCACAGTTTCAAGATACAACTGCCTGGAATTGTTTTGGAACTGAACATCATTTTGTGGTTTCTCGCCTGACCACCCTGCAGTTGGTCAGGGAGGTTACCAGATGTCCTGAACAGGGCTGTGCCTTTCCCAGGATTCCTAAAAACAAAACAGTGATCGAAGTTGTGTAGGTATATTTGTTAATAACTCCAAAAGTAATATGTGCATGTGTTTCATGTGCAATAAAAAGTTGTGTAATTCTTTCAGGTGCAATGATTTTGCTGGATTACAGAAAAACCTAGATGACTGGGCTTATCCTACTCTACGGCAGTACAGACCCATAAAGTCATGTGTCCAAAATTTTTTGAGCATCTTCACCACGTACTGTTACTAACCATACTGAATGATGCTTCTGCAGCAACAAAGGACTACCATGTCAAAGAAAGAGACACACTGTGCCTCGGTATTTCTCCATTGGCGTGCCAGCAATTCTAGTTCTGAGGTTTTTGTTTGTGGAAAACACCAGGAGGAACCAGAACATTTAGCCAACTGCACTACCAGAAAATGATGACATCCTAGGGGAAAGGTGCGTTTTGTGTTCTGTATTCAAAGAAAGTTCATTTCAAACAGCTTGGAATAAAATGCATTTCATAACTAGGGTTGTCTGCACACAGACAGACAGACACTCACACAATATTGCAATGTACATACAGTATAACTGATCATACCATTTGATATGTCAATGTTAAAACCATATGAACAGGTATTTGGCTACCATTAGATGATGAAATACAGAAAAAATAATAAACTTTGATAATAGTTCTGAGACAGTTATCTCCAGTTTTGATCTCCATTTCATTTCACTTTTACTGTTAGAAAAAGACTAGTTCAAAGTACCTTTTGTCAGTATTAGACTGTGGTGATGTAATTTATATGCATGCATCTTCATCTCTTTTGAAAAAACTGGATGTAGTCTATCATGCTGCTTTGCAGTTTGTAACTGGTGCAAGCGCCCGTACACATCATTGTAACTTATATGAAATGGTTCAATGGACTGTGTCTAAGGAGAAGAATCCATATGTTAATTTTTATTGCAAAAGCTCTACTGGGTAAATTACCGTAGTACATATCTAGTTTGCTGATATATTGCCACAGTAGCTATAACACTAGATCATCAGAGAAAATTCTCCTCATGGTCCCAACCACCCTAACAGAGCTGGGTAAATCTGCCTTTTCCTTTCATGTGCCACAAGCTTGGAATGAGCTGCAAGGCATACTTAACCTGGAATCATTACCCTCTCTCGACATGTTTAAAAATATTTTAAAATCAGTTTTTACAGAACAATGTCATTGCTTTCAAAATGTGCCATTATTTTTTATGATTTTTCTTAGCCCATGATCCCTGTATGTTTTGTGTATGCTTGTTGTATTTTTGATATGTTTTTATGGTTTATCTGTCTCTGTTTATATCTTTATATGAAACCTTTTTTTTTTTTCTTATTTTGCTGCCCATCTTGACCAGGACTCCCTGGCAGAAGAGATACTACATCTCAATGGGACCTTCCTGGTTAAATAAAGGATAAATAAAATAAAAAAAAAATTATTGCAGCGCCAATTATTGTGATAAAAGCAGTTATTGTGACAATTTCTCAAATATAATTGTGATAAAAAAATCTGTTATGGCGACAACCCGATTCATAACACGTCCCCTCCCCAGGTACACACCTGTTGGTTTAACTTATCAGAACAGGTCTGCCCATTTTGTAAGCTTCCATCGGGTAGGCAATGAGGGATGGCATTTCTATAACGGAATGAAGGAATCATTCAAACCAGGTGGTGGAGTTGGCAAGTGAAAAGACTAATGTTACAAGGTTGGATGGTCGGACACTTGGTCCTTGTAAAAGTAAGTGTTATCAAGACATTCCTTCATGCCTCCCCTCCAAAAAACACTCTCTCAATACAACATACTGCTTCACAGGAACAAGACAAAGATAATGCTGACGAAAGTTCCAAGGAACATCAGGATGAACAAGCAGAGTCAAAGGGTGCAACAACAACACCACAGAGTGATGACATCACAAAATCTGAAGATCGGGTAAGAAATGTCAAAACTGCTGAAACTAATTTACATGTATTCCTACAATAAATGAATAAAAGTAAGTAAGTAAGTAAGTAAATAAATAAATAAATATTAGTTATTAAATAAATTCAACATTAAAATTACATTTTAAATATATCTGTTAAATATGTTTTTTCTTTATTTCTTTCTTTCTTTACTGATTGATTGATTGATTGGTTGGTTGGTTGGTTGGTTGTGATCAAACAGACTGTTGCCCTTGAAGATCAGGGTTGTGCTTATGACACAGAAGACACACTGTAGGCTTCCAAATACCATCTCATCAGAAGAAGTCTAAAGGTTGGATAATCAACAGGAATGTATAAACGCACCTGAGCACTGTTCTGGAATGTTAAAAAAATACAATTGAAGCTAATGGTGCATTTCCACCAAGCAGTACAGTACAGTTCGGTACAGTATGGTACGCAATTATTTGTGTTTCCATCATCAAAAGTTGCAAAATAAGCGTACCATACTGGTTTTTGGTACCCTTTTGTTGGGGTACCAAGCACGGTGGTACGGTTTGAAAAGGATGGAGCTACACCCACTGCCATCTGTTGATGGTCGGCAGAGAGTCGTCACTCGTCATGTGACAACATGCATACAAACTAGGGCTGTCAACGTTAATGCGTTAACGCTTGTACGTGATTAATCTGGAAACTTTAATGCTTTAATGTTTTAACGCACATTAATCATAATATCAAGTTTGACCGCAACTCCCTTCCATAATTCCAGCGCGGATATTTACCTGGCTGAATTATCGGGAAATTCAGGAATTTTCCTGGTGGAACGGTCTTGTGAGGGCTGGTCTTTTTTCCCAACCCCGTCATTATATAGCCTATATACAGACATTATATAGCTCATATTAGCTGCAGCGACACGGCTGGTGCAATCCGTAATAGCAGATAGCAGTTGCCATCACAACTGAAAGTATCTAGCACTCGTTAAAAGTAGGCTATCTAACATGGATAGAAAGAGAAAACCCGCAGCCGGCGGTGCAGAGAAGGTGCGCCAAAAAAGGTTTTGCTGCCTGACGCTGCAAAGTGTTTTAAGATAACAGATTTATTTAAGCAGTGTGCAGGTGATGATGAGGACGGTGGCGAAGTGGCAGAAGCATCAAAGAGGAGTGAGCAGGGAGCAGGTGCTTTGTCATGCTTACATGCTATGTGCGGTGAACTAGCTAAATAAACAATCTAAAGAACAAAATGTTTTTGTTAAGCTTGGGGTTTCAATGCTAGAGTCCCGCTGCAGGTTTGACCATTTCTAAGGTTTAACTAGTCAGACTCAGTGCACAAATGTTTAGAGAAGTTTACGCTAAATTTCTCTAAAATGTTTAACCCTTTCGCGCTTACGGTCACACTAGTGTGATTTGCCGTTTAGTGTGTATGCTAAAACCGGTGCGATTAAAACACTAGACTGGAAAAATTCTAGCTAATTTTAGCTTTGAGGAAACAGCGATTTAACGTTAAAAAAATAGCAAATGCTAACTGAAAACTATGAGAAGCTTAATAACGCTAATGAAACATAACGAACCATGTAATGTAACACAAGCACTACCATAGCATAAAAATAAGTTACGTGCGTAAGGGTTAAGCATGTAACAAAATATAAAATATTAATGTATAAAATATAAAAAGGTAAATAGAAAACACTTTTCAACTATAGTTCTGTCATATTCACTCTCCTCCATGTTTATTTGTGTTGCCTTCATGCAAATTTCCTGCCTGCATCCGTGCCGTGTAGAAGAACGCGAACCGTCGTCCAGATGACGAAAAATACTGCCGTAAAATGTGTGATTTGCGACACAACGAAATAAATGATAGAGCATAATATGAAACGATAGACGTTTTTCTATCGTCACACGATATATTTGTCATATCGCACAGCCCTACGGTCGGGTAGTACGTTCTTAACCAAAGTTAGTGCATACTGAGTTTTCAGATGCAGCCTATATCTATGGCATCAGACTGATGTCAAAAGTCGCGAGTGCAGAAAACATTCTCACGCACAAAGCAGCCAACCAGGCGCGAGAGAGTTCCTGCTTGGGGAGCGCTGGAGAGCATACACGCTTGTGCGGGTTAACTCTGTTCTCGAGAAGCTGAATTCTGCTGGCACGAATCGACGTAAGTTTTGACAATTTGGGGGTGGAAACTAAGGGAGGCACTGGCCCTCTTATGATTGGTCACCTTCAACGCGATCACACCCACACGACCTCCTTGAACCTTGGTTGACTGAACGACAGGCAGACAGTTTGGCCAGAGGCTTGTTATTTCATATACTGTTGCCAATTTAGCGACTTTGTTGCTAGGTTTAGCGACTTTTCAGACCCCTTTAGCGACTTAAAAAAAAAAAAAAAAATATATATATATATATGTATATATATATATTTATCTAGATCTAGCAACTTCTTGGACAAACCTTAGCAACTTTCCATAGAAGAGAGTCACCAGTACTGCCCCGCAAGCGAGAGGCTGTCGCTTCTAACTTTCTCTGTGAGTGATCATTTTACATGTGTTTTACAATATAGCCGAAATCACAACACAGCCGTTGTCTTTAAATTATATGTATGGTGATTTTGTCAAGCAACATCGCAGTTATAAAGCAGCTTGGAAATGGCTTGGAAGTGACTGCTGGTTAACATGTAGTCTTAATGGGCTGTGTTTCAGTCACTATTTCATACTCTTCCTGTTGTCTGAAAAATATGTAAATGAGAACAGCTTTATTGGGAATTCGGCTGTATTAAAATACAGTATATGTGAGCACAGAGAGTAGGAGAGAAGCAACCAGATGTAAAGGGCTGACACCATCTGACACTAGGCAGAATGCAAATACGACGCGGTGACGTCACCAATATGCTAATTAGCGCATGACGTCATCTAGCAACTTTTCGAGCAGGCTTTAGCTACTTTCCATTGAAAGTAGTTGGCAACACTGTAAACAACTGAGTCCTGACAACAAGTTTGAGTTGAAGACACAGTGGACAGAACAATGGCGGCGACACCTGAAGATTTACTGATAGATGGCTTTGTCTAACAACCCAGCAATTTACTTATGTTAACGTTACTTAACGTTTGGTCTATTGCATGCAATCGGCTGAATGATAGGGGAAGCATAGCTAACGTTAATTAGCTGACATTAGCTATTTACATGTTCCAATCCAATGTGTCGATTGTAGTTGATTAAACATTCTATGATGCTGCGATACGGATATGCGTTTGAACTCTGTGAGATCAACCTGTCCCCCAACAACACATCAACCTGAGAAAAAATAGTCGCACCGGGGTAGTTTATCAAACGGACAGGCGCGCTGTCGCCAATGTCTGTCCCATTAGGTCTTGTGATTTTGAGTCGTATGCACAGTAGTGTGTTGTTCAGATCAGTGTAGTCTTCACCATTCCCTGCTATGAAAAACTCCAAAGGTGCCATGTCAGATATTGCTGAAATTGGTGGCACTTCTACATATGCGTTTTTTCTATCAGTGTCAAGGGGACTGTGAACAAGTCCAACTCTGACGTAACGCACTCTTCTGACATGTCGTGTATCAGTGACATGATTAGAAGATGGTGTTAAAATCTCTAACAGCCGATGCACAATTATGCTGTTTACCCCGTGACTTTCTTTTTGACTCTGGCCGCTTATTATGCTCCCCTTTGTTTTTCTTTGTGCATGGGTCACACCTCATATTGGGTGGTCTTTTCACAAATCTGCTGGGCAACAACAACATAGGAACGTAACAACATATTATGACGAGAACAGGCCATTCGGCCCAACTAAGCTCGCCATTACAATTAAAGAGATTCCAAAACTGCATCAAGTCTGAACTTGAACACAGCAAGGGTCTCTGCGTCAACTACATGACCTGGCAACTTATGTCAGGTGTTGATAACTCTTTGTGTAAATAGTACATGACCTGGCGACCTATGTCATGTATTGATAACTCTTTGTGTAAAATAGTACTTCCTTACAACAGTGCAGAACTTACTTTTCACTAGTTTCCATTTATGTCCCCTTGTTCTACAGACTGGACTCACCCTAAAAAATCTATCATAGTTAACATTATTGAGTCCTTTAATGTAAAAACCTCTGTTAGATCACCCCTAAGTCTCCTCTTGCTAAGTCTAAATAGGTTAAGTAACATGCCGGAACCATCCTGGTTGCTGGCATTGTTTGCCCGTGTCAGGACATTATTGACTACTTCGCTAACAATGTTTTTAGCGGCACTCTTAAGATGCAGTTTAGCGATGCTGAACCCTTTTTTTAACAGAGGCATGGCCATTCGAAAAAGCCCTCAAAAAATACTGCCGATCCCCACACCATACATTGTAGGGCTACCCGCATAGCCATGCAACAGGCCTCCTGCCTGATTTTGATAATAAGCGACATAACGTTGTGGATCCAGAGTGTACGGGTTAAATTGTTTCATTGTTTTAAAACCTGTGCATTTGTATCACAGGTATGAAATGAAGCTTTGCAACCACTTTACTGTACTTAAAAGGAGCATTGTAGTCTTGATCAGTCTTTACTTCTATAGTGATGTCACTGATGTGCGTTTTAGACACAGGTTTGTAGCGCACTTTGTTGTATCTAATAGTGACTCTCTCATTGTTTTCCCCAAAAAAGTACGCATCTCAACAGTGGAACAAAACAGTCACCCACAGCTTGATGCTCGATTATGTCTGTGTACACAAAAAGAGTGTAGAAGCCTCCATATATGTCTGTGGGGTGAGGTGCGTATACCCTTTCCAGGTATCTTTCTGGCATTTCTGGCCCCTCACCCGGGTCAAAAATGTCTGTTGTATTTAACCCCAAAATTATTATGAGTTTTCCATAGAACCTTAGTGCTATGTTACGCTTTGTCTGTATGTAAATTTTGTTTTTCACAGCATCATAACCAAACTTTACATAGTGTTGCGCTAGTTGTAGATTAATCTCAACTACCGCCGTTATGTTCGGGTAATACCCTAGACGCAGGTTGTATCCGGTTGTCTCTTTAGAACTTTTATCAATGAGGATAAAAGTTCCATCTTCGTTGTGAAAAGTCTCCCATGTTCTTGGATACTGGAATTCAATTAAACCAACCTGCCAATCACCTTTTAGTATTATTGGCCTGGCCAGTTTGGTTCTGTACTTGGATATCTCATTGTGAGGATAGGCCTACACTGACCGAGATGAGTTGCAGGGCAGCGTTATGTAAAACCCTTCATCACTCGTGGCCTTGTCTACCACAAATGAAACATAGCGTGCAAAAGCATGTTTTGAAAGGATCTCAACATCAATCACTTCTTCACAAACCCAACTGTTGAATTTTGAAGGCCAACTGAGCCATTTTACCAGAACAGTGGCAAGGAAAAACTCCCTATCAGGAAGAAATCTTGAGCAGAACCGGGCTCAGAGGGGGGGCCCATCTGCTTCTGGCCGGCACTGGGCAGATAGAGTTAGAGACAAGTTATGCAATGTACTTTAAGACATTTACGATTGACAATAATAGTTAACAGCAGAGTGATTATAAGAATGTCTCCTAGGATGTCCGGTTTTTGGAATGCAGTTGGCTTTGATGGGCAGGGCAGCGAGGTAGCAGGACTGGAAAACGGGATGAGATGCTTGGGCTACAGCTCCGGACAGGAGCCCGGAGCAGGGATAGGAAGCAAACAGAAAACAGTGGTTAGTGGGTGATAAGAATGGCAGGGATGTAGAACAGAGAAGCAGGAGAGGAGGGGCAGAGAAAAAGGTGTGCAACAAGGAAAAGCCCCGGCAGGCTAACATTATGGCAGCATACCTAGGGGATGGGAGGCAAGGGACCGGCATAGTCATGAGGGCGACCCTAAGACAGTCAACACCAGATCACGGCACAAGGTCCATGAAAGCAATGACCACTTAGTCCATCAGAGACTCTATGATCCATGCCAGCACCAGGCCATGTCCCTCAGCTGAAGGATTTACGATATAAATATGTTTTGAGCCTAGACTTAAAGGTGGAGAGAGAGTCTGTTCCCCGAATCTCGGAGGGTAAGCTGTTCCACAGGAGAGGGGCTTGATAGGAAAAGGCTCTACTGCCTACAGTAGTTTTGCCCACTCTTGAAATGATGAGAAGCCTGGCATTTTGGGAACGAAGGGCTCTCTGCGGAAGATATGGGTGAAGAAGGTCCTTAAGATAGGGGGGGGCAAGCCCATTTAAAGCCTTAAATGTGAGTAAGAGTATTTTAAAAACAATCCGGTATTTAATAGGTAGCCAATGGAGAGAAGCCAGAACTGGGGTGATGTGCTCAAAGCGTTAAGTTTTGGTTAAGACTCGAGTGGCTGCATTTTGCACCAGCTGAAGGGGTTTTAATGACACGTTTGCACATCCTGACAAGAGGGCATTACAGTAGTCTAATCTGGATGTTACAAAGGCATGGATTAGTTTTTCAGCGTCGTTAATTGATACGATTTTCCTGATTTTAGCAATATTTCTCAGATGGAAGAAGGCAGTCCTAGAGGTGTTAGTTATGTGAGTTTCAAAGGAGAGCTCGGGATCAATAACAACACCAAGGTCTTTGATGGCTGCACTCGGGGCAAGGGAGACACCATCAAGGTCCAATGTAAAATGAGTGAGTTTGCTCCTGATTGAATTTTGGCCTATGACCAATATTTCGGTTTTGTCCGGGTTGAGGAGGAGAAAGTTTCGGGCCATCCAATTCTTTACATCTGTTAGGCAGGCCTCCATGTTTGAAATATTCAGAGGGACATCGGGTTTGACTGATATGTATAACTGAGTGTCATCCGCGTAACAGTGGAAATTAATGACATGTTTACGGATGATATCGCCAAGAGGCAACATGTATAACGAGAAGAGCAGAGGTCCAAGCACAGATCCTTGAGGTATACCATATTTTACTCTGGAACGAGCGGAGGATTCGTTGTTGATGGAGACAAACTGATATCGTTCTGATAGATAAGATCTAAACCAAGATAGGGCATGTCCACATATGCCAACCAGGTTTTCGAGGCGGTCAAGGAGGATACAATGATCGATGGTATCAAAGGCTGCACTTAGGTCTAGTAGCACAAGAAGAGAGATACAGCCATTGTCACAGGAGAGTAGAAGGTCGTTGAGCACTTTCAGGAGAGCGGTTTCCGTACTGTGGTGAGGTCTAAATCCGGACTGGAAAACTTCCAAAATGTTGTTAGAGTGTAAAAAGGCACAGAGTTGCTTTGATACCGCTTTTTCCAGAATTTTTGAGAGGAATGGAAGGTTCGAGATGGGCCTATAGTTTGACAGGTCATTGGGATCAAGATTAGGCTTTTTCAGAATAGGCTTGATAACTGCTACTTTGAAGGGCTGAGGTACGTGTCCAGACATAAGAGAGGCATTGATAAGATTTAATAGTGGTGTGCCAATTGCAGGCAATAGCTGTTTTAGGAAGCCAGTTGGTATGGGGTCAAGTTGGCTGGTAGAGTTATTAGATGAATTGAGAAGAGAAGAAAAGTCGCCAAATTCAATGGGTATAAAAGAGTCAAAGCGCGAGGCGGGCCTAATAGACATGTCTACATAATCTGGAATGGGACTGGCCAGGCAGGAACCAGAAGTTGATGAGAATTTTTGTATTGTGTCTCTTATCTTTAAGATTTTACTGTCAAAGAAGTTCATGAAGTCACTGCTACTATAAATTGCTGGTATGGTAGGGTTAACTGATGCAGGACTCTTGGTTAATCTGGCGATAGTGCTGAACAGGTACCTAGGATTGTCCTTGTTTCTCTCAATAAGAGTAGAGAAATATTTGGATCTGGTAGCTGTGAGGGCATGCTTGTAATTTAGGAGACTTTCCTTCCACGCCAGGAGAAAAACCTGTAGTTTGGTGGAGCGCCATTTTCTTTCGAGTTTTCGTGTGGCTTGTTTGAGGGCACGAGTATGGTCGTTATACCAAGGTGCTAGCTTCTTGTCTGTGATTTTCTTCCTTTTGAGGGGAGCAACGGCATCTAGAGTTTTACGCAAAGTAGATTCGATTCTGTCCGCGAGTAGATTAATTTCAGTTGAGCTGGGGGGATTCAGTTGAGAGGAGATTTCGTTGTGCAGGTAGTATGATGTAGGGAGCTCGTCGATAAAGGCATTTGCTGTAAGAGAGCAAAACGTGCGCCTGGAAGAAAATCTAGGCTCCGAGTATGTGAAGCACGTTAGTGGTAAATTGAAAGAGATGAGATAGTGGTCGGATAACACAGGATTGTGTGGCATGATTTCCACCTGGTTAATGTCTGCTCCATATGTGAGGACCAAATCGAGAGTATGGTTGCGGTAATGTGTGGGTTTGTCCACAGCTTGATAGAGTCCAATGGATTCGATGATGGACAAAAATGCTGTTCTGAACGGGTCATGTTCATTATCCATATGGACATTAAAGTAGCCTACTATTACAGCTTTTTCTATATTGACAACTAGGTCAGATAGAAAATTGGTAAATTCCGATAAGAAAACACTGTAAGGGCCAGGTGGCCTGTAAACTATAACAAGGGTAAATAGCTGAAATGCAGTCTTGTCAGGATGTGCAAAGCTAAGTACTAATAGTTCAAATGAATGGAAGTTATAGCCAGGTTTAAGGGTGGCACAGAGTTTGGAGCTGTGTACAGCAGCAACGCCGCCACCTCTACCAGTAGGTCGAGGGACCTGGTGATTACAATAACTGGGAGGAGTTGATTCGTTGAGAGCAACAAAGTCATTAGGTTTAAGCCATGTTTCAGTCAGGCATAAGATATCAAATTGGTGATCAGTAATCAATTCGTTTATTAATAAAGCTTTAGGTTGTAGCGATCTGATATTTATTAACCCAATCTTAAGGACCATTTGTCTACAGGTAGTACTTTCAGGTTTGGCAGACTTAATTTTTATCAAATTATCAGCACAAATGCCCCTACTGGATGTTTTTAAGAAGTTTGGGACTAGAGATGATAGCTGCACCCTCCCTCGAGGGGTGGATGCCATCTCGTTTTAAAAGACCAGGCCTCCCCCAAAACTTGTGCCAATTATCTACAAAACCCACGTTGTTAGAGGGGCACCATTCAGACAACCAACGATTAAGTGACGTTAATCTGCTATAGATTTCGTCACCGCGCCGCATGGGGATGGGGCCAGAGAAAATTACTGATTTATACTCATCCCCATCCCCTGCACCAAGCCACGTCTCTGTGATCCCAACAACATCATAATTACTATTACTCATAACAGTTTCTAGATCCAAAACTTTATTTTTTATGCTTTTAGCATTTAAACTTTCAGGGTACCACATGTGCTTTTCCTGTCCTTCCCCTCTACCCCCAGCTGCTCAAAACCACCTCTATTACAGTGCTGCTCTGACTGATTTACAATCATGGTTCTCTCACTTCTAATAAAATATTTAGCCATGGTGTATTCTATTCCAGCAGTCAGTCTATCCCTACCCATCTCACTGTATAACCTCCCTGTCCCCCCAAGCTCTAGTTTAAATAACCCTCTGCTACCCTAAGCATACGCCAGTGCAGCTGTATCCCTCCGGTTCATTTGTAACCAGTCCCGCTTGTACACGTCACCCCTGTTTCAAAAGGTGTCCCAGTGCCCCGTGTTAAACCTCCATATAAAGGCTTGCTTGCTTTGCTTGCACGTGGTACTGGTAGAATTCCAGAGAAGACTACCGTGGAGGTTCTGCTCCTAATTTTCCCTGCTAGCTCAATAAATTTTTCTTGCAGAACCCTGAACCTACCTCTACCTATGTCATTGGCCCCAACATGGACCATGACCACTGGATCCTCCCCCGCTCTGACCAGGAGCTTGTCTGCACTCTCCAGGAGGTCTCCAACCTGGGCACCAGGCAAGCAACAGACCATGCGAGACTCCTTGTCACGCGAACACACTATGCTATCTACCCCTCTAATGATTGAGTCCCCCACTATCACTAACTCCTTGGAGGATGAGGCTGCCTGGGTGCCCTGGGGCTCATCAGTCCTCCCACTCTCAGGATCGTGGGCCAACTCGTCCTGCAGTGACATGAAACGGTTGGTCACCGCGATCTCTGGAGATGCTGCCCCTTTTGGATTTATGCACCCCTTTCTGCCTACGCCCTACTGTAACCCAGCTCTCTCACTCCATCTGGTCTGTATCTTCCCCCCTACCTGGCTTTGGTGAGTGCACTATCTCCCTATAGGGTGTGTTAATCAGTTCCTAGAACTCTAACAATTCAGGATTACTGTGGACAACAGCTAGTTGGGCCTCGAGATCAAGAATCTTGTTCTTCAAGTGTTCAATGAGTCAGCAACGGTCACAGATGAACTCATCCTGGAGGTCTCCCTCCAGAAATCCAAACATCCGGCAACTCTCACACAATTTTGGCCACATATTTCTCCCCTAACTGAACACACTTTTCCTAAATAAAGATTTACTGCCAAGACAGAACTACCAGCTAAAAAGTGCTAGAAGCTCCGAGGTGGCCCAGAACAGCCATAGGCAGAAGTCAAGCACAAGAAATGCCACTTAGCCAAGATACAATAAAACTATGCTTACAGTTCAGCAGACACGCTAACACAAGGATGGACCAGAATCAGGATGTCCCAAAATCTAACACTGAAGAACAGTAAAAGAAAAAAGTGAACGAGCGAACAGACTAGCTAGCTAAACTACCCGACTAGCTAGCTAGTCCTGGGGTCTCCAACACGTCGCTCGTGAGCTACCGGTAGCTCGCTACCTGTTTTTGAGCAGCTCGCCAAAAGGTTCAAAGATTATGTACAAAAAATCTGACAACAAATAAATGCACCCTGGAAACCTACACCTATTTCAATCCAATCAAATACACAGATGTCCCACCCCCCCTCCAACACAAAATATCAGCTGTCAGTCATACAAGTTAGGTTACTGTCAAGTTTGCCAACACGTCATCACGTCAGTTACCCTGTAGGCTAGCTACTGAGGTAGCTACTGAACTAAAGCAAGGAGTTCGGTGGTGTTAGCAAGCCAGTTTAACTTATAAAATAGCCAGATTTATGATGAACAAAGAAAGTGGCCAGGCCAAAAAACATGCTATTTCCATGAGGAATGGGAACACTTGTTTTTTTTTTTTTCCATGAATGTGAAGGACAAGTGTGTGTGCCTCATCTACGGTACCAGTGTTTCAGTTGGTAAAAGATGCAACATTCAGCGCCACTTCAGTTCTTACATTAAGCGTTTTCCTCTCCATTGATGCCTATTATAAGGAAAAGGCTTAACGTGGCTTAATGTCCCAAAACAGCGATCAATGACCACCAAATTTGTCTGACATCTCACATGTCATAAACACTATCTCCTATCAAAAAGCTAAACTCTCCATTGACATCCATTATAAGGAAAACGCTTTGTAGCTTAATTTTCCAAACAGCGATCAACTAACAAAAAAGCAAAACTGAGAGGACAGCACTTAACATAACGTCGTCCTAACTACCATATTCCTTGGATTCTAGTTTTGCTTTTTTGATAGGAGATGGTGTTTATGACATGAGAGACATGTCAGACATATTTGGTGATCATTGGATGCTATTTAGGAACATTAAGCCACCTCAAGCCTTTTCCTTAGCCTAAAGGCTAATGGGCATCAATGGAGAGGAAAACGCTTAATGTAAGATAATGTCCATACTCATAGGATTTCGGTTTGATTTTTTGACAGGTGGAAGTATTTATGACAAGACATGTCCGAGAGAAATTTGGTGATTACTGGATGCTATTTTGGAACATTAAGCCACCTCAATTAGAAAACAAGGGTATTTCTGTGCACCGCACGGACCATTCCATGACAGCTACTGGCAAGGCAACGGGAGGTGGTGTATACTTCTTTATTAACAACTGTTGGTGCACGGATGTGGAAATAGTCTCTCAATCCTGTTTGCCAGTGCTGGAACAACTAACAATAAGGTGCGTAACATTCTATATCCCACGGAATTTCCCTGCATGTTGCTAACTGGTGTCTATAGCTCGCCGTGAGCTAATGCAGTGGCGGCGCTGGACGAACTGTATGGAGCCATTAGTAGGCAGAAGATTTTGCACCCTGAGGCCATTTTAATTGTGGCGGGGGACTTCAACAACTGTAACCTGAAATCTGTGCTACCAAAATGTTACCAACAGGTCAACTGCCCAACCAGAGGCAATAAGACTGTCGACCACTGTTACTCCACAATCAAGGCAGCTTATAGGGCTATCCCACGACCTCACTTTGGGAAATCCGACCACCTGTCAGTGCTCTTGCTACCCAACTATAAGCTGAAACTGAAGTGCACACAGCCCACTATGAGGACAGTACAATGCTGGACTACAGAATACGAGTCCAAACCTCAGGGATGCTTTGAATCAACAGACTGGTCAAGCTTTAAGGATTTAGCCTCAAGTTTGGATGAGTATGCTGAATCAGTCACTGGCTATGTTAGATTATGTGTGGATAACTGCATTCCAGTACAGACTATTTGCTCCTATCCCAACCAGAAGCCCTGGATTAAAAGCGACATTCGCCTGAGGTTGAGGGAGTGCACCACTACTTTTAAATCGGGGGACAAGGAATGCTACTAAAAAATCCAAGTACGACCTACGGAGAGCCATCAAAGCCACTAAAAAACAATATAGGGACAAACTGGAAAATAACTACAGTGGCTGGGACACGCGGCTCATGTGGAAGGGGCTGCAGGCAATTACGGATTACAAATCTAAGCCCACTGTGGCTACCAACACCTCTGCCTCTCTCCCAGACAAGCTTAACAACTTTTATTCTCGCTTTGAAGCTCACAACTTGGATCCAGTGACAGCAGCACAGTGGTCACCCGATGTAGTCGATGTACAGGTGACGGAGGCTGATGTGAGTAAAACTTTTAAAAGGGTTAAGGTAGGCGTCTTCTTTTTCCCGAACACGTCCTAGTTTAGAGACGCATGTTTTAGGTCCCAAAACGAGGACATGCTCGGGAAAAAGAGGACGTATGGTCAGTTAAGGTTCGTAAAGCTGCTGGCCCAGACGGCATCCTTTCCCGTGTCCTCAAGACATGCTACACTCAGCTATCTCAGGTCTATACTTTAACCTGTCCCTGTCATTGTGTGTGGTTCCATTGTGTTTTAAGGAAACCACCATTATGCCTATACCTTAATGATCACTGACCTATTGCTTTGACCTCTATTATTATCAAGTGTCTGGAAAGGTTGGTTATATCTAAAATATATATAAAATGTAACATTCCTGCTACCCTTGACCCATTACAGCTTGCCTACTGTTCTAATAGATCTGTAGATGAGACTCACTTGTTCTGCATACTGTTTTAGTACACCTTGAAAAGAAAAATACATGTCAGAATGCTGTTTATCGATTATAACTCTGCTTTTAATACAATTGTAACATCCAAGGTGGTGTTGAAACTCAGAGGTCTTGGTCTGGGCAACTCTATGGAAAGGGAAAACATACTCATCTACATTAGTTCTAAGGACCAGCGTGCCTCAGGACTGCTGTCTCAGTCCCCTATTGTACATGTTTATACATGACTGTTTTGCCAAATTTGACAACAGCAGCATCATACAATTTGCAGACGACACCACAGTGATGAGAGGGCCTATAGGAGGGTAGTGGAAGAGCTAACCATATGGTGCCATGATATCGACCTCTTTCTAAATGCCAATAAGACAAAAGAAATCATTGTTGACTTCAGAAAGGTCAGAGAAAATCACATTCCTATTTCCATCAATGGGTCATCTGTTGAATTGAGTTTTTAGATTTCTTGCCATACACATCTCAGACACCCTCACACCAATTGTATCCTCAAGCTCTTGTGAACTTTTATCGCTGTACCATAGAGAGTGTACTGACAGGCTGTATCACAGTGTGGTTTGGCAACTTGACTACTCAGGACTGCAGACTGCTACAAAGGACTGTAAAGACAGCAGCAAAAATCATTGGCAAAGAATTACCACAACTTCATAACATCTACACCACTCAATGCGAAAGGAAAGCCCAAAACAGCATTAAGGACACCAGCCACCCCGCTCATGTTCTGTTCTCACTCCTTCCATCTAAAAAACGTTACCAGAGCATCAGGCTTTCTTTTGCATTCAGATTCGCCCACTCCAGAGAACTTTGTGCAAATTTTGTCCAACTTGCAACTGAAAAGGTATGATGATTTAAGTATGATGTTTGTTGTACAGCTTGTTACATGCATGCAACACTCCATATTGTTTCCTGTTTGCATCCAGACATGCTAGCTAAGGTATACACATGTTTGGGTTTATGCAAATGATGAGATGTCAGACATCAAATGAGATATCAGATATGAAATGAGGTGGCAGACATGACTCAGAAAAATAGTTGGCTGAAGTAGTTTATTTGGACATTCTTCTGAACAGATCAAATTATACATTAGAAGCTCATAAAGTAGTCAATTTAGGGTCTGTAACAAATATACAAAATCTTTACTCTTTGTTTAATGTTAGAACAATATCAGAAAATTACACAGCAGAATAAATCAGAACACTGGCCATTTTAAGCACCTGCAAAGGAATGTGTTTAGACATCTTAGATTATATGATTATATTCCATATTTAGACATTCATTCGTTCGTTCATTCCGACAACTACAAGATTTTTTAAGCTTCCGAACTTGTATGGAAGCGAGCTTATGTATCATACCACTACGTCAGTCCAAGACCCGCTCTGCATGTTTACATTTAAGCCGAATGTGATTGGTTGATATTTTTAATGACGTTAACACTACAATCTGATTGGTTCATCAACTAGAGCTATACCGCATTTGGCTGAGCAGACTGACAATTAAAATATGTTTGTGAAAATATATGATCAAACCGGAGCTGCCAACAAATTTTAGACTTTATAGAATTGTTGAATATCATACATAAAAAATGGTTTACTCTATCGACCAACTGCACCGCTTCGTGCCGACCGCAAGACCACGGCATCACCGGACAAGGGCGACCGCCTGGAAGGACGCCGAAAGCGGTGTGGGAGGAAGCCAAGGTGCAGTAAGCAAGTCAGCATTCATGCCAGGCTAAAGGCTAACCCTAGCCGACTGGCACTCCCATCTGTTTTGCTCTCCAATGTCTGCTCCATCGACAACAAACTGGACCACATAAGACTGCTCATGACCTCTCGAAAGGAGATGAGATACTGCTGTACTCATCTTCACCGAGACGTAGCTGCAGGAGCATATCCCGATTCCGCCATTCAGCTGGACGGGCTAACCTGCTTTGGCCGGTAAGACCCGAGGTGGTGGCCTGGGTGAACTCTATGGGAAAATCAGTGAGCTACAGACGGCTCACCCCAACGGCTTCTTCATCGTTGCTGGGGACTTCAACAACAGCAAATTTAAGGACAGTACAACCGAAATTCCACCAGCACATAGACTTTGCCACACACGGGGATAACATGCTGGACCTTGTATACACAAGCATCCACAGTGCATACAAGGCCGCACCCCGCCCCCACTTCGGACAGTCATACGACTAGTGGTGTTACCCTTGAAACTGAGCCTTCGAAGCTTGTGTCAAAAACATGAAGCACGTCCTGTCGGAGCTCCGCATCAAGGCTTGTATTGTTTTCGCAAAATGACGTCACCAGTGACGTTAGAAGCCTCGTTTAAGTGCTGCTTCAAGAAAAGTTTAAAGTTTGTTGCAACGTTTTGACTATTTCTCTCAAATGCATGGGTTGTCAGTGTTAGAGGTAGCTGGAGATTTTGAGTTGCGATTTTGTGATAATACTATATTGATTGAGATGGAGCCAGCAACGTGTAGACAACTGATTTGATTTCTCCAGCTTGTAGGCTTTGATATTCATGAAATATAATATAAGCCTAATTATTATGTTGTCATTTCGTGTTGTCACGGATCATTTTTGTGGTGGTAAACCTCTCCCAGTCTAGGCCAATTGGACTGGAGGCTTCCTCCACACTTTGATGCCTTCTGGAAAATAAGTCCTCACAGAGTCTGATGTAATCATGGTTGTTTGGTTTATTGCATATGGTGATCAATCACACACAGTAAGCCGGGTTTCTCCGCAGAGAAACAGGTGTATATGCGGTGTAAGAAAGTTAAGAGAAAAAGTCCATTTATTTAAATACATTCCACCATTACATAGTTTAAATGTATAAAAATACTATACTATTAAAATTGGGCTAAGAGCTGGTTGGGGAGAAGTATACTCACCACTAGGGATACCCTCATGTGAAAGATACTCACCCAAGTGCTCTCTCATTCAATCTCAAACCGCAAACGCGTGCCTACGTGATAAAGTGCAATTAGCATTAAGACACACAATGAAGGGGAATACCAATATGCTAACCGCCCCACCAAACAGCTCCTTGCCCACTTTACTAAAACAGTTCTAAAAACAAGCAGTTAAAACTACCTACGACCAGTTGGTTTGAGTTGGACTGCGTGTAGGAACACGCCACAACGCACATAAAACAATAGAAGTTCCCGCTGTCTAACCTAGCCCACTCCGCTGAGGGCGGAACTATCTAGAGGCAAAACAGCAGTTAGTGTTGCAGGAGGGGACAACCTAAAACACAAGGACACAATCAACTCCGCATCGTCGCACGCATTATAAACACAGGAATTACCGTAAATGCTGGACAGACGAATTTACGCCATGAATCATTACCTCAACAAAACACAGCAGGAGACACTACTCCCAAGAGCTCACAGACAGAGGCAAACTCTATGGCTCCAGCACTGGCCGACCGATACTCTGAACAAACATAAAAGCATTGGGTTAATAATACATGTGTTGACATACCCGCATGCGCTTCCCGTTTAACGCCACTATGAAATATACCTACCTATACAGCAGATAGGGTATAAGATTACCTCGGTAGGCAAGCGCAGGACAGCTGACAGCGTGCGGTCCAACACCACTGTACAAACAGGAAACGGGAGATGCACAGATCCGGAAACAGAAGCAGGGTCGCTAAACAGGCAGATGTAAGCAGGTTACATAAGGAAAGCTAAGTAGCTATGCGTAAGATACCACACCCCCAATTATCTAAGCCATGTAAAGTAAGAGGACAGCCTACCCAGGTTACACATACTTACACTAGGGTCCAAAATTATTGGGACACTCACTTTTTTTCCGAAAACCCACAATATTTTTGCTGCATATTCCATCAGACATTTGGAAAGTCATATTTATGTCAATGTCAATTTCAGCTTCATCTTTTGTGACCATGTTCCAACCTTGTTAGGTTTATATAGGCTTCTGTATGATGCTCAATTAGGGAGCAGGGCAATGTTCAATCAGGCCTAATTGAAGTGATGATCATTTTTGTTCATTTGTCTGCACTCAATAAGTATGTAGGTACCTTTTAAAATTAAGTTAATGTCATGGAATTGTCAGTTTGTTTGGCAGAATTAATGTCATACATATTATTAAAATATGGGAAATAAGGGTAGTCATCAGACAATCGTGTGCCAATCACATAAAGAGATGTTTTGAAAATGTTAATAGTTGCCAAAATATGTAACTGTTTTCGTAAATTAGGTTCGAGTGATAAAACTAATAGCTACATGGACACATCCACACTTAACCACAAAATGCCCAGGTGTCCCAATAATTTTGGACCCTAGTGTACATACACATACTATTATCCTCTGTTACACAGACGTCATGCAAGCATATAATGTGTGTATAAGTAGCTATAGTTCTCTGTGCAAGAGAGAACATTGCTGTGTGTATGAAAGTGTGATTGTTCATGTAAGAGGGTATAGTAGTGTTTTTTGTAAGAGTATAGTGGTGTATGTATGAGAGTATGATAGTAAATAAAAGAGTGTGATTGTGCATGTAAGAGGGTATAGTAGTGTTTGTGTAAGAGTATAGTGGTGTACGTGTGAGATTATGATGCTGTGTGTGAGACCAAGTATGAATTATCTCCCAAGGGGCCTCTCATAGTACGGTCTGCTGTTTATTATTGTGACTTATTCAACCAAGAAGCAGGAGTGTGAAAATGGGTGAAGAAATTAGTAAAGATATTTACAGAAGTTTGACCTGTCTTCATAATGTGATTACTTCGGTATGTACAAATATGTGACTAGCATCATTACATTACATTACAAAGCTCCGGTTCCGCTCTTTCTTGTGATATGTGTTCCATATTTGCAATGACAAGTTCTTGGGTAATTCAAACTAGAGCAAAGCTGTGGAGAAGGACGCAGAGCTGTATGCAGATTGTAACTATGATTGAATTTACAAAATAACACTTACCATAAACACTTAAAATGAACTATTTCTTTATTTGACATGACTTTCATGTGTATGCCTATGTATGTTAATGCATCAGGCCTTTGCTAACCCGTAGGCTAGCGCACATCTCGGCGCTGTCACCGTGCCGAGATTTTTTCTCGTATCGTAGGGGCGGCAGTGTAGCATAGTGGTTAAGGAGCAGGTCTCGTAACCGAAAGGTTGCCGGTTCGATCCCCACTGGGACACTGCTGCTGTACCCTTGGGCAAGGTACTTAACCCACAATTGCCTCAGTAAAAAATATCCAGCTGTATAAATGGATAACATTGTAAAGAACTGTAACCTATGTAAGTCGCTTTGGATAAAAGCGTCTGCTAAATGAATAAATGTAAATGTAAATGTATTTCCATTGACAAGCAGGTGTCCCTAGAGTGCATTCGAAGCCTCGAGAAATGAACCACTTTTCAACACATCTGGCTGGAAAGCTTCAAGGCTTCATGAAGCTTCATCTCGCCATCACTACAGACCACATCTCCGTTTTACTGACTCCAACATACAGACCCATGCAAAACGGGTCAGACCAGCCCTGAAGGAGGTGAGCACCTGGCCTCAGGGAGCCACATCAGCACTCCAGGACTGTTTTGAAAACTCAGACTGGGAAATCTTCAGATAAGCTGCCATATATAGCAGCTTTGTGGACTTGGAGGAGTACACAGCCTCAGTGACTGGCTACATTAGCAAGTGCATTGAGGATGTTACTGTCTCCAGAACTGTCACCACCCGAGCAAATCAAAAACCATGGTTCTCTGCAGATGTGCACACTTTGGTGAAAGCCAGGGATGCCTTTAAGTCTGGGGACAGGGAGGCTCTCATCACAGCCAGAGCCAAACTGGCCTGGGCCATCTGGGCGGCAAAGCGTGCCTATGCAAAGAAGATCCACAGCGACTACATGGACTCTAAGGACACACGGCGCATGTGGTAGGGAATACAAACCATCAGGGACAACAAACCAACACCTCAGACTTGTAGCAGTGACACCTCCCTACCAGATGCGCTGAATGACTTCTAAGCACGTTTTGAGGCACAGAACAAGGTACTCGCGAGGAAGACCACCCCTTCACCCAACAACCAGGTCATTTTTTTATTGGATTTTATACAGAACAAAACAGAACAGTCTTCAAAGCAGTTTCAAAGAAATAGCCCCCCCCCACCTCACCCTCTAGCCAGCCCCCACCCTTCCTCTCTCCTCTCGCCCCCCCAGCCCTTCCTCCCCCCTTACCTTTTTTTTCTTCTTTTTTATAATTTAGCCTCCCAGAGGAGGACAACATCTTGTTCTATCTTCTCCCTTATTTCCATGTCTGTGGTAAATCTGTATTTTTCAGTGGTCTGAGCCTAAGTATGTGACACGTGAGTTCGGCTTTAGTCCAGATAGGTTTGCGAAGTTGTCTAGGTCTTTTATAAGGTAGACATTTATTAGGGGTCCAAGCACCGAAGGTGCCGGAACCCTCTTGTTTTTACTTGGATTATTATTATTAGGGGTCCAAGCACCGAAGGTGCTGGAAGCGTCTTGTTTTTACTTGGATGATGATGATTATTATTATTATTATTATTATTATTATTATTAGGGGTCCAAGCACCTTCGGTGCTGGAACCCTCTTGTTTTTACTTGGATTCTTATTATTATTATTAGGGGTCCAAGCACCGAAGGTGCTGGAACCCTATTGTTTTTACTTGGATTATTATTAGGGGTCCAAGCACTGAAGGTGCTGGAACCCTATTGTTTTTACTTGGATTATTATTATTATTATTATTATTATTATTATTATTATTATTATTCCGCTGCTTTTGCAGTCTTGGCCATAAAACCAAAACCATACATCGAAAAGTCACCAAATTGGTAGGAAGGTAGAGGGTCATGTCCTGAACAATTGTTTCCAATATGGCATCCATAGGTCACATGACCTGGCAGCCATCTTGGATTGAAATTGCCATATTCCAAAGCTCAGCCCACTTGAACCACTTGACGAAAAGTCACAAAACTTGGTATACAGGTTCCCCTCATCACAAGGAACAACTTTGCCTCTAAAACCTTTCAAATCCGCCATATTGGATTTTGAGCTAATTTGCATAATTATGATTTCAGCAAAAATGACATCTTCTCCTGAACAGTTGGGCCGATTTGCACGAAACTTGAAACACATCATCTTGAACCAAATCCCGACTTAAATTGCAAAAAAGAAGCTGCTACATCAAAAAATTGTCCAATTCAAACAACCTCATTATAGCTAGAGACTTCAATGCCACCATTAACCCCACAATCGACCGCTCCAGCACCTCTGGCAACTCAAGGAACTGGCACTCTACTGACATAATAAAGCAATATATGGAGGACTATGGCCTTAGCGATAGTTGGAGAATGAGAAACCCGTCTTTAAGGGAATATTCATACTTCTCATCAGTTCACCAATGTTCATCTAGAATCGACCTATTTATTGTCAGTAACTCACTTATACCCAAGATTTCAAATAACACAATTCACCCAATTGTGATCAGTCATCGTGCTCCTGTCTCTCTGTCTATAAATATACAAACATATGTTAAGACTCCAACAAGATGGCGCTTCAATACCTCACTGCTAGAAGACCCCAATTTTATAACATTCATAAGGTGAGAGTGGGCATTCTTTCTGGAGATGAACGACTCTCCAGACACCTCACCCTCACTGCTATGGGAAACTGGGAAAGCCGTAATCAGAGGAAAAATCATATCATACTCTTCACATAGGAAAAAACAGCAACAACAATTGGAAAATACAATAGAACAAAGAATCAAACACTAAATAAAACGAAATATCTTGCAATCCCAGTGAACCAAAACAATATGAATTAAAAGAACTCCAAACACAAATTGAAGATATCATACAGAAAAAAAACACAGTTTCTAATTCATCAACTGAAATATAATGGTTTTCAATACAGTAATAAAGCAAACAGTAAATATTTGGCAAATCTACTCCAACACAAAAAAGAGAAATCAATCATCCTATCCATCTTGAACTCTACAGGAACCATCACTCAGAACCCACAAGATATAAACAACGTATTTCGAAACTTTTACAGCTATCTTTACTCCTCTGCTCACCAACCTACACAATCTGAAATTGATGCTTTCTTTAACAATCTGACCTTACCGAAACTAACTGCTAAACAAATTAATTTTCTAGATGCACCCCTTGACCTCAGTGAACTCACCACAGCTCTCAACAACATGCCAAGTAACAAATCTCCCGGACCAGATGGATTACCAGCCAAATTCTACAGACACTTTTGGGACATATTATCACCACTATTCAGAGTAATTACAGAAATAAAAACCTCCTCCACCATACCCACACACATGAATACCGCTGCTATGACATTACTATTAAAACCCAACAAAGATCCAACTCATCCCTCTAGCTACCGACCTCTCTCACTAATGAATACCGACTTGAAAGTTATGACCAAAGCACTAGCAACCAGAATAGAAACAGTCATCCCCACGCTCATTCACCCAGATCAGACAGGCTTCATAAAAAATAGACACGCCACAGATAATATACGCAGACTTTTCAACCTAATCAATATATCACAACAAACCCAACAGAAAACCATTATCATTTCACTTGATGCAGAAAAAGCTTTTGACAAGGTAATTTAGTCCTTTTTATTCAACACATTACACAAGTTTGGTTTTGGAGAGTTGTTCATCCACTGGATTACAACACTGTACACATCACCCAGAACCACCATTAACACTAACGGAATCACTTCACCAAGTTTCACACTGCACCAGGGCACCAGACAGAGATGCCCACTCTCACCTTCTCTCTTTGCTATTTTCATTGAACCTTTAGCAGCAGCAATATGACAGAACAGCAAAATCCAAGGAATTCAGGTAGCTAACATACAACATAAAATCAGTCTATATGGAGATGATCTACTACTCTACTTACAGAACCCATACATATCACTTCAAGAAATTTTCAATATCATCAATAAATTCTCAAAAATTTCACATTACACTATAAACTGGAATAAATCAATCGTATTACCCCTCTCAGAGGATGGGATTCTGGAGCTCAGGACTCTCCCCTCTCTCTTCACACTGGCAACATCAAGTACCTAGGAGTTAATATGTCCCCCAGGCTGCCAGAGCTCTTTAACCTCAATTATACTCCCCTCCTCAGAAAAATTGAAGACGACTACAAAAGCTGGACCAAACTCCCTCTCACACTCATCGGAAGAATTGCTGCAGTCAAAATGAAAACCCTACCCCAGATTAACAACCCATTTTCTATGATCCCCACTACCCCTACAGATAAATGGTTTAAAACACTCAATTCATTAATAACACAATTTTATCATATCATATGCCGGGCTCGAGGCACCAAACTTCCTTCACTACTTCCTCGCAAATCAATTACAGTACTTAGTAAAATGGATCCAAATACACAAATACAATTACCCCTGGCTGGAACTAGAACAAAACCAATGTACAAACATCTCAATTGCAGACCTCCCCTTCCTCCCAATCAAAAAATCTAACTACTGTAAACTCATTACTATCTCTACAACTCTGACAGCCTGGTGGAAAATGAATCAAATCACTAAATCATCACCAGCACTAAATAAGTTCACCCCACTCTGGCACAACCCAGTCTTCATGTTGCAGAACAAACCTATTTACTTCTCCACATGGGCAAAAAAGGGAATCACACACCTTCACCACCTGTTTGAGACTCATCAACTCATATTATTCAACACACTCATACAGAAATATGGGGTTGGGAGAGACCAATTCCTTCAATATCAACAACTTAGATTCAGAATTAAAGACAAAACCAGTTTAACCAACAACACATTACAAGCCTCTCAATTAGTTGATGAACTCATGAAAATCAATTACTCCAAAAATTAACCTCCAAACTATATACACTGATCTCCAACTCAAATAATACAATAACAATACCAACAACCAAGTGGGAAGCTGACTTGGCCCTCTCTCCCAACCCTGATTTCTGGGAACAAATCTGTAAGAATACCTTCTCCATGACCACTAACACAAACCTGCAGCTCATACAATATAAAGTCATTCACAGAACTCACATCACTCAAAGTAAAAATTTAAAAATGGGACTAGCCAACACAGATATCTGTTCACAATGCACTTGAGGTAGCACAGACAACTATCTTCACGCCATCTGGCTCTGTCAACCAGTTCAGTCTTTCTGGATCACAGTTTCTGAGACACTCTCCACCATCCTGAGCTACAGAATCCCACCATCCTCAACACTGTCTCCTTGGTGATATCTCCAAAGTTCACATCCCATCAAAACTCAGGAATCCGTTGCTCATTTCTCTAACTGTCGCTAAGAAAGTAGTCCTCCAAAACTGGAATCAAGGAAATCCTGTCACATCACTCACTGGACTAATCTAATTTCAGAATACATTTCAATGGAAAAAAGTAATGCTCACAAAAAGAACCAAATATCAGCCTTTGAAGACATTTGGTACCCATTTCTAACTTTTCTAAATTCAATCCAAACATAACTGCAAGCCGTGTATATTACCAGACACATACCCCCCTGCTCCCATTTTTCTGGTGCCCCCCTCTCCCCACCCCACCTCACCCCCTGACCCCTATCCTTCCTACTCTTGGCTCACCCCCCCCCCCCTTTTTATTTTATTCACTTATTTTGCCTGTCAGTTACCACAATTACACATACACATAGACACATGTCACTTACACTCTTGCAGAATATATCTGACAACCTCTTTCAGCATCCCTAAACCGTGACCACCAAATGTGAATCATAGCTTACTTTACTCAATCTCTAATAACTTGCCTCTTCATGTTCGTCAACTGTCTTGTCTAGTCCTGTCTTCCCAGTTCTGTGCTATTGTCCCGTCTTACTCGTCACTTTGTTTTGTCTTGTGTTTTCTTTATTTCACATTCTGTATGTTGTGCTATACACAATCTCCCCCTTTTATGGATATCCATAAGTATAGTATTATGAGTGTATTGCCTTATTAAAAATAAAGTTGTCCTCCAAAGAGGGAGGGGTGGTGGTGGGTCTTTTAAAAAAAAAAAAAAAAACATGGCCGCCACAAGCCAATCAATTTGCCTGATTTCCTAATTAATATGCAAATTAGCCAATATCATTCATCATTGCATCAATCATTCTGAAATTTCTTCACAATGACAAGGCCTCACTGATATGACATTCCAAATTTGAAAGCGATCCGTCAAAAAACACAGACTCCACAAGCGCTTGAACACACCCGTTTTTAACCCAATTTTTAATATGTGAAAAATATACTTAAAAATCGTCTTCTCATGAACCGTAACTTCAATTAATGCCAAATTCACTTGTAGGGCCTTTGGGGTATGCTCTACCTAAATTGTGAAGGAATGGTCGCTACGTCAAGTAACATCAGAGCTATGTGTCAATGAAATTGCAACAGTGACATAATGAGTTTTTTGACATTTAATTCTCATGTGCTTCTGAACCACTAGCCTGATCAACACAAAACTTGGTATGTAAAACCGTTACCCTGACCTCTGTCTAATTTATGAAGGAAAAGCTGCTACATCAAAAAACATGGCCACCACAAGCCAACTGAGTTGCTTAATTTACTAATTCATATGCAAATGAGCCAATATCATTCACCATTGCATCAATCATTCTGAAATTTCTTGTGCACAATGACAAGGCCTCATGGACAAGATATTCCAAATTTGAAAGTGATCCTTCAAAAAACACAGACTCCACAAGTGCTTGAATACGCCCATTTTGAACCCAATTTTTAATACGTGAAAAATATACTTAAAAATCATCTTCTCATGAACCGTAACTTCAATTGATGCAAAATTCCATATGTCAGGCCTTTGGGTATGCTCTATCTAAAATGCAAAGGAATAGTCGCTACATCAAATAACATCAGAGCTATGTGTCATTCAAATTGCAATGGTGACATAATGAGTTTTTTACATTTACATTTACATTTATTTATTTAGCAGACGCTTTTATCCAAAGCGACTTACAAAAGTGCATACAGTAAGTATAGCGACAGTACGGGGACAGGATGTGTACAGTTCCACAATGAGACAGCTCTCAGCTGAGAGCAAGGTCTGTTTGAGGACACAGTACTATCAGATTTGTATAACTACAGCGTATAGGGCAACTAATACGATACACCTTCAAACAGCAAGCTTCAACAACTTCAAATGGCAACAAGAAACAATTTAAAAAGCACAGCAATTTATGACAGCACTGATTGGGGGGGGGGGGGGGCAGCAATTGTGTGCTGGGTCAGTCCAGGTAGAGTCTGTAGAGGTGTGTCTTCAGGCCCCGTCTGAAGGAATGTGGTGAAGGAGCTGTCCGTAGCAGGACAGGGAGTTCGTTCTACCACTGGTGAAACACCGATGTCTGGCAGAAGGAGCACCTCCTGCCTTGACCATGCAAGGAGTGAGGCGTCCAGTTGCTGCTGAGCACAGGGGTCGGGCTGGTGTGTAGGGCTGGATGAGTTCTTGGAGGTAGGCAGGGGCTGTCCTGTTGATTGCAGAGAAGGCGAGGGTCAGGGTCTTGAATCTGATCCTGGCAGCGACAGGAAGCCAGTGGAGGGATTTAAGCAGGGGAGTAACATGGGAGAATTTGGGGAGGTTGAAGATTAGTCAGGCAGCTGCATTCTGGATGAGCTGCAGAGGCTGGGTGGTGCAGGCTGGGAGGCCTGCAAGGAGAGCGTTGCAGTAGTCCAGTCGAGGAGGAACTGTGGCCTGGATAAGGAGCTGCGTCATGTATGTTGTCAGGAACGGACAAATCCTCCTGATGTTGTGGAGGAGGAATCGGCAGGCCCGTGGCGTGCGAGCAATGTACTCCTTGAAGTCCAGGTTGCTGTAGAGGATGACGCCCAAGCTCTTTGCTGACTGGTTTTTGACATTTAATACTCATGTGCTTCTGAACAACTAGCCTGCTCAACACAAAACTTGGTATGTAAAACCCTTACACTGACTTCTGTCTAATTTATGAAGGAAAAATTACTATATCAAAAAACATTGCCGCTACAAGCCAATCATTTGCTTAATTTACTAATTGATATGCAAATGAGCATATCAATTGCAACTGCATAAAATTCAAGACCCCCAGGCAATTAGCTTATTTGTGCTTGGACCCCGGAATTGCTGCTTGCAGATTATTAGAAACATCATAACATCCATCAGTGTCGTAACCATGTTCTCCATTTTGTAATCAAATCCCCTATTCTGGATCGCACCTCCCCCAGGTGAAGAGATTGCCAGGCCGCGACACTCTGTGCTCACGCCAGCTCCCCCACCGAGCGCGTCACCTACTGAGTCAGTACCAATTTCACGGTGGTCCACTGCTGTTTGACCCTTGGGCAATGGCTCAGCCTGAACTGTCTCAGTAAATATCTAGCTGTATTAATCAATACCATGTAAAAACTGTGAATTGTGTAAGTTGCTCTAGATAACAGTGTCCACTAAGCAGTATGAAATGAATGCATCTGCCTGGGTAGTGAAATCTCTCGTGTTTGTCTCTCCTGCAGTGAGAGGATACCAGAAGATGCTACTGCCCTGTTTGGGCCTCCTCTCGAGACAGCCTTTGAAGCAGAACAATCAGAAGGTACTGCTGTGCCAGAGCATGAGCTGTGCACACATGTGTTTTTGTGTAGATGAGTGTGTGGATTGTGTTGGGGTAAGTGGGTTGAGTGAGTGAGTGTGTGGTGTGTATTGTGAAGTGCTGGGGTGACTGAGTGAGTGTGTGAGTGTGTGGTGTGTACTTTGAAGTCTTGGGGTGAGTGGGTGAGTGTGTAGTATGGATTTTGAAGATTTGGGGTGAGTGTGTGTGTTGTTACGGCCAGACTCCTGCAAAAGGTGACTACAGGCAGTCACAGGACAGTTAGCAGGATAAATACTCTGCACATAAAAGTAAAAAAACCAAGCTACTCACACTTAGGTGTTTGGTCCAGCTGGACAGACGATGCAGTGGCAAAGTGTTTCAAAGTTTAGCTGGCTAGATAGTATTTGTACGGGTCAGAGGAAAGATAGGTGAAAAGATAGGGGTGTCCTAGAATTTCAGAAAGAGTGGGTTGAGAGGGGGAAGAAGGTAATGTGGAGTGGAGAAAAGATGAGTTCTGGAGTACGGTGCACAAAAGAATGAAATAAAACGGTGGGGACCGGCCTGTCTGCAATAGACCGTCGGACCAGCTCCACCGTCCTACCCAAAACAGCAAAACAAAACTATAAAATAAACGCGACAAAATGCACCACCGTGTCACGGACTTTATACACACAGTTGCGCTTAAATTCTATATAAGTGAACGGCTAGATTTGCACAATTTGCACAATATGCCACACGGGTACTCCATAGACGCCATAGACATCTAAAATACCTGAGGTGGACACCTTCATGCACCCGTGACCCTGACATCACATGACCCTTAACCCCTACTCTTGTGCACCCTTTGCCTGACGTCATGTGACATACCCGTAACAGTGTGGGGTTGATTGTGAAGTGTTTGGAGTGAGTGGGGTGTGTGAAGTGATTAGATGGCAGTCTTAAGAGACAGGTCTTGGAGACAGAAATGAAAGCCCTTTAAATCAGATTTGTTTTCCCACTTTCATTTAGACATGGTGACCCACAACATCAAAATAAAAGAAAAGGCAACACATTTCTGAGTATTACTTTAAAATAAAAAACTAAAACACCTTGATTGCATTCATTTACACACCCATTATAATGGGAGTTGTAACTGTGTTCATGATTTGGATGGTGAATGTCTAACCATTCACCATACAAATCGAGTCCAAAGCTAACTGACTTCACCCGTGACCAATTGAAGTGATTCTAATTAGTTAAGGATAAACTCAGCTGCTCCTGTAGTTTATCTCAGCAGGTTTCCTTGTTTCTTACTTATAGGCAAAAAGGAGCTACCAAAACATCTCTGGGATCAAAGTGTTCAGAGGTACAGATCAGGAGAGGGTTATAAAAAGATATCAAAGGCCTTAAATATATCATGGAACACTGTAAAAACTGTAATCAAGAAATGTATTAAATATGGTGCGACCAGAACCTTGCCATCAAGTATTAATTTAATGGCTTCAGACTTATGCAACAAAGTTTTTTTAAGACTTTCAAACACTTTTTTTTGAAAAACTGAGGTGCCTGATTTTCACTTTGATATTTTTGGTAATAATGTCTAAATTAAAGCTAAATGAGTCTTTTAGTTCTTGGACAGGTGGGATTTCCTGCATCTTGTTTGCACAGGCCTCATGTAGAAACAGACAAGGCTCATGTTTGCAGTGCTCCAGGCAGAAATTGTCTGTAAGTGCTGATCTGGGATCAGCTTTGTCATGTAGCTTACAATGGTTAAATTTAGAATTGTGGTTGAGAAATCTGAACCTAGATCTGATCCCAGTACTTGCCTCTAGGGTTTGCAGTCCCCGTTCTTTCCTTATTGGCCTTGCAGAAAGCAGTGACTCTACAGTCTGCAGCTGAATAATGTCCTCCACTCCCACACATTTCATTGGTCCCTTCACATATCTTTCCACTAGAACCTCCTACCACAGACGAATAAGAAACTCAGACAATGCACAATGGATGCATAGTACATTGATGCAAAAAAACCTCTACAAAAATGGTAGGTTACTCAATACTTATTATTAGGTACCTAAATACATGTTCTTTGTTGTGTCAGTAGAAACAATTGCAAACATAAATTTCCCATTAAGTTAGAGTTAAACAGTTGGTACACATTACCTCACATAAACCAGCACTATACCAGAGCAAATCTAATCAATGCCTTCTAAATTGTTCTGTGTAATTTGGTCCTGTGTTCATATAGTGCATAAACAATGCATTATCCTCTACACTTAGCAATAAAGCTGCATGGAAGGACTGTTCCAAATAGATGAGAAATTAAGTAGTAAAATGCCACACTTCACCGTTCAGGTCTGATAGGAGCAGTAAGCAGGCTAGGTTATGTGATAACAGCCTTATACTGTCCCCCACAGGAAACCAGCCATTCTCATTTGGGTTTTTTGTTCTTGAAATGCAGTGGAGTACGTGTTGTGTGTTGCAGTGACCTGTCTACAGTTGACACGGCTATGATGATTTTGTGCTTCATCCAGATGTTGTGGATATAGCTGAACCTGAGGTGTGGGGTGTGCCTAAAAATGAGTCATGTCATGGCTCGCCTCTACCCAGACCCTGTCCTGCAGGAAGTAAGCTCTCACTCTCATTTTTTCTCCTCTTCCCTAAAGGAAGGAAATGGCACAGGGACTGAAATGCTTGAGATTTAATGTCCAATGTGTATTTGTCTCTCATGTCATAGTCAATAGAGAAACCATGCAGACTTAGATGTTCCCTTTACTGGCCTGACATTAAAACCATGTCAACCTCACAACAAAGGCACTAAAGAGACACAAGCCTGGGTGACAGTGAAATGGATCTGCAGCTCCTTTTACTCATTACTGCTCCATTTAATGTGATTGCTCTGGTCAGTTTCTGACCAGAGCAATCACATTGAGTGAGTCACGTATTGAGTGAGTCACGTATGCATTGCACAGTTAGGTTCCACCCCAGGACCCAGCCCCTCCTCTCCCCACTACCCCTTCCCAGGAGTCACCCCTGCCCATCATCTGTCCAGCCCTGACACCCAAGGACTCCCCAGAGGCTCCTCTCAGCCCCTCTCCCCTGGCAGAAGTGTCCCCCTCCCACAACATACCCCCACCCCTTTTCCTGAGCAAAGAGAATCGGAGGAGCCCTGACGCATTGGCACTAAAGGAGGCGCCCGAGCCCACTGCCTCCCCCAAAAAGCTAACCATGGGCCCTCGAGCCACACCTCCGCCTCCACCCCCTCCCACCTACAGGGCAGTGGTATCCTCACCAGGACCTTGCTCTGGACCAGGTACCAGCAGCAGTGTGTCCCCCTCCCGCTCTCAAATTCAGTGCTACAGCATCACCGATGTTGCTACTACTACACTGCTACACCGCTATTACATAATTTCTACTACTGCTGTATTGCTACACCACTATTACTACTACTTCACTACTACACCACTACTACTTTACGTCTACTGCTGTACTGCTGCACCACTACTACTCTACTACTACTACCACCACTACTACTACTACTGCTGCACTACTACACCACTACTACTTTACTGCTAATGCTGTACCACTACTACACTACTACTAGTGCTACACTGCTACACCACTACTACTACTGCTGCACTGCTACACCGCTACAAACCCACTGCCACTAATACTGCACTGCTACACCACTATTACACAATGTCTACTACTGCTATACAGCTACAGCCCTGCTTCACTACTACTACTGCTGCATTACTGTACCACTACTACTTCACTGCTAATGCTGTACTGCTGAACTACTACTACTCTACTACTACTGGTGCACTACTACTTTACTACTACTGCTGTACTGCTACACCACTACACTACTACTAGTGCTACATTGCTACACCACTACTACTACTGTTGCATTGCTATACCACTACAACCCCACCACCACTACTACTGCACTACAACACTATTACTCTACTACCACTGCAGCACTGCCATAGCACTACTGCTGTACTGCTACTAATGCTGTACTGCTGCACCACTACTACACCACTGTCACTACTGTTATTACTCCTCCAGTACTATTACACCAACATCTGTTATTCAGTCAGGCTGTGTATTCATGTTCATGTCATTTTTCGATATGTTTCATGTTATTTGCTAGTACATTTTACTGCTGTGTCAGCATGCATATCCTCCTGCATGGTTGTTACAAGTGCTTCATTACTGGAACCTCATGCATACATTTTCTTTTCAAACCTAAATATTTCTGAACCACAAAGGCCATTTAGCTGCCGCAGCCCTGCCAGATGCAGAGAGAAGTATGAGGATCCCTCATGTAAAATGACTGTGTTAAGGAAAGATTTGGACACAGGTGAACTTCATTTTGCTGAAAGGTCAGATGGCCAGTACAGCCAACCAGAGTGGAGCACCCTTTGTAGACCAGGCTGGGAGGATTGGGCTGAAACCTAATGCTGTGCTGATGTGTATTTTCTAGCTCATAATAGTTCACTGAGCCAGGGAGTGTGAGATCAGAGAGGTCTAAATTAACTAGTGGCTTGATCCCCAGTCTATCACCCCCTGGAGGAAGCAGGAGAGCTGGTCCACTGGTTGCCTCTGCTCCTGGTGCTGGAGACCTATAGGTCCACACAGCTGTTTTCCAGCCAGTAACTGATGATGAATAACCAATGGCTCCAATTTAGTTATTCAGACTTTGTTTGTAATGAAGACCAGGGACCTATGGACATCCTGTCACCACCATTGCTGTTTCTCATCATTTTTGTTTATCTTTTGCACACAGGGTCCTCTTCCCCAGCCCAGCCTGCCACCCCGCTGACTGGCAGCAGCCCAACCCCACCCCCTCCTCCACCCCGCCCTCCCTCACATCCCAAACTGCCTCCTGGGAAACCATGCATAGGGGATGTGGTAAGTACCCCTCTCTGCACTCTCTAAAGAAGGCTTACATTACTGCAGTGCATTTTAAGCCATGCAGTATACTGAGAAGTGAACAGGATCAGTATAATTTGGGTCTAGTGGGTGGGGGCAAGGGGAGAGACTCCACACTGGAACTGAAACTGGTTTGTTTTTTGTTTTTGTTTTTTGCCCCCAAGGCCCGGCCATTCAGCCCCCCTGTTAGCTCCTCCAGCCCATCACCCTTCGCACCTCTTGCTCGGGCAGAGAGTACCTCCTCCATCTCATCCACCAACTCACTGAGTGCCACCACCACACCTACTATCGGTAAAGAGTTGTCCATCTCTGTGTCAGGTGTGCACCGCCTCATGTCGTCCCCGCCGCCTCGATGTCTGACTGCTTCGTGTCTCCCAGATTTGACCCTTAAAACACCACCACGGTAATTCTGTCAGGGGGAAAAACCCTGGGGAACTTTTAGGTTGGATGTACCAGGAACCATTAACAAGGACACCATTGACTTGGTGTGCGTCTGGGACATCCTACCAAACATTAGTTTCCCTGGGAATCATGGTCACATTCTTAATGATGCTTTACAGAAACTGCTACATAATAATGGATAGGTTAAACACTATTGCTTTAAAGAACAGTGCCATTTAATGCCTGCAATATCAAAACAGTCTGCTTTAGCTTTCTTCACGTGCAGTAAAGGAGCTGGCATTTGCACGCTTGACCATTGTTTTGTCTTTGAACTGTGGAAACTGAGGAAGCTGCCAGTTTGTTCCAAAATGGGTCTAATTATAATAGAAGTTGTGCTTTATGCTGTGGAACCCAACCGTGTCTATGGATTTAAAACAAAAATTGATTCTAAATTTAGCTATTAGCTATGCATTAGTAAATTACAACTTATGTAATGGACTGTGTATTCACATTGCTGTGATCTGAATTCTGTTCACTTATTTAGGTGATTTTACCATGCACAGGGTACAAAGTTCATTCTTAAGTAAAATGCCATGTAGTCTTAAAAAGTCTATACACAGTATAGACACACTGCACAGTATAATAAGTATAATAATAGTGAAAAATTCAAACAATTACAATAGGTGCCTTGCACCTTCGGTGCTTGGCCCCTAATAACAGCGGTAATAATTATATTTGTTATGTTGGTTTTGTTATTATCTTTATTTTTATTATAGTTTCTCATGTCTTCATCTCCACCCTTGGGCTGCAGATGGTAGAAAGCTAAACTTCATTCAGATGGTCACTCATTTGTTGCATTTACAAGCTCACCAGTGTTTCAGCCCTAAAAAACGTATGGAGTCTAAACAGAGAACAGGGAGCCTCAGCATATGGAGGCTAAGCAGAGCACACAGAACATCAGTACTATAGCATAGCAGGGGAAAGGAGGACAGGTGATGTTTCAGGATGCCAGTCTGCAGGTGTGTTTGCTGGGAAGTACTGTTCCTCCAATAGGGGTCTGTGGGCTGGTGCATGAGTGGGTGTTCCAGACTGAGTGGTCCTGTGGTGTTTTAGGGTGTTCCCGGGGACCCAGCCCCCTCACCATGGGTGCCCAGGACTCCCTCCCCATGGCGGCCGCCTTCACTGAGACAGTCAATGCCTACTTCAAAGGAGCTGACCCCAGCAAGTACACTCCAAAGACCCCTTGCACCCTTCTTCTACCCACAGCATAAAAGCAAAGGGGTGAAATGCTCCACCCCTACCCACATTGCAATACCAAGGTAGTGAAACGCCCACTCTGACCCACAATGAAACACTAAGGGATAGAAACATCCCTCTCCGACGCACAATGCAACAATGAGGGAGTAAAATACTTTATTCCTACCGACAATGCAACACAAAGGGAGCAAACCACAGATTTTTTTTTACATATTACCAGAGAGTCAGTTCAGTGTTCAATGCAAGTTCTGTCTCTGCCATTGTTGAAGCTACAAGTGTTCTATTTTACTGGTTCATTGAGTGTTCTTAAAGAGCGTGGCCTACAACAGAACATACTTAGCTAGCATAGCTACAGAGACAGTACTGATCAGAATCTCCTAGATGGAGGATGGAAGGAACACAGGAGCTGAATAGCTGGTTTTTATCTGTTTTTATCTGTGGCAATACACTCCTACCCATAATGCAACACTGAGAGGGTGAGGCACTACCCTTCATTCAAACTGAACTGATTTTTAAAAATTGCTTTTTCTGATTGATTTAATCTCATTTTGTACAATTTTTCAATACAATTTGTATTTTCTTACCAAGAAAATGCTCTGCAAAAATATAATTTAAATTAGCTCAAACATAAATATGTTGTCTCAAAGAAATAAGATGTTGCATTTAGCATTTGCTGTCTACCTGCCAAGGAGAGTCTTCTTTAAACAGTGCAGTTGTAAATCTGGAGAAATGTGGAGGAATGTGATATTTGGTTCTGATAGATTTTATTCTAACAGCAGTTTCAGTATGGCCATGCTACATGTTACTATATTTGACCAAATGTGTGGTCAACAACACATTCACAAAATGTGCTTGTCAGTACCAACTAATGTGTACTAACTTTAATGTTGTGTACTGTTTAACTTTGTTGTGCAATATGTGAATGATGACCAGTTCACACATACTTAAGAATAACATCCTGTGTGCAACAAGATGAGTTAGGGTAAACAGTGTACTCTAAAGTCAGTAACTTGTGTGTCGATAGTGAACAAATACAGAAAATTATCCACTAAAATATGGTCATTATGTCATTCCCTAGTTGTTATTGCCAATAGCTGCATTGTGGGGCCACAGCTGCACACTTTTAGGGCGAGTTCCTATAGGCTGCTGGGAATAATTTAGCTGCTGAGTCCCCATTGGCCACTCTGCTTCAGCTTCAGCTCACCCCAGTCATGTGACAGAGACCCTGTGTTTAACCCCTGTGTTTTCCCACCTACTGTTCCCCAGATGTGTGGTGAAGATCACGGGGGAGATGGTGCTTTCCTTCCCAGCTGGGATCACCAGACATTTTGCCAATAATCCCTCCCCAGCTGTGCTAAAGTTCTGCGTAACCAACTACGGCCGACTGGAGCATGTTCTGCCAAACCCTCAGCTACTGTGCAGGTAAAGGCCAAGCATCAGGAGCCCAGCATCTTTCCTCATCCACAACAGCATCTTACACACATGACTGGAGTTTCAAGGGGTAGCTGTGCTCTGTCTTAAACCCAATTAAACAATGCACCATACTAGGGGTGTCCCCGACTAAGAATTTACATAGTCGAATCTGATTGGTCAAGTCTTGCCTATCATCGACTGATTGTTGAATCTTTTTTTTTTTTTTTTGCTCATTGATCCATATTTTCATTTGCGACATTGGCTTCCATTTTTTTTCACTCATTATTTGAAAAGTCTGCATTATAGTGACCTTAACGATAATAAATATGCCCATTTAGAATACAGAAGGCCCATAGCTTACAGTGAAAAAGAAACCAGAGGAGGGAGGTACAAAACTTGGGTTTTTTTTCACACATAGAAACAACTTGATAATGAAACGAAATAAATGTCAGAATCAAGTAGGTCATCAGAGGGTGCAAATAGTTTTTACACTACAGAGACCAGGCTCTAAGCACTGCAGTGGGTAGCCTATCCAATTTTAGGCTAAACAAGTTCACAATGTCCAAAAATCAAATTAGAACCAGCTAAAAGGTTTTGAAATCACTTTAGCCTACCTGATCAAACAAAAATAGCAAGTCTTTCACTGAGCCTTTGTCTGCTTGATTCTTTTCAAATTGTGTGCGAGGAAGTCAACTTGTTCATGTTGCCTCGGAGAAGTGCACTCCGTGCACACATCAGGGTTTCCGTTATAAAAAAAAATAAATAAAAACCTGCTGGTCAAAATGTCTGGTAATAATGCTCATACAAAACTTAGCTATAACAAAGGCTATCCCTAAACAGGACATTTGTGTTTTAAGTGCTTATTTATGGGCTATACTGGGCTACACTGGCTAAAATTGTGGCTAAAAATGTGTTCTGCCCGTGTCAAGTGTGCCAACAGAGAGAGGCTTCTCTCTGCAAAATCGAATTAAGATGGCGCTGTGAAGTCGTCTGGTGGAGAAGAGAGTGACGCGCCTTATGTGCATTGCAGGCTGCAAAGACACATTGGACACGTTTGATTTCAAGTCGGCAGCAGAGGACTTTGCCGCAATGAAAAAAAAGAAGAAAATAAAATGTTAGCTGGTAGTCTATAGGCTATGTTTGATGCCATGTAGGCCTAGCCTTTTTTTAACAGGCTACAGATGTTACAGGTTACAGGTGTTTTGTAATAGCCTACATTTTAGCAGCTAATGTTGAGGTTTTCCTCAATCATTAGCCTACTGTTCGCTTCGCTTAATCGTTACTGTTCATTAAATAAATTGATTTGAGGTCGCTGTGATTCTTTCGTCAACATAGGTGTAAATTATATTTGTGTTTGTAACATAGACTGTTAATGAAATGTGACCGGTAAGTTTCAAATTTGTCCAGTGAAATAAATTCTTTCCGGACGTTGGACCGGCAAGAAAAAAATCTTAGTGGAAACCCTGGCACACGTATACACACATTCAGCACCCCCATACAGCCGGAATGGAATGATCCTTGTTTCAGAACTACATTTTGCGACGATTTGACCATGAGATTGGCAGTCAAATCAGGTTCTTTAGATTGAATAGTCAAATAGTCAACTATTCGGGGCCATCCCTACACCGTACACAGATGAACTATTCAAATCAGTGCTTTTGCTGTTCATGAATCTGCCTGGTATAGCATCTGAGTCTGCTTTGCATTGCAGTGGTAATTTCTAGTGTTAGCAAGGACTGGGTGTTACAGAATTATTGTACACAATGGGGATAATGCGAACTAAATGCTGACGAAAGCTGTCATTTTTTATCTTTTGGGACCTTGGAGCTTTGCATTACAAAATTCAGTTTAGCATTTGTGGATGAAACAGAATGCTCTGTGCTCTGTGTTCTCAGTATTCTAGAAACTAGATGAGTTGTAAATAAATCCGTTTATTGTTTTGCAGTGACACCACACAACCTAGTGGCAACTCTAAGGAATTCTGGGTAAATATGTCAAACTTGATGACCCACTTGAAGAAGGTGGCAGACCAGAAGCCCCAAGCGACATACTACAATGTGGCCATGTTAAAATATCAGGTGACGGCCTAGACCTGTGCAGCATTCATTGTACTGATGTTATTCATAACATGGTTATTCATGTTATTGATATATTCAACTGTTGTCAGAAGGAGCAGAGTGAACCCAAATGCAGACTCGAGACACAGGAGGTTTGATTCAACAGTAAAATTACTTTTACTGGAGACTTGCAAAATACAAACAGGCTTGGACAAGAGTACACACACAAGTTATGGCAACTCAAGACAGAGTAAATACAGGAACAAAAAGCAGAATTTAAACAGTAGTGAACATGGGTGCACAGCCGGTGGTTTCAGCTAACGTCACTCCCTGAGACTTGATTAAATACCGTTGTTTCCAATTGAACTAGTGGCAAACTGCCTTTAGCTTGGCTGGTAACAAAGCTGGCCGTAAGAGTTTAGCTGAGCAGGGAGACTCAGGTTTGAAACTCACTTCTAAATACATTTTTAAACATTGTCTCTGTCAATTCTGCCTCTACATGCATAAATTATACATCAAAATAGAGCTACACTTGTGCTTGTGCACATTCTAACCATGTCTTCGCTTCAGTCGTGACAACTTGCTAATTTTCCCCAAAGGCCCACACTCTTTTGTTACAAACTTTTTAAACTGCTGTATCTCCGCGAATACTGGCTCTACATACATAAAGTATACATCAAAACAGAGGCTCACTTGTATGGATTCTGGCAATGTTTTCATCTAAGAGCTGTGATGTATATGTATGTGTATTTTTCAGTTATGAGTCTTTATGCAGACCTTGTTATCCCCTCACTCTAACCAGATTAACATTTGATACTTAAATCAGAGACAGATAGTTTCAAATGACAGTTGGGTTTGAATTTTGGTTGCTTGGCTACATTCCAAATGGTCTTGTGTTCCTGTGTGGAGTAGTAATATGAGGCAGAAAGCGACTCCTCTTTCACAAACTTTCAAAAACAGACACGAACAGACACACACACGAAGAGACACAGACACACACACATACACACATAAAGTCGTAATTTTAGTTCCCTTTCAGACACTTCAATGACAACAGCATCCAGGAAGGGTCTTATTTATTTATTGCAGGGAAATAAACTTTATTTTTGGTGGATGTGAAGTCAATTGTATAAGAAATATATAAGCCTAAATAACAATTACAATAGCCTATAATATTTATATTACATCAAGTATCCAACTAGCAAAGAAACCTAAATTATGTCATTAAGTGGCATTCTTGTTAACTCTATGTTCTGGCAGAGAATATCTATATAGACGGGCTCTGGTCCTGGGTAGATCTCCAACTTCTGATTTCCAGACAGTTTCACTGCGAATCAGCTGCACCCGTGCATGTTGTTACACAGCAATCAGCTTAGCTTAACACACAGCTGCGCGTTAAACTCGTGATACTTCTGTTTTAAGTAGTACAGTTCTAAAGCACAGCTAAGCTAGCTGACAGAACAATTGCCACATTAAGTATACATCAAAACAGAGGTACACTTGTGCAGATTTTCACAATGCTGTCAGTTCAGCGCTATGATGAATGGTTTTTGAATTATGAGCCTCTGTTCACCCCTTGGTAACCCCTCCCTCTAACTAGATTAAAATTTGATATTTAAACACACACACACACACACACAAACAGATACACACACACATGACCAAACACACACACACAAAGACACACACACAGCCATGAACAGACACACACACAAAAACATGAACAGATACACATAGAGACACACACAAGAACAAACACACACACACACACACACACACACACACACACCAGGGTTCCCACTCTTTTCTAGAGATCACCAGGACTTTTCCAGGACATTTTCAGTGATGATCTAGCTGGTATGACAGACAGGGATCACGCCATACACTAATATGTTCCTCTCTGTGGAAGTCTGATTTAAAAGATGTACAGTCTGTGGCTATACTGTATCTACGAAATCATCTCTTACATGCTTAGAAATTATGACAAATTGATCATAGAATAATGCAAACACACCTGTAGATGTAGTCTCTTGACACTCTCCTGCAGGTTTTCCAGAGTTTTTGCTAGAGCTGCCAGCTCTTCCCTTTTCTCTGTGACACTTTTGCGATAGGCATTTGATTTTGACAGTAATGTGAAGTCCTGTTTTTTCTCTGCGCTGATTGCCATTTCGTCTGCCTCTTTCTGCATCGTCTCAATGCTTTGCATTATTCTTTGCTGTTTTGTTTTGACATTTGCCATTTCATGATGGAAGTCCTTTCTTTTCTTCTCATTAGCAGTTTGGTCTTTTTTCTTCTTTTCATCTTCCAGGTACTGCACATACTGCATCCTTGCTCCTTTGCAGTGTTGAATGAGGTCGTTTGGCAGGGCTTCATCTATTGCATGCCCAGCCATTGCATCCTGGACCAAGCGCAATGCTACTACTCCTTCAGGTTTTCTACAAGCATATCCTTGTTGACGCAGTACCCTCTTTCTACTGCAGCTTGTCCATGAGACAGTGTGAGGAGACATTTCATTAGGTCCCACAGTGCTGCATACTCTGCTCTGCCACTGACAAATCTTCCAAGAAATTCATCAAGCCTGCAGCTGTAAACAAAATCTTGGAACTCTGCTTTATGGTTTGCACTGACATGCACTGAGAATGCTTTATACTGAGCAAGAACTTTGTCACACTCGGAGGCAGTGTACCATCCCTGTAGGAGTTTCTCAAATATTCCTATTGCACTTTCAGCTTCTGTTACCATGGTCACAGGGTCAAGGGAGCTCATGTACCACACTGTTGGGTACATAAGAGGACTTCTCTCCATGTTTTTCTTGCAGGTCACAGCAAGGAAGGAGACACATTCTTTCTTGAACATCTGTATATTCACTGGATTTTCCTGGAGCTTTTCAGATGCCTTCTCCAAAGCTTGCTTTGTGGCAAATCCCATGTCCAGCTGTTTGAGTGGCACATGGATTGCTTTGTCTTGTGGGTCCAGTTTCAGCAGCTGGACAGGTGTCTTTATATTCTTCAGTTCTTTCCTTTTGATAAAGCGTGACAGCAAGCCTCTCAGGGATGACTGGAGCTCCTTTGCTAAAAAAGGCATCATTGAGGCATCTGTCTGGAATGTCTCCAAAAAAGGCTTCAGCTATTTAGCAACAAATGCAAACAATTTCAGTTTAGCCTGAAAAAGAGGGTCATCAGTGGCCTCTTTTACTGTACAGTAGGATGCAGATGATGGCACTTTACTTTTCGGAAGTTTCTTGTGGCTGCTGATGTACTCCTACACTGCTGGCCACACTTATATTGCCCTCTCAGCAATTGCTAAGTCTTTTACCCATCGATGGACACAGAACCTCAGAGGAAATGTTGTTGTTTTGGTCACCTCAATGAAGTCATCTCGCCTTGCTGGTGAGTCATGGAACAATTGCCAAAGAGCTCTCAGTACATCTCCCACTGTCCAACCTGTTTCTTTCTCTCCATTTTGAAAGCTTCCATGCACAACATGCAAACCACAACTTCCCAGATTGATAATCTTTGGCGCATCTGGGTCCACTTGGCTCTTGTCCTCTTGGAATATCCTCAGGAACTTCCAGTTGACCATATGGCCATCCATTGAGACCTGCAAGAGCTTAACAGTGGCTGTTTGTGGCTCTTGGTTTGTTGGACAGCTACTTCCCTCTCCTGTGTCTTTTGAAGGTGTCACCCTCATGAAATGTGTTATTCTTCTCTCACTGTTTAATTGTCCAGCAACTTTGACATGGCCTTGCCCTCCTGCATGACTCTTGAGTGCTGAGATGCCCATATTACCAACATCAAAATACTTCCTGCAAAACGTACAATATGCCCTATGCACATCTCCTGATACTTCAGTCCCTGAACTGGGGGTCTTCTTTCCACTCATTCTTGAACTTGCACTGTCTTCCTGACATTCTGTCATTCTCCTGTAATTAGAGGACAAGTATTATAGAAACATTTCAGTATACAGGCATAACCTTTAGATGTTTTAATGTCACTACTTTTACTACTATATCCTGCTTTTTTATTTCTTGCCTTTTTTAATGCCCAGTTTTAATATTGTTATTATATTTTTTTCTTTATAGTATTCCGTCACTGTATTTTATTTTGTTTCTTTTGAAAAGCCCTTTGTGCTCTATGCTTGGCAATAATTACAGGAGTGAGTGACAGAATGTCAGGAAGTTCAAGAATGAGTAGAAAGAAGACCCCTGGTTAAGGGACTGGCTAGGGGATGTATCAGGAGATGTGCATAGGGCATATTGCAAGTTTTGCAAGAAATCCATGTCACATGGTAGCACATTCTGCTATCATGTGATGTGACTTGGGGTGTGTTCCCAGCGTTTCCACAACATAACCGAGAGCAGCCTATTCAAAATACTCTTGTCCATAAACTACCATTTGAACGTTAATATGATCCTGAGCATAACTTGGCCCTTTCAGATGGCAATGTTATCCATTTTGGGGAGCTCTGATAGATAGCCTAGTAGTTCATTCTCAGCTAACATGCGCACACACACACACACACACCCATGAACAGACATACACACACACTCACATGACCAGACACACACAGACATACACACACGCAGACACACATACGAACAGACACACATGCACAGACACACACACACACACACACACATACACACGAACAGACGCACACACAACCACACGCATACACACGAACACACACAGATACACATACACAAGCAGACACACATGAACAGACACACACACAACCACACATGCACATATAAATGAGCAGACACACATACACATGAACAGACACACACACACACAAACAGTCACACAAACACATACATGAACAGACACACAGGAACAGACACACACTCACGAACACACGCAAACATACACATGAACAAACACACACGAGCAGACACACGCACACACGTGAACAGACACACACACATACATACAAACATAGACACACACACACGCAATCGTAAACAGACACACAGACACACACACACACGAACAGATACACACACATACATACAAACATAGACACACACACACAATCGTAAACAGACACACACATACACACGCACTCACAAACACACACAGACACACACACTCACACAAACAGACAGACACATACACATGAACAGACACACACGTACAGACACACACACACACACATACACACATTCAGTACACACCAGGGTTCCTGCTAGGATTTTTTCTTGCTGTTGCGGTGTCCGGAAAGAATTTATTTTACCGGACAAATTTGAAACTTACCAGTCACATTTCAATAGCAGTCTATAGTACAAACGCAAATATAATGTACACCTAGGTTGACGAAAGAATCACAATGACTTCAAATCAGTTTGACTATTTAATGAACAGTAACGATTAAGCAATACGAACAGTAACAATTGAGCAAAACCTCAACAGTAGCTGCTAAAATGTAGGCTATTATGAAACATCTGTAACCTGTAATGTCTGTAGCCTGTTTTACAGTTTTTTACAATTTTCATTGTACATTTTCATTTTCATTTACATTTTCACACTTAGGCCAATACCATGGCCACTTTTTCAAAACTCTTAACACAGTGTGCACATCAGTTAATCTTTCATGCAAAATGCACTACAACCACCAAAACACCCAATAATTCACCCAAAAGTAACTCGTGCTGCCATAACTATAGCAAATGCTCTCTCCCAGCAAAACTACTTTGTCACTCAAAATGCAATGGACTAAAAAACAGAAACAACTTGAAGCATTGCAAAATGCTTATTATATTATTATAATATTATGTGTTGTCATATATTATATATATTATGTGTTGCCGTATCCTCTGTTTTCGCATAGATTAGTGCTGCATTGCAAAAAAAGTAAAGTTTACAGAACATATTGTAATACCAAACAAATAAATCTGAAATGCTGCAATATGGCTCATGCCTCATTGTAGCTCTATGCTACAATTTCTGAGGTATACTATAGTACAACAAAAAGTCTGCTTTTCATTTCTAGTACAGTAAGTGAAACAACAACACATGATACTACCACTAGAAGTCTGCTGTAGCCCTAATGCTGATCCATGGTGTCCTCTGTATTTTGGGTCAAATTTTTATGAGTTTCACATCTACAGCAACATTCTCCCTTGCTTTCTTGCATTCTCTTTAGCATATCTTATCCACCCCTACAACCCCCCACGCCCCATAAATATTTGAAGCCAAGCAGCTATCATGGCACCAAGAACAAATCTTTTTATCTGTTGTTTTGCCTGTCACAATACTGTAGATACCACTATTGAGTGTGGTAAATTTACTGTAGTTGCATTCTTGGGTCACTTTCTTTCACTGATAGCCCATGACTTACATATACAGCAGTAATAGTGGAAAAATCTCTTCAGCAACAACTACATCTATAGTTTGCCTATATACATGCACATTTCAATGTAAATATGATCACTTTTGCACCGATGGTAAGAAGGCGGCAAAGTCCTCTGCCGACTTGAAATCCATGTCCAATGTGTCTTTGCAGCTTGCAATGTGCATAAGCTGCGTCACTCTCTTCTCCTCCAGACGACTTCGCAGTACCGTCTTAATTCGATTCTGCAAAGAGAATCCCATCTCTGCTGACACACTTGACACAGGCAGAACACAGGCAATTTTAGCCAGTGTAGCCCAGCTGGGGTACAGCTCGCTGAACTCACAAATAAGCACTTTGCAAGCTGTTGCAAAAGTTAAAGCCCCATAACCATGGAGCGCCATCATCACTGCCACTACATCTCATCTTTGGCATATTCCTGAAATGCTGAAAGGATGTTTTAATTAAACAAATGTCCTGTATAAGGATAGCCTTCATTATAGCTACGTTTTGTATGAGCATTATTACCAGACATTTTGACCAGCAAGTTTTTAATTTAATGTTTTTTTATAAATTTTACTAGGCAAAAACCGGTAATTACCGGATAATGGAAACCCTGATACACACGAACAGACACACACAACCACACACATACACACAAACAGACACACACACGAAGAGACACAGACACACACACATGAACACCCACACACAGAGACACACAAACAGACATACACACACACTCACACGAGCAGACACATACAAATGAACAGACACGCGCGCACACACACACACACACACACACACACACACACACACAAGCACACGCACTCACAAACACACATAGACACACACATTCACACGAACAGACACACACAGAAAAACACATACACACACACACAAACACACACATGAACAGAGACACACAAACATACATACAGATACACATGCATGAACAGGCATACACACACACACACGCACATGAACAGACACACACACACGAACAGACACACACACACGCACAAACGCACCTACACATACGATCAGACACACACACAACACACGGACATACACACGTTTGAAGGGAGGGGGAGAGGGAAACGGCAAGCCCAATGTGCAAATTTCCCAATTACACTTCCATGTTAGATAAACACTTTTAAAAACTGCTGTATCTCCATGAATGCTGGCTCTACACACATAAATTGTACATCAAAAAAGAGGATAATTTGTTAAGATTCTCACAATGTCTTTGGTGTCAGTGAATCAGCCTGGTGTCAGGCCACTACTGTAAGTCACGTGCCCACATTGCTTTGTCTCCGCACCAGACACAGAGGGCTTACATCTGTAAAGTCCGCTCCTGCATACTTTCTATGTATCAGATATCAATTTGATTGAAGTAAATCCAATCCAAAAAGGGAATTGCTTTGCCAACAGTCAGGCATGTGGGGAACAGAGGTACACAACATAAACAACAGGACAATAAAAGATGCAACTGCATCATTAAAATAACAAGTTGCAGAATTTCAGTAAGTGAGCTTATTGCACTGATTGCACTTGTGCATATGAGATGTTTAATAGTCAATTACACTTAAGTTATTGCACTGTGAAGAATCATATAGTGATCCCCCCCTAACAGAAGGGGGAGGAGTTAAACAATTTTATTGCTGCTAGTTGAAAAGATCACCTGTGATGCTCAGTGGAACACTTTGGAGGGATAAGTCTTTTGCTGAAGGTGCTCCTTTGGAGAGCCAGTGTGCCATGGAGAGGGTAATCCAGATTGTCCATGAAGCTCAGCAGCTTGTGGAGCATCCTGCTCTCCGAGACCTCCACTAGAGAATCCAGCCCTGCTCCCAGGATGGTGCCAGCCCTCCTTAGGAGCTTATTAATTCTGTTGATATCAGCTGTCCTCATGCTGCTGCCCCTGCACACCACAAGCACAAAAGATGGCACTGGCCACCACAATTTGGTGGAAAATCTGCATAATTTTCCTACAGACATTAAAGGATCTGAGGAAATACAAACGACTCTGTCCCTTTTTGAAAAAATGCCTCTGTGTTTCTGGACCAGTCCAGCTTGATGTCCAGATACACACCAAGGCATTTGTACTTCTCCACTACCTACTACTATGTTCACTCTTTTGTTGAATGAATATAATCATCAACTGTAGTATAGGTCAGTGGGTGAGATCACCTCAGGGTCATAAGTCATAAATCTGTGGAGTTTTAAATCCTCTGGAAGCAGACTGCAGTAGGATTCACTTTTTTCAAAAAAGGTGATGAGGAGGTGTGTCATTCCACTTTGCCCCTGAGTGAAATGTGTGAGACGATCGTAACACCCAGAAAATAATATACAGCCTTGCAGAAGTATTCAGACCCTTGACCAGTTCTCACCTTTTACTGAGTTACAAATGATTTCCTCCATGTGATATTGTATTTAAAAACACTGAAACTCAAAATTAATTATTTTAAGATGACATCAGTTTTGTATTATAAAATATTTTATGAAATTTTATGAAATATGCTTTTTGCATAAGTATTCAACCCCTATGCACTGGAAGCTCCAAATTTACACAGGTGAAAAAAAAGTTTCCCTAACGAGGACACAGTTGCCTTACTATTGGCCTCTACCTGTGAAACATTAAAGATTTTCTGGATAAAAACACTAATCTGTTTAGGGATCATTGGCAAGGCTGTGAATCTGAAGGAAAGATGTGAAAATGAAAACTACAGAGCATTCTATGGATGCTAGAGATAGTAAGTAATACAACTCAGGCCCTATAATGCCCATGCCTTAGGAATCACCATTCCTACAGTGAAGTATGTTGGTGGTAGCATTATGCTGTGGGAATGCTTTTCATCAGCAGGGACTGGGCATCTTGTTAAACTGAGGGAGGAATGGATGGACCAAAATACAGGAAAATACTGCAAGAGAAACCACTTCAGACCACTAAAGTTTCTGTGTTTTATATAAAATACAACACAGAATGAAATTTCAATGTATCATTTGTGATTCAGTACAATGAGAGCATTGATCAAGGGTCTGAATAATTTTTCAAGGCCACATTTGGTTTTATGTTACAAAACTAATAACAGGGGTGTAGACATAATGTCTGTAGCAAGTTGCTGACTGTCAGAACAGAGAACAGAAAGAACTGGTGGTACTGCAGCAAGGAGTGTGGCCTGTGTGGCCACAAAGGATATTGAAAGTGAGGAGGGCTTGATGCGCAGTTGCTGATTCAAAAGTCAGGATGAAAAGGTAAAGAAGGGAACATGGAAAAAGGGCAAATACTCCTAGGGGTGAGAATGTTTCATCAGAGGCCAGCAGAGCTACTTCAGAACGTGTCATTTTTATAGCTCTCTGTTGTTCCCGCAGCATGGGCGTTTCCTCAGATTGTCGCAGTAATGCTGTGTGATCCCACAGGTGTCTGCACAGGGCATCCAGTCCACCCCCCTCAATCTGGCAGTCAACTGGAAATGTGAGCCCACCAGCACCGATCTCAGAGTAGACTTCAAATAAAACAGAGAAGCCATGACCACACCCAGTTCCTGGTCCCTGTTGATGGAGGAGTAGCCAAACTACAGGCTGTGTTTTCACCTGCTGCATGGTAAGAGAGGCGGGGTTTAACCCTGGGTAGAAATCTGAATATTCCTCTCATTCAGGTGTTTATTGCAAGTGTCTGCTTTAGTGGGGTTTTTATAAATCCAGCTTTTAGGGAGTCCTGCTTTTCCAGGGATAATATGGCACATGTTCTGTGTTTGATGTTTGTCTTGTTTAGAGATGCATATAGGATTTGTGTGTAGAGCCTGTTTAAAATGTTAATATATGTTTATAGAGCTCCTTGAGCTGTAGGAGCTGTATATTTGTTCTGCGGGCATGCATTTTTGAAATAGAGAAAAGTAGCACCTTACTATATATATTTTGTGTTTAAAGGAATGCAGAACAACAGAGAATCCTGTGGAAGATTCCAGATATTACACACAAGTCAGAAAATGGCGGTAAATTCTTTTCATAATAAGATGACATTTCACATGCAGTTAAAACATTTGCTGTTACTTTCAGCAGTTTTGGTACTATTACCATTTTTCACCATTTTCATTTCTCTGAGCAAAAGAAATGTGATTGCTCGTACATTTTTTTCTGTTAAGATTTTTAGGCTGCTGTGTCATAGAATGCATTTTAAAATATCATATTCAAAAACACACATATTTGTAAATTGTGTATAGAATATTGACAAATATTTATTTCAAATGTAGTTTTGTATGTATGTTTATTAGTTTTGTAAGTATTTAAAACTCCTATGTGCATATAATAAAGGTACATGAACAAGTAAAGATCCAATTACTGTCAGCAATGCAACAAAAAAAATCATACTGCTCTTTCATTCTGTCTAACCCAAAAATAATAAGTAGTATTATTATCTGTAGTAGTAGTAGCAGCAGTGGTAGCTGCTAACAAAACAGCTGAACATTGAATTTTTTGTTTTTCAGGAAAGTACTTGGCTGAAAATTAATCTAGACTCCCGAAAAAACACAGTGAAAAATAACCACACCAGATGTGATGGGATAGAGGACAATGGAGGATACTCCTTTCAAAAGGCGTCAATGTCTCCAGCAACAACAACGACAATACAAAAATATTTTTAACCCTTTGTGTTCCAAAAGAAAGGCATTGTGGCCCATCCAGCAGTGTTATGTGACCTATTAACAGATTTACAGTTTTAAGGCTTAACTCCTGTGTTTGTTCACGTATTAGCAGGTGTCTGTGTGTCAGTGATTAGACACCAGGGGTTCTTTTGGGGGTTGGTGTTGCTTTCCTTTGAACATACAGAACAGTAGAAACTTCTCAATGCAGCTGACTGACATCTCAACCATGACAGGCTCCTCAGGAGATGTTTTGCAGAGTAAACGGATAACACATACGTACAGATACACATCTTAGACTGCCATTCAGGAGGGTGCACACTAGGCCAACAAAACACAGAGCATCATGTCAGACCAGAATGATTCTAAGGAAAACACCCTCAGTTAAGAGTCTGTTAACTGCCTGTTCTCCTGCTCCTTAGGGACGGTTCTGATTGGGTGAGGAAGGTCATTCCACCACCACGGAATGAGGGCAGAAAAAGAACGTGGCCGAGTGGAACGGCTGCCGAAGTTCCCGAAGTGAGGGAACTGCCAACTGCCCAGAGGAGGTTGAGCGGAGAGATCTAGTTGGAGTGTATGGAGTGATCAGAGACTGAAGGTAGGACAGGGCAGAGCCTCTTGTGGCCTGGTAAGCCGGCACCAGTGTCTTAAACTGGATGTGGGCTGCTACCGGAAGCCAGTGAAGTGCAGTGAGTAGCGGAGTGACATGAGAGTGTTTTGGGAGGTTGAATACCAGGCCTGCAGTAGCATTCTGAACCAGCTGAAGCGGCCTAATAGCGCAGGCCGGTAAGCCAGCCAGTAAGCCGTTGCAGTAGTCAAGGCAGGAGATGACTAGTGCTTGAACTAGGAGCTGGGTTGCTTGTTGGGTAAGGAAAGGGCAGATACTCTTGATGGTGTAGAGAAAGAATCTGCAGGACCGGGTGACCACTGCGATGTGGCTTGAGAAGGTTAACTGGTCGTCCAGGGTCACGCCTGTGACGGTCATGGAGAGACCGCACATGTCCACTGCCTTCCTTGGGCACGAGTTGCCTTTGTGTGAACTCCGCGACACTTGCAAACACACACACGCTGACAGATGCCGATAAGAGCCATCAAGCTTAAGTCAACGCGATGCCGCTATTGACGGACTTAATGTCGCCACGAAATCGACGTTTTATAATGGTGAATGAAAACGCTAGACAATCTTGTAATTATGCTTTAAAACATCTTTATTGTGCTTAAGTAGGCGTGCAAACGTGAGTGCATTAAAAAAAAAAGAACAACGTAGCATAGTCATACCGTGTTGAATGCTGCTCCTTGGTGTTGGCAAGTGTCTCTCCGGTGGCAAAGGAGTGCCGTGGGGAAACAGCGTAGTGTTTATTTCGTTCCGGCCACGATTGGCCCAGTTTACCTTGCTTGTGGCCATGAGGGGTGACAGAGACGGCCCTGATCAAGCCGCCTCCGTTTTAATCCTCACGTGTCATTTGGTTGAATTGTATTTTTGCTAAAATCATGTAGTTGTCATGTCTTTGTCATGTTGTTGTTTGTGTTGATTGATTGTTTTATGTTCCCCCCCTTTATGTGAATGGTGCTGGTCACCTGGGATATGTCTGTCTGTCTAGTCTCATGGAGGGAGTCTAGTGTTGGATGTTGGACTGTGAGTACTACTGCTGTAATATTGTTCTCTGCTTTTTCAAAAGAGACCCAGCAGATTTTGTACTTTGTTTTGTAGTTTACTTGCGTTCAGATATTGCTATTTTTTGTTTGTTTTTTTTCCTTTCTTTTTCTACTTAAAACTATTTTTGTGTTATTTGAACTTTGAATGTGGACTCTTATTGCTTAGTTTTAACATTAAGCCAAAAATAAAAATTGTCCATCTTATTCACTCACACTCTGAGTTTTTGGCCTGACCCAGGAGCCCTCAGTGGCGCCCTCTCGTCCATTCCTTTACAACGCCCAGGTTTTTGGCTGACCTGGAGGGGGCTACCACAGAACCCTCAATGGTGATCTGAGCATCGATCGTTGAGGAGTTCTTTGCTGGAGAAAAGAGAAGCTCAATCTTCTCCAGATTGAGTTTAAGATGGTTAGCAGACATCCAGGAGGCGATGTCAGCTAGGCAGACTGCAATGCGCAGCTGGACCTGGGAGTCGGAAGGGGAGAAAAAGAAGAACAACTGTGTGTCATCTGCGTAGCAGTGGTAGGAAAGACCGTGGGCAGAGATTACCTGTTCAAATGATTTAGTGTAAAGAGAGAAAAGGAGTGGGCCAAGTATGGAACCTTGTGAGACCCCGGTCTGAAAAGGGAAGGGGCAGGAGACTGATTCCCTCCAAGATACCTGATGGGAACAGTCAGAAAGGTAGGATTGAACCATGTCAGCGCAGATCCTGAGAAGCCCATCCCAGTAAGGGACGAGAGAAGAATCTGGTGTCGAACGCTGAGGAGAGGTCAAGTAGTATGAGGACAAAGCTGAGTGACTTCGCTTTGGTCAAGTGAAGCACTTCTGTGACTGCGAGGAGGGCAGTCTCAGTGGAGTGGCCAGCTTTGAATCCCAACTGGTTCTGATCCAGGGGGTTATTCTGGAGGAGATAGGGAGAAATTTGGTTATAGACTGCGCGGGACTGGGAGGGGACAGACGAGCTGGTTTGGTAACAGGGGGACAGAGGATGTCCAGGGAGGAGGACAGCGCAGAGAGAACAGTAGAGGATTTCTCCTCAACAGAGAGAAGTGAGAAGGATTCAGCATAAGGGAGAGAAGAGCACACAGCAGAAGAGAAGGAACTTGGGGAGAGGGTGCGAAGGTTGCATTGAGCTGACACTAACGGGGTGGGAGCAGAGGGGAGGATATGAGTGGAAGGGAGAAGGATAGGATCAGAGGTGTGGAGAAGTGTGACCGTGAGATCAGGAGCAGGGCAGCCTCTTGAGAAGATAAAGTCCAGCTGGTTGCCAGCCTTGTGTGTTAGTGGGGAATCCACTAGGGTGAAGTCAAAGGACTGGAGGAGGGGGAGGAGACCAGCATACTGAGTGGAGTTTGGTGGAAGATTGAAGTCCCTAAGCAGCAGGATGGGAGTGCCGTCCTCAGGGAAGGAGCTGAGGAGGGTGTCCAGCTCATCTAGAAATGACTGCAAAGGGTCTGGTGGACGATAGAGAACAGTCATGTGCAGTTTACAAGGGGAAGAAACAGTAACAGTGTGAAATTCAAAAGAGGTGGGGGAGATGGAAGGGAGGGAGGCGACACGGAAACTCCACGAGGGGGAGATCAGGACACCAGTTCCTCCACCCCTCCCCAAGGGTCTGGTGTAATGGGAGAAGGTGAAGGGAGAGGAGAGGGCAGCGAGGGTGGCGGTGTTCTCCGGTGTGATCCACGTCTCAGTGAGGGCTAGGAAGTGAAGGGACAGCATGGAAGTCTGAGCAGAGATGAAGTCTGCCTTCTGTACTGCCGACTGGCAGTTCCAGAGGTCATCGGAAATGACAACAGCAATATCAGTAGAACAAGATGAATAAGGTTGGTCAGGTTACGACTGCAAGGTTGCCGCCTGTGAAGATTGCGAGGGGAGATTCGGACAGGAATGGGTAGATGGCACGTGATTAGTGTATGTGTGGGAGAGGAACAAGACAATGCAGGAGGTGTAGTGGCAGAAGGTATTACTTTTAGAGGGTAAATCTACACTTTTAAAAGTTAAAAGCTCTAACATGTGTTGGTAGTGTCTCCTCCAGGGCTGACTTTGGTAAGAGCTTTGTAAATAAATGTTTAATTATTTATCAAAAGACAAAGTGTTGATGGTAATTTGAATAACAAATCAAATCAATCACAAAGTGTTTTGACCAATAAGCGCACATGACATGAAAATATACCAAATTCTAAATTTTGGCATGCCAGCAGGAATTAGTTGATTCACATGTTCTCTTGATCAAACTAGGTATTCAGCAATGATAGAGGTAAAGAATCAGGCCCTAATTCAATACCAATTCAACCAAATAGTTGAATATCATAAGCATTGCTCAGAAAATTGCTAATAATTGTCGACATTTAAAAAGACGTTTACGACAAGAATATTTGAGAGAGAACATTCTTGTTAATAAGTACTGTAGTTAGTTTTTATGTTAAAATCTTAAGGATTAAATGTTCATTTATTCTATAGGGATATAGCCTTTTGACCAGCGAGCAGCTGGAGGTACCACTTACCTTTGATCAGCCATTCTTTAGGAGCTTGCGTTCCACATTACAAATTTCTGGGTGAATCCATTCATCTATACTTATATATGTGCGGATCATCAAATAAAGAGGGCATAGTGAACAGGGCCGAGTCTGTGCAGGATTTTTTGGTGGCACAATGCCCTCAGACTAAGTCTTATTTAATCAGGTATCCTGCTGTCTGCCCCCAAAATACCAAGGGCCTTTTCCAGATCAACCACACACCCATGTCCAACAGATTCACTGATCTGTGCAACATGTGAACTGACCTATATGGTGCACTCAGTGAATATGGTGAGCTCTCCGGATCATACTGCATCTGCATCTGTTTAGCATTGAACAAAAATAAAGCAAGCTTCAGAGACAGGATTGCAAATGCTGTGCAAATATAGTGGTAAAAAGACAAAAAAAACTCTTTGGGCCACATGTATCAACGGTGCGTACGCACTAAAATCGTGCTGGGCACTTTTCTACACGTAAATGGTATTTATCAAAAGATACTTCCCGGGAAAACATGCGTACCTCTGTGCATGGTCTCGAGTGCCCCTTTTTCACCAAGGCAGTTTGAGCGCTGGATTGGAGCCAGTGCCTAACCTCGAACCAGTTCTTCGCATTTCGACAGCCAAAGAACCGGCTCTCGGCCAGGAAAACTGGTTCGAGAGCGGCACCAACTCTTTGCTGATCTAGATCAAAGAACCGCTACGTCAGGGGCTGGGGGTGGGATTATCATGACCAATAAATCCGACTAAAACTTTGTGACCACCATTTTTAAAAAACCAGAGCTAGTGTAGCGTCTAGTCTGTATAATAATAATAAGAAGAAGAAAAAACAGTTTTATTTTTCAAATGTTTCGCCTTGTTGCCAGCCAGCTATGTATTTCTTAGCTGTTTAGCGAGCTACTAATTTCTCACATCAATGTTACGTTCGACATTTATATCATTGATGTTAGAAATTAGTAGCTACGCTTGTTTAAGTAATGTTAGCTGACCAACAGCTACCGTAACCATGTTACTTTCTAACATTGCCATTGACTCACCTACCAATGTCACTTAACATTTGGCTTCACAAAAGGCTAACATTATATAAAGTGTAGTGGACAAGTTTGTTCTTTGAGCATGCGATTGTTTAATTAACAAGGATGGCAATTTTAATAATTAAGTGGCATCTAATCCCAAAGCTTTCTCTTAAATGTGTTGCATTATATCTTTCTTATTTTACAAAATTCAAATTACAGAACGGAGCTAAATTTAGTTAAATCGATTTAAATTACTGAGAATATCATAATCATTTACTCTATTTACGCGATTGCTGTCGACTGTTCTGTGAATTATTTGTTTTATTGTTAATCAAGGAGGATAAAGGGGAACAGGTTGAAAGTAATGATAGATTTAAAGGTAGTGTTTGGGCTTCCCCTGTTTCCAGCTCACCAGCCACCACTGCTAGCTTGGCGCTAGCGGGAAAGCGGAGACGTATAGACTTGGCTCTCTACCCCGTGGAAAAGCAAATCCGTTCTTAAAAGGTTTGCAAGTTGAAGAAACTCCGAACTGGCACTAGCATGTAGTTCGCGTTGGTGGAAAAGGTAGAGGTGGCGTGGATGAAGTGATTGAGGGGGCAGTTAAAAATGGCGAAGGGGCAAATCTTTTATACAGTAAAACAGTATATTATCATCCTGGCCCAGTTGTTCAAAAGGTTTAATCTGGATCAGAATGATCCGTATTTGGAAATCCCATGTTTTGCTATCCAGGATCAGGTAATCCATTTTACTTTTGTTCCGGTTTTTCAAAGCAACATTGGATTGGATCACCCTGATCCAGATACAAATTTTTCAAGATTACCAAATCCGGATTACCAGTGCTCTAAATGGGACTACGTATCACAATGTAGGCTACTAGCTGTGTAAAGAACAACAGATAGAATAGCCAGCGTGGGGTCACTTTAAGTGTTTTTATTTGAAGAGACAGAAAACAGCACAGGGAGCGTGCAATATAATACTTGCCTGTGTTGTCCTACACAACATCGCTACAAGGCGCAATGTCCCTCTCTGTGATGACATTTATGATGCACCTGTGCCTGTTGAAGACCCGGACCAAACTCCAGCGTTCTCTCCGAATGAGGGACTGATTGGACGTGCAATAAGGGATGCAATTGTTAGTAACTACTTTTGACTGGTTCATCTCTGATGATTGTGTCATTGTAAATAATATACAGTGATAAATGACAGTTAAAATTAAATATATTATTTTTGTTTGATATTGACAGCTGTTTGGGAGATTATTTTATGGGGACAAAATCTTTTTTTTTTTTACTTTACTGTACTGAAAGGCTTAATGGGTAGCCTAATGTCTACTGTTACGACCCCGTCTGGGGTGAACATAAACTCAACGTCCTCCGACCCCTGCTACCTGAACAACACACGCACACATTGCGTCTTCACGTCAGCCTTTTTCATGTATTATCTTTTTTTCTTTTGAACAAATAATACTTCAGGGGTGAGCCAGGCCAAAATAATAAACAAAACACAACTAACTGGGGAAGAGGGAAGCTAGCTAACCTACCGAGAAGAGGGAGAGAGAGAAAGAAAGCATACACAAATACGTCCTAGGACATAACACTGCTTTATCTACTTTATCACTGTATTGGTTAAACAAATCAGGTGCAAAATATAAATAAATGCATATATACTACATGATACAAATGTTGTATTCTTTGACCAGCTTTAAAGTTTTATTACATTTTGTTCCTGAAATCCACCCTGAATCCACCCTTCTGCTAGGATCAGGATAATCCTGATTTTTTGGATCAAAGGTATTTTTTCCTTGTTGCACACCTTTTTCTCTGCCCCTCCTCTCCTGCCTCTCTGTTCTACATCCCTGCCAATTCTTATCATCCACTAACCAGTGTTTTCTGTTTGCTTCCTATCCCTGCTCCGGGCTCCTGTCCGGAGCTGTAGCCCAAGCGTCTCATCCCATTTTCCAGTCCTACTACCTCGATGCTCGGATTTTGGCTGTCGGATTGGATCAATTCTTGAAATTGGGTTGTTCAAAAGAAAAAAAGGATTTTGAAATCGGATTAGATCACGTAATCCAGTCTTGGTTTTGATCTGGATCAAACCTTCAGTATGTGTTGTTCAAAACTTTTTAGTAGGATTGGGATACCTTTGATCCAAAAAATCAGGATTAACCTGATCCCAGCAGAAGGGTAGATTCAGGGTGGATTTCAGGAACAAAATGTAATAAAACTTTAAAATTGGTAAAAAAAAAAAAAAAAAAAATACAACATTTGTATCATGTAGTATATATACATTTATTTATATTTTGCACCTGATTTGTTTTGGCTTCAGCTAGAGAGGACGAGAAACTCAGGGATAGTTGAAGTAAACCTGCCAGCGAGCAAGTTAGCTTCACGGAGTATGTTATAGTAGTGACTCCGAGTTACGCTGAACTGGCTGTGTAAAACCGAAAGCCTAGAGTTTCCTTCAACTCTAAGTCAACTAACTCTGAGTTTTCACTAAACCTGCTTTCTGAAACACCCCCCAGATCAGATTTATGAAGACAATCAGGCGTACATGGTGTTGGATAACTCTGACGAAAAACCTCCGTACACAAATCGTGAGATTGTGCGTACGCATGGTCCTACTGCAAGTTGTACACAAAGATTGATAGAGATGGCCCTTTATGTTTGGAAGGGAACAAATTAACCCCCGCCTATGAATGATCCTCTGCAAAATGCTATGCTTTCTTTCTTTGTAATCAGTAGTCCCATCTGTCCAGAGGAAAGCAAAGGAGAACTCCTGTTACACGGGTTACACAGGTAGTGGCACTCATACACACTGTTCTTATAACAGCGGGTCACTGTGCTTCTCTAAAGATATATATATTTAAATATGTAAAAAGTGTCATTCAAAATTGTTACTGTACATAATTGCCATAAAGGGTGTTTGGTGTTTCTGTGTATCGTCACAGCGTTTTTTGATCTTCTGACAGCCATGGTGGAATTCAAAGAACAGCGCTATATTTGTATTTATTGATAATACTGATTTGTCCTAAAAATGACTATACGATTACAATTTGAATGGTACAGTTTGTCAGAATTCCTAGAGTTTTATTTAATTTTTTTGTTATCTGTACAGTGTAATGTGAAGGTATAATTGTTGCAATTATTTCATATATACTTTTTTTAATTCAGTGGAAGTGAATATCTGAGCTGTATATGGCGTGCTGGAAGAGAGATGGTCCTGGCTGCATAATGAATGCTGAAAGCAGTGTTATTCGGTGTTGTGTCCAGTATTTTAGTGCTTTACCACACATTCTTCAACATCTCAAGCATGAAGTCACACTGAAATGAATGCTTCAATCCATGACTTTTGCACACAATAATAGTTTCTGTGAGATGAAAAACAAGGGCATGGTTTGGTAAGGAAGAAATAACCAAAATACTTGGTTAACTATGCGTTAACTCTAGATAAAATATTTTTTATTTAAAGTTAAGTGCTGATTTTGCATCGCCATACTGTCTACACAGCAAACAAAAAAGAACAAATATACACTAGTCAGAGTACTAATACTACCATCTTAATCATAGTATAGTTCAGTCTGCTACACCCCTGAGTTTCAGATCTCTTGCTGCATTTCTCAGCAATGTATCGGATCATTTGGAAAGAAACTTGTGAATGTTATGTACATTTTTTTCCCTTTCAAAATGAATCCTTGTTCAGGAGCTATACACATCTGTATCTGTATCTGAGAATGTTGTCCAGAATAATCTGATCATACGCTAAATCTGCAACATGACAACAGTCAAATACAAATGTGTATTTAATGAAATGAAGACAAATCACTACCAAATGAATAAATTCTATGTAAACATTTGAACTTTTTATGATTTAACAGTGCATCTGTACTTTGCATAAATGATATCTTGTTGAAATATCTACAAACTTTACTTTTATGTGTGAGAAATCTATTATGTCATTCTTCTAATTCAGTAGGATCAGAACTGAGATGTCCCCATAACATGGATACAGCCAGTAAGAGCAAAATATCTTTCATAAAGGAAGAAGTTAACTTGTGCTTATATTTGTCTCAGAAACTCTTGTCCAGGCTGTGCTATGGAATCTGTGCCATGCCACTGATGCTGACACTATCAGAAAGAAGTGTAATTTAAAGGCCAGTTTGATAGTACAATATGCAGCAGCCAAATAGAGTACTGTCATCACCACATAGGTTTTATATATTGATACATACATAGACATTAGATGGCCACCCTTTTAAAATCAACTCACTTCTTGCACAGATGTCAAAAACATGTTAACTACCCCATGCAATGTTAACTACCCCATGCATGCTTGCAGCACCACCTTAGACTGAGTGACTTTTCAATTTTGAATAACTTGTCTGTGTTTTGCTTAGTTTAAAAGCCTGAGTGGTAACTGACCATTTCATAAACCATGCAATTTACAGCACTTCCAGATTTACACTACTTTTAGTGATTTGGCTGCTGTTTTAAGAATGTGTGAAGGATCCAAAAGAAGTTGTCCTTTGTAAGAGTATAATTTACCTTATAGTTTAGTTTGTAAAATTGTATGACTATCATACCCTCCCTGCAAATATTTGCATTATTTTCTTTTTATAACTGTTATATTTACTTGTGTCTACAATCCTTTCCATCACACAGGATACTGAATATGAAACCATTTATTGTAAATGTACCTTGGGAAAAATGAAGTTCATCTTTAAAAGTATATGAATTTATATACTTGGTATATAAGGATGACTATAATGTAATACTTGTTTAAGATGTCCATTCATGTAAGTTTTCTTGGAAATAAAGTGAGGAAAATGATTACTTGCTCATTTGGTCATTTATTTCGGTCTTTAGGTAAATAAGTTTGCCAGGAAGCATTCCACACACACTTCAGTTCTATGTCAGTAAGAGCTGGGGCATATTCTTAGAGTCTTCGAGAGTGACAAAATCTATTGAAGAATTGTGAAGTAGAGCACATCGATATCAGGTGGATTTACTGATGAAAAGACGTTGGTGAGACTCGCCAGGGCAAGCCAGCTCCCTTAAATAGTGAGGCACAGTTTACAGAGTACTATTGCGCAATACAGTCAGTCTGACATTGTTGGCATGTGTAGATCCCCTACAAGAAGGTCCGAAGCACAGCGTGAGAGATGTCCACAGTAACGTATCAGCAGAAACCAAAAGCAGAATAATCCAAACCTGGGACAGAAGCACAGGAAAATGACTGATATTTTGGCCATAATGCATAATTTTCCGTGCAATCACATCGATGTTTAAGCGTTGGATAATGCAGTCGCTAGGCAGTGTTAACAGGCTTTATGTAGCCAACAGTCTCCCTGTAGTACTAGGGGTGGGCAAATCTGAACCTTTTTTCAAGACAAGTGGTTTTTATGTCCATTTTGGCTGCTGAACACGAATCCATCAAGATTTCTGCCCTAAAATGATTTTTTGAACTGGTTCAGTGGACTTTTTCAAAATGGCGGCCAAATATTCATGTTTTCTTCGGAAATTTCCTTAAAATTTACTAACATGGCTTGCAATATATCTTTTTACAGGTTTTCAAGGTTGCTGAATTCAAAAATGAAGGAATCAAAGCAATTGGAGCATTCATATTGCCATCAAGACAAAAACAATGAAATTTTTTCATTTTTTCAACATAACCATGTCTAAATTGGCTCTACACAAGAAGGAAGATCTAAAGAAGAAGAAAGCTAACAAAACATTGACTGTTCTGGAGAGTTGTAAAAACCATGGTGGTCCCATGACAGGAAACAATTTGGATGCTTTGTCTAAACTGAGTGAGAAGCAGCTCTTAGCTGAAATTTCCTATCTAAGACTAACGATTGCCCCAGACATTCGACAGATGAGACGTGTCAAAACAGCAGAGGGAAAGTTCAAGATGGAGAATTTCAATATGGAGCAACTTCGAACTTCCATAAGAAATGCTTTGAAGCCAGAGGACAATATCGCAAGTGATATTGACAATCTATTGATGAATGCACTGACAATGTGATAATTTTGTTGCAAATCCTGCTTTTCTGTAGCATGTTCACTGTAATAATGGTGAAATTACCCACTTTTTACACATTTCAGGCAATAGACATGCTTGAATTGTTCTAATTCCTTTATTTTTGAATTCAGCAACCCGGAAAACCTATAAAAAGATGTATTACAAGGAACAGTGGTAAATTTGTAAAGAAATTTCCAAAAACCTTTCCAAAAAAAATCAACTTTTTGCCACCATTTTGAAAAAAGTCCACTGAACCAGTTCAAGAATATATTTTAGGTCCAAAAACTTGGTGGATTTGTGTTCAGCAGCTAAAATGGCCATGGAATCCACTCGTCTTATAAGAGATTTTGGAAAAAAGTTCAGATTTGCCCACCCCTGGTAGTACTTCGGAGGAGACGAAACAGAGCAGTGGTTTTGGCTTAACAGCCTATTGCAAGCCTTTTTAATTTTTGTCTTTCTGTCAGGTAAAGGTACCTTTCCCGATATAAAGGTGTCTTATTTCGTACACCTCTCCGGTTCATATGCATTTTGGTGTGCAAAAAGGTGAAGAAACGTTACTTTGGCTTTCATTTGAATTCTATGTCCCAGTGTTCCGCTGCTCTTTCCCACCAAACGTAACGCAAGATAATGATACAGACATCTGTGGGCTCCGGGTGCGTTGAAAGTTTCCAGTCAGAAAATGATTGCTTTTAAAAATTGTTCATACGCCAGTACTTTCGTTGCAGGTGTTTTCAAACGAAGCGTGATACTGTTCCGAACCGCAACGATTCTTGGGGCTTTGAGGGGAAAGCAAAAGTCCCATCTGTATGCGCAGAAGTAACGCCCTCGTTGCCAGGACAACAAAACGCTCATCCTGACCCACATACTTCCGCTTTGCTGTTTGAACTGGTAAGTATGGATGATTCTGGAACCGTACAGCGTTTAATGAAACTTTTGTGTATATTACATTTACATAATAACGTTGACATTGTTTTTTATTGGGGGTCATTGTTTTGTGCAGGTTGAGTCAAAAAGTCATTTTTATTTCTTCGGATTTACTTATTCTAGTTGTGCTTTTTATCTCCTGGAGGTGTTACATCTAAAACTCAAGGCTACTGCACCCCAGAAATAAGTAGCTAGTTTATCAAAAACCATCCAAAGAGCAGTTCGATTGCTTATCTGAATTTAAAATTACAATAATGCGTCAGAGGTTAATTCTTTAGAGGACAACACTGCAAAACACTTCAAAATCCGTGGAAGGCAATGTATATCATCGACCCTTCTTCTTGTTCTTCACAGTAGTAGTTATTTAGTTATATGCAGCTGTCAGAATACTATATTGTGGACATTGGGTCTGTGTGTGAATCCGTTTTTACTCTTGGTGTAGACAGGAGGATAATGTCGGGTGTTTGTCTCGGTGTACATTGGGGGAGACTGACGTTTCTCGGTGTAGACCGGGGGGGGGCGATGTCGGACATTTCTCTAGGTGTGAAAGGGGGATAATGTCTGACGTTTCTCGTGGTGTAGACAGGAGGAAAACAATGTCTGACGTGGCTAAAGAGAAGGCGGCGCGTCTGCTGAAGAAGAGAGGCAGCGTGTCTTCACTCGGTAGCCATGAAGTCAAAGCGAGGGAGACAGCTGGCAAGACCAAGGAGTATGCACTTCTCTATCTGTATCCTACACTTGTGTATCTCTCAGTGGGAATCATTGTTAAAACGAAAATGTTATAGTCCCACTCTGAAAAACAGCTAAATTGAGGGATGAAATAAATAGAGATTAATAATTTGTGAAGTCTGACCCTCTGATCCATGTTTTATGAAGTACCTGGTATAGGAGGTGTTTTCTTTTTCTGAAACTCTTGTGTTTAGAGTATATAGACTGTATATGTTTTTTAGAGTATTGCAGTTTATATCCAAAGGGGTGTTTTAATAAATCCTGACAAATGAGGTAACATCTCCCATAGACCCATTACAGCTCTCTTACATTCATGTCTAATGCAGGAGAAGGGAAGGCATGGGGAAGTCCTGCCGGTGTCGAATAGCAGGAAGTGACTGGCAATGCTGAGTGACCACAGCATTAAAACATGTTTCAAATCACCCTCACGCTATGTCCTGATTCCCAATCCCACAGCTCCATAAGCACAGTGTCCTACATCGATGATCCTGGTCACCACGATGACAACCCACGCCCCACTGTACAGATGGAGAACACCTACCAGCTTGGTGAGGTCCCGTCCTTGATTCCCTCCATAGTAATCCAGCTGTTTTTGTCTTCAGAATGGTATTACTGTACTCCTGTTTTCATAACAACCCAGGTCCTCACTAGAGCCAGACCGTTATAGGATTTTTAAGATCGAAACCAATTTCGATATTTGAGGATTTAAAAATCCAATAATCATATATCAGCTGATATTCTTTTTTTTTTTCAGAAACACATAACATAAACAAAGATTTTCCCTAACATTTGTTATGTGTAGTTATTTAAGAGTCCTCACCAAGATAACATGACATAATGCAGTTTAAAAATAAACTTGTTTTATTGTCATAAATAGTACTTTGAACACAAATACAACAAAATATATTAAAGTTTTGATAAATAAGAGTCAAATGTATAAAAATACCAAAAAGTTAAAAAAAAACATCATGCCATCTTAACCTATGCGGTAAACTGATACAGTGACCTAGAGTAAACGCTGCTGTTGAATGCATCTAATTCTACATGAATGTCTGCAAAGAAGACTTGCGACTTCGGGATTTCACACTACACGTTTGAAAGAGAAGCTAGATAACTTTGTTTGGTTACCAAGCCATGTTAGACTTGTTCAGCTCACGTTTATTTACGTGTCCCCTCTGGTTTAACCCTTTCGCACGAAAATTATTTTTTATGCTATGTAGCACACATGTTAAATTACATGGTCCGTTATGTTTTCATTAGCATTATTAAGCTTCTCATAGTTTTCAGTTAGCATTTGCTATATTTTTAGACTTAAATTGCTGTTTCCTCAAAGCTAAAATTAGCTAGAATTTCTCCAATCTAGTGTTCTAATCGCACCAGTTTTAGCATACGCGCTAAATGGCTAATCACACCGGTGTGACCGTACATGCAAAAGGGTTAATAATTTCCAATGCACCGACTGTAACTAAGACATGCGAGTCGCAGATATATTTACCATTGTTTCAAGTTTAAGTTTATTGTCATCTACTTGATAACAATACGACATCGAGTATTGAAATTCTTAGCCTCAGAGCCAACTCAACTTTACATAATAAATAAATAAAATAAGTAAAATAAAGTAAGATAAAATATAGAATAAGTAAAAAATAAAATAAGTAGGATTGTAACAAGTAACAATGTTGCAGCGTAAAAACATTGCAGTGCAATATTGATATAATTAAAGTGTCTAGTGGTGAATAATCTAAACGGTGTAAACATTGTCTCTTTAAAGTGGCCAATGTGTGAGGTAAGGGTCCATTCACTGTGGTGAGTATATGCCATGTGTATGGTGTGTGTGCAAGTGATAGTGTCAGCAGTTCAGAAGCCTGATGGCTTGCGGGTGAAACTGTCTCTGAACCTGCCGGTTCAAGTCCGGATGCTCCTGTACTGCCTGCCAGATGGCAGGAGCGTGAAAAGTCTGTGGCTGGGATGGCTGGGGTCAGAGAGGATCCGCTGTGTCTTCTTCCTGCAGCGCTGGCTGTAGAGGTCCTGGATGGCTGGCAGCTCAGTCCTGGTGATGCATTGTGCTTATCTGACCACCCTCTGCAGAGTTTTGCGGTCAAGGGTGGTGCAGCTGCCATACCAGGCCGTGATGCTGCCAGTCAGGATACTCTCGATGGTATACCTGTAGAAGTTTGTGAGTATCCTGGAGTCCATGCCGAACCTCCTCAGCCGTCGGAGGAAGAAGATCCACTGCCTTGCTGCCTTCACAACTACACCCGTGTGGTGTGACCAGCTCAGACCCTTGTTGATATTTATCCCCAGGAATCTGAAGCAGTTGACCCTCTCCACTGCTGTTCCCTTGATGTGGATGGGGGCGTGCCCCCCTCCCCGCAGCCTCCTGTAGTCCACGATCAGCTCCTTGGTCTTGCTGACATTGAGCAGGAGGTTGTTATCCTGACAAAATGATGTCAGGTCTCTCAACTCTGCTCTATAGGCAGACTCATCTCCATCTGTAATGCAGCCGATGATGGTCGTCAGCAAACTTTATCACAGTGTTGGAGCTGTGTGTGGCCGTGCAGTCGTGGGTGAACAAGGAGAACAGCAGGGGGTTGAGCACACATCCCTGGGGGGCACCGGTGCTGAGTGTCAGTGTGGAAGAGGTGGCGTTGCCGATCCGCACCACCTGTTTTCTGCCCGTCAGGAAGTCCAGGATCCAGCTGCACAGGGAGGGACTGATGCACAGGTCTCGGAGCTTCATGACGAGTCTGGATGGCACCATGGTGTTAAAAGCAGAGCTGTAGTCGATGAACAGCATCCGCACGAAAGTGTTTTTCTGGTCCAGGTGGGAGAGGGCAGTGTGCAGTGCGAATGCTATCGCATCATGTGTGGACCTGTTAGGCCTATAGGCAAACTGAAGTGGGTCTAGTGTGGTGGGCAGGGAGGATGTTATGTGGGTTTTGACTATCCACTCAAAGCACTTCATGACAATGGAGGTGGGTGCTACTGGGCGGTAGTCATTTAGGCAGCTCATGTTTGGTTTCTTTGGGACTGGCATGATGGTGGTCTTCTTGAAACATGCAGGGACTACAGACTGGAGCAGGGAAAGATTGAAGATGTCTGTGAAGACATCTGCCAGTTTGTAGGCACAGGTTTTGAGAGCACGGCCCGGCATATTGTCTGGTCCAGGAGCTTTGCATGCGTTTACCTTTTTGAAGGATTTACACGTCTGCTCGAGATATTTGAAGAGGGCAGTTGTCCTGTTCTGGCAGAAACTCCGGCTTGCTGTGTTTCTCAAAGCGAGCGTTTAGCAGACACTCTTATCCAGAGTAACTTACATAGGTCACAATTTACATGTTACCCATTTATACAACAGGCACTTCTGGATTAATTACCTTGTCCAAGCATACAACAGCGGTGCACCTGTGGGGAATCGAACCGACAACCGTTCAATCACGAGTCTGGCTCCCCACCACTATGCTACACTGCAGCCTTACCTTGGCGTTTCTCCCGTGCTCGAATGTTGCTAGTGTGATTCCCAATAAGACACCATTATACCCTTGGGCAAGTCACTTAACCTGAATTACCTCAGTTAAATATCAAAATGTGTAATTGAATAGCAAGGAAACATTCTCAGCTATGTAAGTCTCTCTGGATAAGAGTATGCGCTAAGCAACTGTAGTATAATATAGTCCATAACAATTCACATGACTGTCATTTCAGTGTTGTAAACTTCATTTCTTGTGTCCACCTGGACGGTCACAGGTCCGGTGAAACGTTTCCCGGTGCTCACCGTGAACAACATTTTGAAGGATGTGCTGACAAGTTACCTGCAGGAAGAGAAGTATGAGCCAGAGCTTTGCCGGCAGATGACCAAGACTATATCTGAGGTATAATGCTGTGGTTTGAGCTGGGGAGCAGTGTGCTGGAGGTGGGCAGTGTGCAATGTACCAAATCCACTTCAGCAACTGCCTCCTTATGAAAGGCTGACAGACAATAGATCTCAGTACTAGAGGCTCTTTCAACGCAATTCTCTAAATTTGAAATTTCATCCCCTTATATTCAGCCTTGTATAGGAATCTTGCCAGTTGGAATACAGAATTGGTCAGATACCTGGCAATTGACATTAAGCATGGCCTACTGAAATGTTGTGCATGTGAGCAAGATTAGGCAAGATTAAGGGTACCAGCAGGGAGAGTGCGCAGTATGAAAAAACCTTTGGTGTAAGAGTGGACCCAAGTCATCTGAATCGATACACTCTGCTTAAGCTGTTACACATCAAATTATATGTCAAAGTGTAACTCAGAGGAGGTTATGTTTATGTTGTGCAATGTCTTTCTGAGACCACTTTGGAGTACAATATCCCTATATTTAAGTTATAAAGAAAAGGGATTGAAATAGAGTACATTACATGAGATATTTTAAAATGTGTTGTGTCAGAAGATAAAGCGATCATCAGTGGAATGCACGTAAAGAAAACTAAGTCAATTTTACACTGACACTGGGAATTAGTGGGCTTTCCACATTAGTAGATACATTTTAGTCTGTAGGCAGAGTGATGATTCTAATAGGACAGAACCACAGCTTCTCAACATTCAACTTTCAGATGTTCTTTTGTCCTTTTTGTACTCATGTACATTGTATCATATGTCAATAATTGCAGGTTATTAAAGCCAGGGTCAAAGAGCTGATGATTCCACGATACAAGATCATCGTGCAGATCAACATTGGACAGCTGAATGACCAAAGCATGCGCATTGGAAGCAGATGTCTGTGGGACCCAACCAACGACACTTTCTCCTCGCACACTTTCAAGAACCGATCCCTGTTCGCCGTGGCCAGTGTTTACGCTGTGTACTTTGAGTGAGCTGCTGACTTGCTGCAGCCAGCATGCCTTTGCAAAGGGGATTTTTGTCTGCATCGTGTCACAAATGCCTCATTTGTATCATCAAGCACAGGACCACAGAGAGAGAGCACTCCCACTTGCGCAGCACTCCTGCTCTCTTATGTTTTTAGCTTTGGTGCTGTGTGCAAAAACACAACATATCTGTGTCATGCACTCATGTACTCTTCAAGAATAACATAGCCACGCACCACTGAGTGAGTGCATTTTTGACTGAGTATGAAAATTATGAATAGAGTACTGTTAGTGCATGTGACAAAAAACCTCCTATTGTACATCTCCAGCATTTGCAATAACATTTATTAGACAATAGTAGCAAAATAAAATACAGGTAAAGCATATACACTTTTCTAAATGCAGGTAAGGCTTTTTGCATTGTGGATCAGCAAATCAGCACGAGGGGCTTGCTTTTAGCTTTTAGCAATGAGCTGTGCCATACAGGAGCTCTATGTTTCTTCCATTGTAAGGGATTCAGACTGGATGGTACTGTACACATGAGGGTCAGTTTTCCCTTTAGTGAAGGATCAGCAGTCTCTCACAATGCATCATACAGAGTACTGTGCATAATACACAGAAGCTTGGGATTTGTGGAGGGGCCTTTGGTCCAACCACTGTGCCACCCTGTCCTTAACTGTGAGTCATGAATTCAAGTGAACTCCAGAATTTTTTTATTTCCGTCTATGAGCACTGCTTCAGTGTTATAACTATTGAAGTGGACAATAATTATCCAAGCATTAGAAAGAGTAACACTAGCTCAGTTTCCTACATCTGTGGAGAGAGGTGTACAGTGGTTAGATCGAACACACCTCTCACTATTACTCTCTACATGTTATTTGAACTGTGTTAACAGTCCAGTGGTAGACACTGCAAATAAAAACTGGGATTTGTTTTCCACAAATCACAAATTTGTGCCATTTTTGTAGTCCTGTTATGACAGTAATGTGATAATGATTTCTTGCAAGAGCAGTGATTGAGAGAGAGTCTGTTTTGGGGGTGGGCAGCCCCTGTCCACCCCGCCTGTCTTCAGCACAGGAAAGTGAGGTCGCTCTTTCGGCACCCGACCTGGCAGCACACTGTGGTCAGCATCTGGTTCAGGTCTCTCCGCACCTGTTCCACTGGTGGGCTGTCACCAAATGGTACCAGGCTGCCTCCATCCTTCAGGCCAACACCTTCTCAGTCATGACACGTGGAGACAGCAGCATGATTCGGAGGGTAAGGAACAGAGGTCAGAACCAAAAGACTCTCCCTTCAGTTTCCAGGTTGGGTGCTAACATTGTACATCACAGCAAGGTTCTTTAGCTGAATTGATTCAGTGAAATGTACAGCTTTATAAATGGATGATATGTGAGCTATATGCCATAAGTTGCATTGCTCAGCCAATTATATAACTTGCTGGTAGACCAGACTAGCATTCTTACAACTTTGGGAGACTGCAAAAAGCATTACGCAACCTGATTAACAGGCATTCCAGGCAAATAATACACTCCCTGGGATTTTGCTCAGTTCACCAGATTCTATCCCATAAACCGTTCATCCTCAGAGTGATGAAGGATGTTGACTTCAACTCATTTCTTAGAAATTGTTGGTGGAGACTTTCAGTGATGATTTTTGTTTTACATTAAATTACACATAGGCCTTTCCTTTCAGATTTGATCTCTGATTTACCTTAAGGTTATCACTCAACTGTGTGTCATTAAATGAATTTACAAAGTCTGTCAGAATTTGACAGTTACCCAGATGTGAAGTGTTAAAATGAAAATATATTCCGTAGCATACACTGAGTGAACAGCCCGTGCAAGGGTTGTGGGCCGTGGACAATAAAACCCTGTGGGTTTTATTCTCTCATTGAATCACACTGCTTAGTTTTTGGTGAATTAACCAAATCTGCTCCTGTCACATTTGTGAAACATTAACACCCCTAGTTTTTGTTTTTTTGTATTTTGTATTTGTATTGTATTTTTTGAGTCCACTAATTACATCCCTGCCTCAGGCTTGCCATTTGTCTGTCTGGTCTATCATTTTTATTGCAAATGAATGTAATAGTATTGTAATATTATAGTTTACAACAGACAAAGCAGGATCCTACAGGCTCCAGTATAATAGGAGCTAGTAAATAGGGAAGTAAACTTTTGTTTTGCTGTTGTGTATGGCTAATTTAAAACGGTGTAAGTTCATTGTCCTGCTGCAGTGTGCCTCCTCTCTCTGTAATAGCATATTGTAAAGCTTACACAGAGGAGATGAGTAAATACAGTACATTTGACAGACAAAGAGGGGAGGGGCTTGGAGGCATTCTCACCTTTCAGTTCCCGCTCCTCGAGCACTCTCTTCCACCGGGAGCCCCCGCAGGTGTAAACGACGGCACGGATAAACTCGCGGCCACACAGCTTGATGGCAGTGGCCTCGCCCTGCGCCTGGGCCATGGTGCAGAATGCCCACAACAACAGCACAGGGAGTAACAGCGCCCTCATGGTGGCTTCAGAGGCACTACACGCTGGAATACTCACACAGAGATGCTCGCTCAGGACACCTTGGACTTCTCTCTGTTTGTGTCATGACACTGCTTTCCTCTCCATATATATTCTGTTACACCCTGCGGGCCATTACCTAAATCCAACCCCCCCCTCCCCCAACCCTTGCCCTCACACCCCCTTCCTCTTTTGGCTGTGCCAGCCAAATTGGTCTGTTTTTCCATCAGCCGTTCCTTAATGATGCCATTTGTGGAGCAAGATGGATGGCTCCCATCCGGTCATCATCACTTTACAGCCCTTGCATCTAAAGAGAAATTAAATGGCAACCCTGCTGGAGATTTGGTTTAATGGCTTGATTGCAGGACGTTAAAGTGAACTAGATGTGCCTCTTCTGTAAATGTCGCAATTAAAGTGACTATAATTTTCCAGAGGGCATCATGTTCCTCCAAGTTTTAAGATATAGTTATGCTGAATACCAGTACCATGCACTAGTGATGCTGGATGTTCTCTATGTCACACAATATGTGTCACCAAATATCATACAATTAAGAATGTTAATGACGAGACTTGAATGTGACTGAAAATGTATGGAATTGGAATTAGTTTTGACAAGTTTATGGTGTCCTCATTTTTGCAGATGTGAATCCAAATGATTGTACCTTTGTTTCCTGCAGAGATAATGAACACATTCTCTACAAGGGAGAGGGAAAGAAATGAGTGTGCAGCGCTCATGTTTGTCATCCAAAGAGGCAAAGTGTTCCTTAATGATGGCTTTTCAGAAAGAGCCCATCACCAGCCATCAAGAGCCCAGCAGAGAGGTGGAATGGAGCAGTGCAGTACTATGGCATCACCTCACATAGCCACAGTACATACCCTTAACTGTGTCCATTTTCCCTTGGTAAATATCAGAATTTAAATGTGTGCTCCTTGACCACAATTATAGCAACTGAAAAATGCTGTGGTCTTGTGAAGTCACAGCATCACACACATTTAAGCATGGTTTGTTTACTTTGTTGATTAAACTAATTTTAATACATATACTCATGTTCTGAAAGTTCTGTCTGCTATTGCTGATTCTGAGTTAGAATATCTTGGCAATGACATAAAACTGATGTAACAGCAGTAACATTTTCATTGTGAATATGGGACAGCATTTGTCCAGGCCTGTACTCAGTATCACCTCTCCAAATGCAAAAAGACTGAAAAACATGAGGAATACATTTAATGCATGAGTACACTGCAGACACTGGCTATTGCCACTTTCATGCTGTGTATTTTTTTTTGCACATAGTGGTGTTATAATACACTTAAATTACACACACACATTACAATAAATTACTTATATTTTAAAATCCATGCATCCATTTATGTGTCAGAGACAAAAAATATATAACTTATTACATATGCCAAATGTTTAAGCATAACAAAAATAAAATGCCTGTTATTTGGGATTTCATTTGCTGCATGTTTGCATAAAACATTTTTAGTAAGTTACCACAGATGACTTGCTAAGGCCAAGCTGACGATGCTGTTCGATATGAAAACCTATGAGAAGAAACAGGAAATGGCTCAGTACTCTTGTTTACACAGGAGGTAAGAAGGACCCCCCTCCCACCTCACACACATATACATCTAGCAAACTTAGCAAGGTAACACAGAGCTGGCAATCAGCTCTGACAGTGCTGTTCATTAAGTTTGATCAAACAGTACATGGTTAAATGGTTAAATCACGTCTCTTATGAAATTTATTATTCTAAGGTTGATATAGTCTTATGATCTCAAAAGCTTGCTTACGATGTGTCCAGGGGTTCAGTTACGATGTGTCAGGGTAAAGTCTGCATTGTATAGTGATGTAACATGCTTTCTAATAATGGAGTTGTGGGAAAGCTAAATTGCCTTGAAGAAGGCCAATCAAATGAATTCCACAGTTTAATTGAAAAAAAAAACATCATAAAAGATCCCTATGACAGAAATGCTAGCACTTTGTAGTGATCTGCATTTTAACCTTTTTTAACTGAATCATTTTGTTATTATGAAGAGTCATTGACTGAGTCTCTGATTTGTTCAGTAAATAACCCTCACTCCCACATGGACCCATATAGACTGCCCCTGTGTTTCTGTTTGAATAACGCAGATCCATTTTTCTCAGAAAGTGGTCCAGTTCATTTCCTACAGTTCACTCAATTCTTTAAGCACATCTTGTTCAGTGAATCTCATTCAGTGCATTTCCTTCTCTGGCTATAGGGTGGCAATTTCCCAATACTCTTGTTCAATTTAAGATTGATGTAATAAATGAACCTAGATGAAAAATAGCATGAATAAGCCCCCAAGCAGATGACCAAACAATTCAACCAAACAAACAGTGGCAAAAAATAAAAATGCAACCATTATAAACAATAATGTCATTGAATGCCCTTCCTTCCTTAATTCTATCAAATATTTACAACAGTGAGGATCCTGAATGATGGTGGGTATTAACAAAAGTGCTCATGGAGTGATGCCTCCATGAATAAATGCATTGCTACACTTCACTTCTCTGATGTTAAATAGTCCACTGAAATAATAATAATAATAACAATAATAATAATAATTTTGAAAAAGGCTGCAACATCAAAGAAAAGGAAATTATTATATCAAAACGAGATCCAAAGAGGTTCATGAACTAGGAAAAAAGAAGACTGTTGTCAATGATTCACCTACTGTTGAAGCTGTGGAGGAGTCCTGGAGCGAGATTTGGCAGAATGATAAAAGGCACAATGACAGAGCCACCTGGATCCTCAAACAAGTTGAGCAACACAAAAATAACTAGAAGAATAACTTTCTACCAGCAGAACAAAAACAGTGAAAAAGAGGTAGCTATGGATGCAAGGACCAACTTCTCATTATTAAGGCAATCATAGAAGAGATGAAATCAAAGAAAAAGAACCTGTCTACACTGTTTGGATTGATTATAGGAAAGCATTTGATTGTGTGCCACATTCCTGGATCTTGAAAAGCTTAGAAATACATAATGCTTGCCCAATTACCATCCAACTTATTAGAGAGATCATGAAGACCTGGACAACCACTCTGAACCTCCATTATGTGGATGTAGCACTCACGCTAATCAATATCAAAAGTAGAATCTTCCAGGGAGACTCACTGTCATCATTGCTCTTTTGTATGGCATTAGCATTCCTTAGAACTTTACTTAGCAACAGTGGCTATGTTTTTGCAATGCAGCATGGAAAATTAAACCATCTTTATTACACAACCTAAAGACACTTGGCAAAAATGATGACCAACAGACAAGTCTACTTAACATTGTAAAGACCTTCAGTGATGACATTAAAATGGAGTGTGGGCTTGATAAGTGTACAAAAGCCACCTTTAAAAGAAGAAGGATCATCAATACCTGTGACATCAACCTTGACATCAACACCATAATCAAGGAGCTAGATCAGGAGGTATTTACAAGCACCTAGCAATTGACAAAGGAGATGCCATTCAACACTCAGCCATGAAGGAGAAAATTTTAAAAGAATTCTATAGAAGACTCGAGATGGTACTGGGAAGTGAGCTTAATGCAGCTAACAAGTTTGAGGCCATTGATACATTAGCTATATCAGTAGTGACATACAGCTTTAACATTGTCAGTTGGAGCCTTAATGACATCAAAAGGATTGACACAAAAATGCTGACCATGGAAAAAAAATCACTACCCGAAAGTTGATGTTGACAGACTCTATATACTGAGAACAGAAGGAGGATATGGCTTAACCCAATTGGAGCTGACTTATAAAACTCCAACCATTGGCTTGGACACATATCTATGAACATCCAGTGATGTACTTTTTCCAGATAGTGAAACAACATGATAGTAAGAAGTTATATTCTGTAAAAAAGAAGCTGCCAAGTACAAAATTGAACTTAAAATCTCTGATACTATAACCAACCATTGATGGGGCAGTTAACAGCTGTGCTTGAAGAGTCAGAAATAAATCAAAGTTTCTTGAACAGTAACAACTACAAGAAAACTGGGAGGAGAAAGCAATGCATGGGAAATACCCAAAAACAATAAAAGAAGCAGACATGGACACGCAAAAGACCAATTATTCGATCAAAAGCCATGGACTGAAAGCAGAAAAGAAGGACTGATCATTGCTGCCCAAGACCAGAGCTTGCCACTAGATCCTACCACCATCTAATAACCAAAGATGGAACAGATCCATGCAGGATCTGTGATGAATATTCAATTCAATTCATTTTTATTTGTATAGCGCTTTTTACAACACAAGTTGTCACAAAGCAGCTTTACATTGTTCCCAGGCCTGAGACCCCCTGAGAGCAAGCCTAAGGCAACAGTGGCAAGGAAAAACTCCCTATCAGGAAGAAACCTTGAGCAGAACCGGGCTCATGGGGGGGCCCATCTGCTTCTGGCCGGCACTGGGCAGATAGAACAATAGTAGTTAACAGTAGAGTAATTATAAGAATGTCTCCTAGGATGTCCGGGTCTTGGAATGCAGTTGGCTTTGATGGGCAGGGCAGCGAGATAGCAGGACTGGAAAACAGGATGAGACGCTTGGGCTACAGCTCCGGACAGGAGCCCGGAGCAGGGAATAGGAAGCAAACAGAAAACAGTGGTTAGTGGATGATAAGAATGGCAGGGATGTAGAACAGAGAGGCAGGAGAGGAGGGGCAGAGAAAAAGGTGTGCAACAAGGAAAGACCCCGGCAGGCTAACATTATGGCAGCATACCTAGGGGACGGGAGGCAAGGGACCGGCATAGTCATGAGAGCGACCCTAAGACAGTCAACACCAGATCACGGCACAGGGTCCATGAACGCAATGACCACTTAGTCCACCAGAGACTCTATGATCCACGCCAGCACCAGGCCATGTCCCTCAGCTGAAGGATTTACTATATAGATATGTTTTGAGCCTAGACTTAAAGGTGGAGAGAGAGTCTGTTCCCCGAATCTCAGAGGGTAAACTGTTCCACAGGAGAGGGGCTTGATAGGAAAAGGCTCTACCGCCTACAGTAGTTTTGCCCACTCTTGGAATGGTGAGAAGCCCGGCATTTTGGGAGCGAAGGGCTCTCTGCGGAAGATATGGATGAAGAAGGTCCTTAAGATAGGGGGGGGCAAGCCCATTTAAAGCCTTAAATGTGAGTAAGAGTATTTTAAAAATGATCCGGTATTTAATAGGTAGCCAATGGAGAGAGGCCAGAACTGGGGTGATGTGCTCAAAGCGTTTAGTTTTAGTTAAGATTCGAGCAGCTGCATTTTGCACCAGCTGAAGGGGTTTTAATGAGACGTTTGCACATCCTGACAAGAGGGCATTACAGTAGTCTAATCTGGATGTTACAAAGGCATGGATTAGTTTTTCAGCGTCGTTAATTGATACGATTTTCCTGATTTTAGCAATATTTCTCAGATGGAAGAAGGCAGTCCTAGAGGTGTTAGTTATGTGAGTTTCAAAAGAGAGCTCGGGATCAATAACAACAACAAGGTCTTTGATGGCTGCACTCGGGGCAAGGGAGACACCATCAAGGTCCAGTGTAAAATGAGTGAGTTTGCTCCTGATTGAATTTTGGCCTATGACCAATATTTCGGTTTTGTCCGGGTTAAGGAGGAGAAAGTTTCGGGCCATCCAATTCTTTACATCTGTTAGGCAGGCCTCCATGTTTGAAATATTCAGAGGGACATCGGGTTTGACTGATATGTATAACTGAGTGTCATCCGTGTAACAGTGGAAATTAATGTCATGTTTACGGATGATATCGCCAAGAGGCAACATGTATAACAAGAAGAGCAGAGGTCCAAGCACAGATCCTTGAGGTATACCATATTTTACTCTGGAACGAGCGGAGGATTCGTTGTTGATGGAGACAAATTGATATCGTTCTGATAGATAAGACCTAAACCAAGATAGGGCCTGTCCACTTATGCCAACCAGGTTTTTGAGGCGGTCAAGGAGGATACAATGATCGATGGTATCAAAGGCTGCACTTAGGTCTAGTAGCACAAGAAGAGAGATACAGCCATTGTCACAGGAGAGTAGAAGGTCGTTGAGCACTTTTAGGAGAGCGGTTTCCGTACTGTGGTGAGGTCTAAATCCGGACTGGAAAACTTCCAAAATGTTGTTAGAGTGTAAAAAGGTACAGAGTTGCTTTGATACTGCTTTTTCCAGAATTTTTGAGAGGAATGGAAGGTTCGAGATGGGCCTATAGTTTGACAGGTCATTGGGATCAAGATTAGGCTTTTTCAGAATAGGCCTGATAACTGCTACTTTGAAGGGCTGAGGTACGTGTCCAGACATAAGAGAGGCATTGATAAGATTTAATAGTGGTGTGCCAATTGCAGGCAATAGCTGTTTTAGGAAGCCAGTTGGTATGGGGTCAAGTTGGCTGGTAGAGTTATTAGATGAATTGAGAAGAGAAGAAAAGTCGCCAAATTCAATGGGTATAAAAGAGTCAAAGCGCGAGGTGGGCCTAATAGACATGCCTACATAATCTGGAATGGGACTGGCCAGGCAGGAACCAGAAGTTGATGAGAATTTTTGTATTGTGTCTCTTATCTTTAAGATTTTACTATCAAAGAAGTTCATGAAGTCACTGCTACTATAAATTGCTGGTATGGTAGGGTTAACTGATGCAGGACTCTTGGTTAATCTGTCGATAGTGCTAAACAGGTACCTAGGATTGTCCTTGTTTCTCTCAATAAGAGTAGAGAAATATTTGGATCTGGTAGCTGTGAGGGCATGCTTGTAATTTAGGAGACTTTCCTTCCACGCCAGGAGAAAATCCTGTAATTTGGTGGAGCGCCATTTTCTTTCGAGTTTTCGTGTGGCTTGTTTGAGAGCACGAGTATGGTCGTTATACCAAGGTGCTAGCTTCTTGTCTGTGATTTTCTTCCTTTTGAGGGGAGCAACGGCATCTAGAGTTTTACGCAAAGTAGAGTCAATTCTGTCCGCGAGTAGATTAATTTCAGTTGAGCTAGGGTTTGAACATAAACTAGAGGAGATTTCGTTGTGCAGGTAGTATGATGTAGGGAGCTCGTCGATAAAGGCATTTGCTGTAAGAGAGCAAAATGTGCGCCTGGAAGAAAATCTAGGCTCCGAGTATGTGAAGCACGTTAGTGGTAAATTGAAAGAGATGAGATAGTGGTCGGATAACACAGGATTGTGTGGCATGATTTCCACCTGGTTAATGTCTGCTCCATATGTGAGGACCAAATCAAGAGTATGGTTGCGGTAATGTGTGGGTTTGTCCACAGCTTGATAGAGTCCAATGGATTCGATGATGGACAAAAATGCTGTTCTGAACGGGTCATGTTCATTATCCATACGGACATTAAAGTCGCCTACTATTACAGCTTTTTCTATATTGACAACCAGGTCAGATAGAAAATTGGCAAATTCCGATAAGAAAACACTGTAAGGGCCAGGTGGCCTGTAAACTATAACAAGGGTAAATAGCTGAAATGCAGTCTTGTCAAGATGTGCAAAGCTAAGTACTAATAGTTCAAATGAATGGAAGTTATAGCCAGGTTTAAGGGTGGCACAGAGTTTGGAGCTGTGTACAGCAGCAACGCCGCCACCTCTACCAGTAGGTCGAGGGACCTGGTGATTACAATAACTGGGAGGAGTTGATTCGTTGAGAGCAACAAAGTCATTAGGTTTGAGCCATGTTTCAGTCAGGCATAAGATATCAAATTGGTGATGTGATCAGTAATCAATTCGTTTATTAATAAAGCTTTAGGTTGTAGCGATCTGATATTTATTAACCCAATCTTAAGGACCATTTGTCTACAGGTAGTACTTTCAGGTTTGGCAGACTTAATTTTTATCAAATTATCAGCACAAATGCCCCTACTGGATGTTTTTAAGAAGTTTGGGATGGAGGGTCGTGGAACAGACACTGTCTCTATGGGATTTTTAAGTGGTGGTTCCAGGGAAAAAGCAGACATCTGTGTAGGACAGAAAGTCTGCTGCCTGGCCTTGGCCCTGATAAATCAAGGTTTAGTGGAATTCAGACTATGATCCATGTTACTAGAGATGATAGCTGCACCCTCCCTCGAGGGGTGGATGCCATCTCGTTTTAAAAGACCAGGCCTCCCCCAAAACTTGTGCCAATTATCTATAAAAACCCACGTTGTTAGAGGGGCACCATTCAGACAACCAACGATTAAGTGACGTTAATCTGCTATAGATCTCGTCACCGCGCCGCATGGGGATGGGGCCAGAGAAAATTACTGAATCCGACATTTGTTTGGCAATCCTGCACACCGATTTAATAGTTAACTTTGTTACTTCCGATTGCCTCATGCGAACATCGTTAGCGCCGACGTGAATAACAATTTTTGAGTATTTCGCTTTACTTTTACCTTTAGCTTTAGCCAGCACTTTCAAATTGGCTTCAATGTCGGAAGCTCTGGCTCCAGGAATGCAATTGACTATGGTCGTTGGTGTCTCTACGTTCACGTTTCTAAGAATAGAATCGCCAATAATCAGGGCTCTTTTAACAGGTTTCTCAGCAGGTGTGTTACTGAGGGGGGAGAACCTGTTGGAAACATGAACCGAGGGTTGGTGGTGCACCGGGGGCTTGCGCTTGCGTCTATTTTCCCAAACCGTAACCCACTCGCCTTGCTGCGAAGGCTCTGCCGGGGTTGAACTAGGGGAAAGGCTAATTGACGCATCCGGTACTGAAAAGGATTCGATAAACTTTTCACTAGCTTTAATCTCGTATAAGGTGCGGATGCGTGCTTCTAATTCTGCTATCTTCTCCGTCAACCTAGCGTTAAGCTCGCATTTAACACAGGTGAAGTTGGTAGTAATGGCGGAGAAGGAATAACTAAACATGTTGCACACAGAGCAGGGGAGATAGCGAGAGGGAGGAGAGCTAAGGATTGGAGAAACAGAGCTGCGAGAAGCCATCGTACGTAACTAGTGGCTACTTACGTAGTTTTTGCGAGGGTGTCGAAAAGTAGTGTCGGCGAATACTACGGGTTTGGGTCCTGGCTGGGTCCTAACCGAGCCAGGTTATGACTAAACCATTGAACACATTATCTCAGGCGGTCCGGAATTAGCAAAAACAGAATGTATTTCAAGACACAACAAAATAGCAACGTATCTGCACTGGAAGATCTGCAAGGAATACAATACTGAAACAACAGACTAGTGGTACCAACACCAACCCAATACTGTGATTGAATCTAATGGAGTTACAATCTCATGGGAATATGCCAATTCATACTGAACGAGAGATAAGTGCGTACAGACCAGACACTGTTATCAGAATGAACAGCAAAAGAAACTGTATATTGATATAGTTGTACCATCAGAAAGAAACACATGTCAAGGTAACTGAGAAACTAAGTACAAGGATACTGAGATTGCAATAAAAAGGGGGAAATGTCAACAGAGATTATACCAGTGGTTATAGGAGCTCTAGGACTTATAAAAAAAAGGCTTGGAAAAATTTATCAATAGGATTCCAAGCAACATCAACATCCAATAAGTACAAAAGATAACCTCCTAGGAACAGTGTGCATTTTGCAGAGGGTACTCTCCATTACATGAAAGACAGTCTATCGTATAGCACCCAAGGACCATTGTTTGGACCCAGTTCTATAGATGTATCACAAGATGCAAGAAAGAATAATAATAATAATAATAATAATAATACTGCCGGGAGGTAAACCAACAGTTGCTGCCGCGCTGCGCCATAGAGAAGGGGGGGGGGGGGGGGGGGTTGGGTGTCAGCAGAGCGTGAGCTGTCCCTGCATGATTTTTTTTTTTTTTAGACTTATAATAAAGCTTTTGTACCAGTACTCCTGTGTCCTGGTTGTTTTTGGCGGGAGGATCTATTTGGGGAACCTGAGTTGGGTGCCGGGGGCCAACTTTGGCATTGGTGGCTCACGACCCCCCGAAAATACCACAGGCCGTACAGTAGATTTTTCTGTGGTAAAACACCAAACTTTCTTGACAATGGTTGTCACTAAAAATTAAATAAATTGAAGACATATTGTTGAAAAAATGGCATTTAAAATATATAAAATATTTTTTTAAATGTTAAATAACTGTTAGATATACCATTTATGTTTTGTCGCACAGAGAAACAACTAGTATGATTGGAAAGGGTAAGTTCTGCTGTTTATTTTGATATGCGGTATGTTATGAAGCGATAGGATATTACTTTGCAGACGTTTGATGTCTTCATAACGCGATTACTTTGGTATGTACAAATATGTGACTAGCATCATTACAAAGCTTCGGTACCACTCTTTCTTGTGGTAGGCTATGTGTTCCATATCTATGCAATGAGGAGTTCATGAGTAATTCAAACAAGACTAATGGGTGTGGAGGTGGACGCAGAGCTGTATACAGATTGTAACTATGATTAAATTTAATGTAAATTCAAAATAATTTTTCTCGCCAACACTTCGTCGCATAGACAAGCAACTAGCATCGTAAGCGATGAATACTTTGTGAGCAATTCAACCGAGAAGGGATGTGAATTTGGACGCAGGCTGCGTCTGTCGAGCTTTAAGGGTTAAAAGACATTTTTAGTGACAATTACAAGTGACAAATAATTTTTTAAAGATTTTTGCAGAGACCCCCGAAAATTTTGCTGTTGAGGCTTTCAGGGGGTCTCAAGTGTCAATTAAGGGGTCTCGGACCCCTGAGAGCCCTGTATTTCACACCCTGTGTGTAGGCAAGGTTTTCACTGGTTACAATATCACCTGGTGTTAATAACTGCTCTGAAGATGTCTCTGTCATGTTTCCCACGCATGCCTTTCAATTAGTGATGTCCCTCCATTAATCAAAATCCAGAAAAGAAAAACACTTAATAAACTTACCACAAAGTTTACTGTTTTTTACTAAAAGAAGTTATTTCATTGCTACCAGCAGGATAACATTATGATAACACACATCTTTGTTACAGCATGAGAAGACGCAAATTTAATGAAAAGGAACAGAAAATGGGAAACTCAAAGTACCAGCAGTATGGAGACTGAAATGCATTCAACAACATGCTGTACAAGGTGTGCTTGACAAAAATCATTAACTTGTCCTGAAATAACCATCTAATAGCCACACTTTATCAACCTGTTATAGAATATGTTGATCTGGACGTTCAATGAAAATAACAGAATTGATGCAATTACATTTAGTTTCTGATGCCAAACTGTCAGACAGAATGAAAACACAACCCCCTTAATTACACCTAAATAAGTGCACCTCTATATAAAACATTCATGTAATTATTAAAACATACTGAATCAACAACTGAATTTGTACTCTTAAAATCTTGACTGATGGAAAGTAACCCATTTTCACACAGCAGGAAAGCTGGGGGGAGCAGTGTTGGAGCAAAGATAATAAATTTCACTTAATTTGTGGTAATATTTAACCTTTTTTATCAGGAAGATGGAGAAACTCTTTTGCAACCGAGACTTTATCAAGAAGGCACCTTGTGTAATATCAAACAGAGCAACATTTAAAACCATTATAATAATTTGAACTAAAACACTGCTGACACAACATTGAAAAATCACAGCTTCATGTCATAGCCTAACCTAAAAAATTAAATATGAAATCACAATGGTAAATTCACACCTCAGTGGTGGCTCAACACCAAATTTACCACCTAGGGCCTGTAACAATACTATTTCCCAATGCCAAAACTGAAAAGGACTACAGTTACATCACACCAAACACCAATTCAACATGTAGACCCTTTAGTGAAAATGTTTAGAAGCAAAGAGGCAATAGGCCTGTATCATTGGAATATTTTATCAGTATTGATCCCTTTTATGGATGCCCTTAGTACTTTAATTGTCTATATCACACACAGTGTAAGAGCGCAAACATCTCCCAAGAATTATTTTGAAAAATCACACAGATGGGTTTACTATTTAACGCCGCTGCAGTATGGCTGCAAAAATTTGTTGTTGTATCATGACTTATTCTGGAAAATATATTCTCAATGTTATTTTGGTATAGCGCCAGGAGTGTTATTGGTTATAATGTTAACCCTGTGCCCCAGAAGCTCTCGGCTCTGGTTTTGCCTCTAAATTTCGAGAAGGGTCTGGCTGCAGACCATGGGGCGAGTGGAGCTCCACTCTCAAACAGGAAGTACGTCACCTCCACTTCCCGGTAAATGTCGAAGTGGTGCGCAGTATGTCTTTTAATTACAATATTAGGTACTGCCGCTAGGCTAGGTTTCTCACTCTCCTCCTTTCCCCTCTCTAACATGAAAAGTTTGACTACTCCTTGGACTATTATAAATGTAGTTGTGCAAAAAATTTAATTTTGACAGAGGAAGATCAGCCTAGTTAGAGATTTGTTCATTTATTGTCTGAATTGTGTGAATTCATGCTCTGTCATAATTGTGTTTTGACACTGAACTGAACAGGTGTAGTGAAGTGGAACACTCTTTCAGTGAAGCACAAAGAGACCTACAGGAAGCCCTACACCACTTCCAGGTGCAGTGTAGCAGGCTTTACAAAGACTGTGGGGTTGGCTACCGGGGAAATGGTCAGCGGGGAGTCCTTTGGGGGTTTTACTCTTCAGATGACCACCCTGGATACTGCAGCTGGGACTGCGATTTAGATGACGGAGGCCTTGAACAATAACTGACTCCCTTTCATCCCTCAAACCCGTTCTGTTTTCTTGTCCTTTTCAATTGTTGTTCTATTGTTGTTGTTCTATTACTTCAGTGGTTTTTATATTTCTAAAGATAAGAAAGGAATAAATGAATGAACAAGTGTGTTGTTAATATGTTTATACTCTAAAATGTATGGAATGTTACATTGGCTAGTTGAACTGTATGCAGAAAAAACATGAACAAAGTCAAAATACGTAGGTTAAACGTATTGTGATGTTTTAATGTTTTAATGTAAGTAGTGCAAATTGCTGGGGAAAAATACAAAAATACTTTCGATGCCTTCGTCTCATATACAGTAAAAACTTTGTCTACCTCAAGTGTCTACTATCTCAAGTGGAGGTGACGTACTTCCGGTTCGAGAGTGGAGCTCCACTCGCCCCATAGGTCTGCAGTCAGACCCTTGTGTAAATTTCTGCTGTAGTAAAAGACAGTTACTACTACACAACCTCTCGCGTTTGTGATTCATTGACATCCTCCTCCTAAACTGGTGTAGGATGTTTGTAGTAAACTGGCTTTTCCCATATTAGAAATTTAATTGCCTAAGCAGTTTTTTTCACGGTCTCACTCGCAGACTGATAATGTGAGTTAAGCATTTGAGTGAGATGATACATGTTGAGAGGCCCTGTTCAGTTCCGTGTGATAGTCAGTCCGCGGCCCAGCAATGACGCTAGCACAGTCAACATGGCAGAGGTAAGGAAGAAGCACAAACATGCATTTGTGTCGGGAAATCATTATAGCTTCATTTTTAGTGAAATGTGTATAAACGAGGGAAATCAGATAATGTTTGTGGTAATCGTACCTGTCGTGTTTAGCTAGCCGTCCAACCTTAAGGAGTAATATTCATTCAGCTAACTATAGCTAGCTGCTCAGTAATTTAGCTAGTTAGGTAGCGGGGAGACCAACTCCAGTAACGAGATCGAAGATCTTACTAGGGTGAGCCATGCACGTTCGGCCTGTTTCCGAAAGGGTTCCACACAGATTACTTTCTAAGTGATACAGCACTTGTAGGAAGCCCTTTGTCATTATGCTTCAACATTATTAATAATTAGTAGGGTGCATTGTGCTGTTTTGTTTTCAGTGAGAAGGTCACCAGATAAAACCGTAATAGCAAGTCATATGCTGACAACAGCTAGGATCCCACAGTGGCAGAACAAATTGACTTTACTCCACCAGGGGTCATTCTTGTGCATCTTGTGATTTGTCAGGCCGCTGCAAGATGGCGACATGGGAGTAGCACCAGTCGTTCAGTGAGGTTCTGCTCCATTGTAGTGCACTGTGTGACTTGCAGTGTGTAAAGTGTGTATGAGCTTATTGCAGGATTGCATTCCTCCCACCTAAGCTCTCCTATGCAAATGCAGAGGTTGTCACGGCAAGACGAGCCTAGTGCATAATCAGCGATTCCAAACAGGTGCTTTGCTTTAACAGCTGTCAGACGGATTCAATTCATATTTCCCTGGAGTGTAGCCTTTGTGCATTGCTCAGCCAGTAAGAAGAACCATACTCTGAGAGAGCTCACTGCTTTCCTGAGTGACAGTACAAGCTTGCTCTGATTGGTATGGTTATGGTACTGGGGGGTCCCCTGAGGAAGAGGATGATGATGAGGAAAATGATGATGTGGAGCATGCGGGAAACAGCAGTAAGGTGTGTAATATGCTAAGGCTATATTCAGTCTGTGACTTAAATTGCACAAAAGTGAGTGAAAAAGGGATTGGAGAAGACGTATCCATAGCAAGACTTTCACCAACCCAGCTTATTTTGGCACAGATAAACAGAAGAATTGCCATGGGTACCAGTATTGAATGAACCACTGAATATTCCCTGCTTTTGTCTGAAAAGCTCATAATTATATTTCTGTGGTGTTTAATTTTATTTTTTGATCAAAGTTTCAAATATGAAGTCGCAGGAAATCTAAACATTAAGCCTTTCTTGAAATGTCTTCAGTTGTCGTAAGAGTCTTGCCATAAGTCTGTGCTGAGTTGCTTAAATGTGTGCAGTGGGTGGGAGTGTGAATCTTTACTCTTGGGTATTCAGGAGGGGGGAGTTAAGGTCCAGCTACTTTGAAAGTAGGTGACTTTTCAGTCTGGCTTTGGGAACATGCGGCATCCTCACTTAAGAGCAGGCTGAATTAACTGTTGAATTTGACCACGAAGTGTCGTCACATCCACCTGAAATCGAACAAGAGGGTGGCAGGAGGGCAGGTGCTCTTAGAATGCACCTTTTGGGTTTGAAATTAAAAACGGGAATATTTTTGATTGGATTGGCATGATGGTGAGACAGTAGCACTGAACTGCGAATACCCCATGTGAATAACATGAGATGTGGCTGTTTGGTTTGTGCCTTTCAGGAGATCATGGTGGGCTCCATGTACCAGGCTGAATCACCAGCTGGGCTTTCCAAATACAAAGACAATGAGAAAGGTAACAGGGCTGCATTTTTTTACTGCTGCATTTCTAACTGCTTCTGGCCTGCTGGCCAGCTTGTCAGAGCAGTCATTTGATTTGATGTGCATGTAATACAGTAAACAAATCACATGCTATTAACTACTCTGACAAGTTGGCCAGCAGGCAACGCATCACATTAAGCATGTGGTTTGTTTACTGTATTACCTACACATGAAATCTGAATATGAGAACTCAGATTTCATGTGCAGGTAATCCTGTGACGTTTAATCCACACATGTCGGTATGGACGGAGGAGGAATGTCGAAATTTTGAAGAAGGACTAAAAGCATATGGAAAGGACTTTCATTTAGTACAAGCACAAGCAAACAAGGTGAGGCGGTACAGTGTTGTGTGATCTCATTCATTACACTAAGCTGTTTCAATAAATGGAAAATTGTTCTCCAGTAAGGCTTGCATGAATACTGTGATGTGCAGAACCATGTGCAGCGATCACAAGTGGTCACTCGAGACGCATGTGGGGATGTGGCATGTGGCACTGTGTGTTCAAAAAAAATACAGTATGGGACAAGCGGCAAAAGGTATTGTCTCGGCATGATACAGATCCCTCACACAAAGCAGCTGTTCGAGCTCTTCGTTATACGTCAACGTTGCCAGGAGCTCTGGCCACCATAGCTATTGCAGCTTCATCCATCCATTTAATCATAAAGTCTGCATTTATAGCGGAACATGACCTGTCTTTCAGGATAGCGCCAGCCCTAGGTGATCTGTGCAAAACTTCACAGGACAGAATAGCACTCTCCAAACTTAGCGTGTCAAATACACAGGCTAGCTACCTATCCACTCACGACATTGCCTGTCACATTATTAGGCAATGTTTAGCGCACAAGCTGTCAAAACATGTTTTCACATAACGTTGACGCGCCCACAAAGCGCAACATGGACAGAATTTTCAATGTATTGGTCCGATGCTATGATGATGACTTTGACAAAGTTGTAACACACCATCTTGCTACTCGACCAACTTTTATTGAGGGTGCACTTTTCATTTTTAATAGCATTTAGGAAAATGGAAGCACTTTTAATTTGAGCACGGTAATACAAAATTGTATTTTTTTTTGTTTTACAATTTTGAATTAAAGCTGATGTGGTAACGTTAAATGTACCTGCGGCCCAAAAAAAAAAAAACATTTCAGGCTCAGAAAAATGTGTTGCTTTAAGCCCTGTGAGATGTTTCTACACCTTGATTGGAGTCTACCTGTGGTAAATTCCATTGATTGGACATGATTTGGAATGGCACACACCTGTCTATATAAGGTCTCTCAGCTAACAATGCATATCAGAGCAAAAACCAGGCCATGAGGTTGAAGGAACTGCCTGCAGAGCTCAAAGACAGGATTGTGTCGAGACACAGATCTGGGGAAGGCTACAAAACATTTCTGCCGAATTGAAGGTTCCCAAGAGCACAGTGACCTCCATAATTCTTAAATGGAAGAAGTTTGGAACAACTAGCACTCCTCCTAGAGCTGGCTGCCCAGCCAAACTGAGTGATCGGGGGAGAAGGGCCTTGGTAAGAGAGGTGACCAAGAACCCGATGATCACTCTGGCTGAGCTCCAGAGATCCTGTGTGGAGATGGGAGAAACTACCAGAAGGACAACCATCACTGCAACACTCCACCGATCTGGGCTTTATGGCAGAGTGGCCAGACAGAAGCCTCTCCTTAGTAAAAGACACATGAAAGCCCACTTGGAGTTTGCAAAAAAGCACCTAAAGGACTCTCAAACTGTGAAAAAGATTCTCTGGTCTGATGAAACCAGGATTGAACTGTTTGACCTTGATTCTAAGTATCATGTCTGGAGGAAACCAGGCACCACTCATCACCTGTGCAATACCATCCCAACGGTGAAGCATGGTGGTGGCAGCATCATGCTATGTTTTTCAGCGACAGGGACTGGGAGACTGGTCAGGGTTGAGGGAGAGCTGAATGGAGCAAAACACAGAGATATCCTTAATGAAAACCTGCTCAAGAGTGCTCAGGACGTCAGACTGGGCTGAAGGTGAACCTTCCAACAGGACAATGACCCTAATCACACAGCTAAGACAACGCAGGAGCGGCTTAGGGACAACTCTGTGAATGTCCTTGAGTGGCTCAACCAGAGCCCAGAATTGAACCTAATTTAACATATCTGGAGAGACCTGAAAATGCCTGTCCACCGACGGTCCCCATCCAACCTGACAGAGCTTGAGAGGATCTTCAGAGAAGAATGAAAGAAAATCCCCAAATCCAGGTGTGTAAAGCTTTGTTGCATCATATCCAAGAAGACTCGAGGCTGTAATTGCTGCCAAAGGTGCTTCAACTAAGTACAGAGTTATGGGTCTGAATACTTGTGTCAATGTGATATTTCAGTTTTTTTATTTTTAATAAATTTGCAGAAATTTCTCAAATCCTGTTTTTGCTTTGTCATTATGGGGTATTGAGTAGATTGATGAGGGAAAAAATGAATTTAAATGATTTTAGCATAAGGCTGCAACATAAAATGTGAAGGGGTCTGAATACTTTCTGAATGCACTGTAAGGAGAGTTCAGCCCTTTACGCATCCATTTTATAAAATGATATGGTGCTCAAACCCATTGGCATGACTAGGGATGTGGAAGAAAGGAAAGGGAAAAAAAGCTTGAGCAATCGTGTTGTTTCTTGTTAGCATTATTTGGGGGATATTCACATTTTGTCTTGAGATCTCCATTTGGCAAAGCATATCCCCAGCATGGTGGCTTAGCACTGTTGCCTCACAGCAAGAAGGTCGTGGGTTCAAATCCCACCTGTCTCAGGTCCTTTCTGTGTGGAGTTTGCATGGTCTACCTGTGTTTGTGTAAGTTGCTAAAATGGCGGTGTGTACGGATGCAGTGGCTCAAGGCTCTCTACTGTGTTTCTACTTGTTGCTTGTCTTGTTTTGTCATGGAAACTTAACCTACAGTCGTCAGGAATTGATAGGCATTGGACTTCAGCTTAACACTGAAGTCACAAGTGCCTTCACACGGATTCATAACATCCCACTGGAGATAGCGAGACTGCCGGGAGCTCTGTGGATCGTTGTCAGGCCCAGCAGGCAACGGAGGCAGCGCAGAGAGAGGAAGCAAAAGCGGGGATGCAGAGCCAGACTGCTAGCTCAACTAAGGAAGCAACCGCACAAACCTCCGCTACCATCTATTTTCCTCACAAACGCCAGATCCCTCGCAAACAAAATGGATGAGTTACAGTCACAGATTGCCTACAACTGCCTCATCTGTGAGTGTTGTCTGTTGATTGTGACGGAAACCTGGCTGCACTCGCAAATCCCCGACGCTACGGTGGAGCTAGCAGGAAGGACCATCCATCACCACGACCGGAACAAAGCCTCCGGTAAGAGCAAAGGGGGGGGACTATGTGTTTATGTGCTTGAGGGCTGGTGTTCTAACAGCAAAATAATAGACAGCCACTGCTCACCGGACCTAGAGGCCAGGTTTTTTCAAAGAAAAGAGATTCCGTTATTTTTCATTTTGTATTACTAACGCATCGCCAAACAAACTTTTTTCCCAATGGCTCTATGTCTGAATTTTTGACACTTTATGTCTACCCGAGGGAGTAGTTGTTCTGTGTGGTTAAGTTTGGTGAGTGTAAATGCCCTGTGCTGCATATGTAAGTCATATGCCACATTTGTGCCTGCTCTACATCAGACAGTATGCATGAGCAAGTGCATGGAGCCCAACAGCTGAGGGTCCTGAAAAGCAGGACCAGTGTTTTGAAACACAAGGGTTTTGATGGATTTGATGGCAAGCTGGATGATTGACATTATCCAGATTGACAGGCATGGCTTTTGAATAAATCTGTTTTAAAGGAATAAAGCATAGGTTCATCCTGACTTAAAACAAGAGTCATTATGAAAACGACTGACAGGTGATGTGCTAACAGCTCTCACAGGGGTTTGATAGCATGTTATTTTCCATTCCTTGTGTGGTCAGGGCTGAGAGTACAGCCTTTCACTCCTATTACCTTTTATTAAGCTCATTTTGTCATCTGAAGGCACTCTGAAGGCACTCATATGATATCAGTAGTTTAAGGTGTGTGTGTGTGTGTAACCAGATTTCCCCATTTGTAGTTTGAATCCCAGGGAATCTTCCTAAATAAAGTCCTTCACTGTGTTCCATTCCGTCACAGGTTCACCTGTAGGCCTGTCAGAAACATTGGTCAAGGGGCCTCCTGTGTCGTTACGATGAAGCTGGCAGAGATCATAAACTTGCAGGGTGTAACTATGCCTCCTCCATTTCAGTACACTGATACAATATACTATAAAATGACATTAAAAGGGAGAAAATGAAAATGCAATCCATTAATGAAATGTAGGCACTTTATTTTGCACATAAATCAAGGGGGGGGGGGGGGGGGGGTCCTCTCCTCTCAGACCGTTCATACAAACAGTAATGCATCCAGCTGTGTTTAGAGCCAGCCTCAAGCTGTTCACCAACAATGGGTCGTATGTGTCAAAGATCCCCACTTGTAAACAATGACAACATGCCATTTGTAATCACTGACTTTTTTGTAGTCTAATCAAATGTCTAACACATTTGGCTAAGGCGCACAATGTGAGGATTCACTGAAATTGTGCAACCCTTTTTTTTACCAAAAATTTTAAAAAATGGAAAAATGCATTACAACATATGACAGTATAAAATTACCATACACTCAGAGGGACCTATTGTTATTGTCGTCATTTACAATTACATTTGTAAAGCATGACTTATGATAATGAAAATACATCATCAAAATGTCCCAATATAGAATTAAAATAACAGTAAAAAAAACTTTCAAAGGCATTACTCACTGGAAAAAAACATTGGGGGTTGGTTTTTATTGTGAATAATCTGGGTTATATTGGGGTTTTCTATTGGGGTTTTGGGACTTCAGTGCATGTTCCAATGGTTGGAGACGCTACAGGTTCTACAAAAGTGGATTTGTTTGAAAAGGTATTAGTTTCTCCACACCACCAGAACACCTTTAAAAATACATGGGATCTTAAACCAGAGTATTCTGTAGTTTGGAGAGAGCTGACATGGAGGAGTCTGAAAGGAAAGGTGATACAGTGCTATGAACACAGAGTGAGAGTGAATTTTGTGTGGAGGGCTGCTGTTTTTACTGTACCATTGTATCGACAACCTAATCAATGAATTTCAAAGTGCCCTTACAAGTAATGTATTAAATCCACAGCCATAGAAATAATTAGCTAGCAAGCCGAGCAAGACATCTCTATATTGCTGGTTCATTTCAGATGGTGTTGTGCTTGTGCGATGCAGAATTACCTCTGATGTGAGTGGGAAAATGGCCACTTCAGCTGAATTTCTGTGACCTAAGGTAACCTCTGGTCCAAGTCTAAGGGATTCTTCAGAGCAGTTCTGTGTAAACTGGTCTTCTCAATGTTGGTGAAACCTTAGTGATTGTGCTCTTGGAAACAATGCCTGAACGCTTTACTGCTGCTGAGACATAAGCAAGCTGCATCCTGACCAAAGTTCTCTGAGTGTGCCCCCCCAAAACGGTTCATTGTTAAATTATTTGTTTTCTCAAATGTCTTAATCTTTGTCCTTCCAGTCTCTTTCAATAACTGAGCTCATGTCAACTGATTTCATCTGAACAGGTTACTTGTCAATTTGTAACTGTATTGGCATCCAGCACCTGCTTGACTGGCCCCACCTAGCTAATTCATGGTAGTGGTATTTAGTGGTGCCCCCCTTGCCAATGCTATAGCAGTGAACAATGCCTTTCAAGGCCTCATCATATTACACTTTGTAACTGTTTCTGCATTGGAAACAGTACAAGTTACAAATAATGGCACCAATGCAATGATATGCGTATCACAAGGAAAGATACATAAGAACATAACATATTATGACAAGAACAGACCATTTTGCCCAACTAAGCTCGCCATTATAGAAAAGGAAGAAATAACTGCAAAGAAGTGTTTAGAACCACACACATCCTATCATGACCAGATATTCAGCTCCTGCGTTCCTTCTCCAATAAGGATGCTCCAACTCAGACCACGTCCTTTGTGCAATGTTCAAAACAAACCAGCAAATGAGAACACTTGGAGCTTCAAGAGAGAATCGAAGAAGGAATGTTCAATGTGGAATGCATCAAATTGACTTCATGTATAAAGTATCTGTGTCAGAACGTCCAGATGGAACCAATGAATTTAGCCAATGAGTAGAGAAACAAAATGTAACACCAAGTACTGATTCATCCTATGTTGGAAGGCCTTGTTCACTGTAGGATTTGCTTCACAATCAGATCAACCGTTTACTTGGTAGGAATTATGAGATCCCTCAATTTTAAAAAATGCTTTTCACAAATCATGACATAATATGCTTAACAAAACACAGCCCCATTTAAAATCCATAAAGTGTGTTTGACTTTACCTTCATGCCCCAAGCACTCCTTAATAACAGACTTACGCTGACCTGTTTTTACAAGTGACCATTCAAATAGGCGATCTTATTTCAATTTCACCTGCCAGGTGCATGCTCCATTAAGGCATCTCTGTTGAAACAGAAGGTAAACATTTGAAACACACCCTCATTCACCTTGTCTCAACAATTACATTTTAAAAACAAAAACACCCAAATCTGTAAACTGTTAAAAATGCATTCACTAGCTACATTTTTCATTTTTGTTAAATACAGATCTGAGTACAAGTACAAATACAAATCTACTGCATGTTGCTCCAGCATTTTATGATTTTATAAGCAACTATGCAGGAAACCAACTTGTTTTCTTGTGAAAACCTATTTCATACAACAACGCGTAAACACTGAGAAATATATATAAAACATTTCTTTCTGGAGTTCTTTCAATAGTTTCTTTGAATCTTTAACAGAAACATACTGATTTACACACTCACTCACACAGCACTTCAAAAACACAACCTATGAATCGGAGGCTCCTCCTGAACACTCAAGCTTTTCCAGGAGCATTTCTCAGACATGTTGTGGGGGAGCTGGAGCCACCCCACCCCCCCACCACCCATCGAGAAAAGACACTAAGACACTAATAAAGCTAAGCAAATCTCACACCAATCTGAACCATCCTATTTCTACATGATACAGAATGGACCCCCCCCCCTTTTTTTTAAACAACCAATATGTTCATACACTAAGCAGTGACCGTTAAAAACATCTTCCATGCAACAAACACTCAAAGATAAATTCTGAGCCACCAATCGTAGCTCAATGGTCCCCAAATGGCCCGGTACAATTCCTGGACCACAATCTCGTGCAAACAAACAGGTAAACAAAAACAGAACGGACTAGAATACATTCCTTAACACTGACAGAAACATTGGCTCTGAGGGTAGGGTTCTAAGCAGGGTCCCTCACTGCAGAAGCAGCTCTGCCCCCAGAGCCCCAGCTTGTGGGCATCTCCTCAAAAGCTCACAGACATACAGAGCAATAAATAACAGTCCTGTTGTACAGCAAGCAGGAAACGCCCACTACATCACTGCTATACAGCTATCTTTCCTTTCAGTTCCAGTTTGCTGGTGCTTTCACTTTGCTTACTTGACTGCTCCTCTGTGAAGGTTATGTAGGAGTAGACCAGACTGCCTGCAATACTGTGGGGTGGGGGGAGGAGAAAGAGGTGGAGGGGGAAAGAGAGAGAGAGAGAGAGAGAGAGGGAGGAAGAGACAGGGAGAGAGATAAAGCATTAGTTAGTAAAACGGGGGATTCTGGAGGAAATGCTCATTCGAGCCTTGTCACCGACTTGCTATTCATTTATCCCATGCAGACACAGAGGTGTTGGCCAGCTCCTCCGATCTCCTGGTGCTAATGACACGTGATGTCACAGTAGGCAGTCATTGCATGTTACACCCACTGAGTGGCAGAAAGACTTACTGAGTGACAGCGTTAGTGTTCAGCTTCATTGCCACAAAAACAAAAAACACATCTAAAATGGGAGAGACCTGTTGTGCAATTGACTGTACAAATAGATTCAACAAAAAATCGGAGCTATCTTTTTAAAGACTAAAGAAAGCTAAAGAAAAGAGAGGCAAATGGATCACTGCAATTTGCAGAAGCAACTGGAATCCAGGCACCGAAACATGTAGCTTACAGCTTTCCAAATAAAAGTTGTAATAAAATATGAACATTTGTGCAAACTTGTCCATATACAACCAGAGCATCCATTGGTGTCCTCGTCACTTTAATTTCGCCAAATCCCGCCCTGAAGTGCGACCAAGCGTCAAGGCTTTTGCGGACGTTCTAAAACACTTAACATGAAACGGCTTTTAACGTTGCTTAATGTTCCAAAACAGTGATCAATGATCAATGATCAAATTTCTCTTGGACATTTCCAGTCATAAACACTTCCACCTGTCAAAAAATCAAAACGTCCATACTCGCAGGATTTCAGTTATCTTTCATTAAGCGTTTTCCTTTCCACTGACGCCCGTTAGCCTATAATATAAAGGCTTAACGTGGCTTAATGTTCCAAAATAGCATCCAATGATCACCATATTTGTCTTGACATCTCACATGTCATAAACACCATCTCCTATCAAAAAAGCAAAACTAAAATCTAAGGAATATGGTAGTTAGGCCGATGTTACATTAAGTGCTGTCCTCTCAAGTCAAAGTCAAACTACCTTTAATTTAAGCAGATAATCATTTGTTTTACTCCCGGTTTCACAGTTTCCCGTACTAAACGCAGCCACGTTGCAGGATGTTCTGCCACTCAGTCTGACTAAGGGGGCGTATTCTGGTGGGAAAGTGACATCAACACATACCCTCTACACCCGCAAGCCCAGACGCATCACTGCTCTCTATATGTCCAGAGCATTCTTGTCCAAAGAACGAAGGAAGCCTCTTCAGTATCCAACATCTTTCATAGCTACTGAGTCTCATTCAGGCTTGAAGCCATGAAGGATGGTGACATATAAAGCTCTGATTTCCACATGACCAGACAGCAGGAACACAGCCTGCAGCCTTGCAAGGTGTGATAGTCCGTTCCCTCTGCCAGGACTCCCAGCATGCACTTCTAAGTCCCAGATCCTGTACTCTCTCCCACATTAGAGTAAAAAAAAAAAAAAAATGCAGTTTCACTAAACCACACAACACGCACAACTTTTTGCCTGCAGTGGTAGCAGAACATTTGTTAAGCAAGTTCTGTCTTCTTGAAGTACTGCCATGTGCAAGAGTGACAGCTGGCTAAGCGACTCACCTTAAGTGAAAATTTTCTGTAATTCATCACCACAAGCTTGCTCTCCAAAGCTTAGTCATCAACCCTCTACCCTTTCAGTCTAGAGCCATATACAGTGCTGGCCAAAAGTATTGGCACCCCTGCAATTCTGTCAGATAATGCTCAATTTCTCCCAGAAAATGATTGCAATTACAAATGTTTTGGTAGTAATATCTTCATTTATTTTGCTTGCAATGAAAAAACACAAAAGACAATGAAAAAAAAATTAAATCAATCATCATTTTACACAAAACTCCAAAAATGGACCGGACAAAAGTATTGGCACCCTCAGCCTAATACTTGGTAGCACAACCTTTGGACAAAATAACTGCGAACAACCGCTTCCGGTATCCATCAATGAGTTTCTTACAATGCTCTGCTGGAATTTTAGACCATTCTTCTTTGGCAAACTGCTCCAGCTCCCTGAGATTTGAAGGGTGCCTTCTCCAAACTGCCATTTTCAGATCTCTCCACAAGTGTTCTATGGGATTCAGGTCTGGACTCATTGTTGGCCACTTTAGAAGTCTCCAGTGCTTTCCCTCAAACCATTTTCTAGTGCTTTTTGAAGTGTGCTTTGGGTCATTGTCCTGCTGGAAGACCCATGACCTCTGAGGGAGACCCAGCTTTCTCACACTGGGCCCTACATTACGCTGCAAAATTTGTTGGTAGTCTTCAGACTTCATAATGCCATGCACACGGTCAAGCAGTCCAGTGCCAGAGGCAGCAAAGCAACCCCAAAACATCAGGGAACCTCCGCCATGTTTGACTGTGGGGACCGTGTTCTTTTCTTTGAAGGCCTCGTTTTTTTTTTCCTGTAAACTCTATGTTGATGCCTTTTCCCAAAAAGCTCTACTTTTGTCTCATCTGACCAGAGAACATTCTTCCAAAATGTTTTTGGCTTTCTCAGGTAAGTTTTAGCAAACTCCAGCCTGGCTTTTTTATGTCTCTGGGTCAGAAGTGGAGTCTTCCTGGGTATCCTACCATAGAGTCCCTTTTCATTCAGACACCGACGGATAGTACGGGTTGACACTGTTGTACCCTCGGACTGCAGGACAGCTTGAACTTGTCTGGATGTTAGTCGAGGTTCTTTATCCACCATCCGCACAATCTTTCGTTGAAATCTCTCGTCAATTTTTCTTTTCCGTCCACATCTAGGGAGGTTAGCCACAGTGCCATGGGCTTTAAACCTATTGATGACACTGCGCACGGTAGACACAGGAACATTCAGGTCTTTGGAGATGGACTTGTAGCCTTGAGATTGCCCATGCTTCCTCACAATTTTGCTTCTCAAGTCCTCAGACAGTTCTTTGGTCTTCTTTCTTTTCTCCATACTCAATGTGGTACACACAAGGACACAGGACAGAGGTTGAGTCAACTTTAATCCATTTTAACTGGCTGCAAGTGTGATTTAGTGATTGCCACCACCTGTTATGTGTCACAGGTAAGTAACAGGTGCTGTTAATTACACAAATTAGAGAAGCATCACATGATTTTTCAAAGGGTGCCAATACTTTTGTCCGGCCCATTTTTGGAGTTTTGTGTAAATTGATACTTGATTTGACTTTTTTTTCTTTCTCTTTTGTGTTTTTTTTATTGCAAGCAAAATAAATGAAGATATTACTACCAAAACATTTGTAATTGCAATCATTTTCTGGGAGAAATTGAGCATTATCTGACAGAATTGCAGGGGTGCCAATACTTTTGGCCAGCACTGTAGATGTGTTGAGTGTTACACATTGAGATGCGGGGTTACCATGTAGGGAACACAAATTTCTCCACAAAATGGTTATTTACACCAGAGGAAGTGCTACAGACTACACCACAGGTCACACTACAATCACCAAAAAAACAGTAGAGTATGTACTACACAGAATTTAGTGGGAGGTATTTGTGCAGTATGCTAGTGCCGTCTGACACTATAGAACTGCTTCCACTGCAATGGAAATGAAGCAGCTTCAGGTCAGCGTGCATACACCTCAGGTCAGCCACTGGCTTATGCAAGTCTGTGGATGTTCCTTACCTGATATTTAAACCGATGAAGTTCGTCCAGGTGAATATGTAGTCTCCCCCAAACACCATCCCAATATATGTCACTAGAATATTCTAGAAGGATTGAAATGAAAGAACATGCCAATGAAGAAAGGCAAAAGCAAACATGCACATGTTTTCACAACATATGGTACCAATAAAGAGAAAGGCATGAAATCCAATCTGATCCAATCCAACTGATACACTTACTCATGTCATTTTTCCTTCCACTTTCATCCATGTTTGGGATCAGCAACGACTCACAGTGAGGCTCGATACACTCTCCCAAAACACAACTGCTGTTTTACACATGGCAAGCCACGCCACATACCACAGGGGAGCTAGCACTGATCAGAAGAGTAATGCGGCTCCCACTGACAACATCTTAAATAAGCCACAGGCGCCTGGGCAGCCATTAGGAAGCGCTAATGTATCAGAGGAGCAATGCGTCTCACTTTGACAACGCCATAGTTAGCTACATCGCCAGTCACTACCAGGTGCTAATGCATCAGAAAAGCAATGCCTCTCCCACTGATGACAGCCTAGTAAGATACACAGCCAGTCACTAAGAGGTGGTAATACAGCCCATCCCGCTCCCTTGTTATCTGTGGCTTACTTTTATACAGCCCACGATGGTTGTAGTTAGTGCAGAGTTGTACTGTGTACAGAGCACTGTAGAGTACATCAGAATGAACCTGGCAAAAGACAAAAAAGACACAATCGGATCCTAATATCCTAGTTCAGTTCAACCACACAGCAGACCCCAGCTGTCCCCCCAGTGATGCATCTAGCCAGCTGATGTCACAGTCTCACACTCCCAGCAGAGAAGCCCTCCTGGCAACCCTGCAATGGCTTCCTCTGTTCTCCATCTGCTGAAACATACCCCTGGCACTGCAGAGGGTGCAGAGGAAGCTCCTAAGCTGCAAAGCAGCCCTGCTGACAATCAGTCCTGGGCTGTTAACCAGAACCTGCTTGCACCCTTCCAAACATTCCTAAGAAACAGGGAACACTTACCCCATCACGCAGGACAGAACAAACTGGCTGATGAAGAGCATATCAGACCAACCCTCAAACTCTAGAGCCTGAAACAAGAAACGGCAATCAGGCATTCAAATTCAATAGCTGCCGCAACCTTCTGCTTTAAAACAGGGAATGCTCCTCTGGTGCCATCGAGTGTTGCTAAGCTACAGCATTTCTCTGCACAAGGTGCCTCCTTAGCTTCCTGTTCAATGGCATCTTCAATGACAGGTATGGGGATACATGTGCAGATGCACAGACAGCTGTATTTGCTGTGATGTAGTACCTAATGCTGCTCCTCCCTGGCTTCCCTCCTCCAGCTCCATCCAAGGCCATTATAAGCTACTGTGGGCAGACACACAGGAAGGCTGGAACTGGAACACTAGCAACCATATTACAGACAGTATATCAGTCACAGCCTTCACAAACCATGGCCAACACCAGGCCACAGACTTACTGGCCTACACACGTCTTCTAGTTCCCTTGAACTGCTACCCAGGTTTCATTCTACTAAGAAAGCGTCTGTTTCTCTGTCCTCCAAAAACAACTTCTCAAAGGGGTATTTCATTTTATAATTTAGTTTTAAAATATGCCCTGTAAAACCATATCTAATACATTCAGCTAATTGGATCTAAACATTGGATTAATCAATCTTAGATTAGACTGACTCACTTGTGAATTAAGTAATTACCAATCACAATTTTGGTATCATATTTTTTGACTGACACCTGAATAAAACTTGATGAATATATTGCCTTAAATTAATCTACAGTCATGAATCCTCACCTGGTTGGTCAAGGAGATGTGGTTGTTGCAGCATGTGACTGTAGACTGCGTGCCACTCCAAAACACAGCTATAATTTCATTTCAAGTGCTTGTCCTTAGTTTAGCACATCCTGACAGAGAAGCTGCACAACTGTTTAACCTGGGTCATATACTTGCTTCCTGTCTGAGTTTGCTGACTTGCTGTCTTTCTAACTTTGCAGTCAGTTCAGTTAAGAGCTGTTACCAACCTATCGAATTATGTCTTAAACCTAGATCTAAATGGCTTCTAGTGATACCATAAAAGGTAGGAAGAGGTGTAACCACCGATCCAGACCTCACATTGAAAATGCACATGAAAACATCTCTAGGGTTGCTTTGCATCACCTTTGACCACCATAATGCTTTGTTATTTGGATGTGCAAATACTTCTCAGAAAGGTCCCCAATTGGTCCAAAATGCAGCTGCTTGAATTCTAACTAGAATGAGGTGATCTGAGCACAGAATCTCAGCGCTAGCTTCTCTTCACTGTCTCCCTATTGAAATCTGAATTTACTTTAAGATAATGCTGCTCATTTTTAAGGCTTTAACTGGGTTTGCCCCTCTGTATCTCAGATCTCTTTTTTCATATAACCCCCATACACCCAGGTGCTGGGGCTTCTGTTTTTTTTTTTAATTATTCACTATGGAAAATGCACTATGCTACATGTACAGCACTTTTTCCACTCTCTCAATCAACTATTTTTGCAAAAGCATTTTTTGCAGTCTCTCACCATAGCTTTCATTCTTTCTAATATGCAAGATCACATGTTTGACAAACCACAGTTGAAGGCAACCTGACAAGTAGCTCCACATTACCAAGCATCCTGCCTTTGAAAAAACACCAATTACTAAGATAGTGACAGCAAAATGTTTGCTTTTCAGACACCCTTATCCAGTATTATTTCCAAAGGTCACTTTTCATACATGATCCACTTTGCAGCTGGATATTTACAGAAGCTATTTGGGTCAGGTACCGTGGTCAAGAGCATAACAGTAGTGGCCCACCGAGGAATGAAAACTGAGACTTTTACAGCAATGAGCCTAGCTCTATAAACAGTCAACCACACAGCTAATTCCCCTCTCAGACAGTACCTGTTCTAAACAGCGACAGAGAACCACTGTGCTTTAGACAGGTATGCTACCAATGTTCTATTACAGCAGCTGTGGGGCTAAAGTTTTCTTAATTTATTTCTTTTACATCTGAAAGAAGCCACACCACCACTGCTGAACTTGCACACCTTAGAGTTCAGGGAAATGTTAAGGGAACGTTGACTGAATGTTCAGACTATGTCGATGACAGCCTCAAACCACAGCTCAGAAACTTTGGAGGAAAACCGTGGGCACAGATGGTGTCTCATCATAAATTATTTACAGCTGTGCATCTGTAGAGTAGGAGATGCCCCGTGAGCATTCAAGCAGACAGAGCGCTGGTCTCTTCAAGCATCTGTCAGTACGGCAGCTCCTGAGCTTAGTTTGTTTTTGTTTTCCTTGTCCATGTGCCCTTGTTTACTGTTTTTCCCTGTGTTCCAGCCCTGCCCTGCTCTCCGCCCACCTGGTTACCTGACTGTCTCCACCCACCTACCTGCGCACCTGCATCCCATCACCTCATCAGCCTTGCCCTATATATTCCCCGTTTGGTTCGTGTCTCGCCGCTACTCAGTTCATCTGTTTTGCTACGAGCCGTTTGTCCTGTTCTGCCTGCCTGCCTGTTTTGCCGATTTTTGCCTGTTTCTCTTGACCTCGAACTTCTTGATCTGGTTTTGGTATTGTTCGCCTGGTTTTGACCTCGTTCCCTGGATACCGATTTGGATTTAATAAACCCTCTTTGTGCATCCTGCCTCCCTGTCTGCAACTGAGTCCCTGCCTGAGCCGTGACAACATCTCAGTGAGGTAACGTCACAGAGGCGTTGCAGCGGCCTGCCTCAGGGCTGGCTTTATGCGCTTCAGTGGCAGGAATAAAGGTGGCTTTGTGCTCCATGCTCTGGCTTTGCATTTCCCCAGAGGGAGTCCCAGAAAGACAGTCTGGAACGCTGCCCCACAGAGGCAACATGTTCCAAGCTATGAAAGAAACATGTCTCCCTCACACCAATCCTCACACACCCAGCCATTCAACTCATTCTGGGAAATGCAGCTAAAGCCATTTCTGAAAAGGTGGCCAAAAAATACAGACATTGACTGGAATAACATGTGTTTTCCACCTAGATAACACCAGGTGCCAAGAGTAATGATGGAGAGACAGTCTGCTGGAACTACCTGGGAGCCTACTGCACACCAGCACACAGTACAATCACGGGGGGGTGGATGGTGATTGGCTCCTTACCTTGTGAATGTCCCCCGTGAAGTGGGCAAGCAGCAGTGTGGGGACGATCATAAACAGCGCATTGTAATACAGCAGCCCGTACTTCCCCAGCTCCTGAGGACACAGAAACATGGCAGGAAGAGGCGAGTGAGGGGTTAAAGTGGTCCTCTCAGAATGGGGCAGACAGATGCTGACATGTCCAAGAATGACCACACCTCCTGCTGCTTCTCTGAAGAGGTTGCTATCTCTGGTAGTGGTTCAACAAACAGTTTCTCTGACATTCCTTGCTTTCAACACTAACTGAGCCCACCAAAATCCAATCCCTTCTTGAAAATTCACATTCAGAATTCCTCCCTTCAATCCCAGCTTCTAATGCAATATACATTTAAAATGCCTCCATGAACCAGGAAAATCTAGTTCATACATTACGGGGCCATTTTCAAAGGGACTATAAGAGATGCAACACAAAGAAATAACAGGTCTGAAATCCAATAATAATTTTTTGGCACAACAACAAGCACAAGGCATGACAGCCTTGACCCATGACATGTCTTCCAGGAATTGCTCAGTCCCCCATGCTGCTAGAAACCCCAACACCCGGTATTGGTGTGCCATGTCACTGGAGTCCACTGCGGTGAACAACTTCATCAATTACTCCTCCCACGTTTTCAGGGCATGGTGGCTTCAAAAGAAATTACTTCAACTGTTGGACTAATTATAAATGCTAAGATTCCTGCAGTGAGGGAGTTCTCATAACACAGGGGCTGATTCTTGTTGGCACAGCTTTAGTCTGAAATATTGGGAAGTATTTTAATAATATGGAATTTCAAGTCTGACAAAAATGGGATGTTGAGCAAAATCGTCACCCTTACAATCGAGTGGAGGTCATGCAACGTGTCTGTGGAGTGAACATGTACCCAGGGCTGGGTACGGCCTAAAATTCATATCACAGTATAATTTGAAGCACGGACGGTAATGGTATATATCACGGTATATTCGTTTTTCTTAAAATTTCAATATAAATGCTGTGGAGTGAACATGTACTAGGGCTGGGTATTGTCTAAAATTCATATCACAGTATAATTTGAAGCACAGACGGTAACGGTACATATCACGGTATATTCGTTTTTCTTAAAATTTCAATATAAATGCTTCTGAAGGGGTAAAGCACTAGTATGGCAACTGCATGGCAGCTATTACTATACTCTTAACTGTATTACTAGGACATATTTCACATAGTACAGAGGTATTTTAAGAATATTTACTGTGTAAAACTGCAATAATAAATATTAAAAAATACAAAACCTTTTCTCAAGTAACTCAAGTAAACACTTTTTCCATGAAATACAATAAAATCAGGCTACACAAAGTGAAAATAAAAACTGACTCTGGGAGTCTTAATATCCAGCAAGCAATAGAAATAGTTCAAATACAAATAAAGTTAATCAAGACTGGAGTCAAAGTTTGTGACGAAGAAGGGGCGAGAAGCCACGGTTCAAAACGGAGCAACCTGCAATCTCATGCCTCCGACGAACGAGAAGAAAGCAATCCTTTTGCAACCACCCACATCTTCCGACCGAGAATAATCCACAAGGAAAGTTTATTCCAGCAAGAATCATGACAGTTTGCAATTAGATGAGCCCGAACGCCATGTTCACCTGCATGCGCACACTAATTTCCCCTCATCCCTAGCACTTGGCCTGTGAGGAGTCGGATGTCCTGTCCATCTTCATACAATATAATCAACTAATAGCACACACAATGCATAGCATAATTCAAGAGTAATGGAAAGAGAATAACACGTTATTATTAAAAGAAAATAACATGCAGACAGACTTTTAATGGGTGGCCATTATAGTGGGACATAGTGGTTTTGAGGGGTTTTGTCACGTTGTTGTACGTAGGCTACATTTTGTGAGGTTAGGCTGCTGCTTTACGTGTGTGTGTGTGCGAGAGAGAATGGGTGCACATCTGACATAAGCGCAAACTCACGGTTTCCCGTAGGCTATACAGCCGCTGGGCTCATAGTGTCCCGGACAACAATATTTTAATGTTTAGAAAAGACTAATCACTGTCAGGTCAGCAAAGATTTGTGTATGTAGTATGTATGCATGGTAAGATTCACCGATTCGCATCGGTGCACGGGCATAAAAGTTCACAATGCAATTGCCCCAATTAAAAAAGTGTGCACCGGATACAATTTGGGATGAACTCGGGATGCATCACTTCTAACATCTTTATTTATATATAATTATTAGTAGAGGCCCTATACCTTTATTATTTAGAAATATGACCAATAATTTGTGATCAATAATTTTATATTTAGATCGATTCCTCCTCTCTAAACTGTTTCTAAAGCGTGCTCTTTCATCTCTCGGCCAAGTCTTGCGCGGGTTGGAGGCGTGTCCGGCGAGTCACAGATTATCATGGAGGACGAAGTGCTACACGTTCCACCGAATTGCTACAAATGAAATGTTTGGCGACACTTCGGATTTTTCAAGAGAGATGGACAATTTGACAAGACGCATGCAATTTGCAAAATATGCCGTGCCGCTATAAAGTACACAGACAGCACAACTAACCAAAGACATAAAATCAAACTATCTGTACCATATTGAATTGCATAGCATCATATTCTTTTGCATTGCATCATGTTGCATTGAATTGCATTGTGTTGAATCAAATTGTGTCGAATCGTACTGCATCGCAATAGGGGTGAATCATATTGTATCGCATTAGTATTTGCTTCATATGTAGTTATCTTTAATGTATCAGATCCTTGGCAATATATCGAGCTGTGTATCGTGTCTTTTCAATGAAGTTACACCTAGATCTGTGAAGGCTCTACCAGTCAGCATGGTATAGTTAAAATCCATACCGTAAGGCAAATTCATACCCGTGTACTTTCTATACCGTTTATACCGTCCACCCCTAACATGTACCATGTCACAAGTAGGGAGAAACAATGTACAGTAAGGGTATCATCATCATGTGCCAGGGAAGCCATCCTAAGTGACTGTGTGACTTGACATAAAAAGACAAAGTGAATGCAGCACTGATAGGATTTAGTGTATGGAATGTATTCAGAAATAGGAAAAAGAAATCACAAACATACAACTCATTTCCAATAAACAATCTACAAATGTGTAATTTACCATAGCTCAAGAGCAAACTTTATTGAGTGTAAAATGCCACTGAGAAGATTTTACAGTTGCAAGCTGCTGTACTTCACAGCTATACAATCACCGCTGTTCAATTTGTCTTTTATATCAGAGATGAGCAGATACAGAGCTACATCATTTATAGGTTTTGTTAAGATTTGAGGTTAATTTTTTACCTACAGCACACCACTGATGATCTGCACTGCCATGACCAGACCTTTTTACAGTTCTTCGGGGAGGAAGTGTAGGCACTTGATCAATTTCCACACAAACATTTCCCTGAACACTGAAGCCAGACAAACAGACTGGAATTTCTTGAAGGTGCTGGCACCTAACAAACACACTTGATGCCTCTGTCATGGACAGACTGTAACCCTGTCACATGCAACTCAATTTTACACTGGCCAACTTCTGAAAACAGATTTTCTGCAGAACATATTTTGACCCTTTCACACACCCTGACACATTTCAATTTAGGACGTTCCATACATGAAGCTGGGTTACGTTCGACCATGTGTTCCCAAGATGAAATTAGAAAGGAAACATTACAAGGGCCAAACAACAGCAAGTGAATACACTCATACTTGCATGCATGTGCTGAAAGGCATTTAGTGTTTGCCATGCCAGGACTCCCTGTCAGAAAGTTCTTGGGGGATTCTTTCACTTACTTTTGAATCCAATTTCTGCTTCACATACGCCCCATTGGCTGCTGTCAGGATGTCATTGAGCAGAATGAACACGTACCCTTGCAGATCAAATGCCAAGTCAGTGCTGTGGAAAAAGACAGAAATTACTCATTTGCTCAACAACAGGTCACTCTGTCTAGAATTAGGAGCAGGCAGCACAGTGATGTGAACTGCATGGGACAGTGCTAAACTGATGCATTGGCTGGAAGCTGGCTATAGTCAGTTTTTGTTAACACCTTAGAGTGCCATAGTTGAGATATGAGCACATCACAGTTGAATGTTTGTGGCACCAAATGAACTTCCTGAGAGGGTCACATATAGAAGCAACCAAAGCTCTCAAGTTTCTTGGTTGCACTGTCAACCTTTGACAACAGGGTAGCAATAGACTAAAAAATGCAAACCATAAATTTAGTCAGCTGTCTCCATCAAGTTCAATTTCTCTTTTTCACTGTTGGCCTGATAACTACTGAAGATAGTCTCACTCTCACAAGGCCAAAAGGGGCCTTAGCTATCCCGTTGGCAGCTTCCATGCAGCTCAATCAAACAAGGGGCCACTACTTGCTGACTCCTTGCCTAGACAAAACTGAACTTAAATTCACAGCAGATTAGGGATGTAATGATACCAAAAACTCACAGTACGATAATACCACAATAAAAAGTCCACAATACGATATTTATAATGATATTAAAAAACAAAGAAAAATGACTTGAAAAAATGTCCTTTATTAAATAATAAATAAGCATTTTTTATTTGTATAAAACTTGTTTTTCCTTTTAACTTATAGTGCTTCTGCTTTCCTTCTTTAATAAAATAAAATAAAAGTAGCCAGCCATGACCTAAGCATGTGCAAAAAATTGGCATGAATTGTCTTTGGCAATGAATGATTGAACTATGTATGTACAATTGCAAAACAAAAACAATACAATTTTTGACAAAGAGAGATAGTAGAACGCAGCTACACTAGCGAAATAATCATGTAATATCCTGGTACATTTTGGTCACAGTCCCACAACAGCATCGAGACATTTTTTTATTGCGATATCGCAAAATCAGATATATATCGTTACATCCCTACTGCAGATGGTAGCAAAACTGTTCCATATAAAAAGATTTATCTGCAACAGAAATGAAACAGTAGCCGTAGTACATTTATACGACCTATGCTTTTGTTTTTCCGGAAATAAAATCATACCTTGCAGCTACAAAAGCTCCAAGAATCATTGCAAACACTGTAAGCTGGATGGGCAGAGAGAATCTCTTTCTGAAAGAAAGAGAAGACAAATTTGCAGAATAAGTGGTCCCTTGCACATAGTGATCCTGAGCATGCTTCACCTTGTTACATTCACCGGTTAAAAATAAACGTTAAAATAATCATTATTATTACATATCTTACAGAGCATAAAAAGTATGGACTACAAAAAAAAGACTGGCAAACACACCCCTCCCAGCAGCAGCAAACAGTTAAAAATGAGGTCAGGCTTGTTAATGTTATTTCCACCTGGCAACCCGTAGCTAGTTACCTTTTCCGCTAGCTAGCTAACATGAGGCACCAAGAGCTTCGAGCTGACCAACCAGTTACAAGTACGGTCAAGTCATTGATGCAGAAAATTCTATTTCACACGATAACGATAAGGTCATCTAGCTGAACAAATTTAGGAAACTCCTCTGGCAAAGGCTCGCACTCAGCTAGCTAACATTAGCAACCATTTGACCAGATAGGTTCAAACATTGGCTAGCTAACCTGCTAACCATTTGGCGAGCTTTTTGGTTAACTGGCCAGCAAACGTACATGTTGAAAGAATAATGAATACTTGCTAGGTATGTAGCCCACTGTTAGACCTATCGTGTTTGTTTCAATGGGTTGGAATTTACATTTAGAATTATTTGGTAGCATTATCTAATTATTGTAATGTGTTGGGGGCAAGTGGGCGGAGCTTCTCAGCATGCCTTGGGGTGATGGACTGTTGCTTAGCCCACTGTGAATGTAACTGTCTTTGTCAATGATGTACATTCCTTCTACCGTGTCAGGGTTAAGTGTGTTATTTTCTGGTTTGTGCCACTGTAAAATAAAAGGCTTGTTGCCAACAGAACAATAGTAGCGTCATCACTCCAGAGAAAAAGTGCTGTCGTAAATTGCTGTGCTTTTTAAATTGTGCTTTTAAATTTTGTCTCTTGTTGCCGCCTTACCCTGACGCTCATCGTGCTGTTTGAAGTTGTTGAAGTTTGCCGTTCGAAAGTGTATCGTACTAGTTGCCCTTTAGGCTGTAATTGTAAAAATCTGATAGTACTGCGTCCTCAAACAGACCTTGCTCTCAGCTGAGAACTGTCTCATTGTGGAACTGTACACACCCTGTCCCCGTACTGTCGCTGTACCTACTGTATGCACTTTTGTAAGTCGCTTTGGATAAAAGCGTCTGCTAAATAAATAAATGTAAATGTAAAACCCAGCTCCCCCACTTATTATTATGATTATTGTCTAGTCATTTGTAGGTATTATTATTTAGTTTACATTGTCAACAATATTTTTTTAAAAGCACAGTACTGCCTGTAGTAGCAACTCAAGCATTAATGAGTTTATTTTATGTCAGAAGTGAAATAAGTTAAATAGCTAAGCAGTAAACCTATATAGTTAAGTTGTACGCAGCAGCAAGTTTTTGGATGAAACCGAAGCAGCACCTACTCACTTGAGGTTCTGGTATCGGGGCGTGTGTGTGTGGCAAAGGGTATTTTATTGTCTGCTCCGGAAGCGGCACGATACATAAGCATGCGGTATACCACACTCGGGCTGCATTCAAGCCGAGTGTTCGGTTCGGACCTGGACCTAGATTCAAAGCCAGTTCAGCCGGGCCGGGTGGCCGTAATCAAGCTGCATTCGGCCCGTGTATTTTTTTGCTACTTGGGGTGGCTCCAGGCATAATTCATAAATGTAACAGGCTACTGACAGTGTAAGTGTAGGAAAATGTAGCTGAAACAATCCTAGTCAAGTGATTATATACATAAATTCCCATTATAATTCACCATTAGAGCTCCACTGCTACCCGTAAAAACCATGACTCTTAACACCTCTAAACCAATAAGCAGTCAGAAGGTTCTGAAACAGAGGTTCAGGCTGAGTCAGTGCAGATTCAGGGAAGAGGCAAGACTGGTTGAACCCAGGCTGATTGGAGAAAGGAGGGTTTGAGGACTCACTTGAGCAGGATTCCCTCAGCCAGCATGGTGAAGAGGATGGAGAACCTCCTCAGCACAGTGAACATGGGCAGGCTGGGAGGAGAAGCAGCATTTTCCCACCATCAGAATCAACCAAACCACACCGACAAAACAAACAGCAGTATCATATTCCTGGCCTATTTAGCAGTATGTCACTTCAGGGTGTTTGCAAATGCTGACCTAGGACCAGATTCTCTGACCACAATTGTGACCTTAACCACTAAATACTCAACAGCAAAACTAGTCCTAGATCAGCACTTAGTCAACTTCTGCCTGAAGCTGACCTAACACAGATAAGTTTGTATATCAGAGCTGTACAAAAAAAAAAAACCTGACTTAAACAAAGCATACTTGAGCCTTTTTGTCCCAAACAGTCCTGTAATTTGATTCCCGACATAAAGAAGAGGTAGTGGAAACGTCTGCAATGGAAGAAAACAAAACATGCTACATGGACATCATCAATGTTTCAGTGTCTGAACCAACATCTTCAGACATGGACTTATCTTCAGCTAAACACGATGCTGGCACCTCTCCAGGTGTCCGTTACCTTGCATCCAAGTACATTCCTTTAATCGCTATGTTTAGCTGAGCTACAGTGGTTGGAGACAGTCAAGTTTGACATATGCCTGATTAAATGTGGACAACAGATTACAAAATCTAATTGTAGTTTTATTTTTTATTTTTTTTTAATTTTCGTCAGTTCAACTGCGGGTCTGAATTCCTCACCTACGTCGTGCTTCACGGTAGCACAGGAGCAGATTCCTTGCAACAAAGCGATCTTTTTATTCCACATGCCGGACACCATACACCGTACTTCATACACCTCCGTCCGCTCTCACTGAGCTTACACAAGAGCGCGTTTTATTCATACTCGGAATGTAGCATCTTTATAAAGGCCAGTTCTAGAGAAAGGTTTCCTTGATTTTCATTTATCCATTTTCGCTGCTTTGAAACTGGCCCATATGCAAACATTTTACATTTTCAAACCAAAATTAAACGAAATAACCAAATGTTTTTGACCGGACTGAAGCGTCACCCTGGTGTTCACGGACGTCATGTTACTTTAAGGCATCCTCCAAACCCATGCATTAAAAATAGCCATAGGAAGCAAACTCACCTTGCGAAGTATGTTTTTATCAAAATCTGGAAAGCTGATTACCCTGAGCGCCTTTCCCACCCACAGCACAACAACTGTGGCCAGCATCTGTTCCAAGAAGACACGGCGCCAGTGAACAAGAAGCCCTTTGATTTGGGTGGTGTCAAAAATCTGAATCCAGATTCGCACTTACTTGTCCGATCCCGACACATATTGAAGATGGGAACCTGTAAACAAACGTAAGGCCATATTACTTAGTGTGCGGAAACCAATATTGTCAGCTTAACCAAGTTAGGACACTGGATCTTTCAACCAAAACCCAGTTTCGTCTCACCATGTCTTCAGCTCCATATTCTACTATTGGTGTGCACGTGTGATGTGGAAGGCATATTAGTAACTCCACTTCTTAGTCCACAAAATACATTTCAACTTCTCTACTAACCACAACTTCACTTACATTAAAATGGACAATTCTGCTAAATGCAGATGAACAGGTACATAATTTAAAAATATTATGACACATGCTTACTCCTGATTTGGTTCAAGTCTCATGTTTTTCTGTTATTAATGTGTTGCAATCTGTCGGCTAACGTATCGCTTTCTCTGTAAAGGAGCAGCAAACTAGACCTAGTCTAATAATCAAAAACATATTTATTCAACGCTTACTACAAAGCAGTAGGCCTAGTATACATTGATATGTAGCCTAGCCAATTTTAGCCAGTATGAGTTACAGTTGCTACGTTAAACGGTATCCGGTTATTGCCACTAACACATTAATTCATTCCAGTGTTAATAAAACAAAACTTGCAGCCATATAACTAACCGCCCATCCGCCCACGCAGTGTGACAGTAACTCAACCAGTTAGCTAAATCCATCCCTGCAACTAGTAAACTAGTACGGCACATTTTGAATGATTCTAATCAGTTTTATTCTGAAGTACAAAGTTAACTGCTGGCTAGTCACTTTAAAATCCACATCAGCGTTTCCCCTCAGAGTCCAAATTTGGTGGCGGTCTCCGTCTAACTGATGAAAAGGGGGGATGATAAGGATGCATGTAACAGCCTAAGAAGCTAGCTAGCATTTAAAGTGTCAGACAGATCTAAATGTTGCCCGCTGTATAATGTCACTAACACTGCCTTAAATACAGTTCCGGTCCATGCGAAAGTAGCTAGCCGTGAACGACACTCCTTGCTGGCTACTTATTTGACTAAGAGTTCAGTGCGGGCGTCCAAAGTCCAACACAACAATGGCTGACAGCTAAGCGTAATTACCTGTAATTTGTCAGGACGCTTTTGTTCACAACAACGATAAAAAATGAACTCAGCCCATAGAATCCTGCGGCAAAAAGCTTTAAAAATGCTGTCAGCGTTTGGGCCGCCATCCCCGCGCCTTCATCCCTGTGAGTAAGGCTTTTATCACGAACTTTTCCTTTAACTCGCACATGCTGACGTTTCTGAACTTCCGCCATACTTGCCGAACATAGCTACAGTGACATCATACGACGCTTCTCCACCACGACTGGTGCGCCAGGGCCCGCACTGATAAAAACCAATCAGAGAGCAGAAAGCTTGACCACTGAGACTGCGAAACGCAGGGGACTCAATCTGCCATCCTGTGGTAAATTCGTTTAAGCAGCCAGTGCTGAAAATAATCTTTAGTTAGGCTACAATTTACAAGTATCACAGTGAAAGGATTTGATGACTGAATTACATGCCTTATGTATCTGTACAGTAGACTATATAGCTATAGCAGTTTTTAAAACATCTAGGTAAAATCATGTGTTGTAATTAGGGGTGACCCCGAATAATCGACTATTCGACGATTCGATCTAAGGAGTCTGATTCACTGCCAGTGTCACAGTCGAATCTGTGGGAAAAAAAAATGAATGAAATGAAAAATGTGGTTATGAAACAAGGATCATTGCATTCCAGCTATATGGGGGTGCTGAATGTGTGTATAGCCTACATGTGCCAGGGTTTCCACTAGGATTTTTTTCTTGCCGGTCCGGTGTCCGGAAAGAATTTACTTTACCGGACAAATTTGAAATTTACCGGTCACGCTGAAATAACAATAAATGTTACAAACACAAATATACCTAATGTACACCCATGTTGATGAAAGAATGACAACTACCTCAAATCAGTTTGACTATTTAATGAACAGTAACGATTAAGCAAAACAAACAGGCAAAGGATTGAGGAAAACCTCAACATTAGCTGCTAAAATGTAGGCTATTAGGAAACATTTGTAACCTGTAACATCTGTAGCCTGTTTAAAAAAGGCTAGGCCTACATGGCATCAAATGTAGCCTATAGGCTGCCAGGAAACATTTTACTTTCTCCTTTTTTTCATTGCGGCAAAGTCCTCTGCTGCCAACTTGAAATCAAACGTGTCCAATGTGTGTTTGCAGCTTGCATAAGCCGCCTCACTCTCTTCTCCAGACGACTTTGCAGCGCTGTCTTAACTCGATTCTGCAGAGAGATATGGCAAGCTGTTTTAACATTTAATCAAACCACAATCCTATCTGTAATTACATTTTAGATATCCATAATAGCATTTCTCCTATCTGTAATTACATTTTAGACATCCATAACAGCATTTCTCCTAGTCAAAATTGTATTCTCACTAGACAGAATGGTAATTAAAGATATCCACAATAACATTTTTAGTAGTAGAAATTGTATTACAAAATGTAGTGAAGGGCAAGAGCAGTCATCCCACCTGGCCTCGAACCCAGGTCTATAGGGTACCAACCAAGCCACTTTGACCACAACGCCAAAGAGCCAGGCTCCCCTTTGGGAAGCGCGCCCATGCACTTCACGCACCAAGGCGTCCCTCACGCATTCCTTTGCCATACTTCTCCCATCCCAGGGTGCTTCACCCATCTCTGGGGTTCCTCACACTGTGCTTCACCCATCTCTGGGGTCCCTCACACACTGGGGTCAACTGAACCTGGGGGTCCCTCATACGGCTCACACATTGGGCATGTCTCCGATGGCCTCGCGGCAAGCCATCCCACTGCTAACACCATTTGTAGCGAAGGGCAAGAGCAGGGAGGGGCAGTGTGACAGAGTGCCGTCACTACAGTTGAGTATGTGCTCTGACTGCCGTACCAATGACCCCGGCTCTTTGGCGTCGCGGTCATAGTGCCATGGTTGGTACCCCGTAGACCTGGGTTCGAGGCCAGGTGGGGTGACTGCTCTTGCCCTTTGCTACACAAGATATCTACAACTTTGATTGTACTAGTCAAAACTAAATTTAAGATATACTTTTTAAGGAATTTTATATAAGTGGCCATTTTAACATTTAATAGCAAGACTGGATAGCCTGTGTATTGCAGATATCCGTAATTCAATTCTTCCTAGTCAAAATGAACATTTCAGATAGCCACAATGACATTCTTCCTATTCACAATTGTCATTTCAGACATCCACAACGTCATTCTTCTTAGGACAAATGACTTTTGCCATTCATGTGTTAAGCAGAGGGAGGTCGTGCTTAACAAACCTCCTGGACTTCTTTGAGGAAGCTACAGCATGTCTGGACTCAAACCAAGCTTATGATATTATCTATTTGGACTTTCAAAAGGCATTTGAAAGTCCAAATAGGCATTTGACAAAGTTCCGCACGAGACACTCATATTGAAAATGACATCTGCAGGAATTACAGGAGCTATCACTGAGTGGGTTCGAAGTTGGTTGTCTAATAGAAAGCAGACTGTAACTGTGGGAGGAATTGTATCAGAGCAGGGTCCTATACGAAGTGGAGTCCCGCAGGGATCGGGGTTGGGGCCTTTGCTATTTCTTATATACATAAATGATCTTGATGCAGAGGTTAGAAGTAAAATAGTAAAATTTGCAGATGACACGAAACTAGGGGGTCTAGCCAACAGTATAGAATCAACTAAGGTAATACAGGAAGACCTAACCAGCATCCAAAAGTGGGCAGATACCTGGCAGATGACATTCAATTTAGATAAATGTAAAGTCTTGCATGTGGGAAATAAGAACCTTAGACAAGACTACTTCATGGGTGGAAAAAAACTAGAATGTGCTCAATTTGAAAAGGACTTGGGAGTAATGGTTGACCCAAGCTTAACAGGATCTAGGCAGTGTGCTGTAGCAGTAAAAAAGGACAACAGGATGCTTGGATTTATAGCCAAAAGTATTGAGTATAAATCTAAAGAGGTTATATTGAAATAATACAATGCCTTAGTCAGACCGCACCTGGAATACTGTGTGCAGTTCTGGGCACCGCACTATAAAAAAGATATCGAAGCTCTAGAAAAGGTTCAAAGAAGGGCAACTAAATTAGTTCCTGGCATGAAATATAAAAGCTACGAGGAAAGACTCAAGTTACTTAACCTATTTAGACTAAGGGAGAGGAGGCTTAGGGGTGATTTAATTGAGGTATTTAAATTTATAAAAGGAATCAATAAGGTTAACTATAATAGATTCTTTAGGGTGAGTTCAGTCTGTAAAACAAGAGGACATAAATGGAAACTAGTTAAGAGTTAAGTTCCGCACTGATATAAGGAAGTATTATTTTACACAAAGAGTTATCAATACATGGAATAGGTTGCCAGGTCATGTAGTTGAGGCAGAGACCCTTGCTGTGTTCAAGTCTAGACTTGATGCAGTTTTGGATACTCTTTAATTAAGAAATGGCGATCTTAGTTGGGCCGAATGGCCTGTTCTCGTCATCATATGTTCTTATGTTCTTATGTGTATTGATTGGGCTTTCAATTTCAGATGTCCACAACGTCATTTTTCCTATCCAGAATGAGCATTCTGGATGTCTGCAATAGAATTCTTACTAGGAAAAACTCCCATTTCAGATATCTACAATCCAATTGTTACTGCTCATAATTTTAATTTCATATATCCAAAATGAGAAACCATTTGAATATCCAAAAATACATTTTGACTAGTAATAATGTCATTACGGATATGTACAACTGCAATTTTACTAGGACAAATATTATTGTGGACATCTGTAAATATTGTGCATCTCCATAATTGTAATACTTTCTATCCAGAATGCAGTTTTAGACATCTGAAATTGTAATTGAAGTAGAACACAAGATCACAAGACGTTCTAGCGGGATTCTCTAGCGCAGAGGGCACATCAAAGATCAAAACAGAACGTCAAGGCACACCAATTTAAAGTTGGTTATCGATTACGAAGCATGTCACACACATTAGGCTATAATGTTATTAGCGAGATTTGACCCATACTGCACTACAGGAGACTGTCAAATAATTACCAAACTGATAGTTAAATCAGACAGGCAATCGTATAATTTATTAAAAATGCAATGAAGTGCATCGAGGCAAGAACTTGTCCGACATAGTGCGGCATCATGAACAGCAACATACTGAAATAATATTCGCACGTGCGGTCACACCGGTGTGATTTGCTGTTTAGCGTGTAGCCTATGCTAAACCCGGTGCGATTACAACACTAGATTGGAAAAATTCTAGCTAATTTTAGCATTGAGGAAATAGATCTTTACGTTGAAAAATATAACAAATGTTACCTGAAAACTATGAGAACCTTAATAACATTAATGAAAACATAATGAACCATGTAGGCTAACGTAACACGCACTACATAGCATAAAAAAGTTACTCAGTGGACAAGGTGCTTGTCTTACGTGCAGGTTGAATCATTTGGCCGAATTTAATCCCCGCCATATCACCAGCAGCCTAAAGCAGGAGGAACTAGTTTCGTTCTGCTAGGCACAGGGTACATCCTAGCTGCAACCCGCAGAAGGATCTTTGATTTGCCCTTGGATTCTGCTCCTAGTCCCGAGTGGACATGAATGTAGCCTACGCGTGGCGTTTGTTGTAAACTTCCTCGTGTATACGCGGTGCGTATTTGCACAGACTGCTTTCTGAGAATTATACGAGCTCCATCCAACCTCACTGGCAGTCAGTATTGAAAACAAAATTTACGACAGATGGAACTGAGTTTTACTGCACGAATGGACGTTTCTCACACACATCTTGACAAAGTGGCGTTATTGGGTCGAATGATTCCAGCGTAGGCCTACTGTAAGTAGAAGTGAACAGAAACCGAAACGATTTTGTATTTACATTCATTCATTGGGCAGACGCGCTTCCACAGCGACTCACAATAACCTTAGACTCAAGGCTCAAAATAATCTTAATCACCGTTCTGATCCCAATTAGATTATCAAATGTATTTGTCGAGTTAACGATACAAAACGCTTTATACCAAAGCTTTTTTTGCAAGAAAGTATCTTCAATTATCCACCATTTTTACAATGTAGATAACCCACTAATTTCAATTATACAGTACAATGTCTAAAACAATCTTGCACCGGGACTGTCGCGTTAACGCAGGTTTGTTTATGAAGCACTTTTTCTTCTACATCTAGCGTTACTCCCTATTGATTTAACTTTACATCTCTGGGCTGAATGTCTGCTCAGTGCGTGTTCATACAATGCAAGGTCAAGATGTTCCGTCGCTCATTTGCAGTGATCTTGGTGAAAAATCGCCGCTGGTCAGGTGTCCGTGTGTAGCAGGGTTGCATTCGTAGCGCTTCAGCTTTCCTGTACGACTGCAGTGGGTATCCCCTTGAGACGAGCCTAGTGTACAACTACAATTCCTGAAAGGGCTGCATAGGTGGGGGACACTTTAAAATGTGTCACAGTATATGTTCTTGTTCCAATACTGCATCAATAGCTACAACCTGTGTACTTTCCATACTGATCCCCACTGTGGAAATACCAGCCGTTTTCCGTGACACTCCCAATAGCCAGGGGAAGTCACTTACAGAGGTTACCACTGACATTTGTTTTTTATCGCTTGTGTCGCCGGCAACACTGCCACCTGCACCACTGAATTCAGTACGTCAACTGCTGGCACCCATCACCAACAGCAGCCTTTGAGCTGCAGTCCTTTTCCAGTAGGAAAACTTAAATCCCATGTTAGTGTTGTACTGTTTTAAACCAAAAGAGTCACTGCTGGGTGTAAGGTGCAGATGGGACCCTAGAAGTCTGCAGCAGGGAAAGAGCACAGCACATTGCCCATCATGTACTACTTACCTTGAAAACTCAAAACACTGGAAACACTAAATCTCCGCTCAGCCAGAATGTAAAGGCTTTTCCATCAAGAAAAACTGGAAATCATGAAACCTAGTTATACCCAAGGTGTCATTCCTAAACAGATTTAAGCCTCCTTTCAAGCTCACAACTCAGAGAAAAGGTCACATCACCACTGAAAATGTGCCAGAACGCTCACTGTCATGGCATAGACAGGATCTTTTACCAAACCCTGACCTTAGATCACTTATGGTTTTCCTCACATGGCCTAGGTAGTCAAATGGAGTGGATAAATTTCTCCTGGCTCAATTATGGACTGAAAGAACATGCAACCTAGCAAGCAGATCAGAAACCCTGAGCGGACAGAGAGAAGTGTCGGATGATTATCTGTGAAATGATTTAATAAGCTGCTGTAGGCTACATAGGATCATAGACATTGTTTCAATAGAAATACGGTGCAAACCTGACCAACACAATCACATACCCATCAATGAAGACTACCAACTTCAAACCACAAGGTTACAGGTTTGAATCCTGGGAGGAGCGGTCCTCTCAACCCCCTTCTGAAAGGTTTAGAAAGCGTTAATAAGAGTAAAGAGCTGCACAAACAAGTGTTGTTTAGAAGCAACCAAACCACACACTGGTGGGCCACATACAGCAAGAGACACAAGGCATTCTGGGCTACGGTAAAGTCAAAAGTGATCTCATCATTTATAAAATCATCTGAAGCCAACCAGACCACTGAGCTGTCTTGTTCAAACAGTTTACCTTATGTTGTAGGTGCACGTTCCACTAAAGGAGGGCCCGTTGCCAAACCTCTACCTCACACCATATTGAAATAATTATTGAAGCCACTGGTATTAATTGCCCAGGAAAACATAAAACAAAGAGACAAACATGCAAATTTTCCATTTTTTTTAAACCACGAATTAAACAGCAATCATTCCACACTGTGCCAGTGAGCGGCACAAGTCACACCTCTAAGCACTTTATTAGAACAGGGATGTTTGCAGTACTGGGGGGTGGTGGTGAAGTCAGGAAGCCCAAACCCGGCTGGCCCCAATAATTCCACAGACATTCTTCATGAACCACCTGTGTCTGTACGCCACCAGCGAGTCTGACCAATAACACTGCTCTGCTTCACTTACAGTAGTGTTCTACACAGCCCCCACCTCCCCTTCCTCCTCCTCCTCCTCCTCCTCTGGTGTGAAATTTCATCTTTATTCTCCTTCCACATACAAACACAGAGGTCTACTAGCAGGGTTAGCGTTCATACATTTCGTAGCACTTGACTGTTCCACATGAACAATGCATTTTTTTTTCACAAAAACTCCGCAGTAGTGCTGCTGTAAACTTAAGGAACAAAAGCTAGCCCATTTACCAAAAAAAAAAAAAAAAAACTTCACGGTGTGGACAGCCCTAAAACTGGGGTGGCCTGAGGCAGGTACATTACACTATGTGCAAGATATGTCAACAATTTTAAACAAAAAATTTACTTTTCAAATGAAAGCTTTAATATCCAGATAAAAAAAAATTAAATACCTCAAACCTGTATTCTAGCTTCAGTGGAAAAGTAAAAAAAAAAAAAAAACCCTCAAATTTAAGTGGTCTCACACACTATATTCTATTAGTGGTCCTAAGGTCCTTGCACTTTTCAGAAATAAAAAAGTTACCTAGGTGAAGCAAGGACAGGCTCAGGACTAGCATGGGGTTCAGGACTACCATCTACTGGTAAATGCATGGCAGAATTCTTCAGAGGAGCAAGGTTTACACACAAAGACCAAAAGGTCCACCAGAATAAAGCTCAAAAAGAAGCCAGAGGCCTTTGCTTTACACTGCACAACTAGCATAAAAAGTTCAGAAACATCTTCATAAAATGGAGTAGCTTTTGACTTTAGGTCTTCCACTTAAAACATTTAAAAATATATATACGAAAACCAAAGCGCATAAAGTCCTGTACATCCCACTTTGAATAATGCAGTAACTTCTTCTAATGTACTCCTTGTAGTAGACCTAAGTGGCTGGTAGATGTTCCCTTAGTACTCTGAAGCTATAAATTCTGCAGGGCCAAAACAGCCATGGGGGCACGTTGGGCTAACTCATGACACTCTTCACACCTGTATTTGGAAATGCATATTATTTTCAAGCAGCAATACAAAACGCATTTATGAAGAATGCATAATCTCTGAAAAAAAATACTGTATGAAAACATCCCTGTTACCATGTTTCTAAATACAAAACCTCTACCAATAATCTGCTTCAGTGTAGCAAGAGAAGTCCTTTTTTTTTTTTTTTTTTTTTTTTTTTTTTTTTTTAAACAGTAGGTGTTCAGTCCTCAGTTGTGGATGGCAGGGGATGAGTCTCATGTTTTTTGTTTGGTTTTTTTGTTTTGTTTTATTATAGTTGAAGGAGGATCCAAGCATGCAAGCCTTGTAGAAGAGGACCCGGAGGAGGGGCTTATGGGTTAGCTGACAACGGTGTCCACTCAGGCCAGGGCTGGGAAGGCCTCTGGATCATCCACATTGGGCACCGACACTCCGCCGGGCTGACACACAGAGAGGAAACAAAGGAGAGAAATTAGCCACAAGCGCCGGCTTGCTGCAGGGTTATTAGCGGAAACCGTAGCAGGAAGTTGTTTAGCACATGGCTGCTCACCTTATCAGCCCTGCCCCCACGCGCAGGCCTGCTGCCACCACCGCCACGCCCGCCTCTTCCTCCACGGGGTCCCCCACGGCCACGCCCCGGACGGCCAAGGTCCCCAAAGTTGATCTCCAGCTGGGAAGTGATGTCGTTGGCTGGCTTCCGGAAGTGGTGGTCCCCAGCGGCTTCATCTGCATTGGCCTGCAGTGAGGGACGGCAGAGAGGTTCAGAGAGCTCAGTCTAGCATCATTCCTATCAACTGGAAAACCAAATCTTTTTCTGTCAGCCATGAAAGATGGACCACAACAGATCCTGTACAAGCTTTTCATTAAAGTGTGCATTTTCAAACTGTCTACAAATAAACACATGCAGTGGTTTTCCCAGGGCTAAACAGTTTATAGAGTTCTCCAACATTTTACACTGGTAAGCCACACAGAAAAAGCTGCACTGCAAATCAGCATATGAAGCAAAAAACAATGTCTGTGGGCAAAAAAAATGTTGGAAACTTCAAAAATACACACTCAAAAGAGGTATGTTTGTATTTTTTTTTAAAAAAAGGTTTTAAGACAAAAATTACAGACAAAATGTCAATCCTTAACACACACCATGAAGTTATTGTCTGAGAACACCCTACTCAAATTACACAATGATAAATACGCACATACCAGTTAAGAGCCAGTCAAATCGCAATGTCTCCACTGTGGGTGGAGATACAAGGCATGGAAGTTTGGGTATACAACAAAAGGTAGAGGGAAGGTAATGTGCTGGAAAGAACCACCATCGCTTCACTGAGAGGACAGTGAAATCAGTGTGTTAAGCTAAGGAGTAGAGACCCCTAGTTTATATCATGCTTTCAGGGTCTCTGACCGGCAGAGAAGTAGTTGTGAGAGTATGGATGCACCTTTTGGTGGAAGGCAGTTGAATCAGCGTCCGTCTCTGCAGTGTCGATTAAAGCACCAGCAGGTCTCTGCGTGTTTGTTGAGAGAGAAAAGGCCATGAAAAGAACTGGCACTCATACCCATCAGCACATTTACATTCACTTTACCCAGTTTCACAGACCAAATCAGCTAACATCTCAGTACAGTCTGTACCGATCCATTCAGTGGTGGCAGCACCTCTGTATCATGTCTTAAACAGCATCAAATCAGAATTTAACTCTGGTTACATTCAGCTGATGTAATGTTGGAGAACCCTGTAAAAGTGGCGGCCAACATGACTCGCACGATATAGCAGAGTGATGAGTGTCTAATCAACTGAGGTATGTCAATCCAAACATTTGTGTGATGGTTAACATGGGACTGAAAGTGACCACGCAGGCAGGCAGACTAATGGTGGGCATGAGATGGCCTTTGCAATGCCGTGCAGGGTCTCTGACTTACATCTTCACTCTTGGACTTGTGCAGCACGTAGCCCTTCTTCCACTGGCCATCTGTGCCCTCGTTGGCCTTGCGGATGTTGAATTCCACTTTAGCGCGTTCCTTGTCCTGCATAGCCTTCCATTCATCCAGGGTCATCTCCTTGGGTCCTTCCTCTTTGACTTCCTCCACCTCATTCTCCCTGGGAACCATGGCGACATCACACGGGTTGACAACCGTACACAGGACACAACTGGAACGCGAGCTGAGTTGTTGCAGGACACAACTACATTTAATACTGGGACTTGTCTGCTCTGTACCCATATCTGTAATGACTACACATGGAGCCCTGTTTATACAAATTAACCGTTTTCTCAGTTTTACTGAGGCAAAGGGTGTTTAAGGCATTGGCATTACTGAGTAGCGGTGTTAGGTGCGTTAGCATTACTCAGTATGGGTGTTAGAGGCATCAGTATTAACAATGGCATTCAGTAGCAGGCTGAGAGGTGTCTTACTTGTTCTCAGAATCTGCAGGAGGATGCTCCTCGCCTTCAGGGGTCTCCTCAGTGGCATTGGACTGATCCAGTTCACTGCAGAAATCACAGGACAGCAGACACTCATGTCAACAGTTTTGGGCAAAGAATGTACAACTAACTTCCATGAATATCTAAAAAAACTTGAGAGAGGAACAGAAATGCTGTTGTGAATAGATGTTTTCAACTTCAGACATACTGCCTCTGAATGGGTGCTGTGAAGAGAATAAACTTATGATGGCTGGTGCATTTGCAGACTACTTACCATATACCTAACATGACATATGATGCCCAGCAAGAGCTGAGCAGATCACAACCCACAAGCTTATAAAACCAAAGCTCCAGTGCTCATGAACTTGCCCGATGTGACTAAGCCCCAGGGGACTCACCTGAGCTCATCCTTTACATTGCCCCAATTGTGCGATCCACTCCCGCCACGCTTTTCTTCGGCTTTCAGGCTGCTGAAACAAAAACGACACACAACTTAGCATTACGTGAAATGTCAAAGTGACTCACACCTTGGGGAGGGGGGTTGCTGGGGGTGGGGGGCATGAGAGGTTTCTGCTCATCACGAATGACTTACGATTTGTCGCTTCCGCTGTGTCGGTCAAACTCTCGCTTCCCGCGAGAGTCAAACCCGTCGCTCCGGCCCATACCACGCCCACGACCTCCACGGCCCCCGCGTCCTCCGCCACGCCCTCGGACAGACCTGTCGCCCACTGACCTGCCGCAAAAGAGAGGTGGGCATTCAGCGAAAGCCATGACCATTACTCCAGCCATGAGACACCCCCTTTGTCCCCCTCCCTCTGCTGACAAGCAGCCTGTGGGTGGCTGTCTGCGCTGAACCCTTACAGGCTCCCCTTCCTTTTTCCCTTTGACCACTGCAGCCCACATTCCCCCCGTTCCATCATACACTCCCATGCAGCTGCATACACTGTGCGCGTGGGTTACGCAAATGAGATCCTGTGAGGTTTCTGGTGCTCAGTCATACGTGGAGGGAACACATTCGGGATACAATTACCTGCACAAACACAGAGCAGCTCAAGCCTGTGAAAAAGAAACAGGTTTTTGTTAGGAGCACAAACTGCTACTAGCTGCGGTGTGGATTTACTGGCACTATTAAAGACATAAACAGAAAAGCAGTTAAACACAAAATAATAAAACAGAGCATTCCAAATGAGGGATGCGCCCTCCCTGGCACAAAGAACTGTTTTACAGTTAAAAAAAAAAAAAAAAAAAAATCTTCCTGCAGGTCAGTCGGGAGGAGAGGTTGAGGGGCATGGGGTCCTGAGAATCACAGACACACACACTCAAACACAAGACACTGCTATTGTGTTCAACCCACCACTACTATGCCTAACGGTTTTGAAGCGTAGCCATCCCAGCCACTCACTTTTCCACTGAGAACTCTCCGCCCTCTGGCTTCTCTTCAGATGGCTTATCAAAGCGGCGCTCCCGCGGCGGCCTCCTTTCAGGCCTGCGGTCCCCAGGCCTGCCCTCGCCCGGTCCCCCCTGCTGCTGCGACCCGGGCTGCCCCCCTTGAGGGGATGGCTGGTCCGGCCGCCTTCCCACTCTCCTGATGCCTGAAACAAAGTCAAGCCCCACCATCACACACATCCTTCACAGAAAACACACTGAAAAACACCACACTTGAACAACACAGAGATCCACTCCAATAAGCTATTGGGAACTTTTAATACTAACCTACCCCTAAAAATGTGTACTGTTACACTTTCACAGACTGGTGCGCCTATACAGCTATGTACATTTTTCCACAATCCCATAAGTCAGGGGTTCTTAACCTGTAGTCCATGGACCTTTGAGAGGTGCCTGAATGGGTTTCAGGGAGTCCATGATCTGGGTGCAAAAACTGGCACTCTCATTTCATTTTTATACGATTTCATATTTTCAGGAAGTGGCCATTAATTTTTGGATAAAAAGATAAAGAATCCTTTGTAAAGATGTGTTTTCATATTGTCCGTGAGAAGGAAATCAATTTCAAATGCAATAAAAAATATGGAAATTTTTGTTTGTATATGGTAATATGCAGTTTTCTGGGAAGGAGTCCATATCTTTCATCAGATGCTCAAAGATTTTCGTGACCCAAAAAAGATCATACTACCTGCATAATGCGAAGCAAGACCAGGCCATCGTTAACGTTAGTCTGTGGCATCAACATGACCACTTCCTTTTAACGCATATGCACGGGGTAGCTCGCCACATTCGTTTAATAACTTCGATCGGTCCACATTAGCATTACAGTTGAAGAAAAAACTGGCATCTACGTTTTGCAATGCATAGTTAAGTACGCTACATAAGTGGGCTATACGAACAGGAAGTGCAATCGAATGTAGCGAGCTAGCTATACTACGCTATTCCGCAACGAGAGGCTCAGATTGAGATTTCCAAGGTATGATGAATACCCACAGCTTTAGCTGCGCGCATCTATGCTGCAGCGGCTAGCATGAGGACAATGGCTGGCTGGCTAGCTATCTCCCTTTGAAAGCAAGTTATTCATCGTAACAGATAACAATAACTACGTTTCACAATTAATCGGGTTGGTTTGTAGATCTCCTATTTCCGCTAATGTAGCTAGGTAGCGTTAATTATCTATACTAATCGTTGCACCAAATACCCAACAGCTAACGGGGGTGTTTTAGATGCACCTGCTCAGTTGATCTTCTCATGTGTAACTAAAATCTAATCCCTCATCTAACTAAAATACTCAAACATGCTATCTGGGTACCATAGCACTTTTAGCTATTAAACTATATAACCACTATTTAGCTGTAAAATATAACACGCCAAAACACCTTGCCATGTCAAGTTACACGAACCGTTACAACTAGCCTACTTTTATACCAGACAATTCACGAGCTATCCATAGCCAGTGACAAATTAACAAGCCAAATTCGAATTTAAATAAGACGGATTCAGACGCCCCAGACAGCGTCTAAAGTTACCTAACTAGCTGTCCATGTGTGCATCTAATAATGAACACAACACCAACAAGAGGCAACTTTCTGTGTACTGCTTTGTACGCTTTCATATAAACATGTCAACAACGCAGCCAGCTACCTCGCTAACTGAAAGACTATTTTAAATGGGACCATCTTGGTTGCCTCATGATCTTGGTAGCCTCAAGATGGGTGAGCAGCTTGCCAGCATTAGCTCGTGATTTTACTCTGGAATAACAATATATTCAGAGACAAAGCGCCTTGCAGCTGCCGACGTGCTTCTGAAGGCAAACGGAACAGCTCCCGAGCTCGCTTACAGCCTGCTGGCTGCTGTGTGACAGCTCATCAAAGCCGCCACGCGGCTCGGCAGCATCGGGGCTCTCATTGGACAATCAGTACTTCATCCTGCGCGAGACCAAGTCCAAGCTTAATCAACCGACACTACTGGTACATCTACGCAGCTAGCCAACTGCAACATGCAGCTAGTTTACTAAAATGCTAATCTGCCAGCAACAGACCATTGCTTAACTGTCAAGCTAGAACTTAAAGAGAAAATACGATCCGCTTACCCATTGTTTGCAGCCTGGTATAACAGACAAGCACAAACTACATTAAAGCTGTTTAGCACAATGTTTACTTTTAAGTACATATTATGCTTCATCTTGCCCTCTAACTGGCTCAGAATAGCAACCATGTTGACCTCATGAGGGAGGGGGGTTGCGCAGCTGTAGAGAGCGAACTGGGTAGCTAGATACGCGTAACAGCCTCGCACAATCTTACCTTCTTTCTTAAGAGGCACTGGCGCCTGCGATTCTTCCTTCTTGTCGAGAAGAGGGTTCTTCCTGTCTTTCTGGGACTCCTTTTTCGGTTGCTTAGCGGCTTGAGCTGCAGTCTTGGCGGCACCAGCAGCGGCCCCCTCCTTCTTCTTGTTCTCTGCTGCCTTTAACACCTCGAAAGGGTCGGATTCGTCGTCTAATAGTTGGTCGAACCGATTGGTTACAACGCAACCGAAGCCTTCTTGCAGATGTCCGGGCATGATGGCGCCCCTTCAACACGATTCTCCTCCGATTCTATAAGGCTTGATGCGAACAGCTCGCTAGATGCTGCCACAAGATGGCCGGGAAAGAGACCTTCTTCTCTTCCGGCGCGATCGACGTCCGGGACTTTCACTCGGGTGTTATGTGGGGCTTGTAGTCTCTTGAAGAGATACGGTCTAAGAATATCATAGCAGAATGCACACTTGAAAACTACGAGTTCCAAGAGCCCCATATACATAAAGGGTTTATTTTTTATCTTGCGTGTTAGAGTGAACACTTTTGTCGAAGCATGGAACGGAGTTTGTTTGTAAACTGAAGCTGAGTTTTGAGGCATCACGAAGCAAGTTATTGGTCCGTTGCTTCCCAATGTGATAAAGTGTCCGCACATAATAGTCTGTTTAACGCATAATTATAAGGTCCTCAGCCAGAGAGTATTTGGAATGTGTAATGACAATGGGAAATATAGCTGCAGATGATTTTGACAGCTTTCTAGTTAGCCGCACGCTGGATTCAGTTGGAATGTCTGTCATTTCAGCAGCAGGTCAACCCACAGTTTGTCGGCTAGGTTCAAGCCGAGGGCCCTCTTCCACACCGTCTATCGACGTTTCTCGCATAGCTTTTTTCAGCGACTTGAACACAGAAGCAGCCTCTGTGAAAGACCGATACCATTAAGTAGATAGCTCTTGATGCAAGCAACCGATCATCCTATGCTCATACAGCTAATTATAACCATATAACTCAACCGAGGCAGACAAGGAAATATAAACAGCGATCTACAGGAAACAGGATCTAGTGCCTATAGGTGCTTTTCTGCCAGCGAAATAGAACGAATGATATAACCTAACACAAGTTTCTCAACCTCTAAAACGTTGAGCGAGGTGGTAAATTATGTTTGCGCGTGATTTTTACTCGGATTAAATGTATACGTCATACTCTCTCTTAGCGTTCTAAACTTTGTTTGCTGAGTGACGCTTGCAATTTTACATAATTGCAGATCTGAGGAGAGTTCCTTAATGGAATCCATACGTTTTATTTGTTCATTCATGGCTTATATTCACCGATTACTGAAAAGGTTCGCTATACGTAAGGCATTTTGTAAGAGCCCTTGACTAACAGAGATTTCGATGTACAGAACTGACTGCAGCAAGAGAGTCAGTTCTGTACATCGTAGAGGGTAAGTGCTGACGAAAAGGTCAAGAAGGCCTTCGCGGGAAACAGCTGTCAGAAACGTCAATCACATGTTGTCACCCTCTGCTAATTCGTGAGCGCGTACTTAATGTGTATTAATATCGTGCGAGCAGTGCTGATTAATACCTATTAACGTATATTTGTGGAGTAGAAAGGGAATTTGTCGTTATCTTTTTAACTTCACCAAGTCATATTTTGCGTTGCTTGCAAAATGTACAAAGTGTTGATCACGTGCAGGTGCGCTCATTGAATAATGGCATTGGCACTGAACAGCACTGACACTTCAAACGTTTTCATCGCAGCCCAAACTGTAACTGCAGAACGGCAAGTGAAACATTTTATACACTTCAAAGAACCAATTAACACTTGATAATCTGTATTTGAATAAGACAGACACACCCTGGGAAATTATATTAAAGATGGTAAAAGGTAAATGATTATGTCTAATTGACTTGTAAACGCACATAAAGAATGACGGGAAGTACTGACAGAATACCAAGGTGCCAGGAGACAGCAAGTCTAATAATCCTACCAGGAAATATTTGGAATTTTGGCTGAAATGAATTAATTAACTCAGAAACTGGAATGAAAAGGGAAAAAAGTGACATTTGGGGAGAAAGGTGCAATAAGTGTTGTCAGCCATCATGCAGACACTATGCTGTGATTTCAGAACATTATAATCTGTTTGCTTGTGTTCATCCACAGCATCTTGTTTTTCCCACTATTAATGAATCCCCACTAAGTGAAGTGGTTTAATTGAGGATACAACAGTCTCCTGCACTTTTCACATTTTGCTGTCCTGTGAATTTCCCTAAACACTATTCTATAATGTCTTTATTGATTTTATATCATTTTCCAGACCTTGGAAATAAAATAATGACATCAAAGACAAAGCTTTCCAACAGACTGAGCTTATTGGATATACCCTGTGACTTTATACATGGTGTAAAGTGGTTGCAAAAAAACAAAAAAGCAATGTCCATGCAAATGGATATTAATGGTAAATACCTATTTCCTAACTTTCACCTGGGGGCAATGAAATAGGAGCTGGTTAACTTGCAGGGACAAGCATAATTTAATGAGCTAATGCCCTTCCATTCCCCATTCTTTGTTCAGGTTTATTTATGAATTGCACATTGAGACTGTTGTGAATACAGGGATACATGTGGATAATGTAAGGTAGCCTCAGTCAGGAAGTGATGTAATTGAGATCCCTCTGAGAATCCCTGCCATTTCATGTCCCTTGATTCTCCAACCTACATACTGAATATCATACAATTCTGCTGTATTACATCTTATCTCTTTTTACAAACAAATGCAACTTGGAATAATTTGCCTCTTTCCCTTGATATCTTGGAGGTGTGGCATTGACTCATCTGACAGCCAGTCCCACAGTAATAAAACTCATTCAAATAAGTTCATCAGTTTTTCCATATTTGGCACATACAGACAAAGCAGGTTGTGTTGGATTTAGTTTTTCTCTCCCATTTAGAACAACCACATTACCATGCAACCTCAGAAGCCAACCACTGCCAGGACATCTCCTCAACCACCTTGAAAAAAAATTAAAAGCTGTATCATATCCTTTCATTTAAACACTAGCTTGTGTTGAGGGAGGTGCTGGAGGGGGTCATTCTAAGAGACCCAAAGCTGAGGGGTGTGGGCAACATTAGAACAGGCTCACAGCTAAAACACTGGTTACTGTTTTTCATGTTTTTTTCTCCATTCATGTTTGGAACAACAACATTTGAAAGTCTCAGGCCACTACAAAAATCCATCTTGGAAAAACCTCGCCAGGTTGTGATAAGCTGCAGTCTTGTCCAGAGTTTACTTGCAGTTATGTGAAGCACGGTTATTTTACATAATGAGATGTTAAATGAGCTACGTGTTCTCTTTTACTTCTCTGTGTAGGTCAGAGAGCTGTTAAACCAAGTACCTCAAGCTGCTCTAATTACTCCAACTCCCGAAAAAAAATTAACACTGGTAGTTGTGGTTAATCTACCTCAGACTATAGGTATTGGCCATTGGACAACCTCAAATGAACTCAGAGAAAGATATTGGCTGATAAGCGTGTAGCTAACGGGAAGAATGTTCAGTCTGTTGTCAGTGCCTTTATTGTAGATCAGGAGTCTTAAATAGAACACACCCAGTGCTCTTTGTGATCAGCAAGAGAGGTGATCTATTTTAGGTATGAGGGAGTTTTGCATCTCATATTCTGACATCAACAGTTGCTTGCAGGATGCGGCCTGGTTTCTGCCCTGATGAATATTCAGGTGGATCAACAAGTTGTCTCCACTTAACTCACATTAAAACACAAACAGAAGTTAAGAAGCCCAAAAGATGGCACTATCAGCAGGGTCACTTGGCTACATTCTGCAATTTCTTTCCTTAGCAGACACTCTTATATAGAACTAACACAGCATACCCTTTTTACATGTTATCCATTTATACAGCTAGGCATTTACTGAGGCAGTTTGGGTTCAGTACCTTGCCCAAGGCTACAATGGTAATGGCCTATCTGGGAACTGATTCAGTGACCTTTATGAGCCCTGTTCTTTAGCACTATGCCACCATTACCCCACCTCACCCATCACCCATATCCCATTCCGCTAACCATGAAGGCATCTGGGGTTTCCCAATGTGTTCTGTCAAATTCCTAGTATGGCTCTTTCAGTCTGGCCACCTAATAATCCCACAGTCAAATCACCCTCCAGTTGAACTGGGTAACCCCCCCCCCCCATTCACTGTAACTGATGTTAAGTTACATTACATTACATTATTGGCCTTTATAGCAGACACTCTTATCCAGAGTGACTTACATCAATTACAGGTTTGTACAAGGTTATCCATTTATACAACTGGATGTTTTTACTGAGGCAATTGTGGGTAATACACCTTGCCCAAGGGTACAGCAGCAGTGACCCTGTGGGGAATCAAACCACCAACCTTTCGGTAACGAGTCCTGCTCCTTAACTATGCTACATTGCCACACAAATGATGTGAGGAGTTTTGCAGCTGCTGTGCTACATGTTAATGGAGGCTGAGGTAGGATTCCCTACTGTTGCTGTAAAGCACTCCTGAGGTGCATGAAAAGCCGAATACAAATTCAATCCTTTATTATCACCATGTATTACAGTGATGGCATGTGCGTGGAGTATTGAGTTATTCTGGCCAAATAATTCACCGTCTACACTGAAAACCTGTCATGTCTGAGTTGGTTGCATTTTGCCCTGGTCAGCCTTCACCAGGCACATTATCTACACTTCACAGAAATGTCTCAGGTGTGATGTGAGCTCTAGAGTGAGTTACACCATGTAGATCAACAGAGTCTTGCAGGTTTCCATGTGACTTATGCTTTTCCTTACAAAGAGGCCCCTCATTCACTACAAGTTTTTTCTTTAGGGTACAAGTGCATCAAAACCTGCAAATCTAAGGTCAGATGCAGAATTTGGACCAAAGAAACACCTAAAGTATGAAAAAATACTTCACTGCTGACAAATCTGAATTGTATTCACTTTATTTATTCACTGTCATAATGCCAGTTTTCACTATAGAATTCCAATGTCCTGGATTTTAAGGGATGCTTTTTTGTGATGAGAAACCTTCACACCTTGAACACACTGATAAGGAATCAGTAAGACAATGAGCCGATAGGTACATTCTTACCCCCGAAACTACTATTGACCTGGAGGTGAAAAGGCCACACAGTATATATGACATAACACCAAATGCCTTAGCCACATAGCTATAAGTTATCATTAGTTAATTCGATCACACTTGAAATCACACTTGACAGAGGAATCATTTTTGAGAATGTAAATCCAGTCTCTACCTGCATGTTCATTTGGAAAGGATAAAGACAAGCATGTTGTAGTGGTCTTACTGCGATTTGCTCTGCTTATCTCTCATTCACCCCTCATTAAAATCTAAAATGAGCATATCACTATAATTCAATGATGGTAGTTGCTCTCATTTGTCTGGAACCGCAGCTGTTTTTCTGCATTATTAATGAAACATGAAAGGGGGTGTGTCCTAGAGTTTTGATGCATATTATCTAAAACCTGACTGGATCACATCAACATGGTCCTGTCACGCTCAGACTGCAAGAACACTGCCAGGGTCACCACCCTGAAGTTACTCTCTGAAGACCCAGTCTGAGTTATATAAGGCATAAACTGTCATCGGTGTCTTCCATCATAAAATATAAATCTTTCAGTTTTCTGTCATGTAGGTGTCTGTATATTCAATTTCTTCTGTATCTGTCTTGCACATTTCTCTATTGTGTTTTATATCTTCCTTAAGTTATTTCTTTTTATATTTTTTCTATTGTGAATTGTGTTTGTGAATAAATTATATTTTTTTCTATTGTGAGTTTTGCACGGTCTGCCCCGCTGCCGACCATCATTTCACTGCACTGTACATTGTACCTTCGCATGTGACAAATGGGTTCTGGGTTCAGCAGTTATGTTTGTCTTTCAGAATCACTTTCACAAAACCTGATAACATCATCCACCCCTGACCTGCCAGATAGCAGAGGTCTATTACTAATAGAGAGGCCTCGCCAGGACACGAGGGTGCCCCTGAAGTGCCTGTCAGAAAAAGGACCTTTTTTGAGTTAAAGCAGCAAACCCCTACATCGTCTCAGTAGCCTTCCAAGGTGTCTCTATGAAACCTGATCTGGAATGACTGGAGCAGGTTTTTTTTTTTCCCGAATGCAGAGCTAACACATACTCAGCTAAGAGGCTCTGTGCTACTCAGTCTGCTGCAGGTATTGCTCATGGGCACGGGCATCCTCCTCTTCTTTCTTGACTTTTTTCCGCACTTTACTTTCCAACTCCAGTAGCTGCTCATACAGCGCCTCGGACATGTCTTCGTCAATATCCATCTGAAAGGAGAGAGAGGGAGAAACTAAAGCCTCATATGCCGGACAAAGGCACGCAACAGATTGTCAATTGACAGGCCTATTGAGCACTATCACTGCTCACTCTTGCTGCTGGCCATAAATAAATTTGGTGGCAAATTACAATCAGATTAATTTGCACTTTGAGGTTGAAGAATCATCGCTTTGCTCATCAAGTTGATAGACTGCATCTGGTGATGCGTCACAGTTTGACAATAGGCTGGTGCTTGCATGTGACTCACTCCACATCTCATCTGATGGCTGCACTCAGCAGAGCGGAAGAGCAAGAGGAATGTGGAGTGCTCGGGGTTTGGCCATGGTCTGTTGGCACTCACCTTGCGAGGCTGAGTGTAGTTGGTCCCGAAGCCGGAGGTTAAGCTGTGGTATTTCGCCCTCGGGTCCAGAGACTCTGGATTCCGGAGGAACAGCCAGAACTGCAAGAGGAGAGCATAGCCATCTGCTATGGGTACTGTGTGGAGAGAGCACAGCTAAGCACGAACGCTCAAAATGCTGCACTCAACATTGCCGAATCACCAGGGAGTCCTCAGGAGCTGTCTTACACTTAAGTCTGTTATTACACAGTCTTAAAATAAAAGACTCCTGTTTAAAAAATGATGGTGAAATGCTTTAATGAAGTTCTAAGCAAAGCAAATGTTAAAGGAAAAGAATGACCTCAAAGATCACACGTACCTCAGCAAAGATCTGTCAGCCTCCAACAGGTAATGCATTTCATTTATTACCATTATTCATTATTCAATATACTGACCGGGCATTTGACAAAGGGAGGCTGGAGTAAGTGAAACTAATATCCTCTAAATATCTACCCTAACTCCAGGGTCGGGTTTTTGTACACAACTCCACCCCCACACCGGCCCAAGTCCTATTTCAGGCACACCAAGGCTCTGTCATTTAAAATAGCCTGTACTGAATTCACACTCAGGAAAGGATGACAGATGCATGGATGAGCAACATAAAGCTTATGTGCATAACCTGCGGACGTGAAAGTGTGAGAATACATACCAGGGCCTCGGCCCCATTGTAAGGAGTGAGTGTGAACGTGTTGGTGAAGACCCGGATCTGTCAAGGCACAGAGGAAAAACAAAGAACACAATACATTCACTGTTCACCGCTTTGTGATGGACATGTCTGACATATTACCCAGAATTCCTTTGGCACTAAGAACACCTACACTAACAAATTGTGGCAGTGAAGACAAAACATGACCAAGTCTCCCTCTATAGAGATGATGTCACTTCATTTCAGTGTAGTGGCTGCTTATTTTGCTCATGTGCATCGAACCACATACTTGTTACATGCACTTAAATTAACTTGCAGCTTTGATTTAAGTTAAATTTCAGTGTTACCTCTTTTTACTATAGTATTACCTCCTTATTCTGCCTTGTTATATGTATTTAACTTTCCAATCTCAAATGTGATTGTGTGAGGTGCCAAGCTTTGAACTGAGAGGGCAGGTGCGTTCACTCACCAACCACATCACTGGCATGATCAGGGTCCAGATGAAGGAGGGCAGGATGCTGTAGGTCAGATTGGTCATCACTAATCCTGGGCAAACCACTGACGAGTAAAGACCCTGCCAATCAGAGCAACAGCTCAGTGCACCAGCCATGGACGGATTAAACCGGCACTAAACTGTACACAAGCGCTGTATCTCTCCCTAAACCTAACCCAAGTATTAATAGTTACTACACATTCTATTTTCTTAGTATGGAAAGTAATTTTATATCATCTTCTCAGTATGTCCATCATCACAGCAAAGCATGTGGCAAATCTGGCAAAAAGGATACTCATAAATAGTCTCACACAGAGGTCCATTAATCTTTAATTCTGACCGGAATGAAAGTGATAAAAAGGGAGGGAAAAAAGACTGGTAAAAAGGATGGACAATGGATGGATTGTTGTATTCCTGGAAATGGCCTTTGATAATATCCAATCATTCCAGGTACAAGAAATTTGACAATTACTGTGAGCATGTGCTTATAGACAGCTTTCTGTGATGCCAGGAATGGGAGGAGGGTTATTCTAAGGACATTTGAGGTGAAAGAACAAGACAGGTTCATACACATTTTTACCAATGACTTTTCCATGCCTTTGAGGCAAATTTTCTTACATTCTCTGAAACGTCTGTGTAATAAAAATCCATGTCAAAATTTACCACAGTATATTTTAACTAAAATTAATGACAAGCTATGTGGTTTGATACAAAATAAACATTTATTTAAGTAACGCTGACACACCAGTAAGATGTTTACAGAATAAAATGTATCAAACCCTGAGAACTCCATTGTGTAGCCCTAAGTAACATAAATGACTGGGAGGCAACAATGTCTGAAAAATAAATAAGTAAATAAAAGTGTCCAGTAACACTAACATTAACTTCAGAAGGCAGCAGTGTCAGAGAGAAACCGTCTTTTGGAATACAAGATTCTGTAACTAAGACGATTTTAAACCAACAATGCCTCTTATTTCACATTAACCTAACTGAGTATTAACAGAAGATAACCCTCCCTGTTTGAATCCCCTAAAAACAATCCACATACTCAGGTCCGAGACTGACGTTACCCCACACAGAGAACAACATAACGTCAAGTGATACGACTGATCTGCCCGAACATTAAAGTATTGTTTAACCCTTTCGCACGTACGGTCACACCAGTGTGATCAGCCGTTTAGCATGTTTAGCACCATCAGTGAGGTGCCAGAGAGCAGCGCATGCTGTGGTGGTTATGGCTGAACCTGAGTCTCCAGTCAACCCCAGGGATCCCAGATGGCAGGTGACCTTACTTGGTCATTGTAGTGCCTGTTCAGGGCCAGGCTGAGCAAGTCCAAGGCGTATTTGGAGGAGCTGTACGGCTCTGCCCCCTTCTGGTGCTGGATGTCACTCAAGCTGAAGGCAGTCCGCCTGGCATTGCTGGATGAGGTCCAGATGAGGCGTGAGGTGTGGCCTGGCTGACACAGAACCGGCTCCAGCTCTCTCACCTGACCCAGTAAAAAACAGCAGCAACCTTCTTGAGCCACAAACAAGAAATAGGCCCTGTCTGTGGGTCCCTTAACAGTGAGCAGTTTGCTGTATGTTTTTTTCAGGCACAGGGGAGTGGCAGTGTGGCGTAGAGACCTGTTTCCAGGTGAACCATTCCTCTTACAACTTCTACAAGGCTCTGAACCCAGCAGCTATCCTGGGATATAAAGGAACAACATAAAAACAGTTGCACACTTCCTGTATGTAAGTAGCAGATGCTGTTATCCAATGTTAAGTTAAATATCCTGTACACCCATGCTAGTGGATAGTAATTGGCTAAGTACTCAATTATTGTTACTGGGAACACCATTCCTGACTGGAGGGAGCAGCATTACATTACGTTATTGGTATTTAGCAGATGCTCTTATCCAGAGCAACTCACATTAGTTACAAATTTTACATGTTATCTACTTGTAAGGATAAGGCAATTGTGGGTGAAGTACCTTTCCCAATGGTGCAGCAGCAGTGCCCCGGCAGGGAATTGAAAAAGCAACCTTTCAGTTACGAGCCCTGCTCTTTACCACTATACTAAACTGCCGCCACTACATAATTCAGAAGGCAACACAATCTGCCTGTAGCCTTGGGGTCCAGAGAGGCAAGGTTCATTCGCAAATCTCTGCGTGTTTAACCCCACTTTTAATAGAAGGACAGTTGCATTGACATAATCCCTCAACAATTTCTGCAGTACTGATGAATTTTCAGCCCCAGAGCTCTTAAAGGAAAGACGTCATATCTTATGACCTGACACTTATCTCTTACACTCCTTGCATCCTCCTTGCCGAGAAGGTTCATGTTCAGTCTGCATTCCTATGCTGCCTACCTGGATATTCTCTTTAGACCACACCACTTTAAAATACCAGATGAGCCAATCAGAACCCTAACAGCTTCAACAATAGCAGAGACAGAACTTTCAACGTGAAGCATACAGAATTCACAGAGCTAAATATCTGGTCCAATTATAAAACATCTTTGCGTAGGTATAAAAAAGGAGGGAAAGCAATGGAGATCAAAATCACTGCATACTTCTGAACAGCTGTAAAATGTATATCACACACATTCTTTTATGTCTAGATATTCATCTCCTAAATTAACCTTCATACTGTGTCTAGGAGACTGCAATTTCTAAAAGTAGGTTCTAACGCTGTATGCGCTCCTATGGACATTCCCTTTTAGATCACGTTGCTTTAAGAATGTGCACAACAAAACTGCAGTAACACTTGCACTCAGCACAACAAAACACTTGTAGCTTCTAGGGAGGTAACGGTACAGTGGGCCCACGGTTCGGTATGTATCGCGGTTTTTGGGTCACGGTAACGGTACAGTTTCGGTATCTTTATATTTAAGAAAAAAATGAAAACATCACCCTTTAAATAATGAACTCTTTATTTAGCCTACAAACAAATAAAACTTTCCATTCAGAGAAATGGCAGCATGACTGACTAGTAGGGCTGCTCGATTATGGCAAAAATAATGATCACAATTATTTTGGTCAATATTGAGATCACAATCATTTAACACGATTACTCATTGACTTTGGAAACATCATGCATTTATTGAACTTTTAACCCTTTCGCATAGTAACTTATGCTTATGCTATGTAATGCGACTGTTAAGTTACATGGTTTATGTTTTCATTAGCGTTATTAACCTTCTCATTGTTTTCAGTTAGCATGTGCTATATTTTTAACGTTAAATCGCTGTTCCCGCAAAGATAAAATTAGCTAGAATTTTTCCAATCTAATGTTCTAATCGCACTAGAGATGAAACGGTATGAAAATACATACCGTTGAAAAATCTCCGGATCGCTATCACTGCCTTCCGCCATGTTTTCACTGACGCAAAACAAACCCATGTTGCATGCTGTGCCTGCGCACCTGCGTCTGGGAGACTTAACTTTGGTTGATGCTAGGCAGTATTTAACGTGAGTTTTTCAAAGCGCGGTAATCAACCACGGTTTTAATGGTAATTAAAATTTGAAACGGTAATACTAACCGTCAGGAATTTTACCGGCAACCGTTTCATTCCTAAATCGCACCGGTTTTAGCATACGCGCTAAACGACAAATCACACCGGTGTGACCGTACGCGAGAATGCTTGTTTTTAGTTTCCCCTCTCTTCTCCAGCTCGTATTTGCAGACAGAGCACTGATAGGCTCCAGGGAAACTCTGACAGGGGGCGTACCGAACGGTTCGACAAAACACCGTGTACCGTTGCATCCCTAGTAGCTTCAACAATGATGTGAACTGCACTGAAATGACTCTCTGGTCCATGTAATAAAAATCTATGTAGATGCCATTCTCACTTGAGAAATTTATACAAAAATGTTTCACTGCAGTATACAGAACACCAATCTCATTGGCTCTACAGGCAACACAAGCTGCAGATGCTGCCACTTAACTCATGTATGTTTTATGGAAGTGTTCAGGTTTCTCAACAGCAGTGACCAAGGCTTTCCACAGCCAGGGCCAGGTTACACAGCACGTTTCAGCACAGAGCCACATAAACATCCTCATAATGATCCCAGAGTGATTCAAGTACGTACATACGTAGTACGTGCAGTTTGTAAGTCTGCAGTCACCACAGATCAGTGAGGCGGTGCGTGAACTGCCTGAAAACACACTATGCTGCACCAAGAAGACAAACCTTAAAATAAAATCCAGCCAGCTGCCTGATGACAGACTGGTGTGGTGAAGTGTTCTTTGTTGATAACTGTATACGCAGAAAAACAAAAAATACATATACATATGCATAAACACATTTTTTTCTAAAGACTCAAAAATACATTTCTTACATACATTACTTTTTTGCTCAATTAACTGACAAATGTTTGCATGTATGCGAACACAGACATCTCCTTTTTAGTAATGTCTTTGGTGGAGCGGCGCACATAGTGGCGTGCCATACTGAGGTAACTCACCAACAAGAAGTGGCCAAAGAGGTTGGTGGCAAACACTTCTTGCAGGCCGTCTAAGTTCACGTGGTCGTGCTGTGTCAGGAGACCCTCAGCCGTTGCGAACATGTGAATGACTTTGCTGCAAAAGAGCAGTGTTATGTGCTGTGTCATTAGGCGCTGCCTCATTACACTCTGCGCCCTAATGTGCTGTCATTATGTGCTGCCTCATTACAAGCTGTGCCATTACATGTTCTGTCATAACATCTGAGAGAAGTCTCTTCAGCACAGTATTAAACAGCACTGTGGAACAGTTGAACAAGAAACGGGTCTCTAATCATAAGGTCCCTGGTTCAAATCCCAAAAGAGACACTACTGTTGTACCCTTGATCAAGGTACTTAGCCTGAATTGCTTCAGTGAATATATGTACTTATAACTGTACAAATGGACAACATGGACAAATACATTTCCCTGGAAAATGTTGTCTGCTGAGAAAATTAATAATAACACAAAACATTCACACTCCTGAAACAAGCCCATTAGCCAACTGTTTTTGATGTGCCAAAGAGGCTTCTAGATTTCAACTCATTCTGCCTAATTAAAAAATGTGACTGTCAATTATATGACTGATTTAAATCAGGTGACCATGTGATCCAGTTTTTCCACTGTTTAAACAGTAAGTCTGCAGGACTACAGCCAGGATATGTCAGTTGGTTTCATGAACAGAGAAGGAGAATTCTTTACCTGGAGAACAAACCCTTAAAAAGGGCTTTGATGTCCACCTGAGGGTTGGGCATGATCCCTGCATTAAGGTAAAGGCAGTCCAACCTGTTATACCTATGAAATATGAAGAGAGCTCACACTGCAACATTCTTTAAATGCTGTGGTGATGTAAAAACAGGTGGGAGGTATGGAATACGCACCTCAGCTTAACCTCCTGGGCTGCTTTAAGGACAGAGCTGACGCTCCCCACATCCAGGTGCAGGAGGGTAATGTGGGCATCGCTGTAGGAGACCATCAGGGCGGTGCGGGCAGCCTCGGCCCGCTGCATGTTCCTGCAGGCCAGGCAGAGCTGGATCTCAGCATCCTGGCAGAGGAGCCGCTCACACAGGGCCAGACCGATGCCACTGCAGCACAGACAGAGACAACTAATCAAACACAGGGCAGATCAATTCCACTGCAGCACAGGCAGACATGGCTAATTGGACACAGGACCAGGCCAATGCCACTGAAACACACAACTTGGACATGGCACTCAGCAAACGCAGAAGAATAATTCAGAATATACACGTGTAAACAAGACAAATGACAACAAATCTCACACAGCAAACAAACACCATGTAACTGTGCAGCACACCCATTCCTCGTCAACGTATTCATTACACTTAGCTAACCACTCACTATAATCCTGCGCTCTCAATATACATAATCTGCTTTGGTGCTGCCTGCCCCACACATCACTACAGCACAGCAATTTATAAGCCAATTAATCATAGTTACTGTGGATGCAAACTGTTTTTCCAGCAGTGTTTACCAGGGGAACACAAAGTCGTTTTAATTTTCGTATGAGAGCTTCATTAAATTTACACCGTGCGTAATCATCCCAGTCTACAAAAACTACACAATAAAACAGGAGGGATTGACTTTAAAATGGACCTAAGGCTATTAAGTGCACACATACAGCAGATCGTTGTGAAGTTAGGATTAGTCACGGCGTTACAAATTAGCTCGTTAACCTTACTCATTTACGTTTAGAAGTGTCAGCAAAGACGACAGAGAATTCAGCAAAGAAAACTTTGGGACGATCGTACAACTATATGTCGAAATTGGTGGAAATATGCATACAAGGCTTTTACTGTCTATACAGATGTGAGGTTCTAAAAGGTTAGTTAACAATTTATCTCTCGCTGTTGTGAGATGAGAAATAACAGAGAGCAACAACACACCACCTACAATCGAACTTACTACATACCTGTTCGCACCAGTCACCAAAACGACTTTTTTCATGACGGATGTTTCAGAATTTACTAATACCCAAACATGTACAATGAAGAACACAAGTGTATAGCTTAGTTTGCGCAACTCCGCCTTTGGATCGCCCGTTGAAACCGTAGCCTATGCTCAAAGCGCTCCATGACGCGCTTTCATGGTGTGATTGGATGTCATAGCACACTTAACCAATAGAGTACCAAGGTTCCACGTCACAGTGGTGTCGGAAATGACATTCCCCGTTCATTTTAGTCATAGACATTTTTTAAAACGCACTTTTAAAGTATTTCAGTGATTTATGCCTTACCATCGATTTCCGGATTATATATTGTGACCCCAACTTGCGACCTATATTGTTTACTTTAATTGTTTCGAGTCAAATTTTACGTAATTTAATCATTTATCTCATATGCTAGTACAACCACGGGCTAAAAACTACACGTCCCATTAAACCACGGAGCGTTCTCATTCCCGCTCTCCGGCCTTGATTGGGGAGGGGGGGCTTGCTAGTTAGAGTGTGGCTAATCATCGCTATCAGCTATCGCTATAGCAGCTAACTTACAAGCTCGTCTTTAGCAGTCATCGCTATCAGAAATAGCCAACTCATCGTTAGCAGCAGTGGTGTCGCTTCGCCATATTCTCTTCTGTAAGGATGAGACCCGAAGTTTTCAGCGGGGCGAAAAACATAAATCAGCGCATGTGGAGGAATTCAGTTGTTTTCTGGGCCATATCACCGGTTTGGTCAGGGCGAATAAGGGATAAGACCTACAGGGTGTCAGTGAGTGTACACCAGTGTAACGTTAGGTAGCATGGCTAACCAGCTAGCTAGCTAGCAAGCAATGTCAGGTTACCACAGTGGTTCTCAACCTTTTTTGAACAAACGCCCCTGACCTCATCATGATCCTCTTTAAAATATTATAAGTGTAACCGGGAGTTCTGTTGTAAGCCTATACTTTTAATAATAATTAAACAAGGAGACGGGAGCTCCGAACCGATCAACAAGCTTTATTAGCTTCTCCATTCCATCAGTCAAGACCGCGTAACTCATCACCATCACTTCCAGTGTGACCTTTCAAAATAAAAGCACTGAAAAATCGCTTACATAGCCTATTCATTCGCACAAAGAGTTTGTACTGACAGAAGCTTAAAAGTTGTGATGAATAACTGTCACTAACACCCCCCATTTATGCCTGAGCGCCCTTTTCAGCTACCTCGTTCACAACGCCCCCGTTGAGAAACTCTAGGTTACCACATCATCACCATCAGCTTGCTAAATGGATTGATTGTTAGCCCACGATTTTGAATATTGAAAAACGCCCGAAGCCTTTGAAACATATCTACAGAGTCGGAAACACCTTGATGTTTAAGCAAAAAGATAAATCTGCTTACACGTGTAGATTTGGGCACTCGACTTGAGTGAAAATGCACATTCAGTTAGCTACATTTGATAAGACGTCTCTCTCATGGTGTGCATGCAGAGATAATCTTCACGGTTTCCCTACTGTAAAACTATGCCGTAGGCGTAGGGCATTTTGGACACCTGAAAAATTTGCAGTCACTCACATATGTACGGTGGCTGCAGTCCAGGACAAAGCACTGAACCATTTTATAACGATTGCGGTTGTTTGTTAGCTAGCTAACTACCAACTGTCTCCGTCTTTGCTACCGTGTCTTCCACTAGTTAAACCTAGCCTGCTTCAGAGCCAACGGTTTTCTAAACCGAATATCCCAGAATGCCCGGATGAGATGGTGGTATCTGATTTGTCAGGACGTCTTAAAGTCTTAAATCTTAACATTTTCTGAAAATATCGAAACATTTGGCGAGTCCAAATATATCCTCACACCGAACAGGTTAATTCAGGAAATTTACAGCTCCTGAAATGAATCCGAACTTCAGTAAAGATGGATAGTGTGCAAAGCCCATTGTAGTTTTCCATAGGGAATTTACTTCTGACACCAGCGAAGGACCAGTGATGACGTAGGCCTACCCACCTCGGTACTCTATCTGTACCTTTTAACCAACAGCGCTGAACTTGAGAAAATACAAACACACACACACACTCGGAGACCATGAAATTCAAAAATGGTTTAATTTTTTTCTATCTTTCCTCATCGTTCCACATATCTCCCTAGCTTCCTCTTCTGTCCGTGTTTCATCGTTTGAATTGTAGTAAAGACCTGTCTATAACAGATAACAAGAAAGTTTATTGATACCCCGTTTGATATATATGACTATATATCACTTTTGTATCAAGCAAAGAATGTCTGAAAGATCAAAAGGTTCTTACACTGTTATTACTAATGTTGTTATCAGAAACAGCCAATGATAACACCAATGATACACCAACACCAATGATAGTAATACTTAGAAGTTATCATTAGTATGATTATCAAGTCATTATGTTCTTGCCCTTTGTCTGATACTTGTAATGCTGTATAATGCAGTCTTCCTACTGTCTGGGGATGTGTTATAATGTGAATGGCACACCATCTCATTTATGTTTATGTACAATGCAATATTTTAAAAGTTTGTAAGTTTTCAGCCTATTTAGCCATAAGCAATCATTAGGATGTCTGTTTGTCTGTGAATTCATGTTTGACTTGCCAGCACATTCCATGAGCAGGACATGTTCGGTTCTATTGGTTTCCTTATGGAAGGTAATACTACAATCTCCTGACAGGTGGAGATAAGGGCCTGGAGTCTCAGACATTCTCACAGACCCTCTCGTTCCCTCTGTCGAGCCTTCATTTGCATTTACTGTATTGTGCAGGCAGCTGGTGTCTGTAGCTGCTGCTCTAGAGTATGTTGTTAACAGAATGTAGGGTGTAATTGGTCCAGTTTATGGTAGCATTTGTTTCATTCGAAATGTATTTGTTTCAAGTTTTCATTTGAAGTTGATTTTTTTTTCTTTGCTGGACTTACTATGTACCTTTTTTTGTACAGTTTTCATACTCCTGTCTGTCTGAGGCCAAAATAAATCTATTACTGTACTATAACTGTTTTACATTTTGGGGGCAATTGTGTCTTCCCCAGCACCTCTTTACATCATTTCAACATGGTGCCCCTTCACAAAGTAACTGCTACCACTATTTACTATTGAAATTGAATTAGGTTAAATCTATGGTCAAATCTGAATCTGAAAGGGTATGGGCCACATGTTAACTGATGTGTTGATATGTGATTTTGCAGTGGGATGTGGCTGAAAGCAGTATCTCAGGTTTTTAGATAGCAAATCAGCTTTGAGCAGAAATATATCAATGGACTGGCCTGAAGCGTAAAGGGCCACTGTTTAGCATTAAAACATTTGGCAGCATAAATGTGCCCATGTAAATGTTGGGCATGTTCCCTTGCCAAAGCAAAACATCATCACACTTAAAGTAAGCCACTATAAGATGATTAAGAAATAGTGCGATAGTTATAAATGAACTGTCAATTGTGAACTTTGCTTTGGGACATGTTAATCTATAATTGAAAACAAATATTTATGACAAAATGTTGGATCTAATACTGTGTTTACTATATATATTCAATTCAATTCAATTCATTTTTATTTGTATAGCGCTTTTTACAACACAAGTTTTCACAAAGCAGCTTTACATTGTTCCCAGGCCTGAGACCCCCTGAGAGCAAGCCTAAGGCAAGGAAAGTGTGGCCAGTGTGCAACAAGGAAAAACCCCGGCAGGCTAACATTATGGCAGCATACCTAGGGGACGGGAGGCAAGGGACCGGCATAGTCATGAGGGTGACCCTAAGACAGTCAACACCAGATCGGCACAGAGTCCAAGAAAGCAATGACCACTTAGTCCACCAGAGACACTATGATCCACGCCAGCACCAGGCCATGTCCCTCAGCTGAAGGATTTACTATATAGATATGTTTTGAGCCTAAACTTAAAGGTGGAGAGAGAGTCTGTTCCCCGAATCTTGGAGGGTAAGCTGCTCCACAGGAGAGGGGCTTGATAGGAAAAGGCTCTACCGCCTACAGTAGTTTTGCCCACTCTTAGAATGATGAGAAGCCCGGCATTTTGGGAACGAAGGGCTCTCTGCGGCAGATATGGGTGAAGAAGGTCCTTAAGATAGGGGGGGGTAGTCTAATCTGGATGTTACAAAGGTGTGGATTAATTTTTCAGCGTCGTTAATTGATACGATTTTCCTGATTTTAGCTATATTTCTCAGATGAAAGAAGGCAGTCCTGGAGGTGTTGGTTATGTGAGTTTCAAAAGAGAGCTCGGGATCAATAACAACAACAAGGTCTTGGCTGCACTCGGGGCAAGGGAGATACCATCAAGGTCCAGTGTAAAATGAGTGAGTTTGCTCCTGATTGAATTTTGGCCTATGACCAATATTTCAGTTTTAAGGGTTAAGGAGGAGAAAGTTTCAGGCCATCCAATTCTTTACATCTGGTAGGCAGGCCTCCATGTTTGAAATATTCAGAGGGACATCGGGTTTGACTGATATATATAACTGAGTGTCATCCGCGTAACAGTGGAAATTAATGTCATGTTTGCGGATGATATCGCCAAGAGGCAACATATATAATGAGAAGAGCAGACGCCCAAGCACAGATCCTTGAGGTATACCATATCTTACTCTGGAACGAGCGGAGGATTCGTTGTTAATGGAGACAAACTGATATTGTTCTGATAGATAAGACCTAAACCAAGATAGGGCCTGTCCACTTATGCCAACCAGGTTTTCAAGGCGGTTGAGGAGGATACGATGATCGATGGTATCAAAGGCTGCACTTAGGTCTAACAGCACAAGAAGAGAGATACAGCCATTGTCACAGGAGAGTAGAAGGTCGTTGAGCACTTTCAGGAGAGCGGTTTCCGTACTGTGGTGAGGCCTAAATTTGGACTGAAAAACTTCCAAAATGTTGTTAGAGTGTAAAAGGCACAGAGTTGCTTTGATACTGCTTTTTCTAGAATTTTTGAGAGGAATGGGAGGTTTGAGATGGGCCTATAGTTTGACAGGTCATTGGGATCAAGACTGGGCTTTTTCAGAATAGGCCTGATAACTGCTACTTTGAAGGGCTGAGGTACGTGTCCAGACATAAGGGAGGCGTTGATAAGATTTAATAGCGGTGTGCCAATTGCAGGCAGTAGCTGTTTTAGGAAGCCAGTTGGTATGGGGTCAAGTTGGCTGGTAGAGTCATTAGATGAATTGAGAAGAGAGGAAAAGTCGCTAAATTCAATGGGTATAAAAGAGTCAAAGCATGAGGCGGGCCTAATAGACATACCTACATAATTTGGAACGGGACTGGCCAGGCAGGAGGCAGAAGTCGATGAGAATTTTTGTATTATGTCTCTTATCTTTAAGATTTTACTATCAAAGAAGTTCATGAAATCATTGCTACTGTAAATTGCTGGTATGGTAGGGTTAACTGATGCAGGACTCTTGGTTAATCTGGCGATAGTGCTAAACAGGTACCTAGGATTGTCCTTGTTTCTCTGAATAAGGGTAGAGAAATATTTGGATCTGGTAGCTGTGAGGGCATACTTGTAGGTTAGGAGACTTTCCTTCCACGCCAAGAGAAAAACCTGTAATTTGGTGGAGCGCCATTTTCTTTCGAGTTTTCGCGTAGCTTGTTTGAGAGCACGAGTATGGTCGTTATACCAAGGTGCTTGCTTCTTGTCTGTGATTTTCTTCCATATACATATCCCATTTACTTCTGGATATGTCAGCAAAGCCTTATAGTTGCAAAACTATTTATTTAGATTAGATTTTGCTTTTATAAAAATAAGGCTTTGATTTCCAAACAATATTATCCTCTGTCTTCTACCCTCTGTCTTCAATAATTCCTCATCTGATTCTGGTTGGTGACAGGAGGTTGTGGCCCTGTCTGTGTTTGATGTAGACTATGGAGACCTCCCACCCTCAAAGAAGACAAAAGAGAAACTGCATTGGTGACTTTGCAATTTTCTTAAAATTTCTTAAAACGTATTTCCATTGTCAATGTCCTCACATTTTGTATCTTTATATTTATGTAGGAATGATTTTTCAGGGAGAAAAAAAATACAATCCACTCACTCTTCCTGTTAATATGCAATATGCCATTACATATATGCCAATATCTGCCAATACATGCCATTTGTGTTGTTCTCCTGGCTCACGCTCCTGTAACTACAGCAGTACATCTTCAGATCCAGTTTCTCTTTCTTACCTATATAAACAATACCATTCAACAGTTAACAAAAACCTTTCTGCTTCACCAGTTGTACCTCTTTGGTCCTAGAAGGAGAAAACAATGCCAGTTGGTTTCTGAGGATCATTGATATAAACCTCTGTCATTTACATCTGTTAATCCGCGGTTAAATTACACGTATGATCTAAAATTCAAGCGATTCTCTAAAGAAATGCAGAAAATATGTTTCTGTATCGCTTCTGAAAACACATTTCATCCACGTCATTTTTCCTGTGTCACAGATGAAAATGTATGTCATGGATGCTTGTGGTGTGTGCGCAGGTGTGTGAGCACCATGGACACTGCTGGTGTGCATATTTGTGCATCTGTGTGTGAGTGTGTGCGTGTGTATGTGCATGTGTTTTGTGTGCGTGTGTATGCATGTGTGTTTGAGCACTATGGATGCCACTGTTGTGTGCGTGTGTCAGGAGTTTCTCCCGACAGCGGTAAGATGTTGCGCTGTACTCCCTGGAAGAGCGAGGGGGCTCGGGCCTGCAGCCAGGCAAAGTTCAATAATTGAATTATCAGGATGTGGACGGGATTCGCTGCCTGGTGCATGCTCCGCACCTGCTGCCTATCTAGTCAAGGGGACACCAGGACTATTTAGGTAGGTGAGTGGGAGCAGCACGGCAGAGACGCTGGGAGGCACAGGTTTTATTGTGGGGCTTTTTGGTTTTTTTGGTTAAACGTGCCAGCACGGCAAAATTTATGTTAGTTATTTTTGGTTTGTTTCGTTTTCGTTTGTATTTGGTTTGAGCCCTGGGAGTCGCGACCCGGGCGGATTTTGAAATTATTTTGGTTTAGTTAATTTCTCTTTCTTTTGGCGCGAAGGAGTGGGAGTTTGTCTTCGTGTGTGTGTTTAGGCGGCTCCAGGGAAAAGCGGCGACTGGAGAAAAGTACCGTGATGAGTCCCTGAGGGAGAAGGAAAACAACAGTTCCAGGATGCAGCCAGGACCAAGGAGAGCCCCCACCCCGCGAAAGTGCGTGTCCAGGAGGTGGATCCCCCGGTTGAGAGGGAAACGACTCCACGAACAGGCAATTGTGTGCGTGAGTCCCCGGCATGAGGTGAAGAGGGAGGAGGGCGGACTGGCTGCTTAACTGTTCCCCTCAGTGAGAGATGGTGTAAGCGGTCGGCGAGAAGACGACGTGGTCACCACCGGAGCCGCCAGCCAATCCGCAGGAGCGATGGAGAGGGCTTGTCTTTTTGCGTTTTTTTTATTTTGGGATGTAGGCGAAGCCCGGCACGGTGGCGCGGGCCGAGCTACGTCCCCCCCTTATTTCCCTTTGTGTTCTGTGTGTCTGCGTGGTGTGCATGTGCGCGTGGGTGCGTGCATGGAGCCTCCCCCGCAGCAGTAGGACTTCCCCTCTGGTGTAGAAGAGTGGTCCTCTCTCTCCCCGTGCCCAGCTGGCGGGGGCGCCAGATCGGTGTACTGCAGTGGGGCACGTGTGTGTGTGTGTGTGTGTGTGTGTGTGTGTGTGTGGGAGGCTAGTGTGTGGTGTGCGGGTTTATGGTGTGTGGGATTGCACTCCTGCTATTTGGGTCTGGGAAGGGGAGGACAGGAGCTGGTAGCAGGGTGGGGAAGGAGAACAGCTGCAGGCGGGAATCGCATGAGTGTCTTTGTTTTTATGAATTTTGGATGTACTTTTTTTTTTTTTTTTGTAAATAGTGCTTATCCTACTCACCGTGTCCTTGTGGTGGGCGGATCCCTAGAAGGGAAAGAACCAGCTGGGGCAGGGCTGGACATTTTGTCCACTCCCAACATGTTCATACATGCTCATTTAGTGTGTTTATGTATGTGCGTGTGACCATGTGCGTCCGTTTGTGTGTCTGTGTATGTGGCGCTCAGATTGAGCCCTGCAGGAGCATCTGGTGGATCTCCTGGAAAGATGGCCGCTCCTTCACGCTTCTCCGCCAGCAGTTCAGCATGAGCTTGTAGAGAGAGTTAGGGCAGGAGGCTGGCTGAGGCAGGTAGATCTGCAAACACCACACACAAACTGATCAGCAATGACAGTCCATTACTATCAATGTCAATACTTTACTATCAGTGCCAATCCATTATTACTATCAATGTCAGTCTATCATTATGAATGACAATCCATTATTACAATCAATCACAATCCACTATTACTACCAATGATGATCCATTATTGCTATCAATGTCTAAGGAAAAGTACTAGATGGGCCCCAGTGTTCTGGGATGATGATTTGAATACCGACACAGGCACTGTAAGTCGATTAAGCATACAAGGGGGAAAACAACAATGGGCCTTCAAGACAGCACCACTAAGGTGAGATGGAAGTAATTGAGTTAGCATGTGGAGGGGAAACTGATCAGCTTCCTTCACCCCTAGGACATCCTGTCAGTCCCATCTCAAACCCAGACCAACTCCAGGAAATGACCCTTTTAAATGCAAATTCACATACACACCTTTGCACAAATGTCTACATTTACATTTACATTTATTTAGCAGACGCTTTTATCCAAAGCGGCTTACAAAAGTGCATACAGTAAGTATAGCGACAGTATGGGGACAGTATGTGTACAGTTCCACAATGAGACAGTTCTCAGCTGAGAGCAAGGTCTGTTTGAGGACACCGTACAATCAGATTTGTACAACTACAGCGGAGGCAACTAAATGTTCTTTGATGGGGAGGGTCTTATGGGGTATAAAGAGAGATTCAAGATTCTTTGCCATGTGTAACAAGTACAATGGAATTCTTACTTCCCCACTCACTCCTGCAGTAACACTCAACATACATTTTAAACTCTAAACATAAATTGTAACATAATTTCTAAATTCTAAATGTGGTAAAGTGACCAAGTGCAGATAACAACATAATAAATATTAACAATAGGTTGGTAATGGCATAATAAATATAAAAAAAAGTGATAATGAAAAGGTATAATGATAATGATAGCATGACCAGTGCAGTACAGTGCAATATAATGATACATGACAATGGTAAGTGGCTAGAGCAGTACAGTAGTGAGATTGCCTGCATCCTGTGTAGCCGAGATCCCAGTGTAATTATGAGTCCTTGAGTGATTAACAGTTCAGTAGGCACACTGCCTTGGGTAGAAACTGTTCTTGAACCTACTTGTCCTTGCACGAATGCTGCGGTACCGGCGACCGGACCGCAGGGGGAAGAACAGTTGGTGCCCAGGGTGATTGTGGTCCTTTTTGATGGAACCTTGTTCCGACACCTGGTCCAAAAGATCTCCTCAATGGATGGAAGTGCACACCTGATGATCTTTTCTGCCGTCCTCACGACCCTCTGGATGGCTTTCCTGTCCTGTACAGTGGTATTACCATACCACACAGTGATGCCATCCATCAGGACATTCTCTATGGTGCCACAGTAAAAGTTCACAAGCCATCATGTGCTTATGCCACACTTCCTGAGGCACTGTAGGGGGTAGAGGCATTGGTGTGCCTTCTTGAGCATGACCTCCGTGTTGTGGGTCCACGCTAGGTCGTCGGAGACCTGTAGGCCCAGGAAGCAACTGACAATTTCCACCGGTGTCTCGTCTAGGCTGATGGGGGAGTGGGTCCCTCGGTGGTTCCTGAAGTCCATGATGAGCTCCTTAGTCTTGCTGACATTCAGTGCAAGGCTGTTGTCCTTGCACCAATGTGTCAGCTGGGCTACCTCATCTCTGTATTCCGTCTCGTCATTGTTCCTTATCAGGCCAATAATGGTGGTGTCGTCTGCAAACTTGATGATCCGGTTGTTGCTGTGTATGGCTGTGCAGTCATGTGTGATCAGAGGTCATAATTTCTATGCTCTTGGTATTTGATCTGCTTTGCGATACCCAGTGTTTGCCTATACTGTGAGCTATACTACTTTTGCTTTGCAATAAAACATTGTTTTGCCAGAATCACATTTTTGTTTTGCAAGTTGGAATTCTTACAAATGGCAATCCATTATTATTGTCAATGACAATCAATTAATATTAATGACATTGGTTTATTATGACAATTTTTCCATCTTTAGAATAATACAGAGAAAGGAGCATCTCTTCCTAACAAAGTGGATATGTATTTTCACTCTCTTTCAGAAAATTGGCACACTGCTGATAAGCACTTGATCGGGTTACAATGCAGCATGACTTGAAGCATTCCTAAATCAAATGACATTTCTGATGAAGAAAAAACCCTGGAGAGCTCAGACCAGAGGCAGGCTTAAACCTGCTTGACTACCTTTCCCTTCGCTTGTGACCAACTGTGGTGCAACTGTGGGCAGGGCACCCACATTTTGAAAAGTAAAAATAAACTTTCAGTTATTTATGATGTGAGCTCATCCGATAGCATATCCTTCCACTGGACTAGAACTTTTAGGCAACCACAGAGCCTCTACTGCAACAATGCACTGAGGACTTGCCCTCACCTGCTGCCTTTGGTCACGGAAAAACTCCCCTGTGTTCTCGATGACCTTGCAGAAGGTCAGTATCTCTCACAGCGTTACGCCAAATGCCCACACATCGCTGGCCGTGGTGAACTTACCCTGGGAGGAAGCACAGACAAACCCCGCTCATGTCACATTTGTAGACACTGAGAGCTGAGGGGCTGTGCCTATGCTCACAGGCAGGCAGTTAGACTAGCACCCACAGTTCTACAAGCAGGCTCCACAGCTGTGCTCCTCAGTTAAGTACTTCAGATGAAGGTAGGTTTCATTATTAAATCTGTTGTAATCAATGCTCAGGGTTTTCCTGCTTCACAAATATTGTCACGGTGAGACCCCTTTATGTCCCTGACTTTCTGACTACTGTGACAAAGTAGATGAACACAGAAACAATATTTAAGCAAAAGACAGATCAGCATCCAATTGCCAAAACAGAAAATGTGGGTTTGGTTGTGATTGTCCCATGCTTGTGTTACACAAGGTCACACTTTGCTATGTCAGAAATTTTGACAGTAATTTTATTTGAAATCATCACCATATCACAAATCATCTCTACTAGTCGCTGTACCACCCCTGAATAGCACATTTCTAGCAGGTCACCCTTGTACTGGATATATTTTCCTAATTACGTTTTTCCTTGTTTTTAAAGATTTTTCTCCTTTAGATCATTCAACACCATCTTCCCTCGTGGATACCATGTCACTTTCTTCAAGTGACAATGACCTCTCCAGTCGAAGAGAATGGGGGATTCCCACAGGCAGAAATATATCCAGCTCTGAAGTCATGAGCAGGCCTACCACAGAGGTTTCTAAGTCAGAGGCTGCAAAAGAGGTAGAGAGAAGTAGATGTCGTTTACAATTTTGACTCATAACATCATCAATAAAGTGTCGAACTAATTTGAGATTCTCAATCAGAGTATCGTGACATTTAGAATGGTGAATGCCAGATTGAGAAAGTTAGGAAACTTCATTTAGTGAGGAAGTAAAAATGAACCCAGGGTTTGGCTGTTGTGCAGCTCTGTATTGTGTAACTTTTCTTTCCATACACATTTATTAAATTAGGTTAATATTCACATTGAATGGTCACTTCTCTTCTGCAAGGCCAGTTGTGTAGTTGGTTGACAGGTAGTCAGTAGTTGAAACCAGACTGTATTGCTTATTTTGGCTTTTAACCTGACCCATTATCAAAGAAAAGTGTTATCAAATTGTTGCTTTACCTGATTTTTTTTCTTTTGCAGCACTGCTGTTTTTTGACCTTCCTCTGGTGCAGTGAATTCATTTTACCCTTAGTCTGAACAGACAGGTTTTGGTATATTGTTGTTCAAATGATTTTATCCTGGAAGATTGAATTGTACACTGAAAACTTTTTTTCTCTTATGTGAGTAGATGGTAGAAAATGCCTTGCTTAGGAAACCAGGAGGTGAGGCTGTCCTCGAAGAGTACACGTCACAAAATTCGCTGACGCACCGCACACGGAGACTGCTTGTCAACATGTTGGCTAGCCATATGACTGAGATGCATGGGTAAGTGTTTCATAAATAAATTGTTCATTTCAGACTGAAAGGGTTTATATTAAGAAGGAATGTAATGAATTTTCAAAATGCACAGCGTTGAATTAACATAGGCGGAGCCCTATAGTCATTAGTGGGGCATTTGGATTTTATGTTTTTGTATTGTCTTTGCTGTAAAGGAGGATTCCTTCCCATAAGCATAAGGAGAAGTATGCCCTGGGAGTCATTACACTCTTTCCTTCACTGAAGGATCCTTTTTCTCCAAAGGGCTATGTAAGTTTTAAAAAAGGATTACTTCCAGAAAACACACCAGTTTTACAGACTAGAGCTTTGGGGTTTAAGGTTACATGATTGAATGCACTACAGTTACTTATAAAATTGGTAAAATTTCAAACATTCTTATATTTGGTTTAATTTCTTTGATACTGACCTAAAAAATGGCATGCCATAGTACCACTGAACAATTGAAACTGTGGAGTATGCTACAAAGTTCGACTTGGCCATGAAGATAGTCATGAAGATGCAAAATAACAATCATTAAAACAACCATCACATCAATGAAAATGCTCCCAGTGGCAATCACAATGAATTGGGTTAATAGGATATTACACATGAATTCGAAAACGGCAAACCTATTACATAAGTGACTGTCCTTTAGTTTCTAGGTCTCTAACCTTCATCATTCATCCCTAGCAGCCCCATCTCACATCAAAAGAATGGGTATACAAACACACACACACACACACACTTGTGTGTAATTTGATTGACATTGTTATAGTCATTCATTCACAATGCTGTAACTGCACTTTCTGTAAGATCAATGAGTGATAGACCTTTGTAATATTATTTTTGAAATTTTTATTTTTGAAAATAACTTAACAGGAGCACTTCTATGATGGGGAAAAAGGCACAGGATATTTAGCATGGCGCCTCAAGACCATGTCCAGGAATAAATATCAACGGCCAGTCAAGGCATCCACAGTGCCTCAAGCACAAGGACCAAACCGCCGAAGATCAGCAGCCACAGTGCCTCAGCAGCTTGATGGAGATGCCTGCAGGGAGGCTATATCATTTCTTGTTCACTCTCCTGATGAAGCAAATGTGTTTCAGAAGATGAAGATGACATTGCAACATCGCCAGGACCTAGTGCATGACCCGAAGAGAACCACAGATGTCTTAAAAACATGTCCATGTTTTTTAGATGTCCAAGGACTAGTGAGTTGTGCATTTCTTTTATTTAAACTTCAGTCTTTAAACTCTAGTCTTTAATTTGGTTGGATGTAAGCAGTTAACAATGCACTGACCATTGGCGTGATGTATTAGCAAGTGTATATGATCAACAGCTGAATCAAGACTTCCTGCTGCTTTATGGTGCTGAAACAGCCTCTAAGACGCTTGAGAAGTGGGACACAGCATTCAAACCCAAGGTTATCAAAGAGGCCAAACAGCTGACTCAGTCAACCGGGCTGTGCCGACTTCTGACAGCTGCTGAGAAACTCGCAGAGAACGATGACACCAGTAAGCTACATGACATGCTTGGTTTATATCCCAAATAGCTAGTGCTATTTACTTAGTGCATTCCAAGTAGATACTAATGACCTGTTTTGCCTCGGTTTTTTCCTCCTGCTAGACTGGGACAGTGACATGGCTTCTCCGCTGTTCCTTGTCCATCTCTTGCCACCCACAGCTGGACAGAAGAGGATCAAAATAAGTCCCAGTGATGCAGTGGACAAAATGGTGCACTTTCACAAGGTATGTATGTCTCATCTGTTAAAAAGTTTTTCAGTTATATTAATTCAATTAGAAACAGCTTGCAAAGGCATTTTTTTTACCCCCAGAGATGTAAGCCTGCAAAGAAAGAAAGGACTAATCTGAACGTCTTAACGTTGCCAACAGTTCCTCAACAGCGAGGACTTCTTGGGGACACATGGACACACATACACACACACACACAGTTTGCCATGGTCTGTTTAGCAACTCAACTTTTCTGGTGCCCTACAGACCCAAGTATGCAATGAGCAGTTGAAAACCTGCTAGCTGTTCCTCCCCCTGTGCTGCTTTAAAGTGGTAGTTAGATTCTTATGTGCGCTTCACCAGGAGCATGTTCCTTCCAAATGAATGGGGAGATCAGTAAAGTAAAGCGCACGTTCTTGCGACATGGGGTCAGTTGGCTCGTCAAACTGGAGGATCTATTACACTCGCATGGAGCAGCAAGAACCACTGTATGGATAAGAATCTGAAGTATCCCTTTAAGGTGTTCATGTTATTGTTCTGTTTTTCAGTCATGCTGCAGCATCGATGAACACCTGCGGGGAAGAGAGGGTAAACAACCATACATCCTTGCTGTTGGCCGCACCCAGAACAGAATTGATACTTTCTTACATCGTCATGGATAAACAGCTCATCCCCTGCCAAGCCACCAGCTCATTGGGTGCTTTTGATGAACTGTTTAAATCCCACTACGTGTTCAACCTGTCTTATGATGAGTCCCTGGTCCAGCTCTACATGTTCATGCAGACAACATCAACATCGATGTTACAACAACAGATGAGTCTCCAAGAGTTCGTGAGTTTCGGGCAAAACTCTTCAACTAGGTTTAAAAAATATTTAAGTGTTTCATTTGTCAAGCTGTACATGTGGCCTGCCAGTCCTTGATAACCCATTTAAGAATTGATCACAGTTTCTATCCTAGCGCCAGGTTTAAGTTGGTTTGTGCACAAGATCGTTGTAGGCGTCAGTTTTCAACATATTCAGGTTTTAAAAAACCTTTAATTAGTGTTCATGAGACGGATTTTTGTCAAAGTGTGATGCAGCAAACTCAGAGTCATTTCAAGCTAATTTTCATAGTCTCCCTGATACTACAGAAGTTGGTGGAACAAGCGTCACGCAGAGCCCAGAGGCTGGGTGTTTTGAGGACAATGCATTCATTTCCCATCGCCATCTCTGCTGATGGAGCTGGATAAAAACTGGTCTCACGCCCTTCAGGCAGCAGACAGAAGCATGGCATCACTGTAGCTAGCATCCTTCCACGGTGACAAACTTAGTTAGGGGTAGGTTGAAACAATTAGACCCTCCGTTCGAGTCCCAAAGCACGAGCTCGGTGATCGCCGGCTACTTTCCCATCACTGTGACGTTCACTGCTGCGAGTGAGAGGGATGTCAGGCGCCCAAGCTGAGGTGGTATATATTTCCACATTTTAACAGTCCAATTAAAAATTATAAATATAGTACAAGAATGTGTTGACAAAATGTATTTTGTAGTTCGCCTTTATTGATAGCCTATATTTAGCAAAAAAAAAAAAACAAAAAAAACAAATATCCTAATCCCAAAATTGAAAACCGAGTACCTATCCAACGAACGAATATCCAAATTGTCGAATATTTGGGTCCAGCCCTAGTTGCTAGTATATTTATGTTCTGTACTTATTTTCTAATTGGTTTTATCATTGGTAGAATGTTCATCCTAGAATGTTCCTTACTAGCAGCACAGTTTGGAATAAAACCACTGAGAGAGAGCACTCCCCCTTACAAGAGCCTTGTATTTTCGGCTGACTGTTTTCAAAGTGTGGGCATATACTATCGGGAGCTCATCTGCAGCTGCAGGTCACCGAACAATTACCTACAATTCTATATTTTAGACTGTAATTTGGGGCACAAACAGTGCAGTGGGCCTGTTGTTCCTCCAGAGGGGGCCCAGCTATTTTCCCACACATGAACTCCTACTCCTTTCTGCTGTCATCCTCCTTATTTTACCCTTGCAGAGGCATAGAAATTCAACGGGACTGGTTTTGCCCGATAAAAGATGCATACACCAATAAACATTGTGTGATTCATGGCTGAAGTCAACAACATAAGGTGTGTTTAGGAAACCATAAAACACAATGCTGCTCTACATATCAGCTCTTAACCATGCATTGGCAGTGCGACAACCAATCAAATGCTATTTTAGAATTGAATATTGTCAAGATATTTAATATTGATCACAACAAATTTAGTAGCTCTCCTAAGCCTTGTCTTATTCTGCCTGAGAACACAAAGAGTGTGGCCACATAGCTGAGCAGTAAAATGCTGGCTTTTGTTCCACAGAATTTATTCGGGGTTCATGGAACACTCCAGAGAGGAAATGTGTCCAGGAAACAGTCCATCCTATACTCCTGCATTTCCCTCCAAAATGAGGTTTTCTCTAGTGCTCCCACCAATCCAGATAAAGAGTTATTATCAACTCAAATCAGGCTCTGGCCCCGGGAACGCAATTAAGTATGGTTAATGGTAGCAAGATGGCAGAACATGCGGAGTGACTAGCGCAGCGCAGCATAGCTCTCAAACGCTTTCCATTAATATTGATTTAAACACAGCTCATAATCCCACACAATACGGAACTTAAAAGCACACTGGCTAACGAAATTGAGAATCTTGAGTCGTTTATTGACAAATACTATTTCGATATGTCTGCCAAACCAGACCACAAGAGATCGAGAGAAGAATTGTCAAGTGCAAGCGAACCAGAAATTGAGACGACTACCGCGTTAACAAAAACAGATCGCGCAATGCTGGAAGCCATGCACGAACAAATAAAACAACTGAAGAAACTAGATCTCTTGCAAGAAATGATAAAAGATATAGCTGAACTCAAGTCGGCGGTTGACTTCACAAACAAGTGAAGGCGGAGGCGAGGCAGAGAAGCTCTCTAACGAAAATAAACAAATGAAAGCCGAAATACTTGACCTGAAATGTCGAAGCATGAGAAATAACATCGTGATCATGGGAATAAAGGAGGAAGACTCTGAAAATTACACAGAGATGGAAAACCTGGTGAAACAATTCATGAAAAAAGAACTCAAAATGGAGGACCAAGCGACTTAAGCCATAATTGAAAGAGCACACAGGCTCGGCCACAGAAAGGATCCAAAAAACCACAGGCCTGTTGTGGCGAGATTCCTTAACTTCAAAACAAAGATGGACGTATTGGAACACGGAAGAGAATTAAAAGGTACACAATTCTCGAAGTATGAGCAATTCCCTCGTGAAATTATGGAAAGAAGACGCATCCTCTACCCGATAATGAAGAGCAACAGGGCGCAAAACATGTGGATTGAGGGGGAATGCATATTTCTAGCTGATATAGGAGGGCAGTGGAGGGACAACTTCTTGCATGTTAAGGTAGCATTTATCTTCCATCTTCTTCACAATGTATACATTCCAAGATTTGACCATGATATAAAAACGTTACAAGTTTTAAACTTAAGCCTTTAAATAATGGGAGGCCCAAAATATGGCCCAAATAATGATGATCCAAACTTCTTTAAATTAATTTATAATAACATAAGGGCTGCAAAATTTACAAGTGATTATTATATAATGGTTGGAGATTATAAAATAGTTCAGAATACTCTTATGGATCGTAAAGGTAGTAACTCAGTCAATTACCACCCGCATGCTTCTACAGAAATTACATCTATAATGGACACAATGGACCTGATAGACATTTGGAGATTAAAAAACCCAAAATCACATAGGTATACATGGAGAAGACAAAACCAGGCAAGTCGTATAGATTATTTCCTTATTTCATTCTCTTTGATATCCAAAGTAAAAAAGGTTTTAATTGAAGACAAAGTAAGATCTGATCATCAACTTGTATCACTCCATTTAGAAATGATTGAATATCCCCGCGGTCGTGAGTATTGGAAATTCAATCAAAAATTACTAGAGGATCGGACATTTGTAGAAAGAACAAAGGAATTTATCACAGACTTTTTCTCACATAACATAGGATCAACAGACCCTCTTACTATTTGGGACACATTTAAGTGCGCTTTTAGAGGACACTCAATTAAATTTGCCTCACAAAGACAGAAACAGTTTAGGTTAAATGAACTAGAAATTAAAAAGGAGATTGAAATGCTCACATCACTTGTAGACAGCTCAAAAGCAACTCAGGAGGTGTTTGACAAATTGGACCAGAAAAAAAGAGAATTTGAACAACTAATATATGACAGGTTAAGTATTATATATTACAAAAATAAAGCAAAATGGATGGAGAAGGGGGAAAAATGCAATAAATTCTTTTTAAACCTTCAACAGAGAAATAATGCAAAGAAAAATATACTAAAATTAAATAGGAATGATTCAAAAATCCTCACTACACCAGTTGATATTTTGAATGAAGTAGAGAAATATTTTACAGAGATATTTTCATGTAAGTCCTCACCCGTACAATTAAATAAAGACAATTGCAAATTATTCTTTCCTCATACTCATGTTAAAATATCTGACGAACAGAATCATGTGAAGGCCTAATTACAGAAAATGAGCTTTAATCTATTATGTCCTTTCAGCGGGGAAAAACACCTGGCCTTGATGGTATTCCAATTGAAGTGTACCAAACATTTTATGAACAAATCAAAAAACCCCTCCTTACATGTTTTAATTTTTCTTATGGAAAAGGTATGCTCACAGGTACTCAGCAAGAAAGTGTAATCTCTCTGTTGTTAAAGCAAGAGCCTAGTGGCCAATATAAAGATCCAGTCTACCTGAAAAACTGGAGACCCCTTACACTTCAGTGCTATGATGCCAAAATATTATCTGTAGAGCATTTATTTTGGTATCGTCCGATTGTGGCCTTATTTTGGAAAAAGGTTCAGGAATGGTTATCAATGCAGAATGTTTGTTTTCAATTAAACTTGTTTACAGTGATACTGGGCGATATATCAAAACACTCTCACACAATACACAACATAATTATATTGCTGGGAAAAGTATTTATTTTTGGGTTGACATCAGTGGAGACTCTAAGAATTGAGAGATTCAAGAACTTTGTCAACTATTATTGTAGAACCGAGTGTCTTATGGCACATGAAAAAAGAGCTTTAGCTTATGCCAAAAGATGGGATAAAGTTAGAGAGGCTGAAGGATGGAATTGGTAATATATTTAAACAAAGAAGGTAAAGAATAATGAAATATATTGTATAATAATGGGGGGGGGGTGTTTGGTGTTTGTTCTTTTTTTTCTTTTTCCCCCTCCACATGTACTTATACATACATTTATTTTGCCCATTTGCTGATCCAGACATAGCTTGTCCTTTCCACCCTGTCTACGGGGAGGGTGAGGGGGAGGAAGGGCTGGGGAGGCTAGAGGAGGGAGGAAGAGTGGGGGTGGCTAGAGGGTTGAGTAATTTTGTCTGTTCTACCCTTTTGTAATACTCCTGTTTTGTCTTAGATGTTTCTTAATTTTTTTTTTTTTACTTTTGATGTGGTTATTGTTGTTTTTTTGATTTATGTTTGCTCTGTTGCTGTCGTTTCATGTCTTACATGTAATATTTAAAAAAATAAATAAATAAAAAAGAGTTATTATCAACTAGTTCCCAGTGGGAAATGTCTCTCTCTCCTATCCTGTCCTGTGAGTTAACACAACAGAGATGAGAAAACAGTTGAATAAAGCAAAATAGACTGCTGACCTCTGGAGACAACAAAGGTAACTTCAGCTGGACAGATGAGTTTGTTTTACCTAAAAGACAGACACAAAGAGCACTGATTCGATACAGTGCAGTCCCTTTCTATCACCATCTTTTTCTTTAGAGAAACTGTACTCAGTGTTTGCTCACTGCTTTTAGGCAATAATAATGAGCATTAGCCTTCACACTCTGAGAGGGTGAAATGCCTTTTTAGGGTAATGGTGAACAAGTAGCAACATCAAGTCATGTCTTGGCTATGTTTGCCCCCTGGTGCCACAGACTATATCCAGACAGCTGGGGGAATGGCAAAAAAGGCAACACCAACAGGCAGAAAAGGGCAATCTGCCTCTGCCTTTGCCATTTCCCCATGCCATACAACATATGCAGTATTTTTCCCATTCAGTGGGCCTAATTCCAAGCCACAAAATTGGTGTGGACTACAGCATCAGTTCAGTACTATTCTGTGGCATAACTGAAGAGATTCCACTCTAACTGTGGTAACATACTATTGTTACATATTGTCCCTACTTGGTCTCAGTTGTGGGAGAGATTCTGGAGCTTTTACTTCTTCAGTCCCAAGAATAGAACCACTGGCAGTTAACATTTTATTTTAAAGCGTGTTTATTGCTTCATATTTAAACCCCAATATACATCAATCATATCAGTCTGTAGGGGGTGGCAGTATGCTGGACATTTGGAAGTAGACACATAAAACCTGGTGAGTCATACACTACAACAACAAAACTGCCATCTTTTACATGCACTGGTGCCTGTGACTAATTGAGCATGCCTGCTAATGTCCAGTAAGTGTGAGCCACTGTGGCTGTGCACTGTGCTGATGATAGCTGATGATAGCCATAACAGTCATAAATGATATTATTACTGCTCTGCATGATAAAAAATCATGTGCTGCACTTTTTATTGATTTATCCAAAACGTTTGATTCAGTGGATCATGGTCTTCTCCTGCAAAGACTCAGACGCATAGGTTTTAATGTGCTGAATTGGTTTTCTAACTATTTGACTGGGAGAACTCAGTGTGTACCCATAGACAATTATAACTCCTCCTCTAATAGTAAAGATGGGTGTTCCTCGAGGATCTATCTTGGGTCCAATTTTATTTTCTATTTATATAAATGATCTTGGTGTAGAGTTAAATGAGGCAAAGGTACACCTCTGTGCAGATGACACTATTATTTATACCGTGGCACCATCTTTAAAAGTGCCAACGGATTCTTTACAGACTGCTTTTAACTTATTGCAGATGTCTCTTGCTAAATTAAAATTGGTATTAAACTCTAAAAAGACCAAATTTATGACTTTTACTCATTCCCATTCATCACTCACTGACTGTACAGACCTAACACTAGATGGTACTCATCTAGAGAGGGTTACCTCTTTTAAATACCTTGGCATCTGGCTTGATGACAAGTTGACCTTTGGTGTCCGTGTTGATAGCCTCCAAAAAAAACTCAGGCCAAGGTTATGTTTTTATTTTTGTTTAAAAAAAAGTTTCCCTATCATTGCTAGAAAAAGATTACTTCAAAGTACCTTTTTGTCAGTATTAGACTATGGTGATGTAATTTATATGCATGCATCTTCATCTCTTTTAAAAAAAAATAGATGTAGTCTATCATGCTGCTTTGCAGTTTGTAAGTGGTGCAAGCACCCGTACACATCATTGTAACTTATATGAAATGGTTCAATGGACTTCACTGTGTCTAAGGAGAAAAACCCATATGTTAATTTTTACTGCAAAAGCTTTACTGGGTAAATTACCGCAGTACATATCTAGTTTGTTGATATAGGTATAACATTAGATCTTCAGAGAAAATTCTCCTCATGGTCCCAACCATCCAAACAGAGCTGGGTACATCTGCCTTTTTCTTTCATGTGCCACAAGCTTGGAATGAGCTGCAAGGCATACTTAACTTGGAATCTTTACCCTCTCAAAATCAGTTTTTACAGAACAATGTCATTGTTTTTAACATGTGCCATTATTTTCCATGATTCATCTTAGCCCCTGGTCCCTGTATGTTTTCTGTCTGTTTGTTGTATATTTGATATGTTTCTGTGCTGTTATCTGTCTTATCTGTTATTTGTACCTTTATATGAAACCTTTTGATTTCATTTTGCTGCCCATCTTGACCAGGACTCCCTGGTAGAAGAGATATTGTATCTCAATGGGACCTTCCTGGTTAAATAAAGGATAAATAAAAATAAATTAAATTAAATTAAAAATAGCACTGGATACTGAATGCCTCTGTATTATTCACAGAATCACATCTGTGAATAAAGTAGTTTCATACTGAGAAAAAGCAGCATTAATACTATGTTAAGTTACACCTTGAAAGTGTTTCTTTGCTTAATATTACACCTTCAGTTTGCTTCCTCATAGGCACCCCAGCAGGTATCAAAAAATCAATCAAGACTTTTTTTGTCTCTACTGCTCGTATCCAATAAATTTCAGGTGAGGAGTTTCTCCACCAGAAAGCTTGACCTACTATGACAGAGAACCAAACTCCTCACCTCCACCTGCTACATCCACAAAAAACAACTTTGTACTATTGGATACTTGGACACTATTCCAGTCATTGCCTGATCAAGCTAATCAATATGCAGACACAGAGCCTCCCTGGGTCTTCAGACATAGACTTGTGCTTCTGTCTGTGAATGAAAAGATCACTTTCATTTAAACCAAAACAGCAAGCCATGGGGAGCATTAAACGTTCAACAAAATGATCAAAACTTAAGCATACTGCATGTTTGATGTAGGCCCTTGTCTCAGATGGAGGAATGTCATTTTTAATGTTTCTATGCACTATCCAGACCATCTTTTGGAGGATAAAACAAGAAATGCTATTTGTACTATGCAGTGTGCAAAATATGGACTACTCTACACAGAGCATTCCTCTGGGCTCAGCGTGCACCACCATTTTTTATGTGAGACAGTGTTGGCAGAATTTATGGGTGGAGCTGTCCTACAGTGCATTCAGAAAGTATCCACACCCCTTCACTTTTTTCACATTTTGGTATGTTGCAGCCTTATGCTAAAATCATTTAAATTCATTTTCCCCCTCATCAATCAATACCCCATACTGAGAAAGCGAAAACAGGATTTCAGAAAATTTTAAAAGTAAAAAATTGAAATATCACATTGACATAAGTATTCAGACCCTTAACTCAGTACTTCTTGAGACCCTTAACCCTTTTGCGTGTACAGTCACACTAGCCGTTTAGCGCGTAGGGTAAAACCAGTGCGATTAGCACACTAGATTGGAAAAATTCTAGCTAATTTTAGCTTTGAGGAAACAGCGATTTAACGTTAAAAATATAGCAAATGCAGACGTGAAAACTATGACAAGCTCATAACAATTCCTATGATTTCAGTTAGAAACCTGCAGGTGAATGACATTGCTCCAATACATTATATTACATGTAGTCAGTCATTTAGCAGATGCTCTTATCAGCTACTTACAAAAGTGCATGCAAAAAGGTTAGGCTAAGAGCAGAGATGATGCCAAATGGTTTATATCATTCTGTCATTCTGTCGCCTCCAGCCAACCCCCTGTTCAGCCATGCCCCCGCTCTGAGTCGCCTGAGTCTTGACCACACCTGCAGCTAATTCTGTTAATCACCACTGGGATTTAGGGACTGCAATTCAGGCACCTCTTTGTGAGGTATTGTACTTGTATGCTGAGCTGGTGTCTTGGTGGTTGTGCTTTGTGCTTTTCTAGTTTAAGAACTGTTTGCTTGTATGTTGACTCTGCTTATTGTCTGGCGGTTTGGATTTGTGGACTCTATTAAAAGTACTGGAGCTCTGCACTTGGGTCTTCTGACTCTTTCGTTACACATTCAGTCTATTTGGGATTGTACTGGCAGTGTAGGTGTATTTTTTGTGCTATATTCTTTATTTGAACAAGCAACACTAGGCTGTACAACAATTTTCAGATTTACAGATGGGGTATACAAAATTTGGCAGATCATCAGGTGAACAGAATAACTCATAGTCATAAGATACACATAAGAAAACAGAATATGACAGATAAACAAGTACATAAAGACATGAAAGAAAGAAAGAAAGAAATTTACACAAAGACTCTCATGAAGTCAATGATATTTGTCCAGGCATCAATAGTTTTACCTCTTGCTCCCTGAAGCGCACAACCTCTCATGAGTAGCTATATGATGTTAGCAATTAAAGTATTAGATAATGGAAGGTAGGTGTAAACCATGCCAGCAAATTTTTTTTTTCGCTGCTGTCAGTGTGGCAAGAAAGAGTCTGCATTGTGTGACAGAGAGCTGCAACAGGGAGAGTCGTTGTCATCGTTCAACGATGTCATTGTTCAACAGTCATCGTTTTGGAGAAATACAGAGGGAGAGGCTGTAATGTCACAGCCCAAAGCATCGGAGGCTATGCTAGACGATAACACAGAGATGATAGGACACTCCCATAACATATACATCACTGTGCCCAATGCCTTATTATTGCATAGGTGGCAGTACGGATCCTTAGTGCATTTCATTTGAAGCTGTTTCCTAGGAGTAGTGTAGGCTCTGTGAATGAGTTTAAAATGTACTAACTGATGAGAAAGATTACGTGATGAAAAAAGGTGTTGCCCCAAACGCTGTCCCAAGTAGGTTTGATATTAGATTGCAGCTCTCTCTCCCAGATAGCAAACAGGCAGTCTCTCTAGTACTTGAGCAACAAAGTTCTTATACAGAGATGATGCCACACTTGTACACAGACAAATATCTAATCAAGGGATGACTAACTAAAGGAGCATCTAAAGGAATTTTACATGCCTGTAATACAGAGCGAATTTGTAAATAAAAGAAGTAAGTATGACTGGGGAGAAAAGGTTGTTTTGCTGTCTTGGAAGGAGCGCAGGCCATTATGATGTCAGTACGGCGGCTTTTTAGCTGGCTTTGTTTTCGCTGTCCATGTGCTCTTCTTTACTGTTTTCCCCTGTGTTCCAGCCCTGCCCTGTTCTCCGCCCACCTGTGCCTCATCACCCACCTACCTGCACACCTGCATCTCATTCCCTCATCGGACTCGCCCTATATATTCCCTGTTTGTTGAGTGCTCTTTGCTAGTTCGTCTCACTTCATCTGTTGCGCTACAAGCTGCTTGTCCTGTTTTGTCTGCCTGTTCTTGTTGATTTTTGCCTGTTTCTCTGACCTCGTTTTTTGGATGTTTTTGGTATTGTTTGCTGTGATTTCCCTGGTTTTTTGACTTTGCCTGTTCAGGCCTTGTTTTTGGATTTCAATTTGGATTCATTAAACTCGCCTTGTTCATCGTGCCTTCCTGTCTGCGCCTGAGTCCCTGCCTGAGCTCCCTGACAGTACGAACTAGCCAGTATGGACTCAGCAGACAGCAGCCAACTACGAGCTGCGAACTACAGGGAGCTCTCCTCGGCCGACATCAGAATCAGCTCGAGTCGGTCAACAACACCCTGGAGAGCTTTGCGGCAAGTATGAACAACCTCTCTGTGCAACTACAACAGCTCCAGCTTGCACGGGACGCCCCAGTGGACTCCCCTGCACCTGCTCAGCTGCCTCCTCCCTCCCAGCCTGTACGGGAGCCCCGTTTGCCACCTCCGGAGCCATACGCCAGTGTGCCCGGAACATGTCGCTCCTTTTTGTCCCAGTGCTCGTTGGTGTTTGGGCTTCAGCCATTAACATTCCCCACTGATCGGGTGAGGATCGCCTACGTCATCACCCTGTTGACCGGGCATGCCAGAGAATGGGGAACAGCGGTGTGGGAGGTCCGCTCGCCTGTGTGCTCCTCCTACGTCACCTTCTGCGAGGAGATGAAGCGGGTGTTTGACCATTCCAAACACGGTCGTGAGGCAGCTTGGGAATTGTGCAGATCCGGCAGAGGATTACGCCATCGATTTCCGGACACTCGCCGCAACCAGTGGTTGGAATCCTGAAGCCCTGTACGACGCGTTCCTCCACAGACTGTCTGACGAGATCAAGGATGAGCTTGTCACTCGGGATCTGCCAGCCGATTTCAACTCCTTGGTCGACCTTGCCATCCGCGTTGACCACCGCCTGTCCGCTCGTCGCAGGGAGCGAACAGAGTTCCGGAGACCAGCTGAGGAGATACGCAAGCCCGCCGCATTCCCTGCAGCAATGCCCTCAGTCCCTGCCACCCAAGGTTCGTCGGTGGAACCGATGCAGGCTGACCACACGCGCCTGTCACCACTGGAGCGCCAGAGACGGATCCGGACCCAGTCCTGCCTGTACTGTGGCAACCCGGGCCACTTCGTCTCTAACTGCCCGCTAAAAGCCAGCGCTCACCCGTAGCCGGGGAGATACAGGTGAGCACAACCCCTTTGTCTGCCTCCCCAATTATTCGCCCTCTGTTGTCTGCCTCTCTTTTTGTAAGTGGTCAACCCCAGGTGGTAGCAGTCCTTAGAGACTCGGGAGCAGACGGCAACTTCATCGATGCCAGCCTTGTCCTGCAGCTTGGATTGCCTTGCGTCCCGCTCCAGACGCCCCTGGAAGCAGTTACCATCACTGGCAGGCCACTCGTTAAAATTACCCACGTCACCCCCCCAGTGAGCCTACTGCTGTCCGGCAACCATCGCAAGGACATCGTACTCCATATCATCGAGACCCCACAAGCACCGCTGGTCCTGGGACACCCCTGGCTCTGCAAGCACAACCCCTGGATAAACTGGGTGGAGAACAAGGTATTGAAATGGAGTTCGTTCTGTGCTTCCCACTGTCTCAAAGATGCGCCTGTTCCGGTCTCTTCTGTCCCTGCTACCACAGAGGAGTGTCCCGACCTGTCTGGGGTGCCCCCAGAGTATCTGGACCTGAAAGGGGTGTTTAGCAAGTCCCACGCCGCCTCCTTGCTTCCTCATCGACCCTACGACTGCGCCATCAACCTCCTGCCCGGCACCACACCACCCCGGGGCCGCCTGTATTCACTGTCGCCACCGGAGACGGAGGCCATGAGCAAGTATATCCGGGAGTCGCTGGCCGCTGGCATCATTCACCCCTCATCATCGCTGGCTGGGGCTGGCTTCTTCTTCGTGGGCAAGAAGGACGGTTTGCTCCGTCCCTGTATTGACTACCGCAGTCTGAACAGCATTACCGTAAAGAACCGCTACCCCCTTCCTCTGATGTCTGCTGCTTTTGAGGCGCTGCAGGGGGCCAGGATCTTCACAAAGCTAGACCTCCGCAACGCCTATCACCTGGTCTGCATCAGAGAGGGGAATGAGTGGAAGACCGCCTTCAACACCCCTACTGGGCACTATGAATACCTGGTTATGCCCTTCGGTTTAACTAATGCTCCATCTGTCTTCCAGGCCCTGGTCAACGACGTACTCCGTGACATGCTTAGCCGGTTCATGTTCGTTTACTCAGATGACATCCTCATCTTCTCCCGGTCGCCTGCTGAACATTCACGCCATGTCCGCCAGAAAACCATCTGTTCGTCAAGGCGGAGAAATGTGAATTCCATCGGGACTTGTTGCCTTTTTGGGCTGTGTTATCTCTACCGATGGGGGTCCAGGTGGATCAGCACAAGGTACAGGCGGTTGAGGAGTGGCCACAACCGACTTCCCGTCGCGAGCTCCAGCGGTTCCTTGGCTTTGCCAATTTCTACCGGCGGTTCATCCGCAACTACAGCTCCGTTGCCACTCCACTCACCTCTCTGACTTCCCCCACCCGACGCTTCTCCTGGACCCCGGCCACCGCAGAAGCATTCCGGGAACTTAAGAGGCGTTTCACCACCGCGCCTGTTCTCATTCAACCTGACCCTGCCCAGCAGTTCGTGGTGGAAGTGGACGCCTCTGAGTTGGGTGTGGGGGCCGTGCTCTCTCAAGTGTCGGAGCAGGACAGCAAGCTGCACCCGTGTGCCTTCTTTTCCCAGCAGCTCTCCGCATTGGAGTGCAACTACGACATCGGTGATCGAGAGCTGCTAGCCGTGAAGTTGGCATTGGAGGAGTGGAGGCACTAGCTGGAGGGAGCTAGTATCCCATTTCTGATGTTGACGGACCACAAAAACCTGGAGTACCTCCGCACAGCTAAACGCCTTAACCCCCGTCAGGCTCGCTGGTCTCTGTTTTTTGCCCGATTTGACTTAGTTCTCTCTTATTGCCCAGGATCCAAGAACGGCAAACCTGATGCCCTCTCTTGTCAATCCTTCTCCTCACCCAAGGAGGCGCTTGTGCCCAACACCATATTGCCCGCTCACTGTTTGATAGCCGCTGCATCATGGGATATCGAGTCCCTGGTGCGCTCATCCCAGCGCGGGGAGGCCGGTCCCAGTGCTTGTCCTGCTAACCATCTGTTTGTTCCTGAGTCTGTTCGCCCCCAGGTTCTGCTGTGAGGACACTCATCCAGGCTGGCCTGTCACCCAGGGGTTAGACGCACCGTCGCACTCATCGAACAGCGCTTCTGGTGGCCCACTGTGGAGAAGGATGTCGGCAGCTTTGTCTCTGCCTGCTCGGTCTGCGCCCAGAACAAGCCCTCCAATCGCCCTCCAGCGGGTCTACTGCGACCTCTGCTGGTGCCCAGAAGACCCTGGTCCCACATTGCCCTGGACTTCGTCACGGGTCTGCCCCCTTCCAACGCAACGGTAACACCACCATCCTTACAGTGGTTGATCGGTTCTCCAAGTCCGTGCATCTTATTGCTCTGCCCAAGCTACCCACTGCCAAAGAAACAGCCGAGCTACTGGTCAACCATATGTTTAGACTGCACGGGTTGCCTATTGATGTGGTGTCGGATAGGGAGTCCCAGTTTACTTCCCACTTCTGAAGGGCGGTGCTGGGTCCCGGCCCGTGACATCCGCGACCCTTCCCTCATCACTGACTTCCATTGGCGGCATCCTGGGCTGGCTGCCGGGACACCTGGTGGCGTCCGTAGGGGGGGTACTGTCAGTACGGCGGCTTCTGAGCTGGCTTTGTTTTCGCTGTCCATGTGCTCTTGTTTACTGTTTTCCCCTGTGTTCCAGCCCTGCCCTGTTCTCCACCCTGTCTCCGCCCACCTGTGCCTCATCACCCGCCTACCTGCACACCTGCATCTCATTTCCTCATCGGACTCGCCCTATATATTCCCTGTTTGTTGAGTGCTCTTTGCTAGTTCGTCTCACTTCATCTGTTGCGCTACAACCTGCTTGTCCTGTTTTGCCTGCCTCTTGTTGATTTTTGCCTGCTTCTCTGACCTCGTTTTTTGGATCTGTTTTTGGTATTGTTTGCCGTGATTTCCCTGGTTTTTTAACTTTCCTGTTCAGACCTTGTTTTCGGATTTCGATTTGGAATCATTAAACTCGCCTTATTCATCGTGCCTTCCTGTCTGTGCCTGAGTCCCTGCCTGAGCTCCCTGACATATGATTAAAAATGTCCTAATCTACTCACGCCCTTCGAGAGCCATGTGAGATTCCTCAATGGTTGTCCTCCCAACATAAAGGCAGGATTGTGCCATAGAGGAGAAGTAGTAGTGTAGGCAGGTGTTTTGATATATTTAAGTTGCAGTTTCCGTAGTGCTGTTAGAGAATGAATAATAATGGGATCATGTTTAATGGAAAGAGTCTTATACCTTTTGGCAGAGAAAGGAACGTCCTGTAAGCACGGCACCAGAGAATCCTCAGAAAGCCAGACTTGAATGGCCTACATCTGGAAAACCCAGTAATATAATTCAAAATTTTGGAGTGCTAAGTTTGGGCCTATGTAAAGTGGAGTGCAGGGCCACTTACCAACCGAAAGGAAATTGGACAGCATGGACTGAGTTTTTTTAAGGAAGTCTACTGGTGGGCCAAAAGGGCTCATAGAAAATTTAAAAATTAATGCGTGGAAGGACTACCATTTTTATGACTGACACTCTACCATGTAAAGATAGGTGTAAGGGTGACCATCTCTCCAAATCAGCTCCAATGGATTTAAGGCTGTTGCAAAAGTTTTCCTTCTGCATTTCCAAAAATGAAACCTTTGGTGTTAATGGCTAAGGGAATTTGTAATGACAAGGTAGTAGCGGCATTATCTTTCAGGGGCATTAAAATTGATTTATTCCAGTTTACTTTGTAGCCAGAGAAACTACCATAATAAGCGAATAGTCTTAAAGCACCTGAGATTGAACTTCCGGTGTCTGAGAGGAAAAGAAGGATATCATCAGCAAATAATGCTATAGAGTGGGATGACCTATTTATAACAATGGGTTTGAAATTCTGAGACTGGCGGAAAGCTTGAGCAAGAGGTTCCAGGGCTAATATAAACAAAAGGGGGCTCAAAGGACAACCTTGGCAGGTACCTCATTGCAACAGAAAGGGTGCAGATCTGTCGTGCTTGTTTGGATGACTGCAGTAGGAGTGTTATAGAGAGTGGTTATCATTTTAATGAATGCTGGGCCAAAGCCAAATGTCTTTGACCAACCACATATAGTCCCATTCTAAGTAATCAAACAAGTTTTCTGCATCCAAAGAAAGCACAGCACCTGCCTGCTGGTTGTCTAATTTATCAATTATATGCATAAGCTTTCTAATGTTATCTGCTACAAACCTACATTTTACAAAACCTGTTTGATCATAGCTTATAAGTGAGCCAATAATTGAATCAAGACAAAGTGCTAATGCCTTAGCATATATTTTAAGATCAGAGTTTATTAAACTAATAGGCCTGTAAGTAGAGCATTGAAGTGGGTCTTTCTGCATATAAGATAAATTAAGGAGCCTTTTTGGGTGCAATGAAAAGAGCCATGATCCAGAGCACAATTGATAGAATGCTGCATTAAAGGACACACCAGGTCCCACATTTCCAACAGCAACTAGGGTGGAATACCATTGAGGCCAGGTAATTTCTGTTTTTTCAGTGATTTAACAGCAGTGTGTAATTCTGCAAGCTACAAGGGGCTTCTAATGTCTCCCTTTGGTCAGTATCAAGTGTGGGGAGATCCAGATGTTGCAAGAACTCAGAAGCTGATTTACTTGTTCCAGAGACTTCAGAAGTGTATAGATTAGTATAAAAATCTAGAAAGATATTACTGATAGCTGCAAGGTCTGATGTGACATAGCCCTGTTTATCAGATATTTCATTAATCGTGGATAACTTGACCCATCTACATGTTCATAATACAGATACTGAAACTCAGTTCTCAATGTACATAGTTCATCATATTTACCTTTAGCAATAGTTAACTCTTTGCCAACTTTATCAGAATAGTTAGTCTTCTGAGTTCTCTCAAGATTCCTCCTCCAGCTCTGCTGTATTCTTGATATGAGATGAATTCACATAGGATGCATATGATATGGAATTACTCTGAATATATCATTTGGCAACCTCCCCGAGTATCTGTGGATTGTCAGTCAAGGGAGAATTATATTGTAAGAACTGAAACATCCTTGCCGAAGCTGGGTCATAAATTCAGTGTTTTGTAGAAATGATGTATTAAATCTCCATCTTTGGTACAAAGTGTGTGGGCTGGAAAATAAATGAATAAACCGCTGGTCCATGATTGGAAATGAGTATTGGGAAAATACCAGTCTTACAGATATCGGGGAAAAGTGAGGGAGAAATGAACAGATAATCAGTATGAGAATGGACCTTGTGTCTATTCGAGAAGAACGTAAAATCCTTTGCTGTAGGATTCAAAATACGCCAGTCAGCCCACATGTTGCATTCACCTGTGAAGTGCTGTATCAGCGTGAGAGACAGTAGATTCTGGTGATGACCTGTCTAACCTGCTGTCCACAACTGTGTTAAAATCGCCACTGAGAATAAAATGGAAGCCTCTAATTTCTAGTTGTGTTGTAGCTGTATCGTCTAAAAAACTTGATTCGAACCGAATCGGTGCATTAACTGATGCGAAGCAGATGTTCCTATGCAATATCGTGCATAGGGCATAAACGCCCATCACCGTCAGTTCCTGAACTGTGGGCAGTTAGGTCTAACTGCCTTCTGGCTACAATTAGAACGCCTTTAGATTTAGATGAAGCACTGTCTAAATATGTTTATTTACATCACGGAGGGTGAAGCACCCAATACCACCCTCCGATTCTCTCCCAGTTGACAAACCACTCTAATAAAGAATTACCTTGTAGTCTGGAACCTTTACACAGCACAAATATATATACAGTAAACTGTTTCATTGTACAACATCTGAACAATCAATGAGAATAGCAAGAAAGGTAGAGAACGTTAACATGAAAACAAATGTGTCAGCTGCTGGTGGAAAGCGAGAACAACTACTTAGCCCCACTTGCTGATGTGAACACAAAAGGTATAGGTGTATTTTTAATGAACACTTTACTATCTTATTGCATTAGCAAACACAAGTATCGGAATCGGAATGAAGAAAATTAAGAATCGCAAGGAAAAAACACAGGGCAGTGCATCACAGTGTGTTTGGTGACTATCAGATTATAAAGCCACTTTGCCAAATAAATAAGGAAATAAGGAATAAAAAGAATGAAGGTTAACATAATTATGGGCTCATAATGGCTTTAAGTGCACTGGCATGCAGATCTGGCTTTTTTTAGTTTTAGTGAGTCTGATAGTTATGGTGCTAGGCTTACATGTTAGGTGTGAGATTATGTACAGGCTGAAGGACTGAAAACCCTCACTGTTTGAGGTGCCAGGTAACTGAGCAAAAGACTGCCATTCCTGCGCAGTTGCTGCAGGCTCATCCTGATTTGGCCCATTCATCAGTGTGATCTAATACATACCCTCACCCAGAAAACATGACAAATATGAACAAAGTTTTCAGCCAGTGTACTGGTGCAAAAGTACCCTGAGGGGCACTATCAAGGGCTGTAGTGGGTACCTCAGATCAGGGGAAATAATCATACTTTATAGCAAAACTAAGCAGCAGCAGGGGGAAACACTGTATAGCTCACAATTAGTGTTTCTGTGTTGATTGGCCAAGCTGTCTTAATGCCAACCAATCTAAAGTTGTGGCTGAAACCCCATTTAGTACATGGTTCAGCCCAGGATAAACAGAGCTTAATAAAACAACTTATTTTCAGTGTGAATATGTGGCAATTGCAGAGGCACCTTTACTGTTTAATTACGATTTTTCTCCTGAATGACTATAGAGGAGTTGTCATTTACTGTTTGAAACAGCATGGACTGGGGGAAGGCCAACTTGCTACTTTTCTGTGTTGATGACTGTGAAATATCCTATGGGTTGGACAGCAACTCCTTCACTTAGCAACAGCAGCATCACAAGAGGATTAAACAAAAAACCAGGGAAACTTCCTTGGTGAGAACTGCAGCCTCAGAAATGCCTTTGCATCAAAGCTCTCCTGCTCTCATGAAACTCTGCTCTTCTATAGGCTAGCCTGATGGTTTTTTATTCTCTGAATACCTTGCGCTCTGTCTAAAACCCCTCTGTACTCCACTAGCATGATGGGGAAAAAATACCCAAACCATCAAATGAAACATCTTAATGGTTAGGCTTTTTCCTTTAAAATTTCAGGTGACCATTGTGTGTCTTTATATCTGCCTGTAGTAGCTAGCAACCTAGAGAATCTGATTTCAAATCACTTAAAGTGACATTTAAAATGGTTCATAATGCAACAGTTGGTTAGGCCTTACTAGCTTTTACCCCATTGCCATTTAATTAAACCCCGTCCCCTCTCACCCCCCCATGGTAGTGTGAGGTAAAATTTAATAAAGTGGAGGAAGTGTGCTCTGCAGTAGTTTTTCTTAGATCATCATGTCTTAGCAGCCCAGTTAGCGACTTTTAAAAAATCATCAAGTCCAAACACATCAGAGGTAATCAACATACAGTTCTTTAGGTGGGTTGAAACTTTAAAAGGTTATTTCTTTATCATATGGAATATAAACTGGTGTGAAATATCACAAATCAGCAGATGTTGCCATGGGTGATGTGTCAACTATGACAGCTATTGTCACCAGCTACAGTAAAGTAGGTAAATCCAAAGGTACACCAGACATACATTCCATCTATTCGATTTTTTCTGAAGCGCTGTTAGGAAAATGTTTTTGTTAATGTTTCATAAAAACACATTTTAAAATGCCACTTGCAAAATTAATGGAGATGTAGATGTAGATTAATGTAAATGTAATTGAGAATCAAAATCCGATTTTACAATGAATTTCTTAACCAGACATTATGAAGAGGTAAACAACAGTAAAATAAACTTTTGAAAGGAAAAAGGCTGCCACTTTTTGCTGATATGACTAAGGTGGTGAATTTTGTAGTGGGGCACCTTCACTCTGGGAACTGACAATAAGATGAGCATGGCTCCATAATTTCACATGCTTGGTTGTCGATCCCTTCAAATGCTATAACTGGGCATTGTACACCAACCCCTCTTAACAACTATGACAGGGAAACAAAGCTATTTATTAACTAACTATTTACAAAACAGCAAGGGCTTTTTATCTTAATTTCTCAGATAGAATAGATATACACAGCTATTTGACATTAGATAGCTATAGCTCGCTTCTTTCTGAGCTAAATAGTTATAAATATTAGCTAAATATTAGCTAAATAGTTATATGCGCATAATGAAATAAATAATGAAATAATTACTACTCATTATAATTACACACTCAGTGTGACCTTTACAATTTAATGCCAAAGAGAACATAGATAGAGATGAGCAGAGACTCAGGCTGGAGGAATGAAAATGAAAAGCATGCTGTAAAGCATGAGGAAAATCTACCCATGCTGTATGTACTACTATAAAGCCTATATCTTTTTCATACATGTTTACTGCTATGTATTAAATTACTTTATATGAGTGTGTATATTTATAATGTGTAGTGTGTAGATTTTATAAAATGGCTGGTACACACAGCAACCCTACTGCTTGCTAAAAACAGTTTGATTTGTTTTTATCAAATCTACTCAAAAGAAAATTTGATATATTTTTAAAGTTTCTAAACATCATACTTAATATCTACAAAACACTTGCATTTTGTCTTTAAAGGGTAACCATGGGGATCACTCAACACAAGCAGTGCCCACTTGATTGATGGATGACATCAGATCTGCTAACAGGTGCAGTCCTATACTCTCCTATGTGGCATGGTGGATGTGCTCATTCTATCATCACGAATGGCAGCTAACATCACATGTAATGTTACAAAATATCCTGCTAGTCATGCATGATGAGACATACAAAAGCAGAGCTGGTGAATTGGTTTGGCACTAGCAGTAATGGATATTGGGGCGCTGTCAAGGCTCCACCTGAAAACACCCCCAAGTAGTGTTGAGTTATCTGGGGTTTCTGCATCAACTCCTACCCAAACTCGAAAAAGGCCTTGCTTGACTACAAACGACGCATGGATCAACTCTTGAATGATGAAGCCCGTTGTTTGGCCTTCAGATCCTGTAATGATACAGCATGAGTGGTTGCATTTTCAGTCCAATTCCATTTTTCTGCTCTGGTACAGTCATTCTGTAATTTGGCAATTCAGTCTGGTATCAGTTAGGCATGAAATCACGAACAGCATCGCTCACCATCACCCTCAACAGGTAGGAGATTGGCCAGACTTACAGCAGGGGAGTGAATGAGTGTGATATGTGGGGCCAGTAAGATGGCTTCCCATCGAGTACACACCAGCAGAGAGTGGTACCACCGAGATTAGCGGAGCAGAGACTGCCACTGCCGCAGCAGCAGCCCGCACCCCCCACAAGCAGGGATAAAGACCAGAGACCACAGGGCCCAGCCGAGAACAATATGCAACAGGGTGTTGCACACCTCCATGGGGCCAGGCAAGAACGGCTGCAGCGTGGCCCTGCCCAACAACTGACCACAGAATGAACGGCAGGTCAGAGCAAGGCATTCCCAAAGCAGGGGCCACCTCTAGAGCAGCAAATGCAACACCACATCCAGGTGACCAGTCAACTTCCCCCAGGGGGCGACACGGGCCCCCCCAAGAGTGCGCCGACTGGTGCAGGAGCAACAGAAAAGTCAAGAATATGGCTCCTGCAGAAATTGAAAAGACCCAGAATACCAGAACCCCCCGGATACCACGCACAGCACGGGGGCACGGAGTAGTGGCAATGACAGCTCCCCTGCCAACAGGGAGCCGCCTCGACCCTTCAGAAACAGCAAAGCTCAAGTACCAAACAGTCTCCTGAGCAATTTGAGCTTTCTCCTTCCAGTTGCTTGCAGAGCCTGAAAATGAGAGTCAGAGTCAGAAGTAGCCAGCAGAATGTCATCAACATATTGGAGGCACTGAGTCCCTCCATACTGAGACCATGAGACTGTTGCTAGAATTTCAGCCATTGCACGATGGAAGAGTGTAGGACTATTGTGAAAACCCTGGGGCACACGTGTCCAGGTATATTGTGTACATTGGTGTGTGAAGGCAAACCATACTCTTGAGGTCTCAGCAATGGGCAAAGTCCAGAAACCATTTGCAATATCTATAACAGAAAATACACAGTGAGTAGGTTTAATATCAGCAAGCAGAGTACTGGGGTCGGCAACAATTGGAGCAAGTTTATCAGCAGCAGCATTAATTGTTCTGTAGTCAATGGTAAGGTGCCATGAGCCATCTGGTTTTTTGGACTGGCCAGATGGGAGAATTACATGGTGACACACATGGTTCAATGACACCCTGGGACAGCAAAGATTGAATAATCGAGTCAACTGCTTGAATAGCTTGTGGTTTAATTGGGTATTGTTTAACAGGTGAAGGCATTGTACCTGTTGCCTCAATTGGTGTCACTGGAGCAGCCCCACAATCCAACTTGTGGGTAGACCAAGATTCAGGGAAAGCAGCACATAGGGCTTGGAACCTATTAGATGAATCCCAAGAATGAACAGTAGGAGTCGCGACTGAGGCTACAGCAGTATGTGACAATCGGGTATAGTTGTTAATTATAAGGTTTTACGCTAGTGAGAAGCATCCGAAACTGATAAAGCCATAGGTGAATAAGCAACAGTGGCTTTTAATAGTGACATATCATCAGATCCCAAGAGAGTGCCCTCTGCTCTCTTACACACATAAAATGATTGTGTCCAATAAGCATTATCAAATTCAATTAGCACGGGTAGAGATTTATATGCATGAACTGAGTTACCCCCAAATGCCAACAAAATCAATGAAATGTTTAGTACACGGAAGTGGCAGATCAGTAATAGAAACTGAAGCACCAGTATCAATTAGCATATCACATGGCCGGCCTCCTAACCACGTGCTAAGATATGGTCTACTGGAAGGGGGGGTGCTTATACTATAACTGCAGAGGAGGCCGGCAATTCCTATTGTTTTAAATTATCCAGCATAGCGATAAGTTGTCCTCATTCAGGTGCGAATAACTATCATTTGAAGATTGCACCTTCGGTGTAGGGGCGGGACATTCTTTGTTTGGATCAGGGTACTAGCTTTGAACATCTTTCAATTCAGCTGGTCTACACGCAAGCGCGGCGCTCTGATCAGAGCTTTTACATTATTCTTTTGCGCAATTCCGATAATTCTTTACCCTGGGTTTGTAAGCGGTCATGCATTGTATCACACTTCTCGATTAGCTTTCTGTGCTCTGTTAACAAAATAACAGTACCACTTGCAGTTCTATCCTTCTTCTGATTCGCCCACCATTCTAACAATGTCTAAGTGTATCCGTATTGGATCCCAACCATGTCTCAACATTTCACTTTCCTTCTTCACATACTTTTCCAACAAATACATAATACTGCCCGCGTCCAAACACAAAAAAGACAAACGAAAATAAACGAACATCAACCTCACAATAATCCTTACCAGAATATACGCAAGCTTCCCAGGTAGGCTTCGGCCTCACTCCCTGGGGTACCGGTGCCGTCGATCCACGTCGGACAACAAGCGTGCTTTTCTAGGTACTCACCTAGCTTCCCAGGAGACGGCGATCTCTCCTGAGGCTCCCACCGGGGAAACACAAAACACAAATCCCGGAACCCAGCTTCCCAGGAGACGCCGATCTCTCCTGGGGCTCCCGATGGGGTCAAAAGACGATAGACAACTTATAATCACGATAGACGAAACTAACACTTAACCAGACAATACGAATGGGCAGACACTACAACAGACGAACTTCAAACAAACGACATAATTAATACTTTGAACAAACACATTCAAACAAATGCCACAATAGACAAATTAAATGAAAGACACAGTCTTTAACTACGAACACGGAATCTCCTCATCGCAATATAACATGAGAGGTTCATACCTCTAGGTGGAGCGCTCTGATCCCCGTGGGTCTCTCGTGATACACTCTAACTATGGAGGTGGTAAAAGTAAACGTACTCACCTCGTGTATCGCGACGAGAGACCCGCTGAAGTATGAGTCAGCCTCCACCCTGCTCGCAGCACCAAATTGTTAGTCAACATCCCAAACACCAAAAAGTGTTTCGTTACGACAAAGAAGCAGATTTGATGTTCGTAGCAAAAGACAGGAAGGTTTATTAGCACAGCCGGCCGTGGGAACATCAGCATTGAGCAGAAGTTCAACAGGTATAGAATTCAGTTCATTTTTTATACAGTTAACAGCAGTCACATTTGCATATGAGTTATGATAACCAGCGGGGGTGCACTTTCTGATTGGTCTTGTGGAGCTGTGCATAGCTAAACAGCTCCCTCTCTAATTGGGTATTTCCTGAGCCCTGTAACCTAATTGGCTCCATAGGGTTCACAAGAGTTGCCATTTGGCTCTGGTCGGATGTAGTGACATCGCTTTGTATTCAAATACACATCGCTTGTCTCCAGCGTTTGTATTCGAATACACATTGCGTGTCTCCGGATGAAACGCCATGCCATTCCACAAAACTGTCTCTTAACAACTACAAACAACGCATGGATCAAATCTCTTGAATGATGAAGCCCTTAATCTTCTTTTTGTGTTCTTTTATTAATACCTTGATAACCTTAATACGTTCATAACCTTAAAAGGACAAATAACAAATTCACAACTCAGAACGATAACACAGACATCAAGAATAACAAATATCCATGAAATTCTAACTAACAATTATTTTACATTTAAACAAGATTATCTTACTGCAAATGCAAATGAGATTACTCCCATTTAAACACTGTTCGTATCAGTAACCTGGCCTAAACCATGCTCCATGCACCGTACAACATCTCAGGCTAGGCTAATACAATGAAGATACAGCTGTGGTGCTTTAACAATGGAACTAGGTAGCATGGCTAATTAGCATGCTACCAAAGTTGTAACATTCATCGTAAACAATGTTTTAACATGGTATAGTACTTTAAAACAGTACTTATAAACATTATCAAGATAATTTACCATACCAGTAGCGTATTTGCAGTTGTGGCACGAGGGAGCGCTTAAAGTACAGAAAATCAACTAAAGAATATTTAAATCGTAGCCAACTACGCCATCCTGGGAATTTCACCCAGGGAATTTCAACCTAGTACTTGCACACGGGACACAGGGTTGTTGATTCCAGGAAGCGAGAGACGTGGTTTCAGGTATAAAATGGAATTTTATTGACTACAGAGGGAGTGGAATTACTACAAAGCTAAGAGCATACAAAATACTCCAGCAACAAAATCCAATTTGATAGCAGAAGAATATTTATTATAGATAAAATCAATCCGGAGTATTACAGAGTCAGAGCAATAGTTAAAATTCATTAATACAAAAATAATTTGTTTAAAAATGTATCCATACAACAGTTAAATATTTCCACTATCACACAGACAATTGCCCACCATAATAACTACAAGGGAAAAAAAAGTTCAGCAGCAGAACTAAGGCTTACCTTGGGGAGGCAGACTACTTGTAAAGTGTGCCCAGGTCCCAAGCCACATGCACATGGACACACACACACTGTACACAATAATGGGTGAAACAAACCAGCGTGCTCCCATAGAAGCCACACTGTGAAGGGATACCACCACCCGGTGACTAGCCTCCCCAATAGGGCACTCAGCTGCAGCTTTAAATAGAGAAAGTATTAGAGTAATATAGTAGTAGAAAGTAATAGAGACGCTCTTGCTCTCACTCCAGATGCTCTCGCTCGCTACCTGCTGCTCCTCACCTTTTTCCTGCTCCGCACTTCATGTTGCTCATTCCCCAAACGCCAGACGCAAGACGTCGATCGCCTAGGACCCAACCAGGACCCAAACCCGGAGTATTTTCCGATTGATATCATTCTGATAGATATCGTTCTGATAGATAAGACCTAAACCAAGATAGGGCCTCTATCTTGAATTAGGTCTTATCTATCAGAACGATATCAGTTTGTCTCCATTAACAACGAATCTTCTGCTCGTTCCAGAGTAAGATATGGTATACCTCAAGGATCCGTACTTGGACCTCTGCTCTTCTCGTTATACATGTTGCCTCTTAGCGATATCATCCGTAAACATGACATTAATTTCCACTGTTATGCGGATGATATTCAGTTATACATATCAGTCAAACCTGATGTCCCTCTGAATATATCAAACATGGAGGCCTGCCTAACAGATGTAAAGAATTGGATGGCCCGAAACTTTCTCCTCCTTAACTCGGACAAAACAGAAATATTAGTCATAGGCCAAAATTCAATCAGGAGCAAATTCACTCATTTTACACTGGACCTTGATGGTGTCTCCCTTGCCCCGAGTGCAGCCATCAAAGACCTTGGTGTTGTTATTGATCCCAAGCTCTCTTTTGAAACTCACATAACTAACACCTCTAGGACTGCCTTCTTCCTTCTTCCCGTCTCATTAAACCCCCTTCAGCTGGTACAAAATGCAGCTGCTCGAATCTTAACTAAAACTAAACGCTTTGAGCACATTACCCCAGTTCTGGCTTCTCTCCATTGGCTACCTATTAAATACCGGACCGTTTTTAAAATACTCTTAATCACATTTAAGGCTTTAAATGGGCTTGCCCCTTCCTATCTTAAGGACCTTCTTCACCCATATCTTCCACAGAGAGCCCTTCGTTCCCAAAATGCCGGGCTTCTCATCATTCTAAGAGTGGGCAAAACTACTATAGGCTTTAGAGCCTTTTCCTATGAAGCCCCTCTCCTGTGGAACAGCTTACCCACCGAGATTCGCGGAACAGACTCTCTCTCCACCTTTAAGTCTAGGCTCAAAACATATTTATATAGTAAATCCTTCAGCTGAGGGACATGGCCTGGTGCTGGCGTGGATCATAGAGTCTCTGGTGGACTAAGTGGTCATTCATGGACTCTGTGCCGTGATCTGGTGTTGACTGTCTTAGGGTCGCCCTCATGACTATGCCGGTCCCTTGCCTCCAGTCCCCTAGGTATGCTGCCATAATGTTAGCCTGCCGGGGTTTTTTCCTTGTTGCACACTGGCACCTTTTTCACTTGCCCCTCCTCTCCTGCCTCTCTGTTCTACATCCCTGCCATTGTTATCATCCACTAATCACTGTTTTCTGTTTGCTTCCTATCCCTGCTCCGGGTTCCTGACATCTAGGAGGGCACGTAGCCCAAGCGTCTCATCCCGATTTCCAGTCCTGGTACCTCGCTGCCCTGCCCATCAAAGCCAACTGTGTTCCAAGAACTGGACATCCTAGGAGACATTCTTATAATCACTCTGCTGTTAATTACTATTGTCTATCAATCCTAAATGTCTTAAAGTACATTGTATAACTTGTCTTTAACTCTGTCTGCCCAGTGCTGGCCGGAAGCAGATGGGCTCCCTCTCTAAGCCGGGTTCTGCTCAAGGTTTCTTCCTGATAAGGAGTTTTTCCATGCCACTGTTGCCTTAGGCTTGCTCTCAGGGGGTCTCAGGCCTGGGAACAATGTAAAGCTGCTTTGTGACAACTTGTGTTGTAAAAAGCACTATACAAGTAACAATGAATTGATATTGAATTGAATTGAAAGTATTAGCTGGGCAATAGGCACAATACACAAATTATATACCAGCTGGTACCAAGCTATACTTCCAACTATGCAACAATCACAATTCCAAATAGCCTACCCACAAATACAAAAGGCAATTAAAGTAGAAAAACAATTACCTAAACACGGTCACCAGAAGTGGTGCACAGCGTAACCCTGCACTACATAAATAACGCGGCCCACGCAGACGCCGTGCACTCTGGGCAATACTGCATACCAGCTTAGTAAAATACAATACACTGTAAAGGCTGGCCGTCTAACAGGCAAACGATATTCAATATGCTATCCGGTATGGGCTAACTAACATTAAGAAGCAAGCATGGGTGAAAGGGCAGAGACAAAACAGCAGCTTGATAGGAATGCAGCACGCCAATACCGGATTCCCCTGGAACAGTTTACAGGCCTAGTGCTACCCGTAGTGTGGCGAATGCACATCAAAGATGAACGCCAGGAAAGGTTATGGCTTGGCAGATGAAGCTGAAGTAGCAGAGGAATATACCAAAAGTTATGCCGGCAGCAGCTGCAAAATCAAGCTTTCCAACAATGGAGGAGCAGGTACCGAAAGGGGTGGATATCCCGGAAACAGACGTTAAGGTAGGGCTTACTTGGGTCTTTTATACACTGGGAGCTTGTTAGATATGTTAATTGATCACTGGGAAACTAAACCTGATTCATTTAAAGAGCATGTCTAAAATTATATCTCTACAGCAGCCTGTAATTGCTATGTGCCCTCCTAGATATCAGTCAGTCACTTTCTGTGAGGCAGGTACCCAATACAGATGGCCTATGTCTACATCTCCATTACATCTTATATCAAGGGCCATGCTAACAGTAGGGCCGCGGGTAGAGTCTTATGACTTGCCTTCAGACAGGATTTATAAAATGTCTTTTTATGAGTGCCAGTTAAAGGTGTTTTTTCATGTTTTAAAGAAGTCATGACACTCTCAGGAGATAAAATCTCTTTCAAGCCGTTTTCACATATGAACTCTGGACAAAGTGCGTGGAATCAGGTCAGAAATTGGCCGGAATTACCCCTTCACACATGTAGGAGGAGATTGTCCGTGACAGACGCATTCTCACCTACAGGAAATACTCCGGTTTTGTATGGGTGAGGTGCGGCGCCTGGGTAGAGCGTGCAGGAGGCAGGACATGACACAAAAACTACGCTGCAGAAATCGCAGTGGTTGTATTCGTAACCGCCTACTGCATACTGTATACTGCATGCTATTTTCAGTGTAGTACCCAGTATGCGATCATTAATAATTACATTACGCTTGAATTGCAAGTTTAGAAACATCCAGATTTCCTCGTGGTATTTTCCAGTTAGACGCCACTTGCATTCTCACGAGTGAAAAGTATTGACGAGATCACCTGAAGTATTTGCGAGCTGAAGTATTTTCAGGTCTTTTCTTTTCAATGTCTTACCTTTCGGTGGTACAGGTACATAATGTGGCACGGAGGAGGAGAAGGCGAACATAGCTATTGTACTTTTGGTTAGCCTATAAAAAAATCAGACGTAGCCATCCAAATGGTGCTACTTGTACACATAATTTATTATTAATTATACATTTAGTATAACAAGAAGGTAAGTTTTTGTTGTTCGCTATGTAATGTTAGGTCACCGGTTCACCTATCTCACTATACCTATCACTATTACTTAGCTACAGCTTAGCTAGCTACTAATCAGATAATAAACTATTAACCAACATTATTAATCATCGTAAGAGACAAGTTTTGTCAGTACAGCTATAGCTAACTACCTTTTTAATGATCATTGGACTCAAAATAGCATGCATTTGAACGTATCCGCAATGTCAATGAAACTGTGGAAAGCAATGTACAGGCACGCAGAAAAGAGTACGAGGCAGATGTTCGTATTCTTCCGGTTTCGCACCAGTCGCATGATAGAAAGATAGACACGTCATCAACACGCCCACTCACTCACGGTGGATTCTCCGGAACGTTACCTGCTCTATCTGGTGCAGCAACCGCGAATCACACATCAAGCTTCTTGGCTATCCTTTATTCTAGCCTGCCATGCGAACAGCAGTAAACAGAGATGAAAAATTATGAAACGGTTTTAGCACTGGTAACACCCACTGAAACATACGTTCTAACCTAAAGTAAAGTTTAGAGTTTAGATTGTTCCCAATCCCACAAAATTGGTATTCCTTAACATGCCATTGTAGAGATATTAAATGAGTAAGACTTACTCTTTAATTGTTACCCCCTTAAAACCATTTATCCTGGCCAGGCAGCAATCCAGTACATGTATCAGCGTGAGTGAATGCGGTGATAAAAACCCAGCACTTCTGCTCTGCTCTCGGAGATGCGAGGGCTGATGTAATCAGCTTCTGAAAGCTGAAAAAAATCCCTTTACATTCTGTGCATTCTTGGGGTGAAGCCAAAAAGTCCCGGAATTCCACATGGCACACATAAGGTTTCAATTAGGATGGGCCAGACTGATCATTCGAAGTAGTTATGTGTTTCGTTTGCGCACATTGTTTTTACAATAACTTCTTAAATGACTGTAATTCACATTACTTTGAAGTGATTCATGAGAAAGTAAACTTTTAACTCTTGCTCTGCCAAAACGTTTGCAAGTCCATTTTCCCATTTCAATGTTCACGCATTCTTCCGGTGATCAACTCATAAGGTTGCACAACACAATACAAACCCAAAGAATTATTCAGCAACCATATAATCATTTTTATCTGTGCGAGTCACTGCTCTCCTGGGTTTTATGTTGAAATTTGACCTCACTCATACATCTGGAATAATTGCAAATTAAGTGGAGAGAAAACTCCACCAGTGTAGTTTGCTATTAGGTTGAGTAGGTGACAAGCACAGCGTTGATGCTTTGGGAGCTGGAACTCGAAACCATCATCTTCATTCAGAAGCGCTGACATATCAACAGACCCCACTTCTTCACCCCCTCTTGATCCTCTTCATCCTCTCCTGGTTGAGATGCATCACCATCACTTCCGACTGCATTGTTGTTCTCATCTTCACCAAAAACTTGGAAAGCTTTTATGACGTTAGAGCTGTCTGTCGTTGTTCTCAGAATCTTCCCCTGAATTTCAAACTCAGAATGGATGTCATTCAGGGCGCTTGCCAACACATCAAATGTGTGCAAACCTCTCAGTTGTTTACAGGCTAGGGCTGCTAAGCATCTTTTGAGAATGTCAGGGTCAATCCAATGGGCAGTGACACCAATGAAGCTCCACCTTCTGATAGACCAGCAGTCAGTGGTGGTGATATGGTCGACTCCCCTCATGGCCTCAGTCACCGCCTTCTTCATTTCCTTGGAGGCATCATCAATTATGGAGTGCAGGGTCAGCCGTCACATAATTATTGCATTAGGCTGCAGTTCATTCACAAAATCTCTAAATGGTTCTTGTTCAACAACACAGAACGGCTGGAGCCCTCGGACCACATCCTTCATGACAGCTTTGTCAATGGACCTCTGAGACACAGTCCAGGTGTTCACTAATGTGGTCTGCCTGCTGGTGGAGGGAGTCTCAGGAGCTCTTTTTCTCTTTGTTGATGTTAGCTCTCCATATTGTTTAAGGTGATGTATATGCTTTCTCTGAAACAAGCATATCAGCTTTAGCTACAGGATTTAAAAGCTACTCAACAACACTAACAGTCAATGATCATTATTTAACATATTACCTTTACCCAATCTGCAACTGCAACTAAGTTAATTATGTACATCAACTAGCCCTAGTTCGTGCCATTGATGCAATCATCACAACTGTAGAAGAACATGGTTAAATCAAGCCAGAAAATCAGCAACCCGTGCCAGTTAACATGGAAGCCAGTTGAACTGTAAGAGTGTTTCACGATTATGGACATGTCTTCAAGAGTTTTGTGTTGAATCAATTCCGACAAAATTCAGTGGTAAACGTCATCTGTGATTTGAATGTAATCAGCAATGTTACCTAGATATCTGAACAGGCTTAATGCTAATTATGATAACTAAATAACATTAACATTGCGTCTTTATGGGATTAATCTTAATTTACCTCAATGTGTTTCTTGAGCACTGGTGGACTCAGGGGTGGGGGGGGGGATGCCCCCCCGGTGCCCCCATGGTTGAAAAAGTTGTCGCTAAAGTGCCCTCTAGATTGGCAAAAATGAGACAAAGTGCCCTATTGGCTGCCCTTCATATGGGAAAAAAATGATTGAATGCCCACTAGGGTGCCCCTTCATGCAATTAATTATGATGATGTGCCCTTTAGAGCAAGAAAAATCTATAACGTGTCTCAATGAGTGTCCTTCTAGTGGAGAAAATGTGATGCAGTGCCCTATTAGGTACTCTTACAATGGTCTAAACTTGATGTTCCCTATGGGTGCCCTTCCAATGGAAAAGGGTGCTGTTATGAAGTGCCCTCTATGCCGCTCCTACATGACAGTGTCCCAAAGGGTGCCCTTTCCAGTAGAGAAAATGGGATGCAGTGCTGTATAGGGTACTCCTACAGGTGAGAAAACATGATGAAGTGCCCAATTAGGTGCTCCTCTTAATGGAGAAGTGCCCCTCCAGTGGATAAAATATGATGCAGTGCTGTAAAGGGTGTTCCTACATGCATGAAAATGGGGGGGAAGTTTCCTAATGGATGCCCCTCTAGTGGGGAAAATGTGATGTGGTGCCAGATAGGTGCCCTTACAATGGGATAAACTTGAGGTTCCCTACAGGCACCTTTCTGATGAAAAAACTCATGAAGTGCTCTCTTAGATGCCCTTCCAAGTGAGAGAACACAATGAAGTGCCCTTGCAATGGAGAGAAAAAAATCCTAGTGAAGAAAATGTAGTCTCACCTACAATGTGCCTTCTAGGGCAGGCTTTCCCAAAGTGGGTGCCATGATGACTAGGGGTGTGCAAAAATATCGTTTTTTTGATTAATCCTTTTTTGAAATTCGTCCGATTCAATATCAATCTGTAAAATTTAGGCTAATATGCATTTTTTCCAGTTTTCTAGGTTCATTTCCGAAATGGTTAAACATAGCCAAAGAATTAAATAGACGGGCTCTGACGTAGCCTAACTGTCGGATTACAGGCAATTGTTAGTGCCCATTTTTAGATGTCGCTCTCTCGTTTAACTTTTAACGTTTAATGACCTGCGAACGCATAGAGGAAAACCTGTTACATCATATTTTTTTACTATGATACGACGACCTCTCAGTGTTCACCATGGCTAACCCCACGGACGACACAGAAGAGAGAGAAAGCGACCAGCTGCCATTCATTTTCAATGAGAGTTGGCAATTTACAGCGACAAGAGACAAGTGGCCATTGCAAAGCCAACTAGGTGGGGCTAAAATAGACTAGACTCAAGATCTGGTTTATGCAAATACTGAGCAATGCGACACGGCAAAGGCAGCATGACACACGTTGCTGAAACAAATGATCCAACATTTTGGTTCCAGTCAAACATGGAGGAGAAGCTTATCATGGTAGTTTCAGGTCTCCCCATACTCTACAATTTGTCTCTTGATACGTGCAGAGATATAAATAAAAAAGATGCATGGAGAAGGGTGTCCGAAATCGTGGAGATGCCTGGTATACATACTCATATATATGTGCACTGCAGTCACAGCTTTTTAGCTTTAACTTTAATACAGTGCACTGCCCAACCACTACCTAGCTATCTAACTAGCTAGCTAGCTAAACCGAACCACAACACTTGCTCACGAATGCAGTGGAATTTAGCGCAATTCAAGAGAAACGTAGTTGTTCATGTTTGTTAGCTAGGTAGCTAACTAGCTAGTTCATATTAGGATAGCAAGAAAACGTTCACAATTGCAAAGTTACTACTGGCACTCAGCTATGTTTTGTCAGTCAAAGCTACCAGCTTTCCCTGAGCTAACTGATGCAAACACATTGCTGCTTCGTGTTATTAATAAGTAGGCTAGGCAATGATAGGCTACAGGTTGGTTTTGTTTTTAAGGAACTATACCCATGTGTTCCTCAAATAAAAAGATTTTGGTATACAGCCATGCGTCACTTAACATCCACGATACGTTCTGTGAAATAGGATGGATATGTGCTTTGGACATTGTGCCAACACCATACTCTATACTCTATACTATACAAACCTATATGGAATAGGCACAAGATTGGATGCTGCTGCTTATGAGTCGAAGCATACTATACAGTAAACTTTTTAATTGTAAGTATGCAAAGTTCACATTAAAACAACGATAGAAAGTACAGTATAGTACATAGGCTACATAAGACATTAGCATAGGCATTTATTATGACTAAGACATATGTATTATACGGTATAGCCTACTATGTACTGTACCATTATACGCCTGGCAGTGTAATCGCTTTATTTCCATGAGACATGAGATAGACGTGTTGCGTGCAGGAAGCATTGCCTTCACTACATCCGGTTACGTCCCCTACGTCCCATTCTGTGATCAGGATTTTTAAACGTATATGCGAACAGACGTTGTCCGAATGAACGTTAAGCGGCGCATGACTGTACAAGCCTTTGGCCTTTTCTTTAGTGATTTTCACAATTTCCAGTGACTCTGCATTTGTAAATTTGTGTTCCCTTTAGAGCTCTTTAAAAATCTCTCCAAATATGGAAAGCTGCTATATAGTATTTCATATCTCATTCTTATCGAACAGATATTGAATCAGAATCAGATTGAACTGAATCATTAGCTCGTGAATCAGAATCGAATCGAATTGGGGCATCTGTGCCAATACCCAGCCCTAGTGATGACAGTCTAGGGGTGCTGCCAAATACTTTAATAAGATTTTGAATTTGCCTCTCAAACCCTGTTTACATTCAAAACACATTGTATGGCTGCTAAATCTTTTCTGTGTTTTTGCAAGGGGCTGATAAATTAGGCTAATATCTAGCTAGCATTTTAATGTAACTCATCTGGACTGTCCCTGTTTTTTATTTTTCAATGTACCATTTAGGTTAGGTTAGATTATGTTAGGTTAATTGTATTTGATAATAAAAGACAAAGTAAATTGTTGCCAACAATGACACAATAAAGTTTAAAATACTCATTCCCATTGTAAAAAACTTACATCTATTCCATCCATTTAAGTTTTCAGGAAATAGTTTTCAGCCCCCCCCCCCCCCCCCCCAGAATGTTCAGATGTCAGAGGGGGCTTAATAGTCTGAGCTGTAACCCTGACATCTACAGTGTGTGAGGTAGGTAATACAGCAAGCTTTCTTTGAAGTTGTAAAGATTGAGTTTACCAATGATGCATTACTAAATACTAATATATGTACACTGCAAGTGCTTTTATAGATAGCTGTATCGCATTTTTAGCCTAGATGCCTAGCTAAGGAGCTAGCTAACTAAACAGGTACCTTGTTTAGCTGATTCTATGCTATTCTATATGATTCTATACTCAATTTGGAAATCAAGCAGAAGTGTAAAAATCCTTCCCTAAGGGAATTATTTTAGGGTAATTTCCACAAAATGCCCATAGGACTTTAAAGTTTGGTGTGAATTACTTTTTCAATTAATTTAAGAGTGGGGTTAGCATTGGGCTACCCTATGATTACAGAATGCCAAGGAGAGAAAGAAAACTGAAGCACATACAAAAGGAGCTGAAAAATGCTGTGAGAGGCAGCTTTTCTTTGAAAGGTTGGGTCCAAAGCTGCAACAGTGAGGGAGGAGATAATGATAAAGGTATGCTTGTAAGTCCTCTCACTGCTAGCTATGTACTGGTTTGTCTCACAGAGCCATAGTCTGGATTATCACTGAGAGTCTGGTGCATATGTATCAGTAACATGGTCAAGAACGCTCATTTTGGACTGTTATGTCCTGGGACGTAGATGTAGACTACTGTTCGTGTATCTGCTCCTGCTCTCACGCTGTTCCGCCCTCCGTTTTCTTTTTTTTCCTGCAGATTGGCGCCCCGCTGCAATTGGGTGAGGAACGAGCGGGAAACCTCGGGATGGAGAGTGGGCTTCCCCTCGGATAGAGTCTACTGGATGATGCGCATTTGTGTGTGTGCGCTCTCTGTTTTTGTGTATATTTGTAATATAATGTAAATACTTTGTGTTACTGTTTTGTGGTTTAGCCAGTAGGTAGTAGGGGGTGGGTGCCGTTTTCTGTTGTTGATTTTTTTTCCTTTTCTGCTGTTTTCAGATCGTTAGGGAGTCAGGGAAGAGATTGTATTTTGTTTTCTTATTTTCTTTGGTTAGGTCATTTATTTCCTTTCTCCTCAGCAAGTTGTGTTATGTTTGTTATTTTGGCCTTGCCCACCCCCGAAGTTTTGCGTTAATAAAAGAACTTTATTTGCGGTGTCTGTGTTCTGGACCGGAGACAAGAAAAGCGGGTGTCCACACATTTTATTTCATGTTGCGCCTCACCCTAGACGGGGTCGTAACATAAAATCTGGGGGCGTGTGTCCGGTTTTGTCTGCCATCCTGCTGTGTTGAGCTGCAGCATCTGCTTTGTTCAGGTGAGTTTTGCAATTTTTTGGTTGGCAGTTTTCGTTTTTGTGTGTGGGGGTGTCATGGAATTTAATTTGGAGGAGTTCGCCATACGTCCCACACTCGGACAGTTTAATCGCTGTCACAAGGCAGATCTGTTGTTGATTGCCAATTTCTGTGAATGTGTCGATTCCTGCTGGTGCTACAAAAAAAGAAATCAAGTCTGTGTTAGAGCCAGCGCTGATGGACCAGGGAGTGTTACCGCGGGGTGATGGGGCCGACCTTGCAGGTGTTGGTCTGGTAAGGGTGGGTGCGGCTGAGGTGGAGGCTGACTCCAAAAACCTGCTACCGCCAGCCATAGATCCTGGCACTGCGTTGGTCAATCCCCAGTTAGTCATTGAACTGAAAAAGTTTGAGTTGGAGCTGAAAAGGCAAGAGTACCAAACTCAGCTCTTACGCATAAGGGCGTTGGAGATTGAGGCGGACAGGGATATATAGTTACACCGGCTTGAGGTGAAGGCGGAGGCGGGTGTTGTGCCATCACGTCGGGCGCCTGTACCTCAGAGGGCTGGTCCCACGACCAGTTCCCCTGCTTCTCCTGTCTCAACTCCGGTCATTGCTGCATCTACCACTCCCATTCGCTCTCCCATAGAGTCCTCAGTGATAGCTTCCAGTGCTCCTGATTTTGATGTGAGTTGGCATATCAGTCTGGTGCCTCCATTTCGTGAATCAGAGGTGGATTCGTATTTTACTGCCTTGGAGCGTATTGCCGTGAATTGGTTCTGCTGGAGGATTTCAAGAGGTGTTTGCACAAGGATATTGTGGTGTACCTAAATGAGTAGAAAGTGATGTCTTTGTCGGATGCTGCTGTTCTGGCAGATGAGTTTGTGTAAACCCATAAGACGGTATTTTCAGCATGCACTTGGGAAAGGCTATCGCCGCAGGTGGCAAAAGAACCAAGGGGGTTCTCAGCCTCGTGACAGGACGGCATGAAAATGTCTCGGCCCGCCGGTTCCCCTCGTGTGGGAGAAAAATAGGAATGTTTTTATTGTCATAAGCTTGGTCATTTGATTGCGGACTGCAAGGCTCGGAACAAAAAACGTTCGGATGCCAAAAGTGCTGCGTTGTTCCAGACTGTGCCACCGGTGTCTGACCCACCCGTCGCGGAAGGGTGTGATGTTAGTTATAGCCCGTTCTTGGGGAAAGCTTTTGTTTCTTTTAATAGTGATAAAAAAGACTGTTACACAACCTGTTACTGTGCTGCGAGACACTGGTGTGGCACAATCTCTTATTCTCGACAGTGTGCTTCCTTTCTCAGAGGCGTCATTTTGTGGGTTGCATGTGTTGGTGTGTGGTATTGAGCTGGGCTGTGTGTCAGTTCCCCTACATACCATTTACCTAGACTCTAAGCTCATAGCTGGATATGTACGGATTGGGGTGTGTTCACAATTGCCTGTGGAAGGGGTTTCTCTCCTCCTCTGCAACGATTTGGTGGGAGGTAAAGCGTTTCCTTTGCCTGAGGTGGTTAATGAACCAGAGTGTTGGTGACCGGGTAGCTGACCAGTTTCCGCCTACCTTCTTGGCCTGTGTGGTGACGTGTGCTCAGGCGCGCAAGTTTGGCAAGGACGTGGACCTTGCCGACACGTTTATGAACGTGTCCAGTGTGTCCTCTGAGGCAAATGTGTCTCCGGTTTTCACGTCCCCGACTGAGCTGCAGTTTTCTTTGGTGGAGGACAATAAAACGCTGCCTTTGAAAATCGGGCAGGAGCAGCTCCTAGCAGTTCAAAAGGCTGACCCTTCCCTATTGACGTTTTTCTGCCATTGTTCCCTGCAATGAGCTGAAAACCAAAAAGGCAGCTTACTTTTATGATCAGGAAATTCTGATGCGAAAATGGACACCGACTACGCAAGATGATATGGGGTGGAACACAAGTTATCAGCTTGTTGTTCCTGTCAGATATCGGCCACAAGTGCTGGCTTTAGCACATGATAATGCCTCGGCTGGTCATTTAGGGGTCCGGGTTAAAGACAGATGTGTTGAAATATTGTTGTTCGTGTCACACTCCCCACGCTCCGCTGCACCCTATCCCAGTTATCAAGGAGCCGTTTGAGAGGCTTATTATTGATTGTGTGGGTCCCCTGCCTAAAACAAAATCAGGGCATCAGTATGTTTTGACCTTGATGTGTGCTGCCACACGCTACCCCGAAGCCGTGCCTCTACGCACGCTCAAGGCAAAGGCAGTTGTGAAGGCACTGGTGAAATTCTGTTCTACCTTCGGGTTACCTAAGGTCGTTCAAACGGACTAAGGTACAAATTTCACCTCTAAACTGTTCGCCCAAATCCTACAACAGTTGTCTGTGAAACACCAGGTGTCTAGTGCTTATCATCCGGAGTCCCAAAGTGCACTGGAGCGCTTCCATCAGACTCTCAAGTCTATGTTGCGGACCTATTGCCTGAGTTTGGGTAATGAGTGCGACGAGGGACTTCCCCTCGTTTTATCTGCCGTGTGGGAGTCTATGCAGGAGTCCCTTGGTTTCAGTCCTGCAGAACTGGTATTTGGCCATACGGTTTGTGGACCGCTGAAACTGTTACGTGAATCCCTGGTGTCTAGTGAAAATCGTGCTGAGTATAACATGCTGGAATATGTAAGTTCTATTTGTGAGCTGTTTCACAAAGCTTGCGCTGCCGCGAAACAGTCCCTGGGACTGACCCAGTCCAAAATGAAAAGTCATTTTGATAAATGGACGAGGCGGTGAGACTTCTCGTCTGGCAACCAAGTCCTGGTTTTTCTTCCCATCCCTGGCTCTGCTCTGCAAGCCCGATTCGCTGGCCCTTACGTCATCGAGTCAAAACAGTGACACTGACTATGTGGTTAAAACGCCGGATAGGAGGCAAAAAAGTTGTGTCTGCCATGTGAATATGCTAAAAGCGTATGTTCCCCGCAATGTGGCGAATGAAAACGTGTCCTCTGGGTCATCTCCGCCAGTATCAGAGATTAAAAGTGTTGGTTCGGTTTCCTTGTTGTCCACCTATTGCCCGGAGGAGGATGGGTTGGTGATGCGCTCCGCTCCAATGTCATGTGCTTGGTTGCAAAATTCCGAGATCCTGGGAGACTTAGAGTCTCATCTGTCCCACCTATCTCTGCCTGCTCGTGATGAAGTCATTCAATTAATTCGAAGTCATCTAACCATCTTTTCTGATGTTCCCACACAGACCGATGTTCTGTCTCATGACATCGATGTAGGTGATCATTCACTGATCAAGCAGCATGCTTATCGTGTGAACCCCGCTAAAAAGGATTTAATGCAGAAAGAGGTGGAGTATTTAGTCCATAACGGTTTTACCGTGCCCAGTGCTAGCTCCGTTCGCCGTGTATTCTGGTGCCGAAGCCTGACAGCACAGTCCGTTTCTGCACAGATTACCGGTGGGTAAATGCAGTAACCAAACCCAACTCTTTTCCTCTTCCTCGTATGGAGGATTGCATAGATAAGGTTGGTTCTGCTCAGTTTGTAACCAAGCTAGACTTGTTAAAAGGGTACTGGCAAGTGCCGTTAACTCCCCGTGCTTCTGAGATCTCTGCTTTTGTGACCCCGGACTGTTTCCTGCAGTACACGGTCTTGCCATTCGGTCTACGAAACGGTCCCGCAACGTTTCAAAGACTCATGAATATAGTCCTCGGTGAAGTTCCGAACTGTGAAGCCTATCTGGACGACGTTGTAGTGTACATGTCCACCTGGGCTGAGCATCTGAATTGTCTGGCGTTTGTGTTTGGTCGGTTGCGAGATGCATCTCTCACTCTTAACCCTGTGGAGGCCAAAGTCGAGGTCATCGTAAATTTCCCGGCGCCCACTTCTCAACGCGAGTTACGGGGTTTCCTCGGCATGGCTGGCTATTACCACGCTTCCTGCCGAAACTTCTCCATTGTTGTCTCACCACTCACTGACCTGCTCCGTAAGGACAGAGAGTTTGAATGGTCAGTGGAGTGCCAGCGGGCGTTTGAGTCCGTTAAAACCCTGCTTTGCAGTACCCCCGTGCTTAAACATTTAAATTGACCAACCATAGACCTTTTTTGTGTGACGTTGAGGGGCTCAATTCCAATCAAGGTAAGAGGGCTAGTGGTAGTGCTGTATGACATACTCTTTTGTAATACAATTATAACATGCAGCCTCAGTGTGTGAAGCGCATGGGTGTACTTCCCGAAGGGCAGGGCAGTGTGACAGAGTGCTGTTACTACAGTATGTGCTCTGACTGTCATACCAACGAGCCTGTCTCTTTGGCGTTGCGGTCAAAGCTGCAGTTTGGTACCCCGTAGACTGGGGTTCAAGGCCGGGTGGGGTGACTGCTCTCGCCCTTTGCTGCAAATGGTGTTAGATTGGGATGGTTGGCCATGAGGCCATTGGAGGCGTGCCCACTGTGTGAGCCGTACAAGGGACTCCCAGATTCAGTTGACCCCGGTGTGAGGGACCCCAGAGATGGGTGAAGCACCAGTGAGTGGGGCACCCTGGGATGGGAGAAGTATGGTGGGGGATGTGCAAGTGACGCCTTGGTGCATGAAGCGCATGGGCGCGCTCCCCGAATGTGTTCTGACTGCCATACTAACAAGCCTGGCTCTTTGGCGTCGTGGTCAAGGTTGCAGGTTTGGGACCCCGTAGACCCAGGTTCGAGGCCGGGTGGGGAGACTGCTCTTGCCATTCGCTACAAGTACATATTATATACAGTACAATTATATTCAATTACAGTAGTCCCCCCTTATCCATGGGGGATATGTTCCAAGACCCTCAGCGGATACCTGAAACCGTGGACAGTACCGAACCCTATATATACTATGTTTTTTCCCATACGTAAGTGACTAACGGGTGGGTAGCATATACAGCGTGGATACGCTGGACAAAGGGATGATTCACGTCCCAAGCGGGATGGCGCGAGATTTCATCACGCTACTCAGAACGGCGTGCAATTTAAAACTTGTGAATTGTTTCTTCCTGGAATTTTCCATTTAATATTTTCTGACTGTGGTTGACCGTGGGTAACTGAAACCGCAGAAAGCAAAACCGTGGATAGGGGGAGACCACTGTATTATAATACAAATATTGTTATTTGCCCCACCTTAGATAAAAACAGCACAGACAGTGATGATGGAGATATCAGAGAGCCAAGGGATGCAAGACAGATAGAGGATAATGAAGATGAAGTTATTAGAGAGGGAAATGATGATGATGATGATGATATCAGGGAGAGAGATGATGATGATGATGATGAAGAAGATGTTAAGGAAAGAGGATGCAGATGATGCTAGGGAGAGAAATGATGATGATGAAGATGAAAATGAAGATGATGATGGTCATGGAGATGTTAAGGAAAGCGAGGATGAAAATGATAATAGAGAGAAACAATTCAAAGGACACAGCAACAAATAACATGAATACTGCTCTTCTGTCATCATTAAAATTTCCCACTGATCCAGCTTATGTTCAAAAGCACGGCAAAACCACCACTTTGATTTGTTGAGTTCTGTTGCTCTATTGGACCTTGACAGAGATTTCTTGAGCTCTGTTGCTCTATTGGACCTTGTCAACCAGCTTTAAGTTATCCAAAGACAGAGGGGCGTTCATTCCAAAGGAAGTGGTATCAAGGTAATCCCTAGCTAGAATATACTGCGGAAATTGATTCTATGTTTTGTTTTAGTTTGCAGACTTTTCTTGAAAGAGGAAAAGTATGAGAATGAAATAACTTGGAGAACAGTGGGAGTTAACAATTGGAAAAAAGGCACAGAAAAAATGAAGGAACATGAACAAACAGAAGCACATATGGTAAGCATGGTAACATGGAGCAACTTCAGACAAAGACCACTGGAAGAAGCTTTCAGGAGGGCAGACATAGAAGGACGAGCCAAAAAAAGAACAGGGGCGACAACGAAACAGGAAAATAATGACAAGGCTGGTAGACATCGCATTGCATCTTGCATGGCAAGATTGTGCGTTCAGGGGCCATGATGAAAGTAGTACATCTTTGTCACATCATACTTGTCACCTTAACAATAGCCAAAAAAACAATACTCCTAAACTGGAAATACAGGCACAAACTTTCAATATCACAATGGCTTAATCTGTTAACAGACTACCTCTCAATGGAACGAATCACAGCTAAAAACAATAAACAGACCAAATTATTCAGTAACACCTGGGAACCCATCCTTGTAGCTCTGAACTTTCCAACAAATTGACCCCCCCCCCCTTTTTTTTTTTTTTTTTTTCTCTCTTTTTCTTCCTCTCTCTCCCCCTTCTTCCTTCTTCTCCCCTTCTCCTTTAATAAAAGAAAAAAAAAAAAAAAAAAAAAAAAAAAAAAAAGAAAGTAGTACATCTTTGAACAAAGGAAATTTCCTTGAACTTGTTCAGCTAGTTGCAAAATATGACTCCAGCATCAAAATGCACCTTGATGACATCAACCACATCCAGTCTCAAGAGAAAAAAATCACAGACATCGCTGTTGTCCTATAAGCTGGGTTGGGATGGTTACTTTTAATATGTATTACATTACAGAATGCTTGCCCTAAAATGTAATTTGTAACGTATTCTGTTAGAATACTCAAGGTAAGTAACGTAATGTAAATACTTTGGAGTACTTTCTTAACGTTTTTTAAAGAATGTTCATCCAACTAAGGTTCTGAACGGTTATTTTTAGAGTGTTCACTTAGCATTGTTGTGGCTAACATTTTGGCACCCCCATGTTAAGTCTATGGGCATTTCATCGCAGTTTCTTCAGAATTGTAAATGTTAATTCAAAAACTGTACATTACACAAAAACATGAGTTAGAAAAGGCATGAGCCACCCTAAATACATTGTGATTGAGAAAGGAGTAGCTTAATGTATAATACATGTAGTGTAAAATTGTTGGAGTAATCGCAGTTTTGAACATGTGAAATTTCACTTGTTTTGTCACTGTATCCACTTGTTAGCTAGTTAGCTTTAATACTATATCCACTAGCCTACTAGCTAACTGAATAACAGTGCAGCCAAACTATGTAAGATAGCTAGCTAGCAATCAATATTATCTTAAATAATGAAAAAGAGAACTTGAAACATGAAAAAGGCCTACTTCAAGATGCTTCTTCAGGTTAGAGGTTGACTCTTTTGAAGCAGATAGCTGTCTGGTTGCTGGCAAACACAGCTTGCATTGTACCTTTTGCCACAACCTTTGCCAAATTTGAAAGTAAAATGGTCTCGGTATTTCCGTGACATAAATGTGTTGTGCTGGTTGCTTTCTATCTCACTGTCCATTCTACTGTTTTGTGAGTCAGGCAGGTGCGCTTTTTTCTTCTTTTTTTTTGTTAGGGGCATATGGGAGATACAACCTGGAGTTGCCTATCATGGGATAGATTTTCCAACTTAATAACCATTAAATGAAAAAAATAAATGAAATGAAAAAAAAAAACAATGTAATCCCTTCAGTAATCTAAATATTTTTAAATTTGATAAATTTGATTACCATCAATTTAAATGGTAACTATAATGGAATAGTTACTCATATTTGTTATTTTAAATAGATAATGCCATTACATGTATTCTGTTACTCCCCAACCCTACCTATAAGACACAGAATGACATAATCAAGGCCCTTGCCACCTATGTCAGAAGAGTCATTCAATTTCAATTCAATTTCAATTATATATCTTTTTACACCTTTGGGGCTTGGAAGCAATTGAGGTGGCTTGCGACCTCTAGTTTTTCCTTCTGTTTTTGTGGCAGGCCAAACGTATAGAAATATAAGTCTGATTTACACCAAATTTGGTATGCTTGTCTGTTATGACATGAACCTGTGCATGGAAACTTTTGGGGGGGCCAAAGCCCCCCCCCCCCCCCCCCCCCCACACCCTGATATTTAAAAAAAAATCTTTTTTAGGGTGTTTTTCTAAGCAATAAGTCTCCTAGGTCGTAAGTGTAGGGAATGCGAAATCTGGTCCTGGACGTAGCCCAAAGGGTCTATTAATCAGGGTGCACAGAGTTTATGGATATCTGCTATAATTTGGAAGTTACCTGGATCAAAAGCCTAGCCTAAATATTAATTCATTATGATATTTACAAATTCTTTCTCACATACTTAATGACTTGAAGTCTACTAACATTTATTTGTAGTACTGCAATACTGCACATTTCATTACACCTTTGGGGCTTGGAAGTATTTGAGGTGGCTTGCGACCTCTAGTTTATATAGCACTTTTAACAACATGAGTTGTCACAAAGCAGCTTTACATCGGTATTCCAGGCCTGATACCCCCTCAGAGCAAGCCAAAGGCGACAGTGGCAAGGAAAAAAATCCCTGACTAATAGAAAGAAACCTTGAGCAGAACCCGGGTCAGAGGGGGAGCCCATGTGGTTCTGGCTGGCATTGGGTGGACAAATAGAGTAATAAAGGATTTCCTATGAAGTTCTTAACAGTACTTAAGAATGATGAAACATGTAGGTAGTAAGACACAGCAATGTAGGTGCGTAAGACATAATGAGTCTTGTAAATCTTAAAAGTTATACAGCAGAATATGCATGGCATGTAGTCCTTGAGGGTCTGGTTCTTGATACATGGAGGGCTCCACAGAAATGATGGTGAGGAAGCTGAGCTGGGGGTCCCGAAGTGGTGCTTGAGTTACAGCTCCAGGCAGGAGCCCGGAGCCGGGTGGGGAAGACAGAATTGAAAAACATAGGTTGGTGGATGATAAGAGTGGCAGGAATGTACAGCAGAGGAGCAGGGAAAAAGATGCTAGTGTGCAACAAGGAAAAAACCCCATCAGGCTAACATTATGGCAGCATACCCAGGGGACAGAAGGCAAGGGACTGGCATAATCATGAGGGCGACCCTAAGGCAGTCAACACCAGATCATGGCCAATGACCACTTAGTCTACCAGAGACTCTATGATCCATGCCAGCACCAGGCCGTGTCCCTCAGCTGAAGGATTTACTGTATAAATATATTTTGAGCCTAGACTTAAAGGTGGTGTCAAAAAGTAGAGTGGTCCTACGGCCAAAGGAGGTGATAGGGATCACACGAAGCCACTGGTGTTACGTTGATGGGGTGAATTTATTGTGGCGGCCCAACATGAAACAAAACACATTCCCAGGCAGGTGGTGATGTGGCAAAAGAAAAAAAAATCAACTCAAAGTCCATAAATCAAAAACTGAACACAAACAAAGCAAACTCTGCTTTACAGCAACTAAAAGTAGCTCAGAACAGCTAACAGCTGACTAGCTGACATTACACTTAAACCATGAGCAGGCTCGCAGGGCTCAGGAACATGGCCCTGTCTATACACAGCCCCCTTTACTGAGACTGTGACTTGCTTTTATACTTATAGTGCTGGAGCCACTCCCAGGCAAAACCATCCTCACCCCTGAATAAAGCTTTTAACATTTTAATTTCAGCAATCTGTTCCACTGTTACATCCTCACAGTCAAGTGCATCAGCAGCTATCAAGAATACAATAGGGTAATATCATAGGATAACAATAAAAGAACACAATCATATTACTAGCAATATAAAATACACATTTTTGCCAGGAAAACACCTTTCCCCTCCTCAAGGTAATTCTGGTGTGCACGCTCTCTGTGCTTAAAGCAGCACGGGAGTCAGGTGCGCGCTGCCTTTGAAGACTCCACGCTGCCAACTACATCAGAGGTAAGAAGCCAGTTCTCCTTGGCTATGTGCTGTAAAGTTAAAATGAGAAAACCAAAGTTACTTGGGTAAAACCAGCTTCAGCGTATACTTATCGGCTGCGTTCTCATCGCCGAGTATATAATTTGTGGCAGTTGATTAAGAAACTGTTCCGTGATTCACAGCCGATGCATGCACTCACCGTCCCCGAATTGGAAACAATTTATAACATTTTATCACACGATGTGCTGCTGTAACAAATAAGGGACAGGTTGGGGAAGCAGATTTATTTTATCGTGGCTCCCGCACAACTGCAGCAGGCGATTAAACAGATTAGCCCCAAATTATTGCCGCCATCGAAATGTATCACGGCTGTGAGAACTACCGCAGTTGTAATGCACTAGGACGGGATAATGGGGTTCGGCTACAGAGCCATCATCACAGGTGGAGAGAGAGTCTGCTCCCTGAACCTCGATGGGTAAGCTGTTCCACAGGAGAGGGGCTTCATAGGAAAAGGCTCTACCACCTATAGTAGTTCTGCCCACTCTTGGAACAATGAGAAGCCCGGTATTTTGGGAACAAAGGGCTCTTTTTGAAAGTTATGGGTGAAGAAGGTCCTTAAGATAAGGAGAGGCAAACCCATTTAAAGCCTTAAATGTGAGTAAGCATATTTTAAAATCGATCCAGTATTTACTGGGTAGCCAATGGAGAGAAGCTAGAACTGGGGTAATGTACTCAAAGCATTTCGTTCTAGTTAAGATTCGAGCAGCTGCGTTTTGTACCAGCTGAAGGGGTTTTAATGAGACATCAAGACACCATCAAGGCCTAGTGTAAAATGAATGAATTTGCTCCAACAACCAATATTTCGGTTTTGTCCGAGTTAAGGAGGAGAATATTTCAGGCCATCTAATTCTTTACATCTGTTAAGCAGGCGTCCATGTTTGATATATTCAGAGGGACATCAGGTTTGACATATATGTATAACTGAGTGTCATCTGTGTAACAGTGGAAGCTAATGTCATGTTTATGGATAATATCGCCAAGAAGCAACATGTATAACGAGAAGAGCAGAGGTCCAAGCACAGATCCTTGAGGTACCATACCTTACTCTGGAACAAGCGGAAGATTCATAGCTAATGGAGAAAAAGTGATATCGTTCCGATAGACAGGACCTAAACCAAGATAGAGCATGTCCTCTGATACCAACCAGGTTTTTGAGGCGGTCGAGGAGGATAGGATGATTGATGGTATCAAAGGCTGCACTTAAGTCTAGTAGCACAAGAAGAGAGATACAGCCATTGTCACAGGAGAGTAGAAGACCGTTGAGCACTGTCAGAAGAGCGGTTTCTGTACTATGATGAGGTCTAAACCCAGACTGAAAAACTTCCAAAAGTTTTCATTCTGAAAGAAATGGATGAGTAAAAATATTATCCATTCTCTTGGATGACACAACTGGTGTTTCCCATGTCAAACAAGTGTCCTTTGTTGTTTGCTTTGTCCATCAGATGGAAATCAAGCAGAGATTTTTACAAGTTTGTGATGTGACTGGAACAACAGGAAAAGAATTGGATAATGCTGTAATGATGCTCCTTGAGGAGAATGGATTGAAAGTCAGGGCCCAAGGCTATGATGGAGCCGCAAATATGTGTCAGTCCTTCAGCCCCCTAGCTGTTGTTTTTGTGTTCTCCCTGTCTGTCAATGTGGTCCATGTGCTTTTGTTTACTGTTCCCATGTGTTCCCTTGCCCCGCTCTCTGCCCTGTCCCCACCCACCTGATCTCCTGATCTGATCTCTTCCACCTGCCTGCCTGCTCACCTGCATCCCATCGCCTCATCAGCCCAGCCCTATTTATACCCTGCTTGTCTCCGTCTTGTTGTAAGTTCGTTCCAGCGGTTTTCTCTGTTGCGTACCTGCCTGCTGTTTCGTGTTGCTGTATCCGTGTTGACTCCTGCCTGACTCTGTACCTTGTCTCTGCCTGCCCACCCGGTTCTGACCCAGCCTGTTCCCGTCCCTGATCCCTGCTCCCAGTTTGTGCTTGTTAGTGATGGGAATTATGGCTCTTTGAAGGGAGCTGGATCTTATGGCTCCATTCCTTTCCGAGAGCCATTTAAAAGAATGGCTCATCGTTCTTTTAGGGGGCGGGGATTACTAAATTGAAAATATGAGTGGAAGCTACAAGGGTCTGTAGTCGCGAATTCAGAGCCATAATGAGAAAGCTTTATACGTCCACTGCCATGCCCGCTGTCTCAGCCTGGTCTTGGTGGAGAGTGTCAAATCAAGCCAGCATTTTGTTCGGTTCTTCAATTTAGTTGAGAGTCTATACACTTTCCTACCCAGATCTCCAAAACGCCACGCTGCTTTTGTGAAAATGCAACAGTCCATGTACCTTGAACAAAGAGTCTGTGAATTGAAAAGGCTTTCTGACACACGGTGGGCATGCAGAGAAGATGCTCTGAGATCCCTGAAGAAGGTCCTTTCTGCTGTGGTGAAGATGCTTCAGAACATGGCTGATAGTGATCCACCAGACCCTGAAGCAGGTGATGCCCAGATGCTCTTGCATAGCATAGATTTTGAATTTATTCTATGCATGGAGATTGCCACACCTGTCTTCAATGAGACTCCCATCGCATCTGCTTCACTTCAGAGGAAAGACCTTGATTTGTTAGCATCATACACCATTGTGGAGGGAGTCATACACAGAGTGAAAGCAATGAGGAAGGATGAAGAATTCAAGGTCCTTTTTTCAAAAGCAAAAGGGCAAGCAGAGGCAGCAGGCATTTAGGTTCCAGATGAAATACCTGGATATACTCTCCCAGGAGCTACACCAGAGATTCAAGGGGAGAGATGACACGACAACTGGGTCAATCCTATCCAGTCTTCACTGCCTTACCATCTGAAGTCACTGGAATGGCATGACAAATGAACAGCTGTGTTTTACTTCAGAGGTGTTTGTGAAAAAAACATTTTAAAGTAGTAGTAGTAGTAATTTATTTTGGTCCTTATTAACAATTGTACAAAATTAATGCACATAGAAATAAATAAATAACAATAAGGCATTAAATTAAAAGGGAAACAAGGAATATTGACCGAAAAGGTGTAGGCTGAAGCTTTAGCTCATTATACCTACCCTTTTTACGAATACGAGTTCGTAAATTACGAGTAGAATATTTTAATAGGCAACCCTTTTTCTACTAGGTTTAGGTTATACAAAACAGAAGCAAAAACAAAAGTTCCAAACGTTTCATACACAATAATGATCATATCTCAGTTATGCCTTTGTCTTAAATCTTATTTTTAAACATTTTTTTAAATTTGCAAAGTGAACTACACATTCTTAATTCCTTGTCACAACTATTCCACAAGTTTACCCCTTTGACAGATATGCATCTATTTTTTATATTTGTCCTTACCTTTGTTTTTTTAAAAACATACATATTCCCCCAAGTTCATACGGGCTCTCTCTAATTTCAAACAACCTCTGAATGCAGTTAGGAAGTAAATTGTGCAGTTTTAAGATCAACCAGGTCACAAAATTTATTAGTATTTAAATTTAAAAGTATGTAAGTTAGTGTGGTAGTAGTGTGTTGGTTGGTTCATAATAATTTGATCGATTTACAATTCTTATGGCTCTCTTCTGTAGCATGAAAATTTACGGATTAGTGTTGGTTTTGTATGTGTTTCCCCATACCTCCACACAGTAGGTAATGTATGGAACTATGAGAGAACAATACAGTATATATAGTGATTTCTGATTCAAAATATCTTTAGTTTTATTTAATATTGCTATGGGTTTAGACATTTTTGTTTTTACATTATTTATATGTGGTTTCCAACATAATTTATGGTAAGTTATTATGCCCAGAAATGTATTTTCATACACTCTATTTCAACATCATTGATCATAATTTTAGCTTGATTATTGATTTGCCGATTATCAAACATTATAAACTTTGTTTTACTTAAATTCAATGATAACTTGTTAATATCAAAACCATTTCTTTAAAACTTTCAATTCCCTTTCCACTATATTCAGAAGTCGTTCCAAACTTTTCCCAGAGCTATATAAGTTAGTGTTATCAGCAAATAAAGCAAATTTAAAAAATTTAGACACTTGACAAATATCATTTATATACAATATAAACAATTTAGGTCCTAGAACTGAACCTTGTGGAACCCCGCAATTAACCTTCAACAAATTAGATTTAACATCATTTATTTGGACATATTGATACTTGTCGTCAAGGTAACTTCTTAGCCATGAATATGCTATCCCTCTAATACCATATCTTTCCAGTTTCTTCATTAATAGGCCATGATCAATACTATCAAATGCTTTTTTTTAAAGTCATAAACACCCCCACAGTATATTCCATGTTGTCCATTACAGTAGAGATCTCTTCTACCAGTTCCATCACTGCCACTGAAGTGGACCTATTGGCTATAAAGCCATACTGATGGTCACTCAATAAATTGTGTTCTTCTAAGAAATTATCAAGCCTTTGAACAAATAGTTTTTCTAAAAATTTTGAGAGCTGGAAAAGCAGAGAAATTAGTCTATAATTGGAGAATACATGTCTATCTCCACTTTTATAAATGGGAGTGTGTCTTGACCTCTCTTCTAAGGGACACAGATATCCAGCAGCTAAACACTTGCCATAAATAGCCCAGACCGCAAATTTCGTTGTACCGGGATTCTTTAATGACAAAGTGTGAAACTGAAACAAACATGGAAATGAGATTGATATCAGTTCATAAAATACAATTTACATATCGTAACTGTACACATTACATTATATAAACGCACCATTATACACTGCTAATAAGCTAAGCTACAGAACCGCTGACATTTAAGTAGCAATGACGACTAGCTTCGTTGATAGCTACCACGATATAGCCAAATTAAATAACACAAAACGGCTTTAACAGCAGAAAATTATTTTAAACGATGACTTACGGATATGGCCTTCATAAACTTAGAGAAGAGGTTGTAACAAGGCCTTTTTCTGAAGAGTTTCAACGAGCTGCGATTGCCAGTCGCATGTACCATACAGCTCCTTCTCGTTCTTTTTGTAAGGAAAGGAAAATACAATATGAAGGCAATACCAGATAGCGTCAGTAGGTGGCAACATTTCCACACACATTAAATTTTTAGCAACTATTTCTCGACTCAAACATAACAATTACTACTGAAGGTCATTCCAATAAACCCTGACACATAACAGAGTGACTTTTACTGTTTTCATTTTGCTGGGAAATATACCTGGTTGGAAGGATTGATTGCAAATATATGTGGCAATGGTTTCACTATACATTCTACAATATTTTTTTACTAACAATATCTCAATTTCAGTCCAATCAGTGGACTTTTTATTCTTAAAATTTTTAACAATATCAAGTATTTCCTTTTCATCAACACCCCTAATAAAGATGGAGTTGTTATGAACAATATCTTCATCTATAGCATCCTTATTTGTCAGCTCAACAATCTCATTTTCTAAATTGTATCCAACATTTGTTTTGTTTATAATTGTATTATCTTTTACAATAAAAGAGTAAAAGACGAGTGCGCAGTATGTAGCAGTGTAGGTTTATAGTTCACTGTGTGCTTCAACTCATTTTTCAAAGCCTTATCACGCGGTCACTCTTAGGCTGTCAGAAAACATACCTCATATGCTGGCTCAGGTCATGCCACCCAACACTCATTGAAATCCATTCTGGCCTGCACTCGTCCTTTACTCTTTTATTCATCCCTCCATCCTCCCATTGACTTCAATTCATTTTTCAAAGCCTTACCTAGGGTTAGGTATCGTTTGAATTTTATTGATTCCGATTACGATTCTGCTTATCGATTCCGATTCTTATTGATTTCCTGCTTCCATTCCAAAATGGTAAAAAGAGGTCAAATGTTTAGATAACGAGAATATCGTTATTGTTTTAAGCCTTTAAGCCTTGAACATTCACAAAGTTAATAGTATTTACTATTTACTAGTATTTACTAAATACATACAATAAAAATGTATGATCCACAGACATGTGCATTAAAAAAAATCTTAATAGATTAAGATCAATCTAGAGCAGTTAATTAAACTAACTGCTAGTTGTTTTGGACAGAATATTTTAGTGTTCAGGGGCCTCATTACAGAAAACTCCTAAGTCTGAAATCCTATCTTATTTCAGTTTAGGGTGACATTTAGGATTTTTGCTATTACAGAAACATGTTTCCTAACTGCATTTAGGAAAAAATCCTATCTTAAGATAGGAATTTAGCTATTACAGAACTGTCCTAACTAAGGGATTTCCCAAATTAGGAATCCTAAATAAGGATGGCACAGACCCTGTCCTAAATTCAAAATAACTGCCAAAAATGGCAGCAGCACTCTTGTTAGGTCTGTATGGCAATGAAGATGAGGAACATGAACACAGAATCATAACGATTGAAAGATTACTCAAACCGTATGATGACACTTTAAATTTCCCGGACCATGTATTAATGGGTATATATCGACTGCCAAGATAATTAATTCTGAATTTGATCGACATGCTATATCTGGCTCTGGACAGGCCTCCAAGGAGGCACGGGGCTCTGCCAGTGGTCGTACATATCACAAATGCACTTTGTTTTTTGTTAAGGGTGACTTCCAGACTGAGGTTGCATATCTGTCTTTAACATCACAGCCTTGCATCTCATGCAACCTCACAGAGGTCACCCAAGCAACCTGTAATCTGGCGCCGCAATAAATACGTTTCCCACAAGGAGAAGAGCTACTACAGATTAAGGAGGAGTTTTTCAGACAGAGTGGGATGCCGGGAGTACTTGGGCTTGCTGATGGGACACGTTTTCCGATCAAAGCACCGAGTGGACCTGATGAGCCAGCTTTTGTTAGCCGTAAAGGCTTTCACGCCATTAATGTGCAGGCCAGGGACCAAAACATGGTCATATGACATTTGGTGGCAAAGTGGCCTGGATCCACCCATGATTCGTTCATCTTCATCACCAGGTAGGTCCTATAGAGCCTAATAGGAAATATTGCTTAACCTACTTAGATAGTATGATGACATTCTTAGGACTCAGCATAGGCTGCATGCACTTAAGAGTCTTAATTTGCAGAGCCAGACTAATGCTTTGTGCCTGATTACAGTGACATCAACACTTGCCTAAGTGAGGGTAGGGCAAGTGGCTGGCTTTTGGGGGATTCAGGATACCCTCTGAAACCCTATTTGATGACACCAGTCAGTAATGAGCAGACAGAGGCAGAGAGGAAATATAATGTGGCTCAGAAGAAGTGCCATAGCAGACAGGAGAGGCTGTATGGCATCTGGAAAGGAAGGTGAGGCAAACACTACTGACACATCACTACTTGTAGTCTTAATTATAGAAGTGGGTACTTCTGAGGAGGTGGGCATACTGCCTCTGAAGAAGAGGGTACAGTGCCCTATACATTTCAATAGTGATCAAGCTAATAAATCAGTATAAGGCCCAGAAAAGGAGTATACTCTTTATACCCAGCATACCCCCAAGACTACACAAATAATTTCTAATAAAACATGCCCTGAAAGTATTGCAATGATGATGATAATAGTAATTATACTAACAGTACTACATTTACATTTACATTTATTCATTTAGCAGACGCCTTTATCCAAAGCGACTTACATAGGTTACAGTTCTGTACAATGTTATCCATTTATACAGTTGGATATTTACTGTACTACTAACTGTACCACTATTAATACTATAAACAATAAAAATAATCCTTGTCATTGTAGATGGCGATGCCATGATATGAGCGGTGGATATCTGCAGTATGCCCAGAGAAGGTGGTGATGTTCATAAAAGCCACTGCAGTGTTGCACAATATTTGCAGGATGGCTAATATTTCAGACCCCGATAATATCCCTGCCATGGTTGAAGATGAGGAGGAAGGCAATGATGGTGCACAGACTGGTAGGAACACCAGAAACAACTTAATAGAAACATATTTCACTAGATAGGATAATTAAGTAAATTAGACTAGAAAATTGGACAGACAATGAACTTCTAATTCTGGAAGAATCAATAAATATATTAATTAATCAATACAATACAATGTCTACAACAAAATATATGCTTATTTTTCATCTTTTTATCCTACATTTCAAATAAATCAAAACTCTCACGCCCTCTAGCTTCCTGTCTTTTACAATGTGCTTTCATGAATTCAAATTTCTCCCTGTCCAATTTCAATCTCTCCTTTTCTATTGGCAGTCATTCTTTCATCAGGAGCACCTTCTCCCTCTCCAAGTTGAGGAGCTCCTATTGCAGGGCTCTTGGGTAGTCCTGTTCTTTTTGGCTATAGAGAAGACAAAAAATGCAACATTAGGTTATGGGAATAGACCTAGGCTACTGTATATTCAACATTATTGTCATTGTGCAGTAGCCTATAGAGCCAATCAAATGCAGTTAGGAGCAGATGGCCCAACACACTTTATGACAGGGTGGGAAATTAACTTTTTAAAATGTGAACATCTACCGGCCACTGACAGATAAATGTTCAAATTCACCGGCCACTCAATAGTAAATCATTATTTTGTGTCTGAAATCATCCAGCTACTTTCATATTTTACCAGCATTTAGCTGGTGGCTGGTGCTTATTTCCCACCCTGCTTTATGAACAACACGTTGTCAAAAAATATAGAGTTAGTCATTATTGTCAAAACCAACTTACCAGGTAATGGAAGTACAACTGGTGGTGGCAATGTCCCATCATCCTTACAACTTGACACCAGCGTTAGGATGACCTGTGGCTCAGCTGACGCTGTTGACGATTCAGGAGGCAAAGCTGGCTCTGGCAGTCCGACCTCTGAGCCATTGGAGATCCCTTGTGGTACATAAGTGACATACTTTAAGTTACAACTCACAGCTAGCTACATTGTTTTCGGTTTTTAGCTACAATGCAACAACAATGGACATCCGTTCATGTAAAATATGCTAGCAGCTTAGGTGAACGCCCCCTTACCCCAAAAAATCGCTTGGCACCCCCTCCCCCCCATGACAGGTACGAGGCCGCTAGCTAGCTATTGTTTATCATACCTAACTGCAGGCTAGCTAGGTTCTTTTTTATCATACACGGAAACGTGTCCATATTTACGCTGTCAGGAAATACGAATTACGTTCGCAGTGGTGTAATCAATGATTGCAACATCATCTTATTTGGCAATTTTTGTCATGTTAAGCCTAGATGTTAAGCCTAGCTTGCTTGACTTAGCATTCTTGTTTTAGCTAGCTATGTTAGTTTTAGCTAACGTTAATTTCCATGTTAACCTACCTTCCATGTAGACCTTTCCCATCACGGCAAGGATCCTTTCCTCTGAGGCAGTCAGTGGCTTCACCTCTGGCTGGCCTCCATCTCTCCTCCCTTGGTCCTTTTTTAATAAAGCGTCCCTCTTCTTCGCTTCACTGGCGATGGTAGACCACTTTTTTTTAACTGCGTTCACAGTCCTCAAAACTCCGCACACAGATGTGACAGCATCCGCCACCTCGCCACTTCAAGTCTTTATCCTGGGACAATAATTTAGAAGAAAACTTCCCGAAAAGGTGGTGTTTCCTCTCCTCCACCGACACAATTAATGCCTCCGACTCTTCGCGGCTAAAATTGTACGCCCATCTTTTTTGTCCATATTAGCAGTGACAACCATCGATATTATGCTGTGAGAGCCATTAATATTATGGCTTGTCCATCTTAAGCAGCCTACTGGTACATTCTAATCAAAGATACAGGCAGTCTCGTGTACATTCTAAACATAGATAAAGGCATGACAGGATGACTGCCGATTGAAAAATCGAATTTACAGTTATAATTAGGACTTCTTAAGATAGGAGGTCTGAGATAGGATAGGACACAGCCATGAGTTTAGGAATTGCTTCTGTAATAGGATAGCAGTTAGGATATTTTTCTGGTGATATTTTCCCTGGTGACAAACACGTGCATCTTTATTTGTCCTATATTTTACTAGTCAAGTACATCACACACTATCCCCACTATCAACAAACACCTCATCCAGAGGTAATTTTCAAAACAAGCAAATGTAAAAGGGATTATACTTTGGGTTGGGTTGGGTATCGTTTGGGTTGGGTATCGTTTGAATTTTATCAATTCCGATTCCGATTCTGCTTATCGCAACACCGTACGGTCTTTCAGATCGACGCCGTGCTGCTTTAAATGTTTGGTCAGATTTGATGTGCAACCTGACTTGCAGCTAAGTAGCTTCCCACATGCACTGCACTTTGCCTTGTCAACCTTTTCTTTTCTAAAGTGAACCACACTTTTGACCGTCTTTCATCTTTCACACGGTTGTGACGTTAGCCATGCATGCTAGTTCGTATTTCACCCTTTCGCACGTAACTTATTTTTATGCTATGTAGCGCGCGTGCTACATTACATGGTTCCTTATGTTTTCATGAGCGTCATTAAGCTTCTCATAGTTTTCAGTTAGCATCTGCTATATTTTTAATGTTAAATTGCTGTTTCCTCAAAGCTAAAATTTAGCTTTGTTTTTTTTTTGCTAAAATTAGCTGTGTTTTAATTTTTCCAATCAAGAGTTCTATCACATGACACACCTATCAGAGACTGAGATACTATTGGTACTTGCTATTGCGCAATACCCTGGACACAGCTCATTTAAGCAATAATATGACAACACTAGCATTATCAGCGCAACATTTGATAAACTTTTGTTGTATTGTGTTTTGAGTGCTACATTTGTGTTTTGCCATAGTATAGGCTGCTACTTTGTTCATATAATAAAGTTAAAGATGAACTCAAAACTCATGTTTGTCATTTCATTCATATGGTAGGATGAGCACTAAAATGTTATTTAACATTACAAGTGTTATGATGCCCCTACCCTAAGCCAAACAGGCATGTGAATGGCAAGTATCTTCTATCTGTGAAGTATCTTGCTAGCTAAGTGGTTGATTGACCAGGGGGTGGGGTTGGCTGTATAAAGATGGAAAGTAACTTAATATAAATTGTTTTAAGTACAGTTTTGAGGTACTTGTACTTGGCATGAGTATTTCCAATTTAGGGGACTTTGTACTTTTATTCTGCTACATTTCAAAGCAAATATTCTACTTTTTATTCCACTCAATTAATCTATAACAGCTGCAAATACTAGTTACTTTTAATAAAGGGTTTTACATGCAAAACATGCAGGCAGTTCATACAAATTATGTACTTTTTTTTACCTCGGAAGCCATCACAGCAACTATAACCAGCCCACAAATCCTTTTAGCTCCACTTAGAGGTTAATGCATCAAAAATGGAATACCTCTTTGTACTAAATTATGATAGGACATGATATTAAGTTTTTACTTCTCTTATTTCAAGTAAATGGTACCTGTAAAGGCTGATTTATAGGTACCATTTACTTGAAATAAGAAAAGTAAAAACTTACAGTTGTGCGGTTTCTCACTTGGCTCTCCTGCCATCATTCTTGCAATGACTTCAGGGATATCAGATGCGTTCTCCCTGGCCAAGTCACCAACCAATGCACCCTCGATAAAAGGGGTGGATCAAGAACACATCCAGGCATTTTAAGCCTTCTTGGTCACTTGCGTTCTTCGGTATTGGAACTGTACTAGGGCCACGAAAGATTACGTCAAACAAGCTCACGAGAACACATGAAAAGACAAAAACGCGGATTGATAAACAGCCATTTTTTACCCTAGCAACCACTAAGCAACACCCTGGCAACCACCCAACAACGCCCTAGCAACAACCTCATATACTTTAGTAACCATCTAGCAACGCCCTAGCAACCACCTAGCAACACCCTAGCAACCACCTTATATACCTTAGCAACCACCTGGTAACCACCTAATAACGCCGTGACAACCACCCAGCAACGCCCAGCGACCATATTGGGTACCCTAGCAATCATTTAGCAACACCTTGACAACCACCCAGCAACGCTCTAGCAATGCCCCAGTGACCATACTGTTTACCCTAGCAACCACCCAGCAACACCCTAGCAACCACTTAGCCACATTGCAGCAATCGTCTCATATATGTTAGCATGTTTTTCCTTAAACTGACAGTTCACAGGCATATTTACATTCTTACATAAAAACTAGTGATAGCTGTCATAGAGAGAAAAACAAGGATTTCTGAAACCTGTTCAGATACCAGGCTGTCGGAGTCCTAGCTGCAAACATTTTCAGTGTACATTCAACATATCTATGAAATGCAAGCCATGTACACTCTGGATTCAGACAACATCTAATATTTAACAAAAGTTTCCTATTTTCATTCCTCTCCACACCCCAGCTACTGTACTATACAGCTACTATATATCATAGCACTTAAACCCAGCTAGTAAGTGGGAAGTTGCAGGTTTGAATCTGGAATCTTTGGACAGATGGGAAATTGCTTTTGATTAGTGGTTGGTCATATAAATTTATCAATAATAACCAAACAGGTCAGACTCTCACAGACGAATATTCCATCACCCCTAATGTACAGTACGATAACAATGACATCTGCAAGGCACCTCTGAGGTAGAATGAGTTGAACAGAGCAAACACTATGCAATGTTAGCCAGATGATCCAATGGGTGAAGACAAACTCCAGTTTAAATACAGACCAGTGGCAATGCTTAGGTTCATTGCCACTGGGAGTTGAAGTCCATAGTTAAAGCTTTTTGAGTACCTTCAGCCTTGGTCTGGACTACAACTGCAAGATGCATAATGCCTTGCCTGTTGAACTCACCCTATGGTCCTGGTGTGAACAGTTTCCATATGATTCAAATATGTTTCTGGGTTTGGAGATGATTTCAGACCTATTAAAAACAAAAAAACAACAACAACAAAACCTGGCCCATATAAACTTGGGTCCCCAATACAGAAGCTAGCATTCAGTGTAATGATGTACTAGAATGACAAGTTAATATATAATTGGGCAGTAACCAATGAATATTTGATGTATTCTCAATACTCTATAAAAGAATGGTGAATGATAAGTTTTTGTCACTGAAGCTTTTCCAGGCCACAGGCAAGAAAAGATGAGTGGTATTTTTACTGTGATAAATGGAGCCTCCACAGCTCTCCATGCCTCACCATTTCCTGAAAGACTGCAGAAATGTACCAGGCTCTGGCCAGTCCAGCTTTCACTCGCACTTGACCCTTAGCGACGGACACACTGATTCAAGAGGCCTGGATCTTGCAACAAATAAAACAAGTTCACTAGGAAGAGTGACCGTTCTGTTTAATCAAAGACCACTTTGTCACTACCGAAAGTAAAGATTTTCAAATTAGAAACAAAGAAGTACAGACCATGCTGACTCGGTGCTGTAAATCATTCCAATGTAAATTAAATATGTGAGTGATTAGGCTCTCATTTAAATAAAATCACCATTCCATTACTGCAAGCCCATTTTCAAGTGTAGAAGTGAACTGTCTACTTCAGCCAACGCCACATATAAAAATAAGTCTCAGCAAAATAAATTATTTGACATAGCTGCTTTCCTTCAATCTTCAATCTATCTTTTTTGGCAAAGGGTTAAAAAGTACATATAAAGGGTTTGTTCAGTTCTCCATCATTGTCTTCGCATTCACACTCTGTTTTTCGGTGGCCCGTGAACCCCTTTTTCATCAATGACCAATGGAGGGCAAAACTCTTGGCCTTGCACCATTGCATCCAAGCCCTGAAACACAGAGGATGAAATATTCATTGACTTGATAGTCAGTTTGACCCATGACTATTGCCACTGCCCATTTCATGAGATCCTCAGATCACACAGACTAGCATGACATTTTACCACCATGCTTTTTCAACATACCTCTCCTCCATATGACACAAGTGGAGAGATCTCACATTCAATTGGCTGATTGGTTGCACCATTCAGGCTCCTGTAATCAGGGGGTAGGGGTATGCAATGTTAATCCTGATGTTGACTTTCAAATGACCTATGCACAGAGACTATTCAAAATAGCCTACATGCTATTACCCTATTTCTGAACTAAGTGCTTCTTTGGAAAACCTCTATTGGCCTCAGATCACTGGCTTCCACAAAAAACCCTCCAACATTACAGGCAAAGCATTAAGAAAAGCACCATTTTAAATGGATACATGAAATGATTAGTACAACCATAAAAAAATAATCAAGGCTTCATATAATCCCTTGTAAGGGACTATTACAAAAATGCAACTTAAAACTATTTATGTGGAAGATGAGGAAATCCTACATTAATCAGATAAAAAGGACTTTTCTGGTTTGGTTGTTAATGGTCTATATAAAGTGCGTATGTGCGTGCGTGCGTCTATAATCATGAATAAACATCAATGTATGTAACCAGTATAGGCATTTAACGAATGTTCATAAAGTTCATAAAGTTGCCAGGTATGCAGTGTTGACCTCCAGATCTGGGATACTGGTTTAGGTTTTAGAACATAAGAACATATGATGACGAGAACAGGCCATTCGGCCCAACTAAGATCGCCATTTCTTAATTAAAGAGTATCCAAAACTGCATCAAGTCTAGACTTGAACACAGCAAGGGTCTCTGCCTCAACTACATGACCTGGCAACCTATTCCATGTATTGATAACTCTTTGTGTAAAATAATATTTCCTTACATCAGTGCGGAACTTACTCTTAACTAGTTTCCATTTATGTCCTCTTGTTTTACAGACTGAACTCACCCTAAAGAATCTATTATAGTTAACCTTACTGATTCCTTTTATAAATTTAAATACCTCAATTAAATCACCCCTAAGCCTCCTCTCGCTTAATCTCAATAGGTTAAGTAACTTGAGTCTTTCCTCATAGCATTTATATTTCATGCCAGGAACTAATTTAGTTGCCCTTCTTTGAACCTTTTCTAAAGCTTCAGTATCTTTTTTATAGTGCAGTGCCCAGAATTGCACACAGTATTCCAGGTGCGGTCTGACTAAGGCATTGTATAATTTCAATATAACCTCTTTAGATTTATACTCAATACTTTTGGCTATATATCCCAGCATCCTGTTGGCCTTTTTTACTGCTACAGCACACTGCCTAGATCCTGTTCAGCTTGGGTCAACCATTACTCCCAAGTCCTTTTCAAATTGAGCACATTTTAGTTTTTTTCCACCCATGAAGTAGTCTTGTTTAAGGTTCTTATTTCCTACATGCAAGATTTTACATTTATCTAAATTGAAAGTCATCTGCCAGGTATCTGCCCACTTTTGGATGCTGTTTAGGTCTTCCTGTATTACCTTAGTTGATTCTATACTGTTGGCTAGACCCCCTAGTTTTGTGTCATCTGCAAATTTTACTATTTTACTTCTAACCTCTGCATCAAGATCATTTATGTATATAAGAAATAGCAAAGGCCCCAACACCGATCCCTGCGGGACTCCACTTCGTACAGGACCCTGCTCTGATACAATTCCTCCCACAGTTACAGTCTGCTTTCTATTAGACAGCCAACTTCGAACCCACTCGGTGATGGCTCCTGTAATTCCCGCAGATGTCATTTTCAATATGAGTCTCTCGTGCGGAACTTTGTCAAATGCCTTTTGAAAGTCCAAATAGATAATATCATAAGCCTGGTTTGAGTCCAGACATGCTGTAGCTTCCAGTCCAGGAGGTTTGTTAAGCACGACCTCCCTCTGCGAAAACCGTGTTGGCTATCATTTAGAACACCATTTCGTTCCAGGAATAATTGCAAATTATCCCTAATGATGGATTCCAGTATTTTGCATGCGATACAAGTTAAGCTGACAGGCCTATAATTTCCTGGTTCAGTCCGGTCTCCTTTTTTGTAGATAGGTACTACACTGCCATGTTTCCAGTCATCTGGTATTTTGGCTGTGGTTGGAGGATTCTGGGAAAGTAGGACAAGGAAGCCCACCTGGTGGCATCTAAGAGCTGGATGCCACTCTTGACAACAAACTTCCCGCCGGCGTTGAGGACCCAGCGCTGGTGCAAGGACATGAGGGCATGGCGGGTGGTGAAGGGGTTGTCCTTCCCACCCTGACTGTCAGCATTCTTCAGGGGCGAGAATTCATCCTCCCTCACAACCTCAAACACCAAGAAAGTCCTGACAGTGACCCAAAAAGTGGGCCATGGTAAAAACAGTCAAGCACAGTGCTAAAGGATCACTCAGCAGTTGCCTCCAGCACAGCTGCTGAATTTAAACACATGCAGGTCTTAATACCACGTAACTGCAGTGATGTTTCCCCATAGATTTCACCAACAACTTTACAACATTTTTTCAGTTTTTTTGTTTCTTGTATCTTTTGTGCTACACTCAGTGATTATCAAAACTAGCCTCTCTGTTGTGTGCATCAAATATTCTACGCTTACATGCAGTAAGCGCAGAATATTTGTAATGCAGTTCTGACTGTTTCAGCTGACACTGGCCAACTACCTTTTTTAGTAAAATTACCAAGACTAAATCAGAAATAAAAATGTTAATGGCTTAAATGTTAATGGCTAATAATCAAAGGCTTGAAGGCCATAAGCAGAGTTCTTTCCATATACATGGCCTAGGTCATGTCCCCCTCTACAATGCAGGTGAAATCAGTGCCACAGAAATACTCTGTCACTGGATGAATCACACAGATACGAACATAAGAAAGTAAAAAAAAAAAAAACTACAGACCTCATAACACAGTGGTAAAGAGCCTTAAGTAGACATGAGCCTTAATTCATTTTAACTGCAATGTGCTGAGTATATACCTTTAGGCAACACATTTCTTGACAAGTTGCTGTCATTGGCACAATGACACAGATAAGAACATCAGAAGGTAGGAGTTCTGTAAGACTGTTCAGCCCATCCTCTAGTGAATCTAGATAGTTTGGTTTGGTTTCAAAGGCCTTGAAAATTGGTCTACACCATGCAAGTACTTCTCTTTGTGGATCAGGAGTCCAGAGCTTCCTAACAGTTCTCTTTGGTTTAGGAGGCTGGTTGCCAGAGCCATGTATGTGAAACCAGGCTGGAAAACTACTGCACTCACTTGGCAAACTGGAAGATGTCAAAGACAAATTTTTCCATTTTTATCCCATTCGGTTTGTCTGGTCCGATTAGCTGCCCTTGCTCATCCACAAATGGGATCTTTTTCTGGGCTATGTGGTGCTGCAGCTGTGGTTCATGAATGCTGAAGGAACACAAACATAAAAGCTTATGAGTCATACGCTGTACACAGGTCCTGCAGTCCTTTCAAATGAGAATAATGACTATTTAAAATTCACCTTTTACAATCGTTGTAATTCATCCTTTTATCATAAACTGACTAGATGGGAGAGTGAAATTTCGACTACTTACTTGTTTTTGTCATGTCTACTCAAAAACGGTTCAGGAATTAGGGAAAAAAAATTAACATCCAAAAGCCAAGTTAGCTTAATGCAAGCTGACAGGAGGAATGCGGAAGCTACCGGGCCAACTGCATTTGAGCGGCTGGCCTCGAGGCCTGTATGTATCAATGGAAATGCCACTTACTTCACAATGTCCTTAAGGAAGGCCAGCGTGAAGAAGTGGTTGGCGATGTTCCCTGCGCTGAACACCAGCCGCCCGTCTGTGCCGCGTCTCTCTGCTGTTGCTTGGGTGATCTCACTGTACTCCACCACCTGATAGTGCCCGTCCACCTTGCAGACCACGCCTACCGGCTCGGCGGGGTGGGTCCTCTCCACGACCTGGTGATTCAATTCAATTCAATTCAATTTTATTTGTATATCGCTTTCACAACACAAGTTGCCGGCAGTGTAGCATAGTGGTTAAGGAGCAGGACTCGTAACTGAAAGGTTACTGGTTCGATCCCCGCTGGGACACTGCTGCTGTACCCTTGGGCAAGGTACTTAACCCACAATTGCCTGCTCCAGCTGTATAAATGGATAACATTGTAAAGAACTGTAACCTATGTGAGTCGCTTTGGATAAAAGCGTCTGCCAAATGAATAAATGTAAATGTAAGTTGTCACAAAGCAGCTTTACATTGTTCCCAGGCCTGAGACTCCCTGAGAGCAAGCCTAAGGCAAAAGCGGCAAGGAAAAACTCCCTAATTAACAGGAAAAAACCTTCCTAGAATGTTTTGATTCTTGGTGCGCAGTTGGCTTGATAGGCAGGGCAACGAGGTAGCAGGACTGGAAATCGGGATGTGATGCTTGGGCTACAGCTCCAGGCAGGAGCCCAGAGCAGGGATAGGAAACAAACACAAAGCAGTGATTAGTGGATGTTAATTGCAAGAATGGAAACAAAGGCATAAAGGCAAAGGGGGGAACAGAGGGGGGAAGAGGGATGCATATGTGTAATAAAGAAAAATCCCAGCAGATAAGCACTATGGCAGCATACCTAGGGGACGAGAGGCAAGGGGCCAGCACAATCATGAGGGTGATCCTAAGGCAGTGAACACCAGACCACAGCCAGATCAGCTGAACACAGAGTACCCAGGCCATGGTGTAGTGACAGCAATGATCACTTATTGCACCAGAGACTCAACGATCAATGTCAGCGCCGTGCCGTGTCCCTCAACTGAAGGATCTGAAATAAAGATACGTTTTTAGCCTAGACTTAAAAGCAGAGGGAGACCCTGCTCCCCGAACTTCGGTGGGTAAATTGTTCCACAAAAGAGGGGCTTGGTACGAAAAGGCTCTACCGTCTATAGTACTTTTACCCACTCTTGGAACAATGAGAAGTCCCGCACTTTGGGAACCTAGAATTTGTTTTGGAGTATATGGGCAAAGAAGGTCCTTAAGATAGGGAGGGGCAAGCCCATTTAAAGCTTTAAATGTAAGGAGAAGTATTTTGAAATCAATGCGGTATTTGATAGGTAGCCAGTGGAGAGAGGCTAATACTGGGGTGATGTGCTCAAAGCACTTTGTTCTGGTTAGAATATGAGCTGCTGCATTTTGAACCAACTGAAGGGGCTTTAAGGAGGCATATGCACATCCTGACAAGAGGGCATTACAGTAGTCCAATCTGGATGTAACAAAAGCGTGGATTAGCTTTTCAGTGTTGTGTATTGATAGAATTTTCCTGATTTTGGCAATATTCCTCAGATGAAAGAAGGTCCAAGCACGGATCCTTGTGGTATTCCATGTCTTACTCTGGAGAGTTTGGAAGACTTATTGTTAATGAAGACAAAGTGATGTTGCTCTAAAAGATAAGACCTGAACCAGGATAGACCCTTTCCACTTATGCCAATCAGGTTATCACATCAGTCTAATAGAATAAGATGATTGATAGTATCGAAGGCTGCACTTAGGTCTACGAGTACAAGTAGGGAGATACAGCCATTGTCAGAGAAGAGAAGTAGGTCATCAATTACTTTTAGGAGAGCGGTTTCAGTGCTGTGATGTGGTCTAAACCCAGACTGAAAGACTTCCAGAACATTATTGGACTCTAAAAAGGGGCAAAGTTGCTTTGTTACAACTTTTTCTAAGATTTTCAAGATGAATGGGAGATTTGAGATGGGCCTGTAGTTCGTCAGATCATTCGGGTCTAAAGTGGGCTTCTTCAGAATAGGCCTGATGACTTCGTGTCTCGCTGCTAGTTCGTCTCAGTTCATCTGTTTCACTATGAGCCGTTTGTCCTGTTCTGCCTGCTGGCCTGCCTGCCTGCTTTGCCAATTTTTTCCTGTTTCTCTTGACCTCGTTTTCTTGGATCTGATTTTGGTATTGTTCGCTGTGTTTCCCTGGTTTTGACTTCGCCTGTTTTTGACCTCGTTCTCTGGATACCGATTTTGAACACTCTTTGTTCATCCTGCCTCCCTGTCAGGGGACTTCAAAATAAGACACAGAGTTATTAAACAATACATTATCAACCCTAATTCAATCAAGCGACTGTTAGATCAGATGCTGAATTAATGTATTTTGTACTTAAATGAATGAATAAACTTTCTCGGGATTTTTATCAACTGCTAACAATATATTCCATTAGGATAAGTAAGAATAATTGCATGGGGCACAACTACATTATTAATAAGTCTGTTAGCTCCTGAGATGGCTTTAAATGCTTGTAGATAGAACAGTAATGTAATTAAAATGGCAATATATACTAAGTCATACTTTTACTACTACTACTACTACTATATACTATTTGTGAGCAGAAACCATGCAGAAAATGCAGTAGGTGATTTATAATTTAAAATCTCAGAAAAGTCTATCACAGACAATAGATCAGTCTCCCAGTTTAACAATATGCATGTCAGTACTACAGATTTTAAATCGTGTGTGTGTGTGTGTTTGGGGGGGGGGGGGGGGGGGGTACACTGGCCTAAGTAAGTAGGCAGGTGATCCATCTCAAATGCTGTCTGATCTCTGTCCATCTGTCACTTAAAAATGCCAAACTTGACTCCTAATGATGAGTTTCCACTGAGGAGAGGTATGCTAAAGGCCACATCACTGGCGCAGTACTTCTCCTTACATTTAAAGCTTGTGTAAAACGGTCTGACTGGGTCCACATTTCAGTACCTGCCTAACTTCACCTCACAGATCTCCACGCATCACATCGCACTCGTTCATTATGTGGCATTTTTAGGATCTTGCTCTCAGACAAATACAGTTGAATGCACCACCCCTCATGCAAGAGTGCATATGAAGATAGTTAAAGTTAATTTCTACTGATAAGAATTATACCGTCATACAAAAAAATATATAGTAATAGAAATATGTTGTTCAACCAAATAATATATTGGAAATATAATTAAATTATATTAAAACAAATCTGAAATATATTCCAACATACCAAAATGGGAATATATGGGCCATTATAATTATACTGTAGAAAAAAAGTAAAAAAAAAAAAAAAACACAGTGATGGCAACTCTCTACTACACATTTTAAGCTTGCTGTTGGATTCACTTTTGAAATCCATTAAAAACAGAGGCACATTTCCCAAAAATTATTATTTTAGTGTTTTTATACAATCCTTTATTAATTAAAAACACAACATGACTCAGGTTCATTATTGGAATGTCACAGTGAAAATTGCTGGTGCTGTTCAAGCTACAATGCTGTCCAGTCAATAGTTTGAAGAAATTTTGTGCCCACGGTAATTGGTGAAGTGGTGTCTTGCCTGCTCACAATTATTTCCATGAAGCAACACCCCCTTAGTTCTTCACAAAAGCAAAAAATGTTGGCTGAGGAAGTGCCCAGTTTGTCAGCTGCATTTCAAGACAGCACCATTTTTCACCTGTAAAAAGCATCTGCCTTCCTCCTGCTGTGTCATCCATGCTCACCTAAATTGAAATTTTCCTTACAATTTAGCTGTGTTCTCTGCAATTTTCTCTCAAAATGGCTTATTTGCAAGGTGCTTTTGAAGTCAGTGCAAGACAAGAGACAGTATTCATACTGTAATGTTTTTTTTTACTTTAATTTTGCATTAGTCATCACACTCCATTGAATAACATGTTACATGTTGTAAGTGAGCCGAAACAGATTCTTATGGTGGATTGCTTGATTCTAACAAGAAGAGTTTCTAAATGGCATTAGCACAAGAATGCTTGTGTCACAATGCTTTTCAGTCACTATATACAGTTTATTCATATATCAGCACTTCTTATAAGTGGAGCACACTGCAATGACTGATCCTCCCATGATAACCAGAGTCAGGATCAGCCAACTGAAATCATCTTGCTCTGAGAAAGGGTCGAGATGAGTGCCCTGCCACCATTAACTCCTTGTACTTCAAAAAATTCTGGTTCAGTTACTGAGAAGCAATACAGCTCATGGCTCATAGTTTGAAGAGATGACAGACAAATCACATGCGCAACCAGGAACGCCCAGCAAAATCAGCCAATCCTGCTGGCAGATGAGGACTTCCAATACCAGGCCCCAATGAGACAGCACCCACAGCATGTTAAAAGGAATGCCCTGGATCATGGACAGGAAGTAGATGATATCCAGGGGCATCCTGTCCATTATTCTCCTAACATCTGCTTGTGGATGCATTATGTGAAATATCTGTTGTGAAAAATAGCGCTATCTAATATGAAAATAGTATATTCAAGTGTCATATTCTCCCACTGAACTGTGCTGAATTTTTTTCTGCTTCAGAACTGTACATCACTTCCCAACTATCAACAAAAGGTTTATATACAGTACTTTGGTGGTCAAAACGTGACTTTTGGTGTAGCTAAAAGCAAAAGTGTAATCGGTAAAGAATTTACTCATACTCAGGAGAAATTGAGGCCTCATGTTATCTGATGTGGAGACTCTTGAGTAGACAGGTTATGTGGCTTTAGCCATTTCCCACGTGCAAAACAACATCTTTTTGGAGTTTCTGACATCAAGTGCTGATACACTGCTGGCTCCTCATATATTTAACAGTCTCAAACTGGTGATGTCAATGTCACTTAAGGATGAGTCAATCAAAATTCAAACTAAATACTTTGCCACTTGCCAGTGACAAAGGATAAAGCCATTTCCATTAGCGTTTTTTTTTTTTTTTTTTTTTTTTTTGAGGTGCAAAGCTGAAACAGGTACAACATGAGTGAATCAATCACTAAGCAACAGGCGATTTTAAAACCTGCAATAGGCCTTCCCTGATCGAGAATATTCTCCCCCAGATACTCAGCATTACATTTTTTCAAACCCACAGAAATTAGTTTCCTGCTGTGTAGCCTGAGATTCAGTAGATCTGGGTATGGGCTGGGAATACCCCAAAGGCTTTTTCATTTTCCTGCCTTGAGATGGGCAGTCTCCTTCGTACCTTTGGGGATATTACCTCCCTTTGCCACTACTATCCAAACTGAAGAGGCAGAACTAAGCAAATATTTCTCAGATATTGTAGCCAGATAGATGGCTGGTGGCATTTTCACATAAATAGGAAGATGTGAACAAAAACAGGTGAGCCAGCATATACATGTTAAGTATGTTACACAACACTGCCCAGGAGAGTCTTACTTATTATAAATATTGTTATCATTATTATTAAGCAAATGTAATGTAATGTAAAGAAATGAGGATGGTACACACTTCCTCAGTGGAGTACACTGTAAGTCACTCTGGATAAGAGCATCTGCTAAATTCCAATAATGTAATGGATGGGTGCAGTGTTTTCTCCATGTTGTTAAACCTCCTGTTAAACCTCCTGTGTGAGCTCTACAAACACAACAAGTGTTTGCAACATGAGTAATGACAACAATGACAATTCTATATACCTGTACTTGTATGTATATTAAATAAAGGTTTTCAAAAATGCCTGTATTTTTTAGGGGTGTGCAAAAATATCGTTTTTTCAATTAATCGTTTTTTGAAATTCGTCTGATTAAATATCGATATGTAAAATTTATGGATCGATCTTTTAGGCTAATATGTATTTTTTCTGGTTTTCTAGTTTCATTTCTGAAATGGTTAAACCCCCCGCCCCCCCGCATTAGATGTCGGTCTCTCGTTTAATTTTTAACGTTTAACGACCTGTGAACGCATAGAGGAAAACCTGTTACATCAATTTTTTTACTATGATACGACCTCTCAGTGTTCACCGTGGCTAACCCTACACTCACACAGGCGACACAGGAGAGAAACAAAGCAACTGACTACAGTTCATTTTCAATGAGAGTTTGCAATTTACAGCGACAAGAGACAAGTGACCGCTGCAAAGCCAGCTAGGTGGGGCTAAATAAGACTAGACTCGAGGTCTGGTTAAATGCAAATACTGAGCGATATGACACGGCAAAGGCAGCGTGACACACGTTGATTCATATATATATGCACTGCAGTCACAGCTTTTTAGCTTTAACTTTAATATAGTGCCCAACCACTACCTAGCTACCTAATTAGCTAATGTTTTGTCAGTCATTGTAGCTACCTTACAAACCAGCTTTGCCTGAGCTAACTGATGCAAACACATTGCTGCTTCGTGTCATTAATAAGTAGGCAATGATACAGGTTGGTTTTGTATTTAAGGAACTATACCCATGTGTTCCTCAAATAAAAAGATTTTGGTATACAGCCATGCGTCGCTTAACGTCCACGATACGTTCTGTGAAATAGGATGGATATGTGATTTGGACATTGTGCCAACACCATACTATATTCTTAGCAAACCTATATGGAATAGGCACGAGATTGGATGCTGCTGCTTACGAGTCGAAACATACTATACGGTAAACTTTTTAATTCACATTAAAACAATCATAGAAAGTACAGTACAGTACACAGGCTACATAAGACATCAGCATAGGCGTTTATTATGACTATCAAAACATATGTATTATACGGTATACTATGTACTGTACCATTATACGCCAGGCAGCGCAATCGCTTTATTTCCATGAGACATGAGATAGACGTGTTGCGAGCGGGAGGCGTTGCCTTCACGAAGTCCGGTTACGTCCGCTATGTCCCGTTCTGCAATCGGGATTTTTAAACTTTATTATAACCTTATGGTACTACGGACGTATATGCAAACGGATTTTGTCTGAATGGACGTTAAGCGGTGCATGACTGTACAAGCCTTTGGCCTTTTCTTTAGTGATTTTCACAATTTCCAGTGACTCTGCATTTGTAAATTTGTGTTCCCTTTAGAGCTTTTTAAACATATCTCCAAATATGGAAAGCTGCTATATAGTATTTCATATCTCATTCTTATCTTATCGATATCGAATCGGAATCGAATCGAATCGGATTGAATCGAATCATTAGCTTGTGAATCGGAATCGAATCAAATCGGGGGATCTGTGCCAATACCCAGCCCTAGCATTTTTGTTTGCCTTGAACGTGCTCACCTGCAAGCCAATGGCTCTTATAGCCATTGTAAATATTACAGTTTCTTCTACTGTTCAGAGAAAAGATCTGCAGTTAGTGTTTATTTGTCATGATCTCAGGTGATATATTAGATAATATTTTCTAAATATTTCAGATTAACCCATAATCAGTATTTTAGATAATACAGTGGACAATGTTTCAGATCACCCCCTCAGACTGACTTTATTACATTGGATAATATTTCATCATAAGCATTTGCAATATTTGAAATGATATTTTTAGATAATATTTGAAGTGATATTTCAGGTGCTACCTGAGAATATACCTGGGGAGATATTTGAGGTGATATGTGAGATGATATCTGAGCTGATATTTGAGGTGATATTTCACATCTCGGACTGACCTTGGCCCCACAGTCTCCTTCCTTCAGCACGCAGAAGCCAATGAATGCAGGGTCAGCCACCTTCACCAAGATGTTGTCCACGCAGTACACATGGATGAACTTGATGCCCCGCTTCTCCATGTCCTCCAGGATCTTCTGGGTTCCCAGGGCCCTGTAGAGGCCCCCGTTCCCGTCTAGAACACAGGAATGTGCTTAAAAACCACACCCACATTCTGCCCACTCAAAGGTAAACCCACAGTTATCACACCCCACATAAGAACTCTTTTTGACCTCTGGGTATTGGCTGATCCTTAAGCTAAATTTGTTCTGAATGAATAAATGAAGAGATTACCCCTGACAAAGGCTTCAAAAATCTGCAACACCAGGGTTAAGTTCCATTTGAATATGTTCTCACCCATAAAAATAAAGGCGTCTGTACAATCTCTCAATCTGAGATATATATGCCTTGCGTTTTAGCCTTGCAGTAGGAATACATACCTTCATTCAATTTTGAATAAGTAAATAAAGTGGTAACTATCTGCACGCATCTGAATTACCCGGAGACATGGATATTTTTCCTTTGGCTTCCAGAATGATCTTCCCACTATAGTCCATGGCTGGTAGCATGCCTTGTTGAAAGAAGACCACGTTTTCCTCGCTCAGGCCAAAGAATTTGTGCTGAGAGAAGAACTCTTTGGTGGCATCCATGGTCCGCCCACTGGTCATGATGTACCTTAAGGCAATCCCATCAACACAAAGTGTTCTAATAATGAGAAACCTGTTCACATGGTGTGTTTACATAACGCATGCCCCATTAATACAGTGCATTTTCATAAAGGACAACCGATTAACACTATGTGTCATATCGTCCCAGCTAAAGTCAGATCTTGGAACCACTAAGCAGGGAAAATGAAACCCTGGGAAAGTGTTTGGATGGATGTTCCAAACACATATAACCCGACATTGTAAGGCTCATTGACCTGATGTGTGTGTGTGTGTGTGTGTGTGTGTGTGTGTGTGTGAGAGAGAGAGAGAGAGAGATGCCCAACAAAAGGGTCATTATCATTTTGTCCCAGTGAGTTTCAAGCTTTAACATACACTTATCACATTACAGTTGCCAACAATTGTACAAGTAAAATTATTGATCACTGTTCAAAGAACAGACCCAAGTGCTTATTAAAGAGCATCATTATAAAAGGAAATAAAATGGTCAGATTTTACAATATCTTTTTGTGAAATGCAGTCCTGTCAATACTTGTTGCCAAGTAACAACATGCTTTGAGACAAAGGGAGGTCTTGCAAACACCGCCAAGAATAACGAAAGCTGCGCTCCAAGGAAACTGGCTGCAAGAAATTCCTGTCAGATCTGATTTGAAGGTGCTTCCTGTTGTGACCAGGCCAAGTGTAAATCACTAAGCTCCAGTCAGACGGATGTCATTGCCACCCTTACCACGCAAGTGCTTGAAGCTGTTCCCGTTGGCCTGCTGGTCAAGGAAGTTAATCTCTCTAATTATCTAACCAGTTGGGTATGTTCAGATTGCGGCTGAGGTCCTTAAAGAAGAATGAAACTGGGGAGGAGCACTTGACTGCGCCTGCTCAATCAGCCTCACAATGAAAAGTGGCTTGGAATGTCCAACTGAACATGTCCCCTGGGGTCTGTTTTCAAACGCTGACTGGTTTCCTCCTCAGAGTAATTCCATGACACTTTTGTAATAAATACACATATTGCTTGTAAGATAATGTTCAATTTCCACACAACATACCCTTGGTGACCTTTAATAAATATATATATAAGCTGATAAATGTTTCAGAGAAAAAAAAACAGTTATTGGATTACAGTAGGGTTTATTGGATTATAGGCACCTGCTATCTCTTTGACAATAAAAACCTTTAAGGTGGCTGCTGTTGCCAAGCCAAGCAAGCTATTTGGTTTCTGCAGCTCCCAGACTCAGAGCTGTTGTTTCTAGGGAGCAGAGTCACACCTTACCAGGGGATGCAGCACATGGTTCCGTGCTTCTGCCCAGCAAGATGCTCCATCTTCAGAATCCGCTCTGCCTGGAGCTGGAAGAGGGACTTGTGGGATGGCAGTCCGACATTATACATGCCTTTGGGGTATGAGACCCCAAGCCTGGTGCCTTGACCACCAGCCAGCAAGAGAACGGCCACACTGCTCTGGGAGATGTGCCGGAGGCCTGGAGGAGAGGCGAGAAGAGGCTGGTGAGAGACACTGAAATCCATGCTTGCAGTGGTGCCACTCCACCAGATGTTTTAGGTTATAATTAGATATTCAGCTCTTGTGTTCCTCCTGTCCTCCCTAGGAGATTCTGGCACTATCTGTGTTCCTATGCCAGCTATGGATGATTTGTTTTAGACCATGACCCTTCCAAAGCAAATGAGATTTCTAGTTCATCACTAGTTCATTATCTAGTGACTATCTAGTCACTAGATAATGAACTACACTCACAGTTATCAATGGATGCAGAAGTATTTGTTTCTAATGAGCATGGCGAATTGAAATGGCGATTCAGAAAAGCTGCTCAGGCCAAGGAAATCATATGTGACCAAAAGAGCAGAATCAAGTTAGTCACAGAGAAAAGGAGCCACGTAATTTGGGACAGCAGTACCAATGGTCTTCCAAGGTCTACAATGAAGATGCACTTTTTCAAAGGGAGTGCCTGCTGTGATTCTTCTTGGTGAAACACCAAATGAGCAATTTCATTACAGTGGCAAAGCCTGGCCAGTGTATGTGACAATGTTCCAGTGACATCGAGTAAAACATGCCACACAGCGAGACCTGTGTCGCTTGGTTACACTGGAATAATGGGTGTGGCCCATCGTGAGAATGTGGGGTGTTACTTTGGCACTCCCCAGGCTCAGAGTGAGACCTGAGTCACTGTGTCGCCTGGTTACACTGGAACAATGGGTGTGGCCCATTGTGAGAATGTGGGGTGTTACTCTGGCACTTCTCAGGCTCAGAGCGACGGAGTGTGCGACACCTCTGAGACTCAACCCTCTGCCCCAGAGCCTGTCAGCCCTAAATGAAAAAAGAGATACAATCCATATCGCCCCAAATTGACTTGCCTGTTGCCTTATTGAAAACGAGCTGGTAAAACCTGGAGGGCGGGCTTTGAGCAAAGATATGCTCTGTGAAGTACGTGAGACCTGGTGCATTTACTGCGTGAGTCAGCCTACCAATGGCCAGTGGCCGCAAGTAAGCTTGCTGCTTGTGAACTAACTCAAAAACCAAGGTTTTTCCTCGAAATACATTACGAAACCCCTTAACATCAAAGTTATTTTCAATTTTAAGTTCATTTTCAAATACAGCCTGACACTTTCCCAGACACTTTGAGCTTAATCTCAAGATCCGTATTAGGTATCCACACTGAATGACTGGCAAAGATTCATCGTTTATGAGAGAGGAGCCCTTTAATTGTGAGCGGCAGAGCTTCGTACCAGCTGCTTACCCTCCTCTTCCCAGGTCGCAAGGCTCTTGTGGTCTCGGGCAGTACTGCCCATTGCCTCTGCGGGCACCGGCTCCATCCTGGCATCCACGCTCTGCCTCTGGCCACGCCCTGACGTCTCCATGGCTCTGCTGAAGAAGCTGTTTATCTCTGCGAGCTCCATGCCCTCCAGGTCCCGGGCCAGCTCGGCCTGCTCCTTGGCGCTCAGCTCGGGCCAGAATCGCAGCAGGTGAGACTGACCGGACTCCGCCAGCCTTTGGGTCAATCTGCCTGCGTCCATGATTGCTGCGCTGCAAAGGCAACATGCAGCCTCATTTTATTTCAGGTCCCCATGTATAGTGAAGAACCAAACACCCATGCACATGACCACATGATCACATGTCAAAGGCTTTACCTCCTCATTTCCATCACCTGCAGGGACCAAGGAAAATGCCCTGGGCTACAAAACAGAAAAGTGGAGTGGCGTAGTGGTACAAAGCAGGTCTTCATACAGCCTTGTGAATGTTTAGATCTCTGACATTTGAATTTTTGGACTTACCCCACACACGTTTGATCTGAGGTGTGCTGCACACAGTCAGGCAGCAATGTGTCGAGGTGCTTACGGAGCACAGGTCATTACCCAAAAGCTGCCAGTTTAGTTTGCCGATGGGACACAGCTGCAAAAGTGCTGTATCTCAAATTGCTTGAGAAAATATGCAAACGGATGGCATGTAAACTATGCAAATAGGGTGCATAAGGGTGTCTGCTTAGCTAATAATAAAAAAACGTAAGAAAAAAGGCCAAATCATAAATACCACATAGGTGACCTGTGTGTCTGTATTAACTCTCAAGGAATGCAGGCTGGGGATTCACAGCATTATGTAGAATGTGTTTGAATGCACCACGGCGGCAGTTTTCTTGAAAGAATTGTGCCACAATACATTCCAGACACGCCTGTCCTATGTAACGCCATTAGGAAAAAAAAACTGGGAGGACAGATTTGTCACAGCAATTTTAGGTCTCATTTGCCTGGCCAGCCCAAACATTTGAAGAGTACTGCCGCAACTTTAACGTATGAACGATGCTGGCGTTTTGCAGCTGTTCTAATATCATCTATCTATTCAAACCGAAAATTATTCAGGGTGACAAGTGCCAAACGCAGGCAACCTGGACAGGCGAACGCTGCTACAGCGACGTTTTGAAAAGCACTAACGCGCTGATTATTCCAGACGTCTAAGGCAACTGCGGCTGCTGATCAAATTCACAGTGGAAAGTTTTTCACTTTCCTTTTGAGGTGGGATGCCAACAGAGTTCGATGTAAACGAACAAATGATCTGAATTAGAAAATAAATGTTCTGTACATACCTTCAGGGGACGTCCGTCTGTCTGGTGCCTTCAACGCAAACTAGTCGTACAAGTAGTAGCTGTAAAAGTAGTCATCTTATAAGTCCACGCCCCCATATTGCCGTCGCTTGACGTAGCGCCGTGGGCAAATAACGACTTAAGTGCACAGTGCTAAATGCAAGGCAAAAAAAAAAAAATATTTAAAAATATGGATAAGGTTGAGGAAGGGAATAAATCTGAAAATTTAAAAGAATTTTAAAAAGAATTATTTCTGTGTAAGTTAGTACACAACTTTGCACCAAATTGTACAAATATGGCTTAGCAAATCAACAAATTAAATACGATCAGGTATGGGGAAAGACTATTGCGTAGCCTATATTTCACTGAGGCCTCTACGTTTCTTTACCCTGTATGTATCAATGGGAAACGCGTGACACATGTTTACCTCGCTGTTTATGGTTATGACGGACATTAAGTAAAATAATTCACCTGAGAGCAGGCTACCCACCTGCTGTTTGGTGTGAAAAGGAACTGAGCATAACGGTCGCTGCTGACGGGAGGTTGCCCTAAAATTTGTCCCGAAAAGTTTCGGTTAGACTAAGACTACCATTTTAAGGTAGACACTAATGACACCAATCACATGTCTTTCTGTGCATCTATAGTGTGTGGTTACGTACAAACTCACATGGATAAATGCGAACATTTATATAAGATTTTGAAGAAGGCTAACTTTAATTCTAAATGTATAATAAAGTAGATAGGCTACTCTCCAATTGAAACACAATGCAACATTTCACTACAATAAAGTAACAAGATGTAGTCTTATATGTTATTTCTATGGAATAAAGTATAAGTACAAAATAAAACATAAGCTAACGCTGTCCCAGTTTTTGCTTTTAATTTGATTTTCTGGCTCAAAGCCAGAATAATCAAGACGGGCTACAGAAATATGTTTCATTAAGTGCCATACTACAAGTGCAAACTGAATATTCATTTTGTATTACGTACATTATGTATTATTATTATTTTTACTTATGGAGTATGCAAAAGTATAGTCCGATTCATTCCATTAATAGCATCATTAAAGTATGAAAGCAGATCCTTTTTTAAAACACCGGAAGTGAATTCACACACGCAGCGTCGAATAAACGGTCCGTTTATTGCAAAGAGGGGGTATTATTTAACTAGATGGTGATACATGTTGTAAATTGTTGTTGATACTGTTGTAACATGCCTAACTGGGGATTATAACGACATTTTGTGTTCTTGCACGTGGCAATGTATCCGTAGTTGTGTGTGAAATAAAATTATTAGCCATCTCTGGAGAGTGCTCTCCGTCTGTATCAGCTAATGATTTGTCAGACTGTAGCAGAGCTGACGTGATTAGCTCGTGTGAGTCCCGCGTAAAACCTTAGGTAGCGGGTAGCAGGTAGCCGAGCGGTTGCAGCGGCTACGTCACTCTCCCGAGACCTGGTTAAGTAGCGTTGTTGCCGACAGGTTAAGGGCAATTTGCCTTTAGCTCAACTGGCAACGACGCTGGCCGTTAGGCCAGGTTCACACTACATGACTTTCAAAGTCGTCAGATCGCTGTACTGTTCACAAGACACAACTTGCTGTCTTGTAATCGGGAATTCTGAAGTCGTTGCGGTTTGCACACTACATGACTGATCAGCGGCAGGAGGGGTCACACATTACAAGATTTTTCACCAGGAGGAATCTGCGACTAGTCTGTCTGGTCTCCAAACTACGTTTCATAGCCTATTCACAGTACTGCATGAATTTATTATTTTTTGAAAACATCAAAAAGGCATCGGTGCTCCTGCCAAAGTTCAACCAAATTTTCCTCCATTTCTTGGGTCCAATCAGATCACGGAACGTCTGTTGTAGCCATGCTTGTTGATGTCCTACAACTCCTCCCCCGGGTTTCCGCTCACCCCGTGTCTTGCGCTCTCATTGGCTGTAGCTCGTCGCGGCACTCACTTCCAGTCACTACACTTTTCACACTACAGAATTTGGACTCCCCGACAGGTCCAGATACACTATATGGCCAAAAGTATGTGGACACCTGACCATCACACCTATATGAGCTTATTGGACGTCCCATTCCAAAACCATGGGCATTAATATGGAGTTGCCAGATTCATCCATCAGATTACCTGATAGTGAAGAGTGATTCATCACTCCAGAGAACGCGTCTCCACTGCTCCAGAGTCCAGTGGTTGCGTGCTTTGCACCACTCCAGCCCTCGCTTGGCATTACGCATAGTGATGCTGGGTTTGTGTACAGCTGCTCGGCCATGGAAACCCATTTCATGAAGCTCCCCGACACACAGTTCTTATGTTGATGTTGCAGCCAGAGACAGTTTGGAACTTTGTAGTGAGTGATTCAACAGAGGATAGGCGGGTTTTATGTGCTATACGCTTCAGCGCTCAGCAGCCTCGCTCTGTAAGTTTGCGTGGTCTACGGCTGAGCTGTTGTTGCTCTTAGACGCTTCCACTTGACAATAATAGCACTTACAGTTGACCGGGGCAGAAATTTCACGAACTGACTTGTGGCAAAGATGACCTGCGTGAAGTTGGCACCCCAAGTATTTAAAAAGTTCGAAATGGTATTACTGTTCGTTTGTGCTACGTTTGTGCCGTAAAAATTTTCGTTTGTGCTGCTATGGTTTTTTAGATATAACAAATTATATTGTATGTGCTGTGACGTCAACCAGCACCCCAAAATCCTCCGAATTGCTCCAAAATTATCTCGTTCGTTTGTGCTGCTATGGATTTGTAGATATAAACATATTTTTGGGTGATGACGTCACCAGCACCCCAACCTTCTCCGAATTGCTCCTAAATGGTCACGTTAGGTTCTGCTACGTTTGTGCTGGTTTGTGCCATGATAATTTTCGCTCGTGCGGTCATGCTATGGATAAACACTGTACCTGCAGGGCCGGCCCGCGCCATAGGCAGCATAGGCAAATGCTAAGGGCGCCGACCATCCAGGGGGCGCCAAAAACGGGAGAGAAAAAAAAAATTACTCTTCTTAAAACTAGTTGGTATTATATATCTTAATAGGAAGATAATGAGCCAAAATATCTAACTGCATAGCAAACCCTATTAAATATGAATAAAAATAATAATAAAAATGATGATCACACTTTACTTTCCTGAGATGCTCCCCCTTCCCCCCGGACTAATTAGGCTCTACCTGCTGGCGGAGGGGGGAGGGGGGGGGAGAGGGGCACGCATTGACGTGACCCCAAAAGTAAGCTCGACAACAAGACAACGACGACAGGACAACAACAACATGTCAAAACGTCCCAAACTGTCTGGTGCCCAGGAGAGGAAAAAAAGAAAAGAAGAGGAGGAAAAAAGAGAGAAAGACAGAGGTAATGTTACAATAAAGGTGATGTCATGACATTATTTGTACGTAGAAGAACAACGACACGTTGTTAACCAAACATGGTTTGCTAATCAATAAATAGCTAGCGTGAACTGTTTTAACTTCAGTTAGGCTAATGGCATGTTACGAAGGACCAAAGCTGTTATGAAAAATGACACTCCCACCCAGCTTCCAAATATGTAAATATTATAGGGTCAGCAAGAGTTAAAATTAAAATAAAACTTGTTTACATTTTTATTGAAAACTGGTTAGCTCACGTTTTCTTAGCTTGCAATATTAGCCTTAATCAAAAAGCTAACGTGTTATTCCTTTTCCTATAGTTTTAAGCCTGCACAGTGCACATCATTCCTGTTATAGCATACCTTAGTATTCCTACATTCTATATTATAGTGCAGTTTACTACTTCTTTGCATTCTGCTAATCAGCATTTCCTTGTAATGACAAAAATTGAATCTTATATCATTTGCATATCAGAAAAGTATCAAACATGTACAGCGTCATCATGCACATATCCGTTAGATTTTTAATTTGTCATATTTCAGTTTATTCTTAAAATCATATTATGTATCATATATTTATTATTAGATTGGTGTAATATATTCCTCTTCTCTCTTCAGATGCGCTGTTGAGGTTTCTCAGTCCCACTCCTGCAAATCTTGGGTCATCTACAGCATCAGCCAGCCGGACATTGATGGCACAGAACTTGCAAAGGAAATGCAGAATTTTCCACCATTGCCATCAAAGAATGTGACAAACATGGAACTCTTGACCTTCCTGCATGAGAAGAAGCTGGCAGAAATTTACCCCAACATGTGGGTTGCTCTGAGAATCTTTGCCACTCTTCCTGTCACAGTGGCTACTGCAGAAAGAAGCTTCTCAAAGCTTAAACTGATAAAAACCTACCTGAGAGCTACAATGATGTAGGAACGTCTAAGTGGACTTGCCATCATTAGTATAAATCATGTGGTCTCAAGTAAGCTATCATACGATGATGTTATAGATGACTTTGCTGTAAGAAAGAGCAGGAGAGTTAAGCTGTAGCAGCAGGTGATATGAGGTTGAGTAGGTGGTTGTGTAGTTTTGATGCAGTACCAAAAAGCACCAGTAGATGTCTTTATAAGAGCCCCCTTTCTCTTTTATTGATATTCTTGTAATTTTTTTTTTTTTTTGGCAATACTGGGTTTTTTTAACATCTTATTGTGTGCAGTGCCTTATTTATATTGTATTTATAATTTATTTTATGCCACTGGTTTACACTTTTTTATTTTGTGGCTATTTAAATCTTATACTTTATTTAAGCTATTCATATTGTATTTCAAAAATTCATTTCATATTTTTATTGTATTTCTTTCTAATTTGTTCCAAGTGTTTTGATTTTGCAATCGCAAATAAAAGAATGTCGAAGACAAAACTATTCAGTTCCTTGTGAGTATGTACACCAGCAGTCGAATTTACTCCGATGCAAGGGGGGCGCCACCTAAATTTTCGCCTAGGGCGCCAAATTGGTTTGGGCCGGGCCTGTGCCGGTGCACCGATGCGAATCGGTGAATCTTACCATCCCTAGTGTAAAAACGTGCTAGGAATATTACACGGCCCACACACACACACTGAAACAGCCTTTACTATAAACAGCAATGCTACAGAGAAAGGGCATTCACAGTGCATATTCAAGCTGATAAGAGTTTTTATCTTTCTAAACCAACAGGTACATCTGCAGTGGTACAGAACACCCTGTTTTACTGAGGCAAAATCACAACATCCTTAGAGACACAAATCGAACCGCTGTTCAATACTTGAATAAAACAAGGACATAAAAATACAATAAACACAGCAGCAGCATATAACAGCAATAATGCAACAGCAGCACAATCCAATAAAATCCAGTAAAATCCAATTTGCGCAGAATATTTAGGGATTTTCTTTAGTAAATCTCGGCCACGGTGTTCTTTCAGCCGTTCTTTGCTGTGCTTTTAGTTTTTATGCCCCGCCATCATATTTTCTTGTGAAACGTATGTGACATGTTATTTGAAATTCGTCGTATTGCGACGTTTGCATTGCGAATTTAATGAGGCGCTAAATGAAGCAATAAGAGACAGACTGGTGTGCAGCCTGTGGACCGGAGCCATACGGAAACGATTGCTAATGTAACGGGTGATATCTTGCTGCGTTGTGCATTAGATGTTATGTGGGTCGGCGAGCAAGCGAGTTTCGAACCGAGATTCTCACTGCTCGCTGCCAACCACTTAAAGCCAGCGTCGTTGCTAGTTGAGCTAAAGGCAAATTTTCCTTAGCCTGTCGGCAACAACGCTACTTAACCAGGTCTCGGGGGAGTGACGTAGCCGCTGCTACCGCTCGGCTACCTGCTACCCGCTACCCGCTACCCAAGGCTTTACGCAGGACTCACACGAGCTAATCACTTCAGCTCTGCTACACTAACAGAAAATGCACTGACATTGGAAAAGTCCATTGAAACAAGCGTGTCTATGGAGTTAGCCAGCAAAAGAGGCACATCAGCTAAGCTCAAGTGGAAAATTGCACAAGGTTGCAACCAAAACGTGAAAAACAACAAAAATGCTACAGACTTGATAAGATAAAGGACATCTTGCAGCTGAATGCTGGAGCAAAGACCTAGACTGTAGGAAATGCGGCAAAGGGGGCACATTGAACGTGCATGCAAAAGTAAAGGGGCAACAAGCAAAAATTCCAAACAAGAGCTTCAGACACCAAAACATGCATTTAGAAAGAAAACCGTGCATAAGGTGGAACAACAAAGCCAAAGTGATTTACCTGTGACTGGTAGCAGTTCAGATGATGACCAAAGAGTGCAAATACGTACTGTTACTGGAGGGTCACGGGGTACTGAGTTTCTCCATTATTGGAAGGGCAGCCCACTCGCATGAAAATTGACACTGGAGCAGTGGTGTCAATTGTCAGACACTGGGCCATATGTATCAATCTTTGTGTATAAACTGCCGTTTGAGTTATCAAACGCCACGTACGCCTGATTGTCCTCATAAATCTGAGTGTAAATCAAATCAGTGTGAGATTATGTGCACATGAACGCACTTAACGTCCACTCCCACAATTGTTCTTATATGGACCAAGACAGGCCTTTAATTTGTCAAATTAGCATATTAAAGATCCCAGGTAAATCTGAGTGAAATGCAGAGACAGATGTTGAGGATCAATGGCAGGACATAAAAGAAATTCAGACACAGAGACAGAGGTGATGGTTGATGAGGTGGAGACGAGAAAAAAAGGTCCTTTTTGGAGGCCAGACTAGCGGCATTTCAAATCGAAAAATGCGGAGTGGCTCAAAGTGGTGACTGCTATGAATGCAGTTTCACCAGAGGTGCGTATAGTGGAGGAGAAGAAAAAGAAGTGGCCAGATTTTAAATCTGAGTGTCCTCGCACCATTTAGGGAATCGGAGCACTCGGAATGTAGGTCTACAAGATGCAAAATAATAGAATTTATGAATGATTCTAACCACTGAGAGATGACTGCTAAAATCAACAAATAGCCAACAGTATCAGGGTCATTAAGTAAAAAAAAAAGATAATCAGATCATTTTGTCTGTGTTTCTGCTCATGCCATGCAGCTCTCTCGCTTGCTCTCTCTCTCTCGTTGACCGAAACTTTACTTCCCTGTCGTTTCCAACGAGTATTCCAACGTTTCCAATATTTTTGTTGACTGCCCCCTCAGTCACTTCATCCTGGCGCGCTAACACCCATCAATGATTGACACAAGACCCGTTTACTTGCATCACCGTTAGTTCCTCTTGGTGTCACTCTGCAAATTTGTAAGGGCTCAGGCAAGGACTCAGTCGCAGACCAAGAGAGCTTCAGGTTCCAGACGGGTTTATTAATGACGGCAGGCAAGTTGCGCGACAAAAGCAAGCAAGGTCGAAAACCGGAAGGCAGTCCGTGGACAAAAGCAGGGTCGGTAACAGAAGCAGGCAGGGTCAGGAACCGGGCAGGCAAACGATCAGGCAACGGGACAAAACGGCAGGCAGAAAACGAAGACGAAGGGCAGGCAGAGTCAAACACGGAGAAATCAGACATCCAAAAAACTGCGGGAACGAAACAGGTACGAAAAACACTGCAACGAACTGGCAAACAAGACAGGAACAAGCAGGGTAGAAATAGGGCTGGGCTGATGAGGAGATGGGATGCAGGTGAGCAGGCAGGCAGGTGAAGGTAATGGGGAAATCAGGTGGGCGGGGACCAGGCGGGGAGCGGGGCGGGGCTGGAACACAAGGAAAAACAAAAAGCACATGGACAGGGAAAAACAAAAACACCACAGCTAGGGGGGCGGAGCCCTGACAAAATTACAAATTTTATGCATACGCCACCTTGAGAGCATGTGCAGAGGTACGCATGTTTTCCCGGGAAGTATCTTTTCATAAATACCGTTTTATGTGTAGAAAAGTGCTCAGCACGATTTTAATGCATACTCACCGTTGATACATGTGGCCCACTGTCTACAAAAACGCACTGCAACATCTCCCATTGACGAGGTCCAGTATCGTCTTGAAGACCTACACTGGTGAACCTGTGCCAGTCAGAGGCATAGTTGAAGTAGTGGTCCAACTAAACAAGCAAGCAGCTACACTGCCACTGTACATATTGAAAGGTAATTATCCATCTCTCTTTGGTCGTGGATGGCTGGTCTTGATGAGTCATCAATCTTCAGGATCTCCATAGCTGAACCAGGTCTGACCACAGTCCTTGAAGAGCACACAGAGGTGGCCCAGGCGGCCTTATCCTCCAAGAAAAGGGAGTTAGTGGGGGATAGTGATAGTGGGGGAATCAGTCATTAGAGGGGTAGATAGCATAGTGTGTTCACGCGACAAGAAGTCTCGCATGGTCTTTTGCCTGCCTGGTGCCCAGGTAGGAGACCTCCTGGAGAGTATGGACAAGCTCCTGGCCAGAGCAGGGGAGGATCCAGTCGTCATGGTCGGAGCCAATGACATAGGAAGGGGTAGGTTCGGGGTTCTGCAAGAAAAATTCATTGAGCTAGCAGGGAAAATTAGGAGCAGAACCTCCACGGTAGTCTTCTCTGGAATTCTACCAGTACCACGTGCAAGCAAAGGGAAGCAAGCCTTTATATGGAGGTTTAACACGTGGCTACAAACCTGGCGTAGGAAAGATGGGTACAGGTTTATGGGGGACTGGGACTCCTTTTGGAACAGGGGTGACCTGTTCAAGTGGGACGGGTTACACCTGAACCGGAGGGGTACAGCTGCACTAGGAAAGCGTATGCTTAGGGTAGCAGAGGAGTATTTAAACTAGGGTTTGGGGAGCAGGGAGATTATACAGTGAGATGGGTAGGGAGAGACAGACCGCCGGAATAGAACACACCATGGCTATATATTTTATCAATAGTGAGGGAGCCATGATTGTAAATCAGTCAGAGCAGCACGGTACTAGAAGTGGTTTTGAGCAGCTGAGGGTAGAGGGGAAGGACACGCGGTACCCTGAAATTCCTCTGCTTAAATGCTAGATCTAGAAATCGTTATGAGTAATAGTAATTATGATTTTGTTGGAGTCACAGAGACATGGCTCGGTTCAGGTGCTGGGGATGAGTATAACGTGGAGGGATACAAGCTGCTAAGAAAAGATAGAATCGATAGAAGAGGAGGAGACTTAGCTCTCTATGTAAAGGACAATCTTAATATTCAGGAAATTTCAGGAATGGAGCCCCTTGGTGTTAGTGAAGACATGGATTAAAATATTGGGGGAAAATGAAAAGGGTCTGAATGTTGGAGTATGTTATAGGCCACCAGCCTCGGACAGCAGTGTCAACAGTATGCTCTTTGATAACATTAAACTAGCATGTCAGGAGGGTGACACAATAGTACTGGGGGACTTCAATTACCCTTCAATTAATTGGGAAGCTGTGTCAGGTCAAGGTAAATGTGAGGGAGAGTTTCTGGATGTTGTAAATGACTGGTTTTTGATACAATCTGTTACTCAACCTACAAGAGAGAACACAATTCTAGTTCTGGTTAATCCTGATAGAATCAGCAGTACTGAGGCAGGGGAACCACTCGGAACAAATGACCATAGTGCAGTTACATTTGAAGTTTTTTGGCAAGTCAAGTTTGCATTCTCCAAGGCTAGTGTTTTCAACTTTTAGACGAGCTGACTTTATTAAGATGTGTGATTATACAAGGAATATAAACTGGGTACCTCTTCTAGATGGTTAAACTGTGAAAGAAATGTGATGCATATGTAAAATGATTATTCTGGATGTACAGCGTAAATTCATTCCGCAAGTGAGAAAAGGGAAGCTGAAAAAGAAGCATCCACAGTGGATGAATAAGTCGTTACGGGACAGTTTGAAACAAAAAGGGAAATTATTTAGAATATACAAGTTGGACATCTCAGAGAGTAATAAGATTGAATACAGAAATATGCAAGCTCAAGTTAAGAAAAAAATAAGGGAAGCTAAAAGGCATTTTGAAAGACAGATTGCACTAGATGCAAAGAGCAACTCTAAACGCTTTTTTCAACATTACAGTCGAAAAAGGATAGCTAAGGATGAAATAAGAGGTATAAAAAATAAGGATGGAGTTATGGTTTATGATAACAAAGCTATTGCTGATACACTAAACAGTTACTTTGTGGAGAGTTTCACTAGTGAAGTGTTTTCACATATGCCTGTCAGTTCTCAGAGACTTATGGAGGAAATTGATTTAAATGATGCAGAAATTCTAGATAAACGTCAGCAGAAGTTCTAGATAAACGTCAGCAGAAGAAGAACTAGCAAAAGTGGTTTACAAGCCTCTGACAGTTATTTTTAAGCAATCCCTTAAAACTGGAGAAATACCAGATGACTGGAAACATGGCAGTGTAGCACCTATCTACAAGAAAGGACTGATCCAGGGAATTATAGACCTGTCAGTTTAACTTGTATCACATGTGAATTACTGGAATCCATCATTAGGGATAATTTGGAATTATTCCTGGAACAAAATGGTGTCTTAAATGATAGCCAACATGGTTTTCGCAGAGGGAGGTCATGCTTAACAAACCTCCTGGACTTCTTTGAGGAAGCTACAGCATGTTTGGACTCAAACCAAGCTTATGATATTATCTATTTGGACTCTCAAAAGGCATTTGACCGGATGTGAGGCTCATATTGAAAATGAAATCTGCAGGAATTACAGGAGCTATCACTGAGTGGGGTTGAAGTTGGTTGTCTAGTAGAAAGTAGACTGTAACTGTGGGAGGAATTGTATAAAAGTAGGGTTCTGTACGAAGTGGGGTCCCGCAGGGATCGGTGTTGGGGCCTTTGCTATTCCTTATATACATAAATGATCTTGATGCAGAGGTTAGTAGTTAAATAGTAAAATTTGCAGATGATACAAAACTAGGGGGTCTAGCTAACAGTATAGAATCAACTAAGGTAATACAGGAAGACCTAAACAGCATTCAATTTAGGTAAATGTAAAGTCTTCCATGTGGGAAATAAGAACCTTAGACAAGACTACTTCATGGGGGAAAAAAAGTTGAAAGTGCTCAATTTGAAAAAGACTTGGGAGTAATAGTTGACCCAAGTTTAACAGGATATAGGCAGCGTGCTGTAGCAGTAAAATAAAGAGGTTATATTGAAATTATACAACGCTTTAGTCAGACTTCACTTGGAATACTGTGTACAGTTCTGGGCACTGCGCTATAAGAAAGATATTGAGGTTCTTGAAAAAGTTCAAAGAAGGGCAACTAAATTAGTTCCTGGCATGAAATATAAAAGCTACGAGGAAAGACTCAAGTTACTTAACCTATTTAGACTTAGTGAGAGGAGGCTTAGAGGTGATTTAATTGAAGTTTTTAAATTTATAAAAGGACTCAATAAGGTTAACTAAAATACATATTTAGGGTGAGTTCAGTCTGTAGGACAAGAGGACATAAATGGAAACTACTTAAGAGTAAGTTCCACACTGATATAAGGAAATATTATTTTACACAAAGAGTTATCAATACATGGAATAGGTTGCCAGGTCATGTAGTTGAGGCAGAGACCCTTGCTGTGTTCAGGTCCAGACTTGTTGCAGTTTTGGATACTCTTTCATTGAAATGGTGAGCTTAGTTGGGCCGAATGGCCTATTCTAGTCACAATATGTTCTTATGTTCTTAGGTGTTTACAGAGCAACTGGGAAGCATGAAAGACATTACTGTTAAGCTAGACCTGAAGCCTGGTAGCAAAACCAAGTTCATGAAAGCTTGACTAGCGCCTTATGCGCTGAGACTGACAGTTGAAGCGGAGTTACAGTCGTTATTCGAGAGTGGGGTGCTTGAGCCTGTCAGCGTGAGTAACTGGGCCTCACCCATAGTTCCTGTAATGAAGAAAGATGGCTCTGTAAGGATTTGCAGGGATTTCAAGGTGACACCCTATGTTGGAAGTTGAACAATACCCACTCCCTCACATCGATGATCTTTTTGCTGGTCTAGCAGGAGGACAAAAATTCAGCAAAATAGATCTAAGCCAAGCCTACCTCCAAATGCCTGTTGCTGAACAGTCACAAGAGCAGCTGACTATAGTCACACACAAGGGGCTATACAGATACTTCCGTCTGCCTTTTGGAGTCACCTCCGCCCCATCTCTGTTCCAGCGAGAGATGGATCAAGTTCTAAGTGGCTTGTCCAGAGTACAGTGCTACCTGGACGATATTCTAGTCACACGGAAAACCGAGGCTGAGCACTTGAGGAATCTTGATGCCACCCTACAAAGACTGAAAGAGTATGGACTCAGAGTCCGTAATTCTGTTCCTATCTTGGTCTGCTTAATTATTACAGTAGATTTATTCCTAACCTGACATTCATGCTGAAGCCACTCCATCAGCTCTTATGCCAAGACAAAGTGTGGAAATGGACAGCTCAATGTGAGCGGGCTTTTGCGCAAACCAAGGAAGCGTTGTTGAACTCTGATGTGCTGACACACTTTGACCCCTCCCTTCCTCTGCAATTAGCCTGTGACACGTCACCTTACGGAGTAGGTGCCATAGTGTCACATATGATGCCAAATGGAGAGGAAAGAGCAATAGCTTTTGCATCACGCTCACTCAACAAAGCTGAAAGCAACTATGCCCAAATAGAACGAGAGGCACTGGGGATAGTGTTCGGCTTCCATAAGTTCCACCAATACCTGTTCGGTAGGAAGTTCACCCTTCTGACGGACCATGGCCCTCTCACCACCATCTTTGGGCCACACACAGGCAATCTGTCGTTGGCCGCAAGTCGTATGCAAAGGTGGCCGTTGCTCCTGTCCGCTCACACATATGACATGAAGTATCGAATGTCTGAGTTGCATTCAAATGCTGATGGTCTTTCCAGACTACCCTTGCCGGACACCCATGCTGTGTCAAATCAAGCGGACATCTTCTATTTCCAGCAGGTGGAAGGGACACCAATGACCTGCGCACAATCGAAACATCATAGCAGAAATGACCCTGTGCTCTCTAAGCTGATTGATGCCGTGATCAGTGGAGGGAAGGTGGAGAGTTCGGCTGAACTGAAACCATACCTCTCAAGGATAAACGATGCTCTCAGTCCAAGCTGGATGTCTGTTATGGGGGCAGAGGGTAATCATTCCACTAAATCTGAGGAAAGCGCTGCTGCAACAGCTACATTCAGGGCACTGCGGAATGGTCCGCATGAAAGAAGTTGCAGGGAGCTACTTTTGGTGGCCGGGACTCGATGGTCACATCAAAGACATGGTGAGGTCATGTTTCTCCTGTCAGCGAGTCCGCAACACACCAGTTAGCCCGTCTACATTTGTGGCACTGTGAGGAAGCGTGGCAGTGCATACATGTTGACTTTGGCCCATTTGAAGACAGAATGTTGCTGGTAGTTATTGATGCACATAGTAAGTGGCCAGAAGTTGCAATCATGAGATCAACCACTGCTCAGAAAACCACTGAGAAGCTTGAAGAAATGTTCAGTTGTTTTGACTTTCCAAAACAGCCGGTAAGCGACAATGGTCCTCAATTTCTTTCTGAAGAATTTGCGAAGTTCCCTGAAATGCGTGGAGTCCAGCATATCCGATCTGCTCCGTATCACCTTGCTACTAACAGATTAGCAGAAAGATTCGTACAGAGCATGAAACACTCACTCAAGGCTTCGCAAGGACAAGACTCACTCCATCAATTGTCAGTGCTCCCGCCCCCTAGCTATTGTGTTTTGTTTTTTCCCCTGTCCATGTGCTTTTGTTTTCCTTGTGTTCTAGCCCTGCCCCACTCTCCGCCCTGTCTCCGCCCACCCGATCATCCCCTCCTGCCTGCTTACACACCTGCTTCCCATCTCCTCATCAGCCCAGCCCTATATCTACCCTGCTTGTCTCTGTCTTGTTGCCAGTTCGTTGCAGTGTGTTTTTGCCTGTCTCGTTCCCGCCGTGTTTTCTGCCTGATCGCTGTTCCCTGAATCGACCCTGCCTGCTCTTCGACCTTGCTCCTGCCTGCTGTCCTGCCTTGTTCACCTGATCTTCCTGACTACCTGGTTTGACCCTGCCTGTCCCCGGCTTTGATTCCTGACTGTGTTTGGACTGCCTTCCCGGTATTTTGACCCTGCCTGTTTTGGACTGCCTGCCTGTTCTACGACTCTGTTAATAAATGCCTGGATTCTGGAGTTCTCTTGGTCCGCGCCTGAGTCCTTGCCTGTGCCCTGACATCAATGACTGCAAGCTTTCTTGCTGTCATACAGAAATGTGAAATGACAAAGGAGTCTCCGTCAACACTTCTTCTGAAACAATGTTTACGTACCAACTTTGATCTGCTGAAACCACCCAAGACCAAGTCTGTTGTACTACATCAACAGCAGGCACAGATCAAAAGGCGTGAGAAGACAGCCAAGGACAGAGTCTTCCGTCCTGGAGACTTTGTGCTGGTGCACAATTACACAAGCGGTCCAAAATGGGTTCCAGGCACCATCATCGTACAGACAGGTCCCGTGTCCTACACTGTACAGACAGCAGAGGACATTGTCTGGAGGAGACACACAGATCAGCTGCTACAGGGAACTGTAGCACTGGCAACATCTTCACCTGTGGTGTACAACCAGCAGCACAGCTCACCACTGAGGTACCTACTGCCATCGGTGTGGTGCCGCCCTCTCCGAAGTCTGCTTCTGCCACTCCAGGCCCAGTCACTCCAACGGCTGAGCCTACACCATCTCCATCTACACTTGTGGCACTGCCCGTCACCTCAGATGTATCTTCACCCAAAGAAGTGACTGTTCATCGGTATCCAGTCAGGGAACACCGACCCCCAAAATGTTTGAGTTACTAGATATTTGTGACATACCCAGTGAGTTGGGGCAGAATAAACCCCAGGGTAATGTCAGGATTTGAGGCAGTCTACCCTCATTTCCTTAGCTTAGTTAAGTTGTTTTGGGAAAAAAAAGTTTGTTGCATTGTGTTGTGACATTGTGAAATGTCATTTGGAATGTTATGTGCATGGAGTATTATGTTGCTAAGGAAAAGTAATGTAGCTGCAGTATGGTAATATGTTGAGTTAACCTGTAATAGTGTATTAGAGTTTAAAATATCTTTGAAAAAGATGGTACTTTTCATTTGGGGGGGGGAGTATGTCATGTATCATCTAAGTACTATTGCGGAGTATTATGTTCCTTTTTGACATGCGTAGTTGATTACTGCAGAGCATTATGGGAATCCGTGTGCACAGTGTTGTGTGTGAACAAGTGTTCCAGTAAAAGACGCATACTTTTCAACTCCGACTCTGGATGGTCATTTGCCTGGTATGAATTGATATAACAACACAATAGAACTTTTAACTTGGAGTCAGCCAAGGAAGGAAGGAGGAAGCCATCACAGCAACTATAACCAACCCACAAATCCTTTTAGCTCCACTTAGAGGTTAATGCAACAAAAATGCAATACCTCTTTGTACTAAATTATGAGAGGACATGATATTATTTTAATGATATTAAGTTTTTACTTTTCTTATTTCAAGTAAACGGTACCTGTAAAAGCTGATTTAAGTAAAACTTATAGTTGTGCAGTTTCTCAGTTGGCTCTACTGCCATCATTCTTGCAATGACATCTGGGATATCAGATGCTTTCTCACTGGCCAAGTCACCAACCGATGCACCCTCGGTAAAAGGGGCTGATCAAGAACACATCCGGGCATTTTATGCGTTCTTAGTCACTTGTGTTCTTCGGTATTGGAACCATACTTGGGCCATGAAAGACAATGTCAAACGAGTTCATGAGAACACAAAAATAGACAAAAACGCAGACTGATAAAAAGCCTTTGCTTATTTTATATAAGAAATGGCAAATTTATAAGTTTTCTCCGACTTTCATGGGAAGTAGGCTTCGGTTAGCTAGCGTTCTCCGTTCTCCGTCCTTGTGACCTTGCAAGACTGTTCTCGTCAAGGACGCTTGGCAAGAACATTCTTCTTAAGAACACAAGTACCTTCTTAGCATTCTTGGCATTGATAAACAGCCTCAGTATGCACTAACGTTGGTTAAGAACGTACTACCTGACCGTTACTGTAGTACGTTGTATGGGTATGTGAGCGAGTAGTAAGGACACAATTCGGACATACTCCACTGCCATCTTACCTGTCCTTTGACCTGGATGTTTGCGTTTTAAAAATCAGTCGGCTTTACTTAGATGACTGTCAACCTGAGGTAAAATGAAAAGTTAACGTTACGTAACAATTATGATTTGTTAGCTTAACCAACTTGACTACATTGCCATCTTCTTTCTGTTTTTCCCGGGGAATTCTTCTTCAGTTATTCAGGCTCCAGCTGACTTATGGGATAGCATAGTGTAATATGTTTGCACATTTCAAAATTTCAACAGATGTAGTAGGTCATCCCGGTAATGTTCAATTACTATTAAATGCCTACTGAGTATTCAGACACCCTACTAGTGGTGTTCAAAAAGATTCTTTTCGGTTCCTTTCTTTCAGTACAATAAAATGATTAGAATCTTTGACTCACTGATTCGTTCATTTTCATATCCGGTCGGGCGGCATACACAAATCTGTAAATAGTTTTATTGCATTTTAAAAATTACTCTACATTGTTCCAAACATCATGTACATTATTAGCCTGCTCTACGGCAAACCGCATGTGTGCAACCAAATGTCAATGAAATTAATAATTAAACTGTAATATTCATTACATGAAACTGCATCATGTTATTCAAACAATCATGCAGCCGCAAAGAATACTTCGTCTTTAGGAAGGTAATAGAACCCCACATTTTAACGCGTATAATAGCCTAAGTACATGCCATTTGCTAAAACTAAAAAAAGGCACTGAGGAAAAAAGGGCCAAGCTTATATCTGAAGTGAAACACTTCATTTTACAAGTTTTGAACTAATCAAGCCCAAACATTTTAATATACTTGTAGGCCTAGTCAATGATGTTGTATATTCATTTGTAATTAATGTAGACATAGTATGCTACAAATGTGATGCATTATGCATCACATTTATGTTTTGTTTTGTAGCCTACTATGTTGATCTGTCAGTGTTTATTAATAAGGACTTTATTCGTGTTAAAAGGAAATGTGATGTCAACATTAAATAAATCGTAGCCTACGTAAACTTGCAGTTGTGATAAACTAGAACTGTGATACATTGTGCGCACCTAAAATATGCTGCTGTTAAAAATGTAAATATAAAATAATATTCCAGGTAGATGAGCAAAATAATATTTAATAATATTTTTAATTCCTATAATAACATCACGGAAGCGCTCTGATTCCTTTTGCATCATCAGTCAATGGCGGATGTAGCCCAAGCCTGCTATATGGAAAATGAACAGGATCCCTTCAGAACAGCATTTTTGTCCATTATTGACTCTATTGGATTCTCTCAGTTTGTGGACAAACCCACACACTGCTGCAACCACACGCTGGATCTGGCCCTTACTTATGGCACTGAAATTAACAATGTAGTAACCTTGCCACACAATCCAGTACTGTCCGACCATTACCTGGTGACTTTCAACCTTTTGCTTGCTACATTAATTCAGAGTCCATATTTTCCCTCAGGCGCACCATCTCTTCTGCTACTACCAGTCCAGTCTGAACAACGAAGAATATTTAAACTTATGCTCGAACCCTAGTTCAACTAAAATAAATCAACTCACCGAAAATATTGAGTCCACACTGCGTAACACTCTAGATGCCGTTGCACCCCTTAGAAAGAGGAAAGTCCCTGACAAAAGACTAGCACCCTGGTATAATGACCAGACCCATGCTACTGTATCAAATTGTGTGGAAACTTGAAAGGAAATGGCACTCCACCAAATTACAGGTCTTTCTCCTGGCCTGGAAAGAAAGTCTTCTACGCTACAAACATGCACTCACAGCTGCCAGATCAGCATATTTTTCTACCCTAATAGAGAAAAACAAGGACAATCCCAGGTATTTGTCTGTCTCTCCTCTGACAATGGCTGTATCTCCCTACTTGTGCTCCTAGACCTAAGTGCAGCCTTTGATACTATTGATCATCTTATTCTATTAGACCGACTTGAGAACCTTATTGGCATAAGTGGAATGGCTCTGTCATGGTTTAGGTCTTATCTTTCAGAGCGACATCACTTTGTCTTCATCAACAATAAGTCCTCCAAATCTCCAGAGTAAGACATGGAATACCACAAGGATCCGTGCTTGGACCTTTGCTCTTTTCGTTATACATGGTTCCTCTTGGAAATATCATTCGTAAACATGGCATTAATTTCCACTGCTATGCAGATGATACCCAATTATACATATCGGCCAAAGCTGATGTCTCCCTGGAAACATCAAACATGGAAGCCTGCCTCAAAGACATAAAGACATGGATGGCCCACAATTTTCTCCTCCTAAATCCAGACAAAACAGAAATATTGGTTATCGGCCCAAAGTCTGTCAGGAGCAAACTCACCAATATTACATTAAATCTTGATTGTGTCTCACTGGCCTCAAGTGCAACCATCAAAGATCTTGGTGCCATGATTGATCCTGAGCTCTCTTTTGACACCCATATAAAAAAAACCTCCAGGACTGCTTTCTTTCATCTGAGGAATATTGCCAAAATCAGGAAAATTCTATGAATACACAACGCTGAAAAGCTAATCCACGCTTTTGTTACTTCCAGATTGGACTACTGTAATGCCCCCTTGTCAGGATGTGCATATGCCTCCCTAAAGCCCCTTCAGCTGGTTCAAAATGCAGCAGCTCGTATTCTAACCAGAACAAAGTGCTTTGAGCACATCACCCCAGTGTTAGCCTCTCTCCATTGGCTACCTATCAAATACTGCATTCATTTCAAAATACTTCTCCTTACATTTAAAGCTTTAAATGGGCTTGCCCATCTTAAGGACCCTCTTTGCCCATATACTCCAAAACGATCTCTACGTTCCCAAAGTGCAGGACTTCTCATTGTTCCAAGAGTGGGTAAAAGTACTATAGGCGATAGAGCCTTTTCGTACCGAGCCCCTCTTTTGTGGAACAATCTACCCACCGAGGTTAAAAACTTATCTTTATTTCAAATCCTTTAGTTGAGGGACACGGCACGGTGCTGACATTGATCATAAAGTCTCTGGTGGACTAAGTGGTCATTGCTGTCACTACATCATGGCCTGGGTACTCTGTGTTCAGCTGATCCGGCTGTGGTCTGGTGTTGACTGCCATAGGGTCACCCTCATGATTGTGCCATAGTCCTTATCTGCCGGGACTTTTCCCTCTTCCCCCCTCTGTTCCCCCTTTGCCTTTATGCCTTTTGTTTCCATTCCCACACTTATAATCCACTAATCACCGTTCTCTATCTGTTTCCTATCCCTGCTCTGGGCTCCTGCCTGGAGCTGTAGCTCAAGCGTCACACCCTGATTTCCAGTCCTGCTACCTCGCTGCCCTGCCCGTCAAGCCAACTGCGTGCTAAGAATCAAACAGTCCTGCTACCCCGCTGCCCTGCCCATCAAGCCAACTGCATGCCAAGAACCGGACAGTATAGAATAGATTTTATAATTACTATGTTGTTAATTATTGCCTATCTGTCTATCTAATTCAAATGTCTTAAAGTACATTGTACAACTTTAAGACTCTCTAATTCTATCTGCCCAGTGCCAGCCAGAAGCAGATGGGCTCCCCCTCTGAGCTGGGTTCTGCTCAAGGTTTCTTCCTGTTAATTGGGGAGTTTTTCCTTGCCACCGTTGCCTTAGGCTTGCTCTCAGGGGGTCTCAGGCCTGGGATCAATGTAAAGCTGCTTTCATCAGGTCAGTAGGGGGAGTTTAGAGTCTTCGCAGTCACCGCATCTTTTGAGTCCGAAGGAACTGTTGTACTCAGGACAGTTCATCAGGTAAGTAGGAGGAGTTTAGTGTCTTCGTAGTCACCGGATCTTTTGCACTGTCCCACGTCATCAGCATAGTCAGAGAATCTTTCGAGTCTGAAGGAAACGTTGTACTGAGAACTTGTCAACAGTACATCAGGTCATTCAGTACACAGTGGGGGCATTTTGAGTCTTCCAGAGTCAGTCACATGCTGTATTCACCATGGTCAGCATAGTCACTGAGCCACTGTGCCGAGATGGGTGGTGGGTGATGCTTTGAGTGTTTTAGCATTTCAGTCATTGGCTAGTTGTTGTCATGAACATACTGCTGATACAGTTTTGTGATAGGGTGCTTCATGGACAGACCGCATAGCTAATATCCACTGGAGGGAGAGTTATAGCTGCTATGCCAGCTAATCAGCGCACATGTTTGCAAAGAGGAATGAATGAATCTTTTAGACTAGCGATTCAGTACACTCATTTCACCTCAAAGATTCATTCAAAAAGATTTGTTCATTCACGAACTGCACGTGACTACACTCTATGGATTGTGAGTACTGCTTTTTGCCTACTATATAGCAAAGCAATATTCGGATGCAGCCCAGATATGTTTAGCAGGGGCTAGCTAAGAAAACAAAAATGTTTCAAGAACTATTATACATGTATGGGCTACTCCAACTGTTGAGATTGGCAGGACAAAGTAATTTGCAACTTGCAAAAGAGCGCAGGACAAGATGAAAAAGGGAAGAATGTTAGAAAAGCATTTTTTCGAGTGTTGGCGTGCTGTCACTAAAACAACCACCACATCCTGCATTGATGATGTATCAGGGACGCATCAGGATGCATTAGCGTTTACACTTCAAAAGATATGTGGTCAAATGCATCCCAGACCACCTCGACAAGTGGTTTGAGTGATCTGATCACTATGTGTCTTGGTGGTGGATTACACTTGTATTTAGCGCTGTCCAATTGTTATCCGATCACCCAAGATGCATTTTAAAACCAAGTGTAAATGGGGCCACAAGGATTAAAGTTCTCCATCGCTCTACGACGCGAGAGAGAATGGGTGCGCGTCTGACAGTAGCGCAAACTCATGGTGTCCCGTAGGCTATACAGCCACCGGGCTAACGGTGTCCCGGACAACAATATTTTAATGCTTCAGAAAAGATTAATCACTTCTCTTCGATGAAGTTACACTGTGGATTTACTGAAAGTGATTAATCTTTTCTGAAGCAAGGCTCTGTTCGTGGCACTGTCATGCAAAATTGGACATGGACAAAATTATTTGGACGACTGACCATTACACCAACAGGGACTGTAATGACATTGTATTCAAATACATATACTTTAATATGGAGTTGGTCCCCCTTTTGCAGCTATAACAGCTTCCACTCTTCTTGGAAGGCTTTCCACAAGACTTTGGAGTGTTTTTGTGGGAATTTGTGCCCATTCATTCTGTAGAGCATTTATGAAGTCAGGCACTGATGTTGGACAAGAAGGCCTGGCTCGCAATCTTCGTTCCAGTTCATCCCAAAGGTGCTCGATGGGGTTGAGGTCAGGGCTCTATGCGGGCCAGTCAAGTTCTTCCACACCAAACTCATCAAACCATGTCTTTATAGTCCTTGCTTTGTGCACTGGGGCACGGTCATGTTGGAATAGAAAAGGGCCTTCCCCAAACTGTTGCCACAAAGTTGGAAGCACAGCATTGTCCAAAATGTCTTGGCATGCTGAAGCATTAAGATTGCCCTTCACTGGAGATAACAAGCTTAATCGTACCATGTCAAGCTCCGCTTTTCTCTGGTGAGTGACAGTGGCAGTGCTTACAGTTTACATATGGGGTATACACTTGGTCAGAAATTTTCCACCACACAACTGTTTTGTTGACAAAAAAATAGCCATGGTGAAAATTAAGAAATGATTAAAACATATGTCCTCTTTAAAAATATCATTTTAACTTTAGAGGACAAAACCCAGAACTAGATTCCTAGCACGTAATCTATCTCTTCGTCGTGATTGGTCATTTGGTATGTGTACGTGCAGCCTCCGTGTTTATTTGCATATAGAGCGGGGAAGTGAGATCCGATCACAAGTGGTCACTTGAGACGCACTTGGAGATGCATTCTAATGCCAGGTGTGAACTGATGTACTTAGAGCTGTCCACTTGTGATTGGATCACCCAAGACGCATGTTAATGCCAGGTGTGAACAGGGCCTATGGTGTCAACTGAGAACGGGATTTGGGCTGGGAGTTGCTTACTTGAGCATAGCTATTTTACTCCTAAAAGTAGTTTACATACCCATTCCCAAAGCCAAAGGTTGTGATGTTTTAAATATTTGTGTTAATGGAACTGACAAACGGTTGCTAGTGTAGCAGAGCTGAAGTTAATAGTCCGTGTAAGTCCCGTGTATCCCGTGCCTTGGTAGTGGCTAGCAGGTAGCTGAGCGGTTGCAATGGTTACGTCACTCCTGGTTAACTAGCGTTGTTACCGGCAGTGTAGGATAAATTTGTCTTTAGCTCAACTGGCAACAACGCTGCCTGTAAGGGGTTGGCAGTGAGTAGTGAGTACTCCGGTTCGAAGCTCGCCCGCTCGCTGACCCCCATAACATCTAATTTAACACAACGCACCCATTACACTAGCATGGATCGTACCTTAATTAATGATGCCTCTTTTAATTTCCAATTGAAATGCACTCCTTTAAAAGTAAACTGGGCTGTAAACTGCAATGAAAATAGTTCTCATGAAAGAAGTAGAAACGATATCACGAGGAAGCTCTCATCTTGGATATTATATTGATGCATTCTTTACTTCCTTGTAGCTCAGGATTGCTGGTTAATGAGTAACAAGTGTTTAAGAATCTGGGAGAGGCGGAATGTGCTTTTGGGCTGAGCAAGGCATTATAAATGCTTGCAAGGACTAGTTATCCCCCAAGAGGGCGTCAACGATCTGAGCTACAGAAAGGAATGTTTTCTGCGTCTGGTGGGAGGAGACTGATGGAAGTCTAGTAATCCAATGGAAATCTTGGCAGGCCAGGCGCTATGGGGATGCTAAGGGGTGCATTGCACCCCCAGTTGTCTCCTTATATCCCAATGTCTTCATAGTATTTATGACTTTTTTGTGCACCCCTCTGTATTTTCTCCTGGTGCCGAACCTGAATCTCGGCACAGTGTTATGATTATCTTTAGATTTTGGTGAAATTTCTACTCTGTGTTTCAATATCTGATTTTCATACTTAGTTGGCAAGTGGAGTATCTTTTGCCAAACTATATTCGAATAAACTGCCAGAAAAGTGAAGTAAATGGTGTTCTTGGTGATGTAAACTCGTAGTAACGTAAGTGTAGTAAGTGTGTCTCCAGGGTGTGTAGCAGGGGTGTCCCCGACTAAGAATTTACATAGTCGAATCTGATTGGTCAAGTCTTGCCTATCCTCGACTGATCGTCAAATCATGTTTTTTTTTTTTTTTTTTTTTTGCTCATTGATCCATATTCTCATTTGTGACATTGGCTTCCATTTTTTCCCTCACCAGATAAAAGAGCTGAAACATCCAATTAAACAATTTGTCTTCTTGACTTGGCATAAGAATTTATTTTATAATAGGACGTGTTCCATCCTTTTTCTCACTCATTATTTGAAAAGTCTGCAATATGGTTACCTTATAACGATAATAAATATGCCCATTTACAATATAGAAGACCCATAGCTTACAGTGGAAAAGAAGCCAGAGTGGGTAGGCACAAAACTTTTTTTTTTTTTTTGGGTCACAGAAACAACTTGATAATGAAATGACCAAAACGGAAACGAGGCCACTGTCAAGTCTCGGCAGATCAAATATCAAACAAAGTGGCACATAAAAAATGACCATAACAAAATCTAGGTTTAAATAATGGGCTAACACATGCCTTGGATTTTTATCTTTTTAAATTAAGGTGAATCACTACAAGCTATAAAGGCAATATGGAATAAACATTATTCGTTGAGCAATTCCTTAGTGTTAACATAAAATGAACATTTTAATGCCATGAAGTGCAGAACAACATCAACGCAAAGTAGAATAAAATGTACAACAACATTTTGCATTAAACAGAATGGGATAAACCTAATAAATAACAAATAACTGCAGAGAGACCTAATGGGCTCTTAACACTGCAGATAGACCTAATCTTTTGGCTACACAATTTCACAATGTCGGCAAATCAAATTAAATCAGCTAAAATTGCCTGTGTCTGCCGCTTACCTGATTATTTTAAAATTGTGTTCAAGCATGCCGTAAAGTACATGCAAAAACATAAACAAAAAATACAGAATTAAATTAGAATAGAATAACCCTGCCTAAATGAATAAAAAAATATATACAATAACGAAATGAAAGTCAGAATCAAGTACGTTGTCAGAAGGTGCGTAATAAATAGTTTTAGACCAGGCTCTAAGCACTGCAGTGGGTAGCCTATCCAATTTTAGGCTAAACAAGTTCACTGTCCAAAAATCAAATTAGAACGAGTTAAAAGGTTGAAATCAGCCTATCTGATCAAACAAAAATAGCAAGTCTTTCACTGTGCCTGTGTCCGCTTGATTCTTTTCAAATTGTGTGTGAGGAAATCCAACTTGTTCACGTTGCCCGGGGGAAGTGTGCTCCTTGCACACATCAGGGTTTCTGTTATCCGGTAATTACCGGTTTTTTGCCTGGTAAAATTCATTTTAAAAAACCCCAATAAATTAAAAACCTGCTGGTCAAAATGTCCAAAAAATTAAGTGTTTTAAGTGCTTATTTAAGAGTTCAGCGAGCTGTACCCGGACTGGGCTACATTGGCTAAAATTGCCTGTGTTCTGCCGTGTCAAACGTGCCAGCAGAGAGAGGCTTCTCTCTGCAGAATCGAATTAAAATGGTGCTGCGAAGTCGTCTGGAGGAGAAGAGAGTGACGCGGCTTATGCGCATTGCAGGCTGCAAAGACACATTGGACATTTACCTGGTAGCCTATAGGCTACATTTGATGCCATGTAGGCCTAGCCTTTTTTTTAAACAGGCTACAGATGTTACAGGTTACAGATGTTTTGTAATAGCCTATTACAGCGGCTAATGTTGAGGTTTTCCTCAATCGTTAGCCTATTGCTCATTTTGCTTAATTGTTACTGTTAAATAGTCAAACTGATTTGGGGTCGTAGGTCATTCTTTCATCAACATAGGTGTACATTATATTTGCATTTGTAACATAGACTGTTATTGATATGTTACCGATAAGTTTCAAATTTGTCAGGTAAAATAAATTCTTTCCGGACAACAGACTGGCAAGAAAAAAATCCTAGCGGAAACCCTGGCACACGTATACACACATTCAGCCACCATATATCACCCCCATATAGCTGGAATGGAATCCTTGTTTCATAACCACATTTTGCGATGATTCAGCTGTGAGATTGGCAGTCGAATCAGGCTCCTTAGATCGAATCCTCGAATAGTCGACTATTCGGGGTCACTCCTAGATGTGTGTATGAACATTTATTACAGACTACCCAAGTGTTTCTATTTAAAACTGCCAAAAATTGTTAGTAAACCATCAGATCCAGCATAAACTGTGTAATAAGTTTGTGTTGTGTGATTGACAAGAGGTTACTCTAATTTAACTCAATTAGGCAACACTTCATTTTACTTCAGTTATCGATTACCCATAGTATAAAATTAGCTGTGTGATGAGGAAACTAATGTGCCCTTCTTGCATGTGTGCAAACTAGGGGTGGGAATCTGTAGCGAAGGTCGAGAGCAGTCACCCCACCTGGCCTTAAACCTGGGTCTACAGGGTACCAAATTGCAGCTTTGACCGCAACGCCAAAGAGCCAGGCTTGTTGGTATGGCAGTCAGAGCGCATACTCAACCATAGTGTTACGACCATGGTCGTTACTGTTTGTGTTTGTGTTTGTTCGTTTCACCATGTGTTTTGCTCCGGCTGCGTGCGTGCGTCGTTTTACATTTTCCCCAGGTCCGTCTCATCCCTTCCCCGAGGTGTGTCCTTCGCTGGGTGTCTCCTCCCCTTGCCCGTGATTGGAGCCTTCCCTCATTTCCTGGCCGGCCCGCTCCCTTCAAAGAGGCTCAGTCCGCGCAAGGGAAGAGACCACTTGTCATTTCTGCATTTTGTGATTATCAATTGTACATCGTTGTGCGTATGTTTAGGTTCTCGTCCTTGTGTATCTGTGAGTATTGCTTTTGGTCTTCGTGACACTGTGGTTGGGTGTGGGAAGTAGGGAGTCAATGCCATTTTCTTTTCCATCTCTTTTTCACATTGGTTTCGTTAGGAAGGGAGAAAGGGAAGTTTTACTGTATCTTTTGTTTTGAGATTTATTTTGTTAGGTCAGTTAGTTTCCCTCTCTCGTTAGTTAGATTGTGTTTTGTTTGTTATTTTGGCTTGTCGACTCCTGAGTTTGTGTTCCCGGTTACCCACTTGATTTATGTTATATGTTTTATTTGTCTTTAAATGTAAGTGTAATAAATTCTGTTACACTTTTCCCAGTGTTTGCGACCGTGGTCTCCCCTCTTTTTACCTGTTACGGTCTGACCCTAGACCGGGCCGTAACACATAGTGACAGCACTCTGTCACAGAATCACAGAGTAACTCACGATACGATACTATCACAATACTTTGCCCACGATAATGATGGGTGCGGCACCAGAGATTTTCTTTTGCTGGTGCTATGGGGTAGCTTGACTTTTCCGTGAGGGTGCTCTGAAATTTAGGGTTTTTCAATAATGTGCCAGTAGCCACAGTTTAATTTCTCCTGCAACACCCCTGACACACGTACACACTAGGGGTGCAACGGATCACAAAACTCACGGTTCGGATCATATCATGGTGTTTGAGTCATGGATCGAATCATATTTCTGTTAAGCAAAAAAAGGGAGACAAATATAAGTTTGCTTTCCATTTATTACTTAAAGAACACTTAAAGCAAGAAAGATTTGCCCGCGGTCTTAAATGCAACATTCAAGATGTCCAATGTTTAAATAAAGTCAAATATAAAATAAAATATTCAATACTCAATTGTTAAATTAAAGTGCAATATGAGGCATGATGATACCTTCTTCCTTTGAACAATAGTGAATGAAAAAATTGCTTTTGTCCACATCATCAAAAAAAGTAAAAAAAGAAATAAAACAAAGCAGACCTGAGCTTTTTACTTCAAATTATTTTTTCAAAAAGATGAGGATGTCTACATTGTCTGGGGAGAGGGTAGACCTCTTTACAGTCACTATGTCCCCTGCTGTGGAGAACACCCTCTTGCTAGGAACTGATGTGCACAGGCACCAGGCACAGTCTTGCCATCATGGCAATGTGAGGGCGCTTGTTCTGCTGTTCTTCGGCTGTGTCCGAAATCACTCCCCATTCACTATATAGTGCATATATATGCATTTTACACTTGATCGTTGGACTTAACTGCCAGCTAGCTAGCTAACATTAGTTTCAACTAATTTGAACAGATGAAGCTGGGTGCTAGTTCTTTCATTAAGTTAGCTAGTGATAGCTAGATAGGTAGCGGTATTATCTAGCTAGCAGGTTAATATCTGTTGCAACTAGCTAGTCACTTAGCTAGCTAGCTGGAACAGTTAGATACAAAGATGTTCATACAAATGTTTGAATAAACTTGCAAACATAAAACTATACAGAAAATTATAAATTTATTGTATGACTGAACAGTGAGAGAGTGACTGAGTGAGTGATTTCGGACACAGCCTTTGTCTTCGCAACGCTTCTGCTAAGTAAGGTTGCTGGTTTTTAAAATGGTGCTTGTATCTTTTCACTGCAACTCTGCATAAAGGTTGAGGGAATTATTACTTTAAAAAGTAACAGCGACAGTAAAACTGTATTTCACACTATTATGGTTAAACTTTGCAATTAATCCGCAGTTCACATGCGTGCCGGACCGTGGGGGGGATCCATACAGATCACGGATCAACTACAGTCCGTTACACCACTAGTACACACACACACGTGCCTGCTCCACGACAGTTACAATGCCATTCATCAAAAATTAAAAATCCTAAATAAACCACATAAATTTCTTGGGGGTGCTCAGGCGGTGCTCTGGCTATCCTAGTGGTACAGTACCCCTAAGCCCATGGATACCCACCCATGGATAACGATGGTATCATGATACTGCGATTCTGCGATACTCGATACACTGCAAGACAGTCATGTACGATACATCACGATATCTGTGTAACTGAAGAAGAAAAAATACCCCTAAAAAGGCAGGAATTATGTATTTATTCACTGCATAGTGGTGTCAGTTTCACAGAATTTGACAATTAATTATCTAAACTTCGCAAATGAAACTCCAGAAGGCATCGGAAAATGCAACCATTGTGTTACATATTTTGCAGCAATTAAAGACATTCAATTCAAGTCACGAGTTCATTCTATATTTCACATTAGATGTTTTCTGTAAGGCCTCCATGTGTATTGAAATACAGTGGTTAGGCTAGGTGACAAGCTAGATCACTGTCCTGCGCATTTTCCATCTTTCCCTGCTCTACTTACCTGATTAGCTGAGCACACTAACCAGGTGTGTTTGGAGCAAGGATATACAGAAGATATGCAGGACAGTGGGCCTCCAGGAGTAGGATTGAGGCCACTGAGTAGCCTATTTCCCATTATCAGCTGACTCCGTTATTTCTTGTAGGGACACATTGATGACAAGCTCCTATGTGTCATGAACTACCTGGATTGGCTTGTAATGGTTACATCATTCAGTCTAGTTTCTGTATTAAAGCGCTACACAACCCCACACCATCAGTGCGAAACTGCTTTTACTGAATACACCCTTTCTCCGATCTCCACTGATGTGGTGATGGTGTGTGTGGACGAGCGTGAGCGTGAAGAGGCGTTTCCGAGGCCAAGCCGCAGTTCAAATTAGTTTTGAGGAGTTGGGAGGTTGGCTAACCGTAAGGCAGTGGCGGATACAGAAAGTGGCTGATGGGTGGGCCTGGAAAAATCTGGGTAGGCCTGAGTGAAGCTCATCACCACACGTTTTCTTCAACAGGCTTAGATTTTTTATAATGTGGTGACTGCAACAATAATAAAGCCACGACTGTCATTGTTGCGGTGTCCTACCTAAAGAGCACCACTAGAGGGAGCTCACACACTCAGTCATACTGACCACTGTACAATAGTTATGCGGAGGGACAGAGTTACAAGACTGCATAATAAAGTGCTTAATAAAGTTCGGTTTATTATACATCTGCTTATACAACTGTTGGTTTGGTAAAAAGTGTCACCAAAATACATCACCTACTAAGAGAGATCACAATAGGCCTATCTATGAGCCAGCCAGATGAATGGCTAGCTAGCCATGGAAAATAACAGGGCTCACGATAATAACAAATGTTGCATAACCTTCGTTAGTGCACTGACAGGACAGGAATACAACCACAAATTAAATAACTAATACAGTATGTCACAATTCAGAACTCCGTCGCTCACAGAGGCTGCAATCATAACCACGCCACGGCGAGCCAGACTAAAAAAGGAAACCATATTGACCTAGCCTACCTTATTGGTTCTACACAAGGCAGAGCCGTCTGGGTTTTGAATTGAAGAGGTTGTTAATGTCATTGTAATCCAAAGTGTCAGTTCTCTTTCAAAAGACAAAAGCGTCAAGTTGTTCAAGCGTCCAGCCAACATTGATGATCTCAGGTGTCTCTGGATCTGGTTTGTTGTGGAGAAAAGTCGCTCAACACTGTTTGTATCTGTTGTAACAGCTGTTCTGCGTCTTTTTTAGTTTGTCCACTTGATTGGGCATATTCAGCTAGCGCCTCCAGTAATACATCTAGCAACTCTAATATTTTATGCACTGACCCTGATTTTGAGCTCCATCTAGTCTTGCACGATCGTTCCAGATCCCTGCACTGACGGTTTGGATGCATCTCCTTTTGCAGCACCATGAACCGAGTGTGCCTCTGCGCCCCAATTTCCGTTGAAGGAGCGCAATTTCCCATCTATTACAGTAGTCTGGAATTTTACCAGCTTTGGTTGAGTAGCTGGTTCCTCCATGGCTGACAGATCCGAAGGTGTACCGATCAGATCTTCAGAAGCCGGTGGCAGTGAAGGTCCCTTCAGGAGCAGACTCTGCATGCTCACGTTAGCATGCAGGTTGTCATAACACTCATGGGATGTCGTCGAGGATGTGGCCGCTTCTCCTTCATTCCTAGGACCAGCAAACGTCTCACGATGATCCTGCGATTCCTCTTTGGACAGGGCCTGGTCCAAACCTTTTTCATCCTCTAGACGTGTTTTTTTTAAGAAAACGGGTCAATGACAGCTGTTTTGCCATAGCTGCGATTACCAATTGCTAAGCAGCTGCTATGCGAAACTCAGAAAGAACTATTGGTGCGAATTAAGGTTAACATAAAGTAATGCAGCCTAATGTCAGTCAACAAACGTAACAGAGGAAGTTCTGAATATTATTATTAATACATAATTCTAATAATTCCCAATACAAAACAATTCACATTCAAGGTAATTAAAGAAAATTAAACTTAAAAAAAATTGTATTATAAAAAAAATATTTATAGAGTAGGCCTACCAAGGTGGGTATGTCATCACTGGTTCTTTGCTGGTGTCGGAAGTAAATTCCCTATGGAAAATTACAATGGACTTCGCACACTATCCATCTTTACTCAAGTTCGGATTCATTTCAGGAGCTGGGAATTTCCTGATTTATCCTGTTCGGTGTGAGGATATATTTGGACTCATCAAATGTTTCGATATTTTCTGAAAATGTTAAGATTTAAGACTTGTAGTTCGTTTTGTAGTCCACTTTTTGAACTACATATCCCATAGAGCAATGCAGGGGAATGGCCTGACAAATCAGATACCACCATCTCATCCGGGCATTCTGGGATCTTCGGTTTAGAAAACTGTTGGCTCTAAATCCAGCTAGGTTTGCTAGTGGACGACACAGTAGCAAGGACGACAACGGTTGGTAGTTAGCTAACTAACAAACAACCGTAATCGTTATAAAATGGTTCAGTGCTTTGTCCCAGACTGCAGCCACCATACATATGTGAACGACTGCAAATTTTTCAGGTTTCCAAAATGCCCCATGGCATAGTTTTACACTATGGAAACCGTGAAGGTTATCTCTGTAAGCACACCATCAGAGAGATGTCTATCAAATGTAGCTAACTGAATGTGCATTTTCACTCAATTCGAGTGCCCAAATCTACACATGTAAGCAGAATTATCTTTTTGCTTAAACAGCATCAAGGTGTTTCTGACTCTAGATATGTCTCAAAGGCTTCGGGCATTTTTCATCATTCAAAATCGTGGGCTAACAATCAGTCCACTTAGCAAGCTCGGTGGGTGATGATGTGGTAACCTGACTTTGCTAGCTAGCTGGCTGGTTAGCTATGCTACATGGCCTACCCTCACTGACACCTTGTAGGTCTATTCCTCATGCTCGCCCTGACCAAAGCGCTAATATGGCCCTCAGAACAACTGAATTCCTCCACATGCCCTGATTTATAATGATTTTCGCCTCGCTGAAAACTTTGGGTCTCATCCTTAAAGAAGAGGAGAATATGGCTAAGCGACACCACTGCTGCTAACGATGAGCTTGCTATTGCTGATAGCGATGACTGCTAAAGAGCTTGCAAGTTAGCTGCTATACCGATAGCTGATAGCAATGATTAGCCACACTCTAGCAAGCAAGGCTGGAGAGTGGGAATGAGAGAGCTCCGTGGTTTTATGGGATGTGTAGTTTTTAGCCTGTGGCTGTACTAGTATGTTAGATAAAACATTAAATTAAGAAAACGAATTCGAGCTGAGACTGTGACACTTTAACCACTTTGTATTTTTTGGATAATGTTAGGCAGATAAGCAAATTTATCTAGGATTTAAATGCCTAATGTTACAAACTTGCTACCTCCACGGCTCCATGTTCTCGGTGTCAGTCTGGGCCAGCTCGGTCTTGTCCCGCAGTGGCGGCCAGCTCTGCGGTCGTTGTATGCGTTCAGGTTTTGTTTTTATCATTTTTATTTATTTATTTTTTTAGTTCCCTTTTTCCTAAAAGTGTTAGCACCCACCGTGCAAAAAAAAAGGCAAAAAGAAATCCCTCAACCTGTGGGAGGACAGGGATGGCATTGGCGTCTGTCGCGGTGTGGTTCACTGGCGTGCCGTCATTATTTTTTTATTTTACCAACCGAAATGCGCATAACTTAAATTACTTTCATCGCTAGCTCACACACTGATTCGGCTTCGTGCCCACGAGTTGATCAAACTCAGACCCTCCTTTTCTTTGGAGGCAAACCACATACTCATTTCAAACTTGCCGCCATTCCCACGCCAAACTCCATACCTCTGATCACCTGGAGCTCCTATGAAGGCAAGTTAGGTAGGTAGCAAGGTAGCCCCACCCCTCGAGGGACCGTCAGCTGCGTGATGACATAGCAGCAGGTGCCAAAAGAAAAACCCAGAACAAAAATATACATGTGTAGGTGTGTGAGTGAGACACTACCCCCTCATAACACTAATCACACAGAATACTAGCAATATAATTGTACTCAGGACCAGACCAAGGACATATAAGTCAACAAATACACACACATATCATAGCAGACAAAAGGGCGAATGGCTTACCCCCATAAATACCCCTAAATCAGTGACCTCAGGTCACATACCTACTTAAAATAAGCAGCCATTACTTTAAGAATTGCAATAAGTTATGTAGAACCAAATCAGATACTTAAAAATCTCAAACTAATGATTGCTGGTTTGGATTTACATTTGATTTTGCCAGATAAAAGCGGAAGTAGGGCGTGGTACACCTGCTTTGTGTATTGGTAAGCATTAATCTGCCCCTCAGATGTAGAATCCTTGGCTAAACGGTGGCTGCAGTCATGTTTGGTTTAATCCGAAAGAGGTTCAGGTGCCAAATACTTCTAATATAATATTAAAGAACACTGTCTTTTTTGGCCAAAATTACTTCTTAAAAACAGTAACATCCAGCTAGACCACATCTGTAGAGGGTTGCCTTCTCCCCTTCCTGTGTGTGTGTTTGTGTGTATCGACATGGTCGGATCACTTACCCTTTTATACCCCACAGTCAATTGTACCCCCATGTCATTGGGTAAAATGTCAGAAAACCCAATGTCGTGTGATAACATGCGTATCTCTCAATATAGCAGCAAAACCACCATTTTACCAGTTCCTCTCAGCCATCTCTCTCCTCTCAACCCATGCCTATTGATGTTTGGTGTCATTGTGATGCTCATGAAGAGCTGAATGCAAAAATGATCATCTCATAAATATATATGGTATTTCCAGATGTTTGGATCTACAGCACAAGATTAAGTCCTGAAGAAACTTCTAGGCACTCCCCCACCATAAATTAATTATGCGTGGGTCAGGGAGGTGGATGAATCAGATGGTCTTCCTCCATCTTTTGCATTCCTCCCTGTTAACGTCCCTGTTAGATGGTCAGGGAAGAAAAGGGCTATTGATCTCTGGTCACAGGTCTGACACACCAGAGCTAAGGCCCAGTCAGACGAGCAATCTGTGTGCATTCAACCCATGAGCCCACAGCAAGTAGCCTGTTCTATTATACACAGATCTGAGAGGGGGATGTAGATGTACAATGATGTTGTACAGTTAACCAGAATGAGAGCTATCAAACAGCACGGAAATTCAATTTCTCCATATGCTGGATTCATTGTTATGAAACAAAGTTCTGAAATGACTCTCTTGTGGAATGGCCAGGTAATGTTCCCCCCTCCCCCTTTAGAAAAGCTTGTAGGGCAGCAGTATGGTATAGTGGTAAGGAGCATAGCTCATAATCAAAAGGTTGTTGGTTTGATTCCCCACTGGGGAGCTGTCAAGGTGAAACTCAAATGGACAAATCAGGGTTGCACCAAGGGTTGCACCCTTGGGCAAGGTACCTACCCCACATCTGCCTCAGTAAAGATCCAGCTGTATAAATAGATAAAACTGTAACCTATGTGAGTTACTTTGGATAAGAGCATTTGTTAAATGACAGTTATATGTATATGTATGTATCTCACCCCTTCAGGTTTGCTTACTTTTGCTTTGGTGTGTAAGGATAATAGGGAATGTATCAAATACATATATACTTGGGGTGACCCCGAATAGTCAACTATTCGGGGATTCGATCTAAGGAGCCTGATTCAACTGCCAATCTCACAGTCGAATCATCGCAAAATGTGGTTATGAAATATAGATCATTCCATTCCATCTATATGGGGGTGCTGAATGTGTGTATACGTGTGCCAGGGTTTCCACTAGGATTTTTTTCTTGCCAGTCAAACAATTTATTTTACCTGCCAAATTTACTTACCGGTCACGTTTCAATAAAATGTCTGTGTTACAAACGCAAATATAATTTACACCTATGTTGACGAAGAATGGCCTACGACAAATCAGTTTGACTATTTAATGAACAGTAATGATTAAGCAAAATGAACAGTAGGCTAACAATTGAGGAAAACCTCAACATTAGCTGCTTAAATGTAGACTATTGCGGAACATCTGTACCCTGTAACATCTGTAGCCTGTTTTTAAAAAAGGCCAGGCCTACATGGCATCAAATATAGCCTATAGGCTACCAGGTGACATTTTATTTTCTCTTTTTTTCATTGCAGCAAAGTTCTCTGCTGCCAACTTGAAATCAAACCAATGTGTCTTTGCAGCTAGCAATGCGCATAAGCCGCGTCACTCTCTTCTCTTTCCCAGTCGGGGTACATCTCGCTGAACTCTAATAAGCACTTAAAACACAAATGTCCTGTTTAGAGATAGCCTTTCTTATGGCTAAGTTTTGTATGAGCATTATTACCAGACATTTTGACCAGCAGGTTTTTAACTTATCTTTTGTTTTTTAAAATAAATTTTACCAGGCAAAAACCAGTAATTACTGGCTCACGGAAACCCTGCTATGTGCAAGGAGCACACTTCCCCCAGGCAACGTGAACAAGTTGGCTTTCCTTGCACACAATTTTAAAAGAATCAAGCGGACACAGGCGCAGTAAAAGACTTGCTATTTTTGTTTGATCAGGTAGGCTAAAGTGATTTCAAAACCTTTTAGCCCGTTCTAATTTGATTTTTGGACATTGTGAACTTGTCTAGCCTAAAGTTGGATAGACTACCCACTGCAATGCTTAAAGCAATCTCTGCAGTTTAAAAACTATTTGTTACGCACCTTCTGATAACATACTTGATTCTGACTTTTATTTTGTTATTGTATTTATTTTTTATTTATTTAGGCAGGCTTATTCTATTCTAATTTAATTCTGTATTTTTTGTTTATTTTTTTGCTTGGATGTTGCTCTGCACTTTACGGTATGCTCAAACACAATTTGAAAATAATCAGGTGAGTGGCGGACACAGGCAATTTTAGCCTATTTAATTTGATTTGACGACATTGTGAAATTGTTTAGCCAAAAGATTAGCCCTATCTGCAGTGTTAAGAACCCATTAGGTCTCTCTGCAGTTATTTGTTATTTATTAGGTTTATCCCATTCTATTTAATCCAAAATGTTGTTGTACATTTTATTCTACTTTGCGTTGACATTGTTCTGCACTTCATGGCATAAAAATGTTCATTTTATATTAACTTTAAGGAATCTTTTAATAAATAATGTTTATTCCATATTGCCTTTAATTTATAGCTTGTAGTCATTCACCTTAATTTAAAAATATAAAAATCCAAGGCATGTGTTAGCCTTTTTGTTATTTAAACCTAGATTTTGTTATGGTCATTTTTTATGTGCCACTTTGTTTGATATTTGATATGCTGACACTTGACAGTGGTCTCGTTTCTGTTTTGGTCGTTTCATTATCAAGTTGTTTCTGTGAGCCAAAAAAACCAAAAGAAAAAACAAAAAAACAAAGGTTTTGCACCTACCTGCTCTGGTTTCTTTTCCACTGTAAGCTATGGGCCTTCTATATTCTAAATGGGCATATTTATTATCGTTATAAGGTCACCATATTGCAGACTTTTCAAATAATGAGTGAGAAAAAGGATGGAACACATCCTATTATAAAATAAATTCTTATGTCAAGTCAAGAAGACAAATTGTTTCAACTCTTTTGTCTGGTGTGGAAAAAATGGAAGCCAATGTCGCAAATGACAATATGGATCAATGAGCAAAAAAAAAAAAAAAAAAAAGATTTGATGATCAGTCGACGATAGGCAAGACTTGACCAATCAGATTCGACTATGTAAATTCTTAGTCGGGGACACCCCTAATATATACATAACACACAGTATGTACATACATAAGAATTAGATCAGGAAACAGCTTCCCTGGTTTCTCCCATGTCAGGATTAGATGTCTATGAGATGACTAATGAAGCTAAACAGGATGTGGGCCTGATCAATGTCACAGTCATTGTCATGGTTTTGAGTGGAGGAGGGGGGAAAAACACATTTGTACAAAATGCTCAAATTAGGAGAGCTGCTGACACATGGTCCCAGTTTACAACTCATTAGATTTTCAGCAAAAAGAAACTCAGTAAAAACTTAAATATACTTTTATATTTTACAGTTTTCACACGCTTGTGTCACACTGCAGGAAGTGACGTTCCATTAGATAAAAATATGAAAGTTTAACAAAAAAATCTATAGTTCATTTTCAAAATGAAAATGGACCATCTATACAGTAAGTCAAAATTACATGTCCCTCTTTTACAGAGGACATTGCTTTATCCCCATCAACATCACCATGGCTCTGAGCAAACAAATGTCAGTGGTTAAACCCATCATAACCCAATGACCACAGTGGTAGCCATCCACCTGAAACAAACACAAATCTGCTACCTGTTTCCAGGTATATATACATCAGATCTCTGACCTGACATGGTGGAGGGATGAAAATGACCCTTTCTCAGTCAGTTTACTGCATTGATGAATATTTTCTTTGATGCAAAGCACATTATTTCCTATAAAAATTGCAAACAGTACAGTACAGTACAACAATACAACAATAACAACAAAAAACAAAATGGAAAAATCTTGGATACACGTCTGAAAACCAAATACCAAAACCACAAAAGATGTGTAGATTTTGTTGTATAGTGGTTGTAATCTTTACTAGGTTATGGTTTCCTGTTAGCTGTTTTTGTAACTCATTGGCTGGTTGGATTGGTGAAATTTTACAGAATATAATGCACACCTTTACAAGGTTTAGAAAAACAAACACTACTTCTACAACCACTACTACTACTGTTAAATATTTCTTCAAACTAATGAATCCTTCAGTTAAAAAAAGCTGTAAAAGGCTTTTTTAACTGAAGGATTTTTACATTACAAAATACATGAACAATACCAGTGAAAAACCAAAAAACAAAAACAAACAAAAAACAAATTCTAAAATAAACCCTGAATAAGTGGAATTTATTTTCATTGTCCACTTGCATTATTGAAACATTTCACAGACCCACAGATCTTGCCTCTTGACATTTAAAGATTAAATATAACACAACTCTACTGGGTCTGGGGGGGCAGGGAGTTTATACAGTCAGATGGGTAGGGATAGACAGACTGCCGGAATAGAACACACCATGGCTAAATATCTTATTAGTAGAGAGGAAACGATGCTTGTAAATCAGTCAGAACAGCACTGTAATAGAGGTGGTTCTGGGCAGTTGGGGGCAGGGGTAGAGGGCAAGAGAGGCACACATGGTACCCTGAAATTTCTCTGTTTAAATGCTAGAAGCATAAAAAATAAAATTCTCGATCTGGAAACCGTTATGAGTAATAGTAACTTTGATGTTGTTGGGATTACAGAGACGTGGCTTGGTCCAGGGCATGGGGATGAGTACAACGTAGAGGGATACAAGCTGCTAAGAAAAGATAGAATCAATATAAGAGGAGGAGGCGTAGCTCTCTATGTAAAGGATAATCTTAATACTCAGGAAATACCAGGAATGGAGCCCCTTGGTGTTAGTGAAGATTTATGGATTAAGATATTGGGGGAAAATCAAAAAGGCCTGAATGTTGGAGTATGCTATAGGCCACCAGCCTCAGATAGCAATGTCAGTAGTACTCTCTTTGATAACATTAAACTTGCATGTCAGGAGGGTGAGACAATAGTAATGGGGGACTTCAATTACCCTTCAATTAGTTGGGAAGCTGTGTCAGGTCAAGGTAAATGTGAGGAAGAGTTTTTGGATGTTGTAAATGACTGTTTTTTGATACAGTCTGTTACTCAACCCACGAGAGAGAACACAATCCTAGATCTGGTTCTGTGTAATAATCCTGATAGAATCGGCAGTATTGAGGTAGGGGAACCACTCAGTACAAGTGACCATAGTTCAATTACATTTGAAGTTTTTTGGCAAGTTAAGTCTGCATTCTCCAATGCTAGAGTATTCAACTTTAGGCAAGCTGACTTTATTAAGATGCGTGATTATACAAGGAATATAAACTGGGTACCTCTTCTAGGTGGTAAAACTGTCAAAGAAATGTGGTGCATATTTAAAACGATTATTCTGGATATACAGCGTAAATTCATTCCGCAAGTGAGAAAAGGAAAACTGAAAAAGAAGCATCCACAGTGGGTGAATAAGTCACTGTGGAACAGTTTGAAACAAAAAAGGAAATTATTTAGAAAATACAAGTTGGAGAGCTCAGATAGTAATAAGATTGAATACAGTAATATGCGAGCTCAAGTTAAGAAAAAAATAAGGGAAGCCAAAAGATGTTATGAAAGACAAATTGCTCGAGATACAAAGAGCAACTCTAAACGTTTTTTTCAATATTATGGTCAAAAAAGGATAGTTAAGGATGAAATAAGAGGTATAAAAAATAAGGATGGGGTTATGGTTTACGATAACAAAGCTATTGCTGATACACTAAACAGTTACTTTGTGGAGAGTTTCACTAGTGAAGTGTTTTTGCACATGCCTTCAGGTGCAGTCAGTTCTCAGAGACTTATAGAGGAAATTGATTTAAATGATGCAGAAGTACTAGATAAACTTCAAAAACTTTAAACAAATAAGGCAGCAGGCCCTGATGGAATATATCCAAGAGTTCTCAGAGAACTAGCAGAGGTGGTTTACAAGCCTCTGACAGTTATTTTTAAGCAATCCCTTAAAACTGGAGAAATACCAGATGACTGGAAACATGGCAGTGTAGTACCTATCTACAAGAAAGGAGACCGGACTGAACCAGGAAATTATAGGCCTGTCAGCTTAATTTGTATCGCATGCAAAATACTGGAATCCATCATTAGGGATAATTTGCAATTATTCCTGGAACGAAATGGTGTTCTAAATGATAGCCAACGCGGTTTTCGCAGAGGGAGGTCGTGCTTAACAAACCTCCTGGACTTCTTTGAGGAAGCTACAGCATGTCTGGACTCAAACCAGGCTTATGATATTATCTATTTGGACTTTCAAAAGGCATTTGACAAAGTTCCGCACGAGAGACTCATATTGAAAATGACATCTGCGGGAATTACAGGAGCCATCACCGAGTGGGTTCGAAGTTGGCTGTCTAATAGAAAGCAGACTGTAACTGTGGGAGGAATTGTATCAGAGCAGGGTCCTGTACGAAGTGGAGTCCCGCAGGGATCGGTGTTGGGGCCTTTGCTATTTCTTATACAGTATACATAAATGATCTTGATGCAGAGGTTAGAAGTAAAATAGTAAAATTTGCAGATGACACAAAACTAGGGGGTCTAGCCAACAGTATAGAATCAACTAAGGTAATACAGGAAGACCTAAACAGCATCCAAAAGTGGGCAGATACCTGGCAGATGACTTTCAATTTAGATAAATGTAAAATCTTGCATGTAGGAAATAAGAACCTTAAACAAGACTACTTCATGGGTGGAAAAAAACTAAAATGTGCTCAATTTGAAAAGGACTTGGGAGTAATGGTTGACCCAAGCTGAACAGGATCTAGGCAGTGTGCTGTAGCAGTAAAAAAGGCCAACAGGATGCTGGGATATATAGCCAAAAGTATTGAGTATAAATCTAAAGAGGTTATATTGAAATTATACAATGCCTTAGTCAGACCGCACCTGGAATACTGTGTGCAATTCTGGGCACCGCACTATAAAAAAGATACTGAAGCTTTAGAAAAGGTTCAAAGAAGGGCAACTAAATTAGTTCCTGGCATGAAATATAAATGCTATGAGGAAAGACTCAAGTTACTTAACCTATTGAGATTAAGCGAGAGTAGGCTTAGGGGTGATTTAATTGAGGTATTTAAATTTATAAAAGGAATCAGTAAGGTTAACTATAATAGATTCTTTAGGGTGAGTTCAGTCTGTAAAACAAGAGGACATAAATGGAAACTAGTTAAGAGTAAGTTCCGCACTGATGTAAGGAAATATTATTTTACACAAAGAGTTATCAATACATGGAATAGGTTGCCAGGTCATGTAGTTGAGGCAGAGACCCTTGCTGTGTTCAAGTCTAGACTTGATGCAGTTTTGGATACTCTTTAATTAAGAAATGGCGAGCTTAGTTGGGCCGAATGGCCTGTTCTCGTCATCATATGTTCTTATGTTCTTATGTTCTTATGATCTGCATAGAAATCATGTATACTTGAAAAGCTTATTTGGTTGGATGGAACCATTTTTATCCCCAGGTTCTACCATACATTTAATAAATAAAAGTATAAGAAGATGCACCTGTCATCAAGTGAAGCGTATAAATTGTGATTCTGTTATTCCAAAAATAGCTCTTTGTAATACTACTTTCTGTGCTACCTTATTAAAATGTGATATTCGATATAATGATACACATCACTTGAAACAAAAAACATAAACAGAATAAACCCACAATTTTCACAATCACTGAGTCGCGGCATTCTCTGTCCATTCTCCATACCATAAAGCATATCTCCATTACTCTTGGATGAGAAATATAAATCTGGTCCATTTCCAAACCCACATGAAGAGTGAGGAAGACAGTCAAGAGACAAGGGCTTGTGCCATCTTATATGCAATGTTTCTACAATTCCTAGAGATCTAAAAATGTCCATTTACCCCTTGTTTTGATTCTACAATGTGGATCCAAAGGTAAGAGAGTACCTAGATGGTTCAAATGACTAAACTCTGTTTAAAATAAAAATAAAAACCTTCAGAGTAATTTCTGTCTGATATAGAAAGCAAAGACAAAGTCATTCTTCCTGTAAGATGGTTGGAGGGGATCTTGGCTCCATGCACTCTGGTCACATCTGCTGAACTGAGACAGCCTTGTGCTCAGAGTCTGGCAGTATGCCGCCATGGTCTCCATCCAGAGGGTTATGAGGTCCATATGCAGAAAAAAGAAGACACAGTCACGGTGCCTGTCTAAGGAAAAGCCTTCATCCCTGGAAGCAGCTGATAAGCAGTTTGGTGTGACAGTGCTCGAATGGACTGTGAAGAGGACAAAGCCTGGTGGTCAGTGGATTTCCAGCTCACCTGAGGAGTGCCGAGCAGAGGTGTGAGACATCCTCTGAAAATAACGCCAACACCTTTGGTCACGTCTGGGTAATATGTGAATTGACAGCTAGAAACAGCCCTGCCTTTGACTGTTGTTTTGCTTTAAACCACCACCATGTGCAAAGAGTGGGTCCATTTCCGGACAAGTATTTACCAAGAATACCACCATCTACATGAGGTTAGGCTTTTGTCTCTTACTGAAAAGAATGTACAGTCAAATATATTCCACATTCTTCAATACCGCATAAAAATAAAACAGCGCTAACAAACACATGTGTAGGAGACATGGCTGGAGGCTGCGTCTGGAGAGCTAGATCACTGAATCTGTGGTGGTTTACAGACATTTCTAAAAATTTATAAATAAGAATAGATGTCCACTGAAGATGCACCTACAGGATAACCACCCCTTGCCTGGAATTTGGAGCCTGGAGGTAGAATTTTGATTAGTCGATCACCACTCTGTGCAGGTTGCTTTTCACTCTAGTGATCACACCTTCAGTCTACTCTGACCTTACAAAATATACACTGGAAGTCATAAACAGGAAGTTGCAAAGAGGATGAGATGGAACACCAGAGGTGCGTTCAAATTAGCAAACGATGGCAAACGTTTGCGAACATTTTCAAGCAGTTTTCCGTTTGCTTTGAGTTCACTGCGAATGTTTGCAAACACACACAAACGGTTTGAGGAGGTAGTTCTCAGCGAACAGACATGGATGCTGGACTACCCACATGGGAGTTATCCCAGAAAATATACGTAAGTGTTCGATTTTATTCAATCTTCTTACAATAATTCAAGTGGTTAACTTGTCTGTCAGTTACATTGATGCTGTTTCTGAAAGCCTCTTTTTTGTATGATATCGTTATCAATCCTTAGTGTTAGCTAAGCGATTGCTGTCTGTGGTCGTTAGTTTAGGCTAACTCCCATAAATCACCGAACAATTTGGAATGTTCACACAAAACCGTTCAAATTTAAAGTTGAAAGAAAACCCGTTCGCCCGGAACATTCGCCTCAGTTTGCCGAATTTGAATGCACCTCTGGAGAGCAACTGGTCGAAGGACAGCAGGTCTGGGTGGAGGTCCTCTGTGTTTACCAGAGCCCTATGTCCTCCGAGCCATTCTCCAGGAGCTCTCCTTCAGTCCCTCCAATGCCGATGTGGATACCTGCCTTCACCAGGCAGGGGGTGGGCACCATCCAGAGCTCCTGCTCTGGGTCTGGGACATCCTTGTAAACAAGATCTGGCACAGAGAGCAAGAGCTGAGACAGGTCCTCCTCGCCACCCCTGTCAGGTCCAAAAGCTTCTGCATTGGTGGAGCATCTGTCTTCCTCCACTTTCACAGGACCCGGGGGGGGCAGTCCACAAGGAGTCGTCCCCCAACCCGTTTCCCCTCCTGTTCCTCCTCTTCCTCATCTTCCCCCTCCTCATCCTTACACAGCTGCTCCTTGGACACACCCTTCTGGATGTGAACTGTTTTATCTGGAGAGGGCAGATAGGCGGAGTCATAGAAATTGGGCATGGCCATTAAAGGGAAGGAAGAGATCATCATGTCCTGGGTGGTGGTAAGGGCACGGTGGGAGGGGGTGGATCCAGTTGAGGGAAGCCATCGAGCACGATGAGACTACAAGAATGACAGCAGGAAGGAAACACTCACATTTCACTGTTGATTAACTCTACCCCCAAACAAAACAGACAAAATAACGACAGAGAAGTTATTTTCAGAAGTCTCAGAACATCTCTGAGATGCTCTGAGATGCTCAAGCAAATAGCACAAATTCATTTTCACTTCTTACCAGACATTCATTTTCACAACCCCCATTTCATGCTACAAACTACAGACGTGCATGAAACACTGGTGCCTCTGGAAGTCTTCAGACTTATCCTATTTCTGATTGGATTCTGAGAAAAATAAGACCTAGGGAAAGGTAAAATCCATTCATCACAAGATGCACTATTCTCAGCCAGAGGGTGCACCTGTTATGACTGAACGATTTCCCAAAACCTCTTGTAGTGCAATTCATTTTGGTTCCAAGAAATGGCCATGCATATGCAAGGAGACCATTAATAATAATGGTGAAAAAAATATTTGCGCAAGGCATGCATGAACAATGTATAAGCTTAGCATTTAAGTGCAACAAGAAAACTCCCATTCATCCTGTACCTTATCAATAGATTTACCAATCAAAGTCACCACAATGGTTTTGAAATAACAATGGAATTAAACTATTGTGGCTATTTTCAAATTCATGACTGCAAGCAATAACAGTCTGGAGTTTTTCAGCAGATCCAAATGAACAAACTTGAAAATCAATCTGGTAAAAATCTACCTTCCGCTACATTGCAAGCTGTGAAATCAATAATATAACAAACAACATCCACTGTTGCAATCCACTATTAAACCCCATGGACACACACCACTGGAAGGGATATTTCAGGGTCCATTTTGTAAAAAAAGTATACAGAAATACAGTTAGCAGATCCACTTTCATGGAAAATCTGGCCAAGAGAGAACCATACCAAATACAACACAATTTAACATAATCTATATGTACTTCTCCCTCTCCCCCCTCCCTCTCTCTCTCTCATGCTTCAAAAGACAAGCACTCAAGCACTCAGACTGAGACATTGTCCCTCATACAGCACATGCATTTACTTGTTTCCCATGATGCTCTGGGAGCTGCCCTCGATGCACACGGCCTCGGCGCTCTTGTTCACCGCTGTCATGCCAACCTTCCTGAAGCGACTGGAGGCTCTTCTCGGCAGGTTGTAAACCCTGCCCCCCACAGCCTTGTCCAGGTTCAGTGAGTTCTTCAGATGCTGGGTGCCACCTGCTCTGAGGCTACCACCAGGGGGCACATCTGCTACATTGGCTGGGGTGGGCGCAGTAGGCATTGAGTGCTGGTGCAGCGCCAAAGCTGACTGAGCTTTTGTGAAACATTGGAATTCTCAAACATTGTTTGGTCAACTGCAGAGGTGCAAAAAGGGAGAGAGACACAAAATGCAAAAGATCTGTCATATTACAGCCTGTGCTCTGAACTTCCATATCCTGTAAAATGGCAGGATTGAAAAACACTTTTATGATGCATGTAAGAAACCTTCAATAGATCAAAAAACACGTAATGCAGTAAGACAGTGAAACTGTTGCTAAGGTAACGAGAACAAAACATGCAACACCCCCCAACACACACACACATGCACACGCATGCACACAACAAAGCAAAACACAATGACAAGTAATAAAATTTTAAGTTACACTTAAGTAACACTGTGAGTCACAGATTTGAATTATGTCAAAACTTTGACCAATCTTACTTTGCTGGTGCAATCAACCATGCAAAATGATGTGTGATTTTTCATTAGTGGGTAGGTCAAAGTTCTGATTCCAATGCATAAATGACAATCAAAGAAATCTTACTTCATGGAGAGAACAATCGGAAAACATGAAAAAGTACGATACCTTCTTATGAATGAGGAAAATTTCATGGAAAAAAGTGACACTTCTTGCAGACACATTGAACAGAGTTAAGCAAATATCAGTAATCTGTGGATAAATGTGCCTCACTTTCATGAAGCTGCACCTCTCAAAACCACCTTATTAGCTCTAAAAAGTTAGTGAAATCCAGCCTTAATTTTAAGAGAGACTGCATGAAATAGTTTGGAAATGTTGCACAAGATGGACTCGTAAATACAATTAGCCATCAATCATTCCAAGAGAAAACATTTTCAACAACTATAGAAACCACAACTTAATGGAGTGGTTAATGGAGACCTCACAGACTTGAAAAATGTAATGCACATATACATTCTTGTCTAAACACAGTTGTTTAGGCTTACACACTAAATGCAACTACAGCAATTTGTCCTTACCTTTGAATACCTTTGAAGGGTTTGATTTTGGTGATTGCAAAACTTAGAATATAGTTAAAGTAAGGCACAAGAGCAACCTCTAATTACACAAATTTTGTTATTGTCTCATGAAAAACCTGAATGTGAATGTGGCATTAGTATATAAACATTAGCCCCAGACATAGCTTTAATCTGATTCACTGGATAATGCAGGACATTACTTACCAGTCACATGGATGGAGGCTTCAGAGTGAGGAGCAAGAGGTTTGGGACTGCAGGTAATGGAGATTAATGAGCTTGGTGTGATGCATTAGCCCACATGGCTTTCAAGGGTGGATTTGTCCTGGATTGATCCGATCTATGACCTACACTGGACTACACCCCCTTAAAAAATGAAAACCCCAGTTCCCTGCCCCATTTCCTTGTGGATTTGGTTTTACCCTATGGGGTCTGTGGTGATTGAATGGGGTAATTCTGTTGCTCAAGCAACACAAGTGAAGGGTGACATGCTGGGCCCTGCAGTCATACTGCCATCCTGCTAACGCATCAGTGCACCCCAGAAATTTCTGTGGTGCATCTTGGCTCCCAAGTGTGGGACTAGGTGGTAGAACCTTTTCAAAGCGAGCCCCTCTTTTGTGGAACAATTTACCCATGGAGGTTTCGGGGAGCAGACTCTCTCTCCGCCTTTAAGTCTAGGCAAAAAACTTACCTCTATTTCAAATATTTTAGTTGAGGGACATGGCACAGTGCTGGCATCGATCGTAGAGTCTCTGGTGGACTAAGTGGTCATTGCTGTCACTACATCATGGCCTGGTTACTCTGTGTTCAGCTGATCCGGCTGTGGTCTGGTGTTGACTGCCTTAGGGTTGCCCTCATGATTGTGCTGGCCCCTTGCTTCTCGTCCCTTAGGTATGCTTATCTGAGTAAAGTTTTACCAGTCTGAATGATAAATGTGTCAACAAAATTCTTTTCCTAGGTTCAAGGAACAGCCTTAACAATCACAATCAAACCAGGATTAAGCATAAGCCTTAGCAGGGGAACATGTCATCCGTTTAGATAAAGTTAAAGAGAAAGGGAGAAAAGAAGGTAAAGGGCACTTAATAAAAAAAAAACCCAAACATTTCAAGTCCATAAAAGCAAGGTTAGTGGCAACACGCAAAATAATTGTATTTATAGTCCTTTTGCTTTGGGATATTATTTATTTATTTATTTAACTGTATGTAGCAGTCACAACCATTTGCATACTTTTTTTAAATTACACAAAAATTCCTCAAAGGAACCATATAGAAATTTGGCTACATAACTCTTGGAAATCAATCCACAGGAGCGCCGTTATCTTTCATGCCTTACTGTGGGTACACCAACCATGTGACACTAGTTCAAAGTAAAATGGCCAAAGCATTAGTCCATTTGCTTCTTTAAATGATGTCATGTTTAGCAGTGCTAGATTTTGCTTCATCCAAAGCTGTGCTTCTTAAAAGCCAGAGTCTGTGCCTGTGTAAGAGTGCATGGAAAACAAGCTGACGCTAATGGTCTGTTAAGTTTACAAGCACACTTTAAAAACCAGCTGAAGAAAGGACTGAATCTCCATCAGTACACAGGCATCACACTTTGAGAACAAGTGCCTGGTTATGATAAAGGTGAGACAAATGCACATTGATCAGATGAATCATATGCAGAGGAAGAGAGAAAGATTTGTGTGCAAGCCATTTCCTGTGACAGATCTATTAACATTCTAAGCAAAAACACAGACTCATATCTGGAGCATTCAGAAATAAACAACGTGGCAGTGCACAGCCACATTAGGAGATGACATTAGGAGATGAAATGGTGTTGAAGTAGAGTAGCTGTTTGAAATTATGCTTTTGCTGCCAGTGACTGATCCATCTTTGAAGACTGGTGAGTCCTTTCCTATGCTAGTTCTGGGTGTTTTAGACCATGCTCCTAACGGAATGTTCAAAATGAGCCAGAAACTCATAACATTCATATCTTTAGCAATGGCAGACAGAAGTACGCAGAGCACATTGAGAATCACTGGTCCATATATAGAACACCTGTGACCTTACACTGTACAAGCCTACAAACAACACCAAAAAACAATTGCAAAAAAGGGGAGATTAAATACTTTGCTGTCCACTTTAGAGAAATGAAGTGATATTACAAATGGTTTCAAGGGACACACTCACACATTTCCAAGAATCAGCAAAAAGGATGGGAGGAAAAAAAACATCAAACATAAATAAAGTACTGTACATAATGCATGAACAAGATGGAGTCGGTCAGTGTACATCTTGACCACTCCCACAAGCCACTCTTTGTCACATGGGTCCCTTCATCGACAGATCCATCACTAAACCTGCTGGGGTTTTCGTGACCTACAGTCACTAATATTTCCCATCTCCACAACAGCTAGCCTTGACACCTCAATCATTTGTGAATTGGGTAGGGTGCAGGAGATGTTTAATAAAGCCATACTGAGCTTGCTAGACAATAAAACTGGGTATCCTTATGTCAGGAGTTCTGACAGAGTTAATTGGCTACGCTGGATTTCCTGGAGGTAAGTTGGTGAGGGCTGGGAGCACGCATTCCAGGGCAAATTGAATGATTTATTTATTGGCTTTTGGGCGGCGGCTTTGGCTGGAGTGTGGGCTCGCAGCTGCTCCTTGTTCCTGATTAGGGCGCTGGGCAGGTATTTAGGAGGGTTGCGAGGCTCAGTTGCTAGGGGCACCAGGGAAGGAGGCTCTGTGTGCAGGAAGTTTCAGATGGGTTTTTTCTTGTTTTGTTGAGCCGGCCACTTTTGAGTTTTTTTTTTTTTGCAGTTTCGTTTGTTTGGTTTTGGTTTGAGTCCCTGGGGCTCGTGGACCGGGAACTTTATTTGTGTAAATTATTTCTCTTTTCTCTTTTTCCTTTTCTCTTGTTTGGGGTTTCTGGCTGAGTGGATTGTGTGTCTTGTGTTGTCTGGTGCGGCAGAGTGGATCACAGGCCTTCCTGGTGGCAGTCCCTGAGACGGAGCGACACGGGCCGAAACCGACAAGAGCCAGTGAAGGGGAAGATGGCAGGCGGTGAGACAGCAGCCTCGGACCCACCTCGGATGGGCATGAGACGGGGCGGGGACACCCCATTGTCGTAAGGAACGTCCGCACCCCAGTGAAGCATTGCAGCTGTGTGTGACTGTTAACAGCGGGGGGCTGGGGTAACACTGATTAGCTGCTGTCCCCCTTCGCACAGTACAGTGCTGTGGAGCTCCAGACTGGAGGGTGCGGCAACGACGGGGAGGAGCCGAAGACGGGGGACGATGGCAGCCGTTGGGAGGCCTGACAGTGAGAGCAAGAGTGTGCCCTCTACCTCTGATCGCTTTTTTTTTTTTATTTTGGGATGTATTAAGGCCTGGCAGCGAGGCGCGGGCCAAGTTGCATCCCACTTTTTTTTTTTTTTTTTGTTGTGCTGTGTGCAAGTGAGTGCGTGCGTGAGGGCCTGCCCTGGTGGTGCAATCCCCCCTTTCCTGTCGGCCGGGGGCGAGCGGGGAGTGGGGACATCTGGAGTGGTTGTAGTACGTGTGGGTGTGGTAGAAGACCCAAGTGGTCCGAGTGGTGTGCCGTGTGGGGGTTGCCCATACCTGCAGGTCATCCCGGGCTGGGTGGAGGAGTCTCTGGAGGGAACAGCAGGTTGGGGAGGGGAGCGAACCAGGCCGGGGGGGAAGTAGTGAGTCTTGGCATCCCTGTTCCTGTGTAGTGTGTGAATTTTTTGCTAATAGTCTCGCTGCCTTTCCTACATACTTGTCCTGGAGTCCTTTGTGGTGGGTGGATCCCAAAAGGGTAAAGAACCAGAACCCCCAAGGAGGAGAAGTAAACTGAGCAGGAATGTAGGAGCTGGTCATAATATAAAACATCTGTAGTAAATATAAAGAATAAGCACACCTTCCAAGTATGAATCCCATAATGCACACTGGCTCCTTCTGGCGCTGAAAACAGTGACTCAGGCACTTGTCCTTGGGCCCCTGATAAAGTGCGTCTCAATGACAGCAGTGGGGCCATGAGCTGGCAGAGTGGCTGGGGACATGTCAAAATATTGTGCTTACAGATGATTCAGTTCCCAGAATATGCTGCAGACCATTAGTTTCCTGTAAATCTCCAAAGACATGGCCTTAAAGCCAAGAGACTTAGGTCAGCTGAGGGAAATGGGAAAGAGTTTAGAATACCGCATTGCATTTCCTGAAATACTCTGTTGTCCATCGACCTTCCTTGTCATTTCAGGAATGTGGTTTCAGGGTAGAACCAGACAAACAAACATGGAGCCTAGAGAACAGTGTGTTTCTGTTCCTGTGAAAGACCTCATTATTGTTTAACAGAGGAAATCACCCTAAAACTGTGATTCTCTCCAATGATGTGGGCCTAGCCTTCCACTACATGGGAGGGTATAGTGGTAAGGAGCAGAGCTGTAACTGAAAGGTTGCTGGTTCACTTCCCAGGTTGGTGGCTGCTATTGTAACCTTGGGCAAAGAATTTAACCCTCATTACTTTAGTAAATAAGGCTCTGTATAAATGGATAATATGTAAACTGTAAGCTGCTCTGGATAAGGGTGTCTGCTAAGTAGAAAATACAGTGAAATGAAAAAATCTGGTAATATCATCTTGTCATTACTTCTTATCTAGAGCAACTTACAGCTTACTATTTTGACATATTATACACTTATACAGCTGTATATTCACTAAGGCAATTCAGGTTAAAGACTTTGTCCAAGGGTACAACAGCAATACCCACCCTGAGAATTGAACTGGCAGCCTTTGGGTCACGAGCCCTGCTCCCGTGATTGTGAGGTTAATGGTTTTTCACCAAATGGTGAACTTATGATCTGTGGATAACTTATTAGAGAAGCCCGAAGCACATCTAAGGGAAGGTGTTCAATGTTTTCAATGGACATGAACTGAATACAGCAAATAAGTTACCTCTGCATTCTTAGAGGGATGGATAAAAGACCAAACCATGCTTGCCTAATTACAAACCTCTTCCTACTGCACAATGTTGACATCTTTCAGATGCAAATGACCCTGATAGCTGGATACTCTCTTCTGCCCTTCTGAGACCATAACTGTACGTGGGAGTGGTGAGACTGTCAAAATTCGCTCTGGCTGCCCTGTCAACAACACTGTTGAAGTGGATGCTCTGACGTAGATGGCTACAAGTTCGTTCGGAATGCTTGGTCTTGCAAACGTTATTTAAAGGAGCCGCAAAGCAAACAAATGTGTCGACCGGTATCTTTGTGCCGACTGACCACAAGTAGGGTATAAGTTAACCTCATTAAATCTTTTAAATGTGAAGGTAAGAAATCGATCAATGAAGCAAAGAAATGAACTATTATAATTGCATGTGTGGTAATGAAATAAACTAATTAAAAGCCATTTGTGTGGGGTGACTTTTGTGTTGATGCTAAGTGCGAAGTCAAATTTCAACATGCATTTTATAGGACACATTTACTAGCCTTGGTCTTTAATTAACATTAACGTTAATTTGTGTGTAGCCTACATTAAAGTAAATAATGGGAAAACCCGCCATGGGCAATTATCAACCTCTCCTCCATTGTGCTTGGGAACTAATGTTTACATGGTTGTGTTCTGTAGAATTCTCTAGAGCGGAGCACAACTAATTCCGATTGGTTGCTGCCGAACCGCATAATAGCTCATTACCATAAAGTTGCCTGGACTTCAACTTCAACACCCACACCTCCCAAGACGTGCCGCCAATGGTCATGCCGCTGCTCACCACCAAGAGACACTGGCTCACATAGAAAATGAATGACTTCTGGTCGCCTTGATGCTGTCACCGCTCCCGGTGTGAACGTACGGTAATACGGTAAGCCTTATGTTACAACTGGGCCTGCAATGATCTAGGGTGCCTAGATGGAAGATGAAAGGAATGCAGGACCTGAATATCTGGATAAAAAAACAGAACATCTGTGCTTCAGCCTTAGGCCTCTAGGCTTCTGTCATTGTTACTTACATTCAAAACAACACTTCAAGACACTTTGTCAATCAGGTGCACAAAACACAGATTGCAGGACTTCCGGTTGACGTTTAACATGTGAGGCTTTGAAGTCCTGAGCTCTGCATGCAACTTTTATTTAAACAGTCGTTTTAGCGTGCAATATACAAAAAAATATTAATATACCATTTGTAGTATATTTATGTTTATACTATATATATAATGTTGTAGCAACGTTAGTGAAGTAATTTGGGCGAGGGGAGAATGCATATACGCGGTAACCTTGTCCTTGAATAATGGCTAATCGTGACAAGTCCAAAAAGAGTGTCCATGCTAGTGCTGCGGCTACTGCTAGCAATGAGACAGCTAGCGCTGTTGATGCACTTTCCCCGAATTCCATAGAGAAGATTATGATGGCGATTGAATCTTGGAGCACAAAAATGAATACTCAAACAGCTACCCTTCGTCAAGAAATAGTCTCCATCTGTCAAGAGCTGCATATGACCATCAGCCCTCTACAGTCTGCTAGCACGCAAAATACTAAGCACATTGACAACCTAGAACATTTTGCCACGGAATGGAGCTCATTGGTCATGGCCCTGGAAACTACAGTGAAACGCCTACAGTCAGAGGTGTGTAGTTTGAATGAAAAATGCTTAGACTTGGAAGGTCGTAGCTGTCGCCAGAACATCTGCCTAGCTGGACTTAAGGAAGGTAAAGAACAGAGCAACCTGCGGCAATTCTGTGCAACTGTGTTGAAGGAGATATTGGACCTCGGGGATATTCCACGCTTAGACCGTGGACATTGCACTCCAGCGCCAAAACTCAAACAAGGAGAGAAGCCCAGACCGATCATAATTTGAGTGTATCATGGTGACGTCAACGATCACATCCTCCACCTTTCTAGACAGAAGAAGCAGCTATTCTACAAGGATAGATCTTTCACATCTTTCCCGATTTTGCCCCAGAGGTTGCCAAGAAGCGAGTTGCTTTTACAGATGTGAAGCGGCTTCTTAAAACTATTCCACACATCAAATAGAGTACCGAGGTGGGTACATCATCACTAGTTCTTCGCTGGTGTGGAAGTAAATTCCCTATGGAAAATTACAATGGGCTTCGCACACTATCCATCTTTACTCAAGTTCGGATTCATTTCAGGAGCTGGGAATTTCCTGATTTAACCTGTTCGGTGTGAGGATATATTTGGACTCATCAAATGTTTTGATATTTTCAAAAATGTTAAGATTTAAAGTAGTTCGTTTTGTAGTCCACTTTTCGAATGACATATCCAATAGAGCAATGCGGGGGGAACAGCCTAACAAATCAGATACCACCATCTCATCTGGGCATTCTGGGATCTTCGGTTTAGAAAACCGTTGGCTCTGACCCGGCTAGGTTTGCTAGTGAAAGACACAGTAGCAAAGATGAAGTCAGTTGGTAGCTAGCTAGCTAACAAACAATGGTAATTGTTATAAAATGGTTCAGTGCTTTGTCCCAGACTGCATCCACCGTATATATGTGAACGACTGCAAATAATATCTGCCAACAGTAATGAACTGCAGCTAGGTAGCAGTTTAGCCACATATTAACGGATCCCCAGTAATAGTAATAGCGAAGAGTTGTGCTGTCAGGTGTAATGTTAATAAGAAACAAAATCCCAATGTGCAAGTTTTATGTTTTATCTAAGGCTAGAGACAGTAAATAAGTTAATCAACCTTGTATGGCAATTTACAGGACCACATCTCCTGCAAAACTCCCCAAAGAAATGCAAGTGTTTACCTCTGGGCTTGCAGGAGGTCAGGAGGGTGCAATAGTTATCTGGATACCTCAAGTACCATGCAGCACCCACCAAACGTGACTATTTAGCAACTCAACTGGGGAGTAGTGGCAGTCCAACCCTTGCCGCTAATCTCTGGTCAGCAGGGCACGCTAAGGGCAGCTGCATCCTGGACTCTGGACTCTGTCTGCTGCCAGGCAACCTTCATCGTCTGTCTTACTTGCTGTAGCTGATCACTGTACGGTAGGATAACTGCTAATTACGAGCTTATAGAATCATTATGCTATTGGTACACTCCGTAGTCCCTCACCTATACAACTAGTGCCATTTTAGGTCAAGCTCAGGCCACAGGCATGTATGCGAGAGACTGCAACCCATATAGAGCAACACTACGCAAGGTTGCAGTCCCTCTGTTGCATATGTAAGAATTCTGTCTTAGCAATCAGCAGAGAGGCATTTGAGCGACCCGGTTGCTAAGTCACACCGTGTTAACAACTACAAAATTTGGAGTCAGATCTATTAAAAGCAGTTATATTCAATGAATTCTGTTCCCGAACTGCCAAAGTTAAGACAGCACGCCATCCTTCGCCACACGGGCACTTCCGTCGTTGGTGTGTTCGAGTAAGAGCTCTACGGGCAGCTCTACAACCTTGAAACTAGTGGTGTACAAAACGATTCTTTTTAGTGATTCGGTTCCTTTCGTTCAAATCAATAAAATGATTAGAATCTTTGTCTCACTGAGTTGTTCATTTCCATATACAGTCGGGCGGCATACACAAATCTGTAAATAGTTTTATTGCATTTTAAAAGTTACTCTACATTGTTCCAAACATCATGTCCATTATTAGCCTGCTCTGTGGCAAAACAGCACGTGTGAAACCAAATGTCAAATGAAATTAATAATAATTAAATTGTAATATTCATTACGTGAAACTGCACCATGCTATTCAAACAATCATGCAGCCGCAAAGTATACTTCAGGTAATAGAACCCCACATTTTAACGTGTATAATAGCCTAAGTACATGTCATTTGCTAAAACTAAAAATAAGCACTGAGGAAAAAAGGGCCACGCTTATATCCAAAGCGAATAACTTCATTTTACAAGTTTTGAACTAACCAAGCCCAAACATTTCAATATACCTGTAGGCCTAGTCAGTGATGTCGTATATATAGTACACTACAAATGTGATGCATAGGCTTATACATCACATTTATCTTTTGTTTTGTAGCCTACTATGTTGATTTGTCAATAGTTATTAATAAGGACTTTATTAATGTTGAAAGGAAATGTGATGTAAACATTAAATACATCATAGCCTAAAAAATTTAAATTGCAGTTGTGATAAACAAAAACCGCGATACATTGTGCACACCTAAAATATACTACTGCTAAAAATATAATATAAAATAATATTGCAGGTAGATGAGCAAAATAATACTTAATATTGTTTTTAGTTCCTATGATAATGTCACGGAAGCGCTCTGATTCCTTTTGCATCGTCACAGTCAATGGCGGATGTAGCTCAAGCCTGCTATACTGAGAATTAGTGATTCTGGCAACACGTAGTCACCAGGTCTTCATAGTCAATGAATCTTTGGAGTCCGAACGAACTGGTGAACTGAGGAACTTGTCAACAGTTCACCAGGTCAGTAGGTGGAGTTTAAAGTCTTCGTAGTCACCGGATCTTTTGCATTGTCCCACATCGTCAGCTGTGCCGAGATGGCCAGTGGGAGGTGCTTCGACTAGGGATTCAGTACACTCAGTTTACCTCAAAGATTCGTTCAAAAGGATTTGTTCGTTCACGAACTGCACATCACTAGTTACCACTAAAACCAAGTACGTGCCATCTGGGCACAAAGCTCTAATAGCGTAGCTCTGTGCAAACGGTACCTGCTTATCAGCCACTCCATTACGCTGATCATGCGCAAAGATCCCTGATCTGTAAAAAATCTTCCCTTCTTATTGCGAGGTTGGCGATATCTTTGAGAAGTGGCAATGCTGCCATTGTTCCACTTACAAACCACTGCATTATTGGACATTTTATAGCCTATAGATTGACCGAAATGTTTTACACGTGTGGAACCATAATATGTACATGTATATGTATATGTATATCATCCTTCAAGGATGTGTCAATTATGCTAAGAGGAGTAGTTTTGGAAAACCAGTGTGTGGTTTTGTTTTGTTTTCCACATGTAGCCTAGTTTATGTTGTTTTAATTTATTGATAACTTTATTGTGCAAACCATTACGTATAGCCTAGCAATGTGTTCAATCTGGCAATACAACTACAACAGCATCTACTACTACTACTAATAATAATCAGGAAACAATTAGGCAGCAGACAACATGTTGGCGCCAGGGTTTCCGTTAGCTGGTAATTACTGGTTTTTGCCTGATAAAATTTATAAAAAACCGATAAATTAAAAATTTGCCGGTCAAAATAGCTCGAATACCACAGGATGAGACATTGACGCTGTGTGAGGTTAACAGCGCAATCACCGTGAAAAGGTAATGACATTAAGCCCATTGCATTTCACAACTTAAAAACTAAGGGCGGATAAATTAAGTCGAATGAAATGGCATTCCATCTTATATATTTTCCAAAAGGCCATGACTGTCTGTCATATGCATTCTGACACATTCTGACACTGGCAAAATGAGGTGCTGTAGAGGTTTTTCAGATAGTGATAGAGAAATAGTTAAGAGGTACCAATCACCTCTATCTAAGGTCGGCCAGCCGGCCAGACAAAGCAATAGAAAGATAAATCTACTCCGAGCGTTGCCTGGAGAGTATCAGTAGCTGGGTTGGGGGTACGTGGAAATTCCTGGAAACTGATCACCTGCTGATCACCTAGACAAAACACTTACTTGCTTCCACGTAACATTAACACCAGTCTGAAGGCATGAGGTGTATACAGGCATAATGCACACCAGCACAAGCTGTAAAAACAAACCTGGAAAAACAAATTCATTAATTTACCCAGTTAAAGCAAATTAATTTACCAGCACAATTAATAATACATGGCACTGATACAGCTTTAAGATTTTAGATTTCAATGCACTGTGTTTAAAAGGTAATCTGGATATACAGTATGTGCGCATACAATATATAATGTGCTAAAAAGAAGGGTCCACGGATGTATTTTAGAAACCATCTGTAAAAACAGTACATGAACAGCACACTAGTCACAGTGGTACGCCTTTATTCCTCTGCTTCACTGTCCCTTCCCCCATCAGTCCTAGGTAGTAGATGGGGTGGTTTTAAGGAGAGGGAGAGCTAAAGCTTTTAGACTGTCCTTCTATAGCTCATCAACCCATCAGTCTATCCACAGTCCATGGTCAATTCAGTTACAGAGAGTCTCTATTGGACACAGTCATGCATGACATAACACCGAGAAAGTCCTGCCCAATGGTCGATGTCTCAAGACCCTGAAAAAACGTCACCTTTGGACTCGCAGTTGACAGGCTACAGTTTGAGGGACTACTTGCAAATTCCTAATATCCAAGATATGAAAGTCTGAAGTCAAAGGTGCAAAGCAGACCAAAGCAGGAGAAAAAGGATTAGTGGGGCATGGCTTCACAAGTATATTCACCAGCATATGCATGGAAAAGGGGTGGGATCAGAGATTAGAATGGCTGTCATCGGCCAGGGCCCTGGATTAGACAGCAATCTCGTCCCCCAGACAGTCAGGGGGGCCCTCCTTGTTCAGCACGTTGCAGAGCCGCAAGCTGCTGTTGCTGCGGCCCCAGCTGTCACGCTCGTCGCTCTCATCTGTGTTGGAATCATACTCCGAGGCGATGCCTGACTCCCTGAACCTGAGGAGTTCCAGGCTGCTCAGGAGCTCGTCCCGCTGAGGTGGGGGTGTGGCCTGGCCCTGGCCCACGCTCTTCTCCTCAGGGGGAGGGCGGAGGAAGCGGAAACACTTGAACTTCACCAGGCAGCCGTCCCTACCTAACGGGCTGCCAAGGGGCAGATGGAGGTGTGTGGCGTCACCGAGCTGGGGTGGGGCCATGTCCTCTGGTCGGGGGGTTGTAGCATCACAGAGCACCGGCGGGACATTGGCACGGAATGTGATTTCCAGCAAGCTGTCCTGGGACCCCACTGTAGAAAAGGAACAAGTGAGCAGTGAGTGGAGAACACAGCCAAAGAATGAATGAATCAATCAATCAGCCAAACTATTTCAACTTGCAATCAGCCTGCCTCACAATGCCGCATAGGCTCCTTTCTCAGAGATACTTCAAATGGAAGAAATATTCCGCTCTCCAGACATGCATCTTTTCACATTTACGCAATGGGAAAAACTACTTTGGCAAGACGTTTATCCACAGCCTTGAAAATTTATGCATGGATTTGGTGTCAATTTATTCATCACACTAATATTATTGACTTTTGTTGTGAGGCTGTTTGGAGAAAGCACTCTGCTCGACATCCCATGGTAGATGACTGACTCGTGTGTTGTATTCCTCTGCTGGGGAGCCTGGGATATGGCCTTTGTCGTGGTCATGCTTGAATAGGGTGACAGAGAAAGACGGAGGGGGATCTTACTGGAGCTGTGTCCGGACAGCTTGAGCTCCAGCTCCTGGATCTGTTTCACCAAGAGGGAGATGTTCTGCAACAGGTCCTTGTTCTGGAGAAGGAACTGGTGAACCTGTGTCTGGGCCTCAAGCCTGGCCGCTGCCTCCGCAGACAATTGGTCCTTTAACAGGTGAACCTGCACATATGCACATACATATGCACACCTTTAACAGGAACATCTGCACATATACACACCTTTAACAGTTAAATCTGCATATACATGCCTATGAACACAAAAGGAGAAAAAACCTTGTGCACAACATGTATGAGGTACTGATAAGTAATCAATCCAAAATTAAAAGCAAACTATATTGAAGGCTGATTGTCACACCTTCTCTGGGCTAAAAAGAGTGTGATAGCCAGTCTTCAATTCAGGGGCTTTTTAAAAGATCTGGACACATACACACAGATTTACATATACACAGGTAAATCAGCATACACATATGCACATCTTAGGCAGGTAAATCTGATGTATACACTTTCAACAGTTGACCCTGCAAATACACATGTATACACACCTTTAAGAGTTAAATCTGTGAATACACTTCTAAACACCTTCAACAGATAAAGTTGAATGTATTTCACAGGTGAATTTGCATATACACACAACTTCAGATACACACAGCTGAGCATGGACCACTCCTTATTATAAACATTAAAATAGGTTATTATATCTAATATAATATTGCATTAAATTGGTAAGGTAACATTTTCAACATTGCACGTAAGGATATTCATTTCAAGTGCCCTCATTAGCACGGAAAATAGAGCATGTATAAATAATAATAATATGCATTGGTAACACTGCACCACTCGATGGACAGCTATGCTCTGCTTCGTTCTAAGGGACAGCCAGAGTTCAACAGAGGGAAGAGCTTGTGTCATACCTGCTGCCCAGTTTCTTAAGAGAGACCTTCCCTGTCCTTCAAACTATGCACAAAAAGAAAGGGAGACAGAAGAGTGTTTGATAAACACATGTGGCAGGTGCACTCTAGTGAAGAAAGGAACGAAAGAGTATGTGACTTCTGTGTGAGTACCAGTCACATCTGCCATATATGCAGAGCCAGCCGGTGGCATAGGCGGTATAGGCGAATGCTAGGGGTGCCGTCCATCCATAGGGGCGCTCCAAATGAGGGTAGAAAATAAATAAATAATAAAAAATTTTTTTTACTAATACTATTTTAATACTATTATTCTGAAATATTGCAAAAAAGCCCACAACAACATAACTACATAGCCTATTTTCTGGGTTGCCTGCAGCATCACCCCCCCCCCACTCTTAGTTAGACTTACCTGATTGTGGGGGATGGAAGAGTTATCTGAACTAGTGAGTGACACTGATCGTGAAACGTGATACGATCAGTAGCCTAATTCAAATATATATATCATGTCAAAAAGACCAAAGCCCTCTGGTGCCCAGGGAAGAAAAAGAAGACAAGAGGAGGAAAAACGAGAAGCAGACAGAGGTAATGTGATGAATGAATAGTTTATCTATTGCATAGTAGTTATCGTTGGAGCAGAGTGTTACTAGCTTACTTTGGACGATAGTAACATTCGCTAATTTAATAAATAGCTAGAGTTAACGTCAGTTCCTCCCACCATAAATTCAATAACAATAATTATCGCAATATAATTTTACTCGATAGAAATATAACAAATGTTCGGTAAATGTTTGATATAATTAATTTTCATGCTTAGGCAGCATGTACAGAAATGAATCATAAAATGCCAATGTCATGTCGCAGGAATAGAGGTATGCATCGCGCAAGTTAGGTTGCACAGTGAGAGGTATAAATTCAGGCCAGCACTTGGTATTGTTTACAGATACAGTGGCTGACAGGCTTGTAGTTGGAGCGGAATAAGCAAAATAAGTGAAATGAGCGACGCTGAAGAAAAAGCAGTGTCCATGACCAGCTGGAAGGACTGTCAGTACGGCGGCATCTTAGCCGGTTTGATTTTGTTTTCCCTGTCCATGTGCTCTTGTTTACTGTTTTTCCCTGTGTTCCAGCCCTGCCCTGCCCTGCTCTCCGCCCTGTTGCCGCCCATCTGATTACCTGATCGTCTCCACCTGCCTGCCTGCGCACCTGCATCCCATTCTCCTCATCAGCCTAGCCCTATATCTTCCCTGCTTGCTTCTTGTCTCGTTGCCAGTTCGTCTCAGTTTATCTGTTTTGCTACAAGCCGTTTTCCTGTTCTGCCTGCCTGCCTGCCTGCCCGCCCGCCTGCCTGCCTGCCTGCCCGGTTTTGCTGATCTTGCCTGTTTCTCCTGACCGCGTTTTTGGATCTGTTTCTGGTGTCGTTTGCTGTGCTTTTCTGGTTTTTTGGCTTCGCCTGTTTTGACATTGTTTTTGGATTCCGATTTGGACTAAAACCTTTTTGCATCCTCCCTCCCTGTCTGCGCCTGGGTCCCTGCCTGAGCTGTGACAAGGACGAAGACATCGTCGACAAGAAAGGTCACTAAACGTCAGTAGTTTGGAGATATTTCGGCTATTTACAATCCAACAAAAAACAGAGCAGCGTGCAACTGTGCCAAAGGCACGTGCCATCAAAGACAGGCAACACCACAAACCTGTTTCATTATTTGAAACAATATCACCCATTAGAACACACAGAAAGTAAGAAATTGCAGTCCTAAACGAGTGTTGTTAGTGGACCCTCGACAAGTACCAGGCCAGTACCCAGTGCGACTACCCAGCAGCAAACAATCGTATCAGCATTTTCCAGCACCGTGCCTTATAACAAAAAAAAAAAAAAAATGAAAAGACACAGACATCACAAATACCACTGCATATTGCATTGCAAAAGACATGCTTCCCATTAGCACTGTGGAAAATGAGGGATTCAAGAAGCTTATCAGCTCTCACAGAGCAGTTTTAAAGCCTGAGACTGTAGACAGACTTGTCTTTCTTGCCCGTAACTTGTAGGGTAATGGCTTTGCTTGTTTAAAACTGCTTGTTTAAGATACTGACCACAGTTGAGATTTTTCTTTTGTCTATTTATTTTGTTTACACTGTCAGCTAAAACACTTACAAAATGTTTCAACCCATCTGTACAAAGGGTTTATTTGTCTATTTATTGTTTTATTTATTGACCTTTAAACTGAGCAGTCTGAGCCATCTTACATGTGTTCTGTATTTTGTTGAGGAAAAAGGACTGAAAAAGTATTTTACTTAATTTTACTCATTCATACTTTGATGTTGAAAAAAGATTTTATTATAATTCTTTTGAATGTTCTACCTCAGATTTGTGAAATGTTCCGCTGTTTGGCAAGTGTTTGTCATGTTCTGACCATAAAGAATGATTTAAAACTACAATTAACCGTGGTGGTGGAATTGGCTGTGATGCAAGGGGCACCAGCTAAAATCTTGCCTAGGGCACCAAATTGGTCAGGGCCGGCTCTGCATGTATGGACTTAAATAAAATCCACAACACAAACCAAACAATACTGAGCACATCAGACTGCCAGGTCCATAAATGTTACTTTGTGCAGACATTCTTTGCTAAATGACAAAAGTAAACGTACATTTATTTACATCATTTGTGGAGCAGATGTTCTTATACAGAGCAACATGTTATCACAGCTGGAAATTTACTGACACAGTGCTAGGTTAAGAACTTTGCACAGGGGGACAACAACAGTGGCCCACCTGAGAACCCACAATCCTAATGTGATGAGCCCTGGTCCTTACCAGTGTGCCACACTGCTTCACAGGGCATGAGTTAAAACGTGATTGCATCCAGAGGATGTCCATATCCTGACAGCGTTTGCCTCCCGGTGCATTGTGGGACTTGCAGTGTGGAAAACAGTTGCAGTGGGCATGCACATATGTACTAAAGGATTGCACAAATTCCACCCCAGGGCTTAAATGCATAACTGCTGACTACCAAAGCTGGGTGACAAAGGAGAAAAATGCTTAAAAACTAATAAAAAATGAGGGGTGCCAGGAAATTGGATTTGCCCCTTGTACTTTTTTGTTTTACTGGTGTTTTTTTGTTTCTATTATTGAATATAAATGGATAAAAAGCTATGCCTTCTGCCTTTGTGTGGAGAGTGATTTCCTTTAGTATTTCCAGATTTTGATATTTATTTTAACTATTTTTACAATTAATTTAAATGAAGTATTTCACACATCCCTATTATAACACTAGTTCTGTGCTGTGAGATGGGTATATAATATTACACAGATGCTCCGTTACTCAGACTGACTTAAAATTTGATCTCTTTATACAGTTGGACATTTTCCTGAGGCAATTGTGGATGAAGTACCTTGTCCAAGGATACAACAGCAGTGTCCCAGCAGGGAACTGAACTTACAGGACTGAACTTCAAGTCCTGCTCCTTACCTAGTACACCACACTGCTACCCATACACATAACCATATAAATAAGGATGTCCACTTGTGCTGGGGCTAAGGCTCTTTTAAAATTGTGGTTGCAGGAGTTCTGAAAAGACAGTGCCTCTGCAACATATTCTGTTCATTATAGAGGTAATCCCAGTTCATGTGTGCTTCCTGCCCTTTAAATAGCAGAAGTGATTCAGACGAGCCCTTTCGTTATTAGCAGCAGATGGTTCCGTTTGCATTTGATAGCTGCATTTCCACTGCTGAAACTGGGCTCATCCTGTAAATTACACTCCACATACAGCAGAAAACATGTTCCTTATATTTAAGATTCCATATTTGCCCTCATTCTGACAGCTGCAGTCCGTAGCTGGCTAAGTCACAGCCTTTAATTCTCAGGAGGCTGTGACTTATGTAATAACACACAACATTCTAGTAGTGGGTAAGAGTGTGTGTAATTATTATAACACTAACCACCAGAGAGGGATTCTTGTTCTGGTCGCATTACAGTTCAGAAAAACAACAAAAGGAAAACACACTCCAGATAGTAACACAACAGTAAACAGCTGGAATACAGGAGATTATGATCCGTATTCAACAGTCAAGCCATTTATCCTGATCACCATAATTATTCCTATAACAACTAATGTAAGATCAGCTGGTCCATGACATGAAATGTGAATGAGCATACACAAGTTTGCAGACATGAAGAAGCTTGCCTGAATGACTGGTTTAAAAGGGAACAGTGTGTTTCATAGAGAATGTAAAGTCAAGGAAAAGTGGTTTTGTGTATAGTGCCAAGCACTAGCTAGGTGTCCAGCTGAACACTGTCCCTGGGGATGACTTCCAAATAACTACATTATTATTTAGCAGATGTTATCTGTTATCTAGAGTGACCTACAGGTACAGTTTTTTTTATTATTTTAATCAATATCATTTATACAGCTGGATGTTTACTGAAGAAATTGTGGGTTAAGTACCTTGCCCAAGGGTACAGCAGCAGCAGCAGCATCCCAGCGGGGGATCCACCAGCAACCTTTCGGTTGCAAGTCCTGTTCCTTAACTACTATGCTACACTGCCGCCCACACTAACTACTTAGTTTTTTCTTGGAAAGTTTCATTTAAACTTCCGATTGGATATACATGTAGCAGGCAGGACCTGGTATGGCACTAGGACCCACCCAGCGGATATTTTAGTGTTACGCTTGCTGGGTATTTACCATGACATAGTCATTGCGTTCCAAATCCAAGCCAAAGTTGAAGATGAAGCCGCGGTAGGTTTGAAATACTTTCTCTGGTCTTTTTGGCAGTGATTACACTTTGATGTTAAGATGGGTTACTTTTGCAATTTTGTAGATTGCTCGTGTGTTGTGTTGTGTGCGAAGTGTCTATTTGAAAGTTTCAAACTGAGTATTCACATACTGCATAGCGCTGCCTGCTGTGAACATTAATCATTAGAATATTTGTTTGGTAGGTTACCAAGTTTGTGTACGACTCCTTGTGCTTCAAAATACTAAAGAACAGCCTTTTTAAAAGGTATGGTGGGTCACTTCCTTTGCTCCATCTTTTTTACTGTTTGTTGAAGGCAAACCATTTGGTATCTCTGCTTAGGGTCTCTGGCCTAATGTTTGTTATACACGTTAGCTGCGGTGCATGTCAGCTTCACTCGTCGTCAACCACATAGCGTATCCTAGTTGGACTAGCTTACGACATTTTCGCACTTTGTTAATTTGAGTATATGCTTAGCGGTTCCTTTATATTTTAAAGGAATGTGAATTGGCTTTCATTTTGTCTACTTTGTGACATTTCTCATTTCGCAGTGTATTTATGTTGATTTCATTTCACTTTAGTTACATTGCTGGAGCAGCCTAGAGTGGGCTGGGCGATATAGCCGTTGCGATAAAACGAATAGCTATTTTTAGCGCAATAACAGCGATTCCCAGTATGTGGCGTTAGGTTTCTTCCCATGTTTTTTCCCCCCCTTTAGTCATACCTGATGCGGGAGCATACCTCAAGTTCAGTGAAATGCTTCTGAGGCAGAAAAATATCACTTGTATCCAGTGGCAGCTGGTGAGCTGGAAACAAAGGAAGCGGAAACACTACCTTTAAGTCTATCATTACTTTCAACCTTTTCCCCTTTATCCTCCTTGATTAACAATAAAACAATTAATTCACAGAATAATCGACACCAATCACGTAAATAGAGTAAATGATTATGCTCGTGGAACAGTGCAGATTGTCTGTAGTTTGTGTGCTTGTGAAAAGTACTACAAAGTGAGATTGTTTAATTAACAAGGATGAACCAGCGGCTACTGCTTGTATCTATATGTTGGTTAACTTGTCTATTAGCTTTGAAAAACACATAGCATATGTTTTCACTCTTTATCTTTGTAGCCATATGTTTCTGTCTACTACATGGAAGCAGCATAGTGCTGTTGCTGTGATATCAACACTGAACAGATACAAGTGGCGTTTTTTTACCCGTAGAAACATTTCACATGGCCTCGGAAAACTGGAGGTGTGCTCCTGCATCAGGTATGACTAAAGGGAAAACAATACGAGAAGAAACCTACCGCCACATACGGGGGATAGCTGTTATTGCGCTAAAAACAGCTGTTTGATGTATCGAAACGGCTATATCGCCCAGCCCTAGCCTAAAGTCAACAGGGTGGTGACATCACGCGAGTTCCCACCTCTAGTTAAGGAGCCTGTGATTCAGCCACTGTTTTTGCCAGAGTAGTTTATAGTCCCCTGTGAAATTGTTGTATACTGTGTATATGGTGTGTACTGTTGGGTACTGGTGCCCTGGGGGCAACTAGCTGCCAGGAGGGGGGGCGCTATAAGTTATTTTCCTGCTATCTCTTGTTTTATTCAAGTTTGTCTTCCCTTTTTTATATAATTTATACTGTGCAATAAGAGGCCATGGGCATGGTGCAATAGGTGGTACCAAGGGGACTGTTTGCTGTGAACTCTGATTGGGGTGTAGCACTTGAATTTTACCCTTTTATCACAGTCTTTTTATTCGTGTGGGGTTTATTTTTGTGAAGTGTGCTATTAGCCTTGGTATGGACTATCGTCTCAATAGCCTTAGAGCCTCTTGTCATTTTAACATGGAATCAGCTTTTACTAATTTGACTCCCCTACCCAATAGCCCTCTATATTTTAAACTGTGTTGTCACTTATACTGGCATAATCAGTAAAGCCTTGTATAATTTTGTACATCAGCAGCCACCTGTATTCTTTCAGTAGAATAGCTGTGCTAGGGTTCTTCCCTCCCTTCATCAGGGAAGTGGCGTAGTCCAATACTAGATCTTTTAAAGTTAAACATAGTGAAGGTGCCGCTTGCACCTCCCACAGGCCACATACACACTGAATTAAGAGTGAAACTATTGATGCTGATTCTGTCCTCAGGTGGCCTATCCAGAATAAAAGAGGCAATCAAAGAGAAGATGAATAAACAGCTCAACATCTGAGCTTTGAAAAGGCTTCTGTTTGGAACCAATTGCTGTCATTTACGTCTTTACTCACAGTTAAAATAAATCCATTCACTGACTATGAGGGAAGGGAAGGAAGGGAAAATGGAAGTGGAACTTTATGTGCTGCTTCTCCGATAGTGTCTGCACACATATATATGTGTATTTCTTAGACCTCCTGTAAGTTTTAATTTATTGAATTTTGTTGTCCTTTACATCCATTTTTTTATTGTCCTTGCATCCATTTTATTGTCCTTTGCATCCCAGACTAAGGCAGTCATGTGTCTGACGCTCATTATCTGGGAGGTCTGGCATTTCGCTGTGACGGGGTGGCGAGCCAACTTTGATCAACACCCACAAACTTCAGCCGCTGCTACTTTCCTCCAACGAGAAGCATCACAGCAGCCTCTCTCTGATCTCCTCTGCCGATGTCTGCCAGCTGCCTCAGTGTTTGGAAACCATGAACTAACTGTAAACAAGAAAATAATCAGCCAACATTGTTTAGTTTCACTTCTCCCTAATGTCTTATTGGTTTATGAATATTCCAGCTCTTCTGCTACTCTGGTGTGAATACAGTGTTAGGAATAAACAATACACTCTGCAGATAAACCAATTAAAACCTATCAACAAAGAAACACTATGTATAGTATGATGCCCAACAAAATGAGGCCTAAACTATGACACAGACAGTTACACCTAGATGTTGGCAGTATACCCAAGAGCATCCAAGGACAATATGGAACTCCAAAAACACCTGTACCCTTTTATTTATTTATTTTATTTATTAAATTTATATCAGGGACCATGTACAAAATACAGTAAGCTCAAAAAAGAGGAAAGATGCTTTCTACCAGATTTAGCTATTAGCTAATTTCCATCTGCAGTCCCTGGGCAGGTGAAGGAAACAATAAACCACAAAACAAAACCTAACATCACCACTACAAATAGGTCAATATCCTATTCATACCCACGCAGGCACACACAGACACACACACACACACACACACACACACACACACACACACATACAACACACTTCATAGGAATAAACACATAACATATAGATTTCAAAATATTACATACATATATCCACAGTTATAAAATCAGGTCATCAGAATGTCAAATTAATGCTGACAAGACTGGTTACTTAAAATCCATTTTTTAACGTCACGAGAGAAAATATGGAAGTCTGTGCAGGTTTTCAGATGGGCTGGGAGCTTATTGAATTCTTTAATGGCTTTGGAAGAAAAGGTGGATTGTGCAAAGGCAGAGTCTCATTTAGGGACGCTACAATCTCCCCTTGAAGCAGACCTTGAAGCTCTGCTCATTTGCTCAGAGCAGAGCTGAACAAAGCTCTTTAATGGTGGAGAAGCAGCATTATGAATAATCTTACGCACTAAACAGACGTCTGAATACAAAATTGAGTTGTCAAAGCTTAACATTTTGTATTTAACAAGTATATCACAATTGTGATACTGCCATAATTTCCCATCCAGGACTTTAAGGGCTTGTTTGTGAAGTGTCCTAATAGGTTTTAAGACAGTCTTGCTTGCCTGTGACCAACATGATATGCAGTAATGAAAATAATAAAAAATCATTGCATTCAAGTATGTCTTAGGGGCTTCAACTGTTAACGAATTCCTAATATGTCTAAAATTAGCTATATTATATTGCAACATATGGCACATCTTTTTAATATGCCTTTTGAATGTAAGAGTGGAATCCATAGTAACATCTAGGTATTTAAGGTATTTTAGGTATTTAAACAACAAACAACATAGCTACTTTACAGGAAAGGATGTCCAGGGCAAAATCTGCTCTTCAATGAACTTCCCTCTGAGGCAAAGACTCTAAAACAACAGTGCAAATGGATGCTTAAGTACTGTAATACAATGGCCATAAAGAATAAAAAACAACAGTGTGTATATCCAAAAAAAGAAAAAAGGGATGCAGGTTCTTTCACCCCTACAAACTGCAGAGATGGTGGTTTGTTCAAGAGGTAGACGTGTATGTACCGCTGGTGTAGATGTTTGCTTTGTGTATTGATAGGTTTGAACCAGTTCCATTCTATTTAAATTGAATTTCGTTTGAACTACATTTTATATTTACATTCCCACACACACACTCTGTAATAGCCCTCTGACTGTTAGAGACAGCCAGCCACATATAGGGTTCAAAGGGATGTCCCCGGCAGCTGACCCAGTGGGTGTCCCCAGGACATCCAGGTGTGATATGCACTTTTCAAAACACATCAGTTCAAGGGCTCCTTGATGCAGTGAGTTTTCCTCCATAATACTGGTCAGTGTTTAGATTCCACTACAAGCTTGTGTGAGGAAGGGACGACCGCAATTACCCGACCAAACACTCAGACTCTGTTTGTGTTGTTTTGGGGGGTTTTAACATGGCAAACCTCAGTCGAGAACTGCTGAAATACAGACAACACATTTAGCATCCCACCAGGGACAGCAAAACACTGGACCACTGTTACACAATATTAAAATATGCCTATCGCTCTTTCCCATGTGCAGCTCTGGAACTCAATGACCACTGCCTGGTTCATCTCACCAGCAAACTGTTGCACCTTGGTCTCAGCCCCACACTCTGTGACTGGATGTTAGATTTCCTTACTGGCAGGCCACAGGCTGTCAGAATAGGAAATACAACATGTAGCAGCATTGTGATGAACACCCCATGCTCTGCACACTGTTTACACATGACTGTGTCGCCTCTCACAAGGACAACACTATCCTGAAATTTGCTGACAACACCACTGTCATCGGACTCATTACTGGTGGTGACGAGACAGCGTACAGGGATGAGGTGGCAAATCTGGTGACATGGTGTGAGGAAAACAATCTCACCCTCAACACAGACAAGACCAAGGTAATGATTGTGGACATGAGAAAGGAGAAGAAAACTCATCAGCCACTGATCATCCATGGGCTTGAGGTGGAGAGGGTGAGCAGTTTCAAATTCCTGGGCGTCTACATCTGTGATGACCTCACTTGGACACTTAACACCACCCAGCTGACCAAAAAGGCACAACAGCGGCTGTATTTCCTGAGGAGGCTGAGGAAATTTGGCATGTCACCACAGATCCTCAGCAAGTTCTACACCTGCATCATTGAAAGCATCTTGACCAGCTGATATGGGCCGTAAGCGTCTGCAGAGAGTAGTAAAGACTGCTGAAAGGATTGTTAAGACACCGTTACCCTCTCTGCAGGACATCTATAATCAAAGAGTCCACAAAGGAGCCTGCTCCATTGTCAGGGACTACACCCACCCCCAGTGCGAACCGTTCACACTTCTACCCTCTGGCAGGAGGTACAGAAGTGTGAAATGCAGAACATCCAGACTAAGGAACAGCTTCTATCCAACAGCCATCAGACTCTTGAATGGGTCAAATACACAAATACACACCTCCCCGGCCTAGCCCATGCATACATTCACACATACACACCCTGTTACGGCCCGGTCTAGGGTCAGACCGTAACAGGGGAAAAGAGGGGAGATCACGGTCGCGAACACTGGGGAAAGTGTAACAGAATTTATTACACTTAACATTTAAAGACAAATAAAACATATAACATAAATCAAGTGGGTAACCGGGAACACAAACTCAGGAGTCGACAAGCCCACAAGCCCAAGCCCAAAACACAATCTGACTAACGAGAGAGGGAAACTAACTGTCCTAACAAAATAAATCTCAAAACAAAAGATACAGTAAAAACTTCCCTTTCTCCCTTCCTACCGAAACCAATGTGAAAAAGGGATGGAAAAGAAAATGGCATCGACTCCCTACTTCCCACACCCAACCACAGTGTCACGAAGACCAAAAACAATACTCACAGAAACATAAGGACGAGAACCTAAACATACGCACAACGATGAACGATCAATAATAACAAAATGCAGAAACGACAAGTGGTCTCTTCCCTTGCGCGGACTGAGCCTCTTTGAAGGGAGCGGGCCGGCCAGGAAATGAGGGAAGGCTCCAATCACGGGCGAGGGGAGGAGACACCCAGCGAAGGACACACCTCGGGGAAGGGATGAGACAGACCTGGGGAAAACGTAAAATGACGCACGCACGCAGCTGGAGCAAAACACATACAACGGGGAAAACGAACAAACACAAACACAAACAGTAACGACCATGGTCGTAACACCCCACCCCTTAAGACAAAAACCATCGGTACTCCTGTCTGGACGGTAATCTAGGACACAGCGCATGAGAGCGTGTCGGCCACCACATTATCGACACCTTTTTTGTGCCGAATTGTCAGGTTGTATCCCTGAACAATCAAGGACCAACGCATTAGGCGCTGATTCGAGTTACACATCCGATGAAGGAAAGTTAGGGGCTGGTGATCAGTAAAAACGATGACTGGTTCGGACAAGGACCCGATGTACACCTCAAAGTGCTGCAGTGCCAGCAACAGCGCGAGAGTTTCCTTTTCAATGATGCTATAGTTGAGTTGTTGCTTGTTGAATTTTTTTGAAAAGAAGCAGATAGGATGATCGATACCATGATCATCCTCCTGGAGCAACACAGCACCAGCTCCAATAGCGCTAGCATCGATTTCCAATTTGAACGGCTTCACAAAGTTAGGGGCTGACAACACCGGGGCACTACACAGAAGACTTTTTACAGCCTCAAAAGCACACTGACACTTAGGGGTCCAGACAAAACTCTGAGAGTCTCGAAGCAGGTTCGTCAGGGGTGAGACTACATCGGAGAAATTCCTACAGAAACTCCGGTAGTAGCCGGTCATCCCCAGAAAGCGTCTGAGCCCCCGTTTACACTTGGGGGTTGGGAAGGAACTAATAGCTTGGATTTTTGCATCCAAGGGGCGAACTGTACCTTGGCCAACCTGCTTACCCAAATACGTAACAGTTGTACGCCCAAAGTCGCATTTAACCAAGTTTAAGGTAAACTTGGAGGCGGGAAAACACATGGTCTAAGGTGTGGAGGTGACTATCCCAGTCAGGGGAATACACAACCACGTCATCGAGATACGCTTCGCAGTTTTCAAGATTGGCGAGAACTTTGGTCATTAGCCACTGGAATGTAGCAGGTGCATTTCGCAACCCGAACGCCATGACCTTATATTGCAGAAAATGGTCTGGGGTGGCAAAGGCTGAGATCTCGGAGGCACGATCAGTGAGAGGCACTTGCCAGTAGCCTTTCAATAGGTCGAGCTTGGTAACAAATTTGGCATGTCCTATGCGGTCTATACAGAAGAGGAAATGAGTCTGGCTTGGTTAACGCATTTACCTTTCGGTAATCCGTGCAAAACCGGTGCGTTCCATTGGGTTTAGGGACAAGTATACAGGGGGAACACCAAGGACTCGAGCTCGGGACAGCCAACCCGTTGTCAAGCAGGTAAGCGGCTTCACTCTTCATAATTGCCCGCTTAGCCGGATTAATGCGATATGCATTTTGCTTTACAGGGCTATGACCACAAACATCAATGTCATGCTTCAGGACATTGGTTCGAGAAGGGGTATCAGAGAACAACGATGGGTACTTCTCAACAAGCTGCCCGATATCCACCTGCGCAGACTCTGACAAATGGGATATCTTCGAGGGAAGCGCTTGGAGGGTTTCGGAGTTTGGCAATCTTGCACACGGGACGCTGGCGCTACCTTGAAGGAGTCCGTCAATCTCGGGCGAATATTCTGATGGGGACACTACCTCCGTTGAAGCAGCAACTGTAACAATAGGCGCGGGCGAGGTAGGAACCTCAAGCCTGGAACGAGACACATAAGGCTTGAGCATGTTTACATGGCACACACGAGTCTTTTTCTTTCGGTCGGGCGTCTTAATCACGTAGTCAGTGTCACTGATTTTTGACACGACTACGTAGGGGCCAGAAAACTTTGCTTGGAGAGCAGAACCTGGTATGGGCAGCAACGCCAACACCTCATCCCCAATTTGGAATGAGCGCTGAACCGACTTTCGGTTGAAGCGAGTTTTCATACGAAACTGAGAGGAAGCTAGAGAGCGTCTGGCTAAGTCGCACATTGTGTGTAACCGCTCACGGAAGGTGGATACGTAATCCAGCACATTTCTAGGACCAGACTGCACCTGATCGGAGGATAACCACTGCTCTTGCAGAACCTTCAGTGGACCACGAACTGTGTGACCGAACACTAATTCGGCTGGACTAAATCCAAGGGATTCTTGCACTGTGTCGCGAATGGCAAACAGAAGAAGGGGAACTGCTTCATCCCATTCTTTTCCCTCAGCGAGGGAGCATGTACGCAGCATTGTCTTCAAGGTTTGATGGAACCTTTCCAAGGTGCCCTGGGATTCTGGGTGGTAAGCACTAGAAACCTGGTGTTTAATGTGTAATTGTTTAATCACATTGGCGAAGAGTTTGGAAGTGAAATTTGATCCCTGATCTGTCTGAATAAATTTTGGCAATCCAAATGTCGAACAGAATTTCACTAGGGCTTTAATCACAGTTTTTGCTTTAAGGGTGCGCAGAGGTATGGCCTCAGGATACCTGGTGGCCGCGCACATCAAAGTTAAAAGATACACATTTCCTGCCCTAGTCCTGGGCAGCGGTCCAACACAATCAATAATGATCCTCTCGAACGGTTCACCCATCACAGGAATTGGCCTTAGCGGAGCAGGGGGAATGACCTGGTTGGGCTTTCCCGAAATTTGACAGGAGTGGCAGGAACGGCAATATTTAGTAACGTCAGATTTCAGAGCTGGCCAAAAGAAATGTTTCAAAATACGATGATATGTTTTCTTCACTCCAAGGTGTCCAGACTGTTCGTGATCGTGAGCTACCACCAGAACGTGACTTCTGGAGGACCTTGGAACGACTACCTGAAACACAGAAGTCCACTCATGTGCGGACCCAGGCGGTGTCCATTTTCGCATGAGTACCTCACCATCAACGAAATAAGCTACAGGATGTAGTGACAAGTCCGCCTTGCTTACGACCGCAGCGAAACAGTGGGACAGAGACGCGTCAGCTCGCTGGGCAGCAGCGAGTTGCGCTCTTCCCAAAGGCGGAAGAGGTTCAGTGTCATCTGTAACAGGTGACTCCATCTCAGACACACCGTTAGTTACAGGAGGATCCACAGTAATCCACCACATCCTCGAATTTACGAGCTTGACACAACAAATTTACGAACAAACACAAACAGTAACGACCATGGTCGTAACACACCCACACCGCAACCAACTGCACACAATATGCATTTTGCACAGAACTGTTGACGGGACTATAAACCCGCACCACTGGTTATTGCACTACTACTCTTGCTGCACATTGTATACTTGGAACTGATATTGCACGTTATTAATGTATATGGAACTGACACTGCATCAACATTGCACATCGTACACTGCACTGATGTCCTTTTTTCACATTTAATGTATATATCCTTTAGTTTATTTATCCTTCTTGAACTTGAACTTATCCCGACCTACAAGTAGAAACTAAGATCTGCTAAACCTGGGGTGAACATGTTGCAAAAATGGACCAGCGAGACCAAGAACACTCTACAGGCCAGCTTCAACTGCACTGATTGGATCTTTGAACTAGCAGCTACTGATCTAAATGTGCTTACTTACACTGTGACATCATACCTCAGTTTCTGTGAGGACATTTGCATCCACAGAAGGACTCGTAACAGATACAACAACAAATCCTGGTTCACCACTAAACTCGGACAGCTTCGTCCAAGGAGGAGGCCTACAGGAGTGGGGACAGGACCCTGTATAACGAAGGAAATCAGGACAGCCAAAAGTGTTAACCTATTTTACATCTTTTCAGAGTATTCAGCCAATGACTCAGCATCAGTGTGGAAAGGCCTGCATGACATCACCAACCACAGAAAGTCAGTCCCCCATACCATGGTGAATCGTCAGCCGGCTGAAAAACTAAATGGGTTCTACTGCTGGTTCGAAAAGACAATGGCCACACTCCTCACCTGCTCCAGTTCAAACCTGGCACTATCAACTATGCCCCCACCAGTCCCCACCTGTACCAATTCTCACCCTGCCCATATATTAATCTTAATTAATATTAATTCCTCACCCCTCACCACAGTCCTATCCCCCCATCCCCCAGCCTACACTGAGGATCTAAATTTACATTTTGGATTTACAGGATCTGTGAAAAGGATGTTCACAGACTCCTTCAGTGACAAAAGATCAGGAAAGCACCAGACCCAGATGGAATTTCACCCTCCTGTCTGAAAGTCTGTGCCATGTCTGGCTCCAGTCTTCTCCAAGATCTTCAACAGGTCACTAGAGCTATGTGAAGTTCCCTCCTGCTTCAAATGCTCCACAATTATCCCAGTCCCCAAAAAAACCCACTATTACACAACTTAACGACTACAGGCCTGTTGCACTCACCTCTGTAGTGATG